>NC_136406.1:17917214-18517214 GCF_965140285.1 Lepidochelys kempii | reverse complement strand
CTTATTGCTCTGGCTCTGTGGCTCTTAGATTAAATGAGCTTTGTGTTCTCAGCAGAGTTTCTTAGAGCAATGACACACACAGAATATGGGCTGGCCTCAGAGCTTGGAGTTCAGTGGTGTACTGCTAACCCCAACACTATTGCCAACCCCAACAATACAAAAATCATGAGATTTTTTAAAATAATTCATTTTTATTTCTTTTAATTTGCCTTCTGGTTGTTGAGCTTTTAGGGGGTCGCTTTTTCCAGCTTTTCTCTGCAACCATGAAGGCTCGACACTTTTTTAATGAAAGCCAAGATTATCATTTAGTATGGCTCCAGGAGGTTGGGCTTTAAGAAAAACACCAAATATTGTGAGACTCATGATAAAATGAGATGGCAACAATGCTCCAGTGGCTGTCCACAGCCCTTGTGCCTCTTATCTCTACTTCAAATGTAAGATCCTGGGGGCACATTTGTGACTCTGGAGAAATAATATATACTAATTATTTTGAGTGAAATTCACCATTATACAGATGGGCAGCACAAAGTCTAAGGGACTTCAGTGGTGTATATGCCTTCTTTTAGCCCTCAGCAAAGGCTGAATTTTAGCTCCTCTGGAAATCCCTACTGGATGTATGTTTATTTGCATTTAGTTCAACCAGTTCCTGCAGACAGGATTATGTTGGATAATGGCAGCAGATGAGCTCTTAAATACAGATCTTGATTAAATACAAATATCTCTAGCACTAAAAAAAGAGGGGATGAAACAGGACAAGGAGATCATCAATTGGCAGATTTTTCTCTAAACTGATTTTTTCCTGTTTTTCCCCAAGATGCTTCATTCTCTTTGCATGCACATACACACAAAATGCACATGTAATGCATGGCCACCCCCCTTCCCAAAATATGTGTGTATTGTATGTGTGTAAATAGATGTAGATTTGTTAATCTACAAAAAGTGGCTTGAAGAGGTTGAACATTCTGTTCCCAGCTGCTCCTTGGGGATGCTGTGGTTCCTGTTTCTTTAGTGTGGTCTGATGCAAACAGCAGATGAGCGTTAAAATCTGCCAAAAGCTGAGCTAATTTTGTATTTTTTAATAAATTTGCCCACCATAAATGCTTAACTCCTCATCTGCTGATCCTAAAAATCTGCCTGTTGCTACACAGACTCAGGAGCCTCCTGACCAGGACCCATATTCAGTGATGTTCAGCTCTTACTCTCAGTCTTAATTGGCACAAGCAATGTCAATGTAGATTGCAATATGCTGCAATAAAATGTGTTTGTCAAATGGTCTCCTGCTTCTAAGAATAAAGGTGAAACCAAGACTTCGCTTGCTATTATGGCCTTCCAGGGGAAGGGGATTCCTAATCTTTACAAGGTAGTAGGCCTTAAATCCAAAAGGAAATTGAAATAATAGAGACAAAGTTAAAATGTGAGAAATGGTATCTAGACTTGTAAGCAGAGATCTTTGTTCCCTTAGCTCCCAGCCACTGATGCTGTTGAACACACTTGCTTCCTGCAGTCACTGGATCTGAAGCCAGGGGTAACGTACTTTCTCTCTTATGTTCCTATTAGTTTCTTAACGACAGAAGAAAATGGCAAGCTTTAAAGACAAATAAAGCACAGGCACAACTCCAGGTGGTTATAAGCAGAGCCAAGGAAAGGGCACAGAGGGCATGCAGATCCAGCTAGAATATTGCATGAGTCTAAGAATAATTACACTGCAGTAAACACAATTTAACCAAATGACCCATATCCAGCCTTACAGGTAATGGATCAGATCTTCTTCTAGTGTAAATTAGTGCAGCTCCACTGACTTTAAGGGAGTTTTGTCAATTTGTAAGTGTAGGGAATTTGGCTTAATGACTTTTATTATGGAAAAAAGAATGCATGGATGCCAGCTTCTCTGCTATAGACTCCCTTTTCACAGCCCAAATAGCATTATTCACTTATCCATCTGCCAGAGCCATGAGTTTTTATGTCATCACCACATTTCATCCCTTATTAAATGGTTTTTGTTATGAGGAGCTGGGGTAATTCTTGCCGCAACACATTAATATTTGTAACCCAGAATAATAGAAATTTAGGGCTAAAAGGGACTTCAAGATGTCAAGTCCAGCCCTTTGCACCATGACGGGGCCAAATAAACCTAGACTATCCTGACAGGTTCATCCAACCTGTTCTTAAAAATCTCCAGGGATGGGGATTCTACCACCTTCCTTGGAAGCCTGTTCCAGAGCTTAACTATCATTAGAGTTAGAAAGATTTTCCTAATATCTCACCTAAATCTCCCTTCTTGCAGATTATGCCCATTACTTCTTGTCCTACCTTCATTAGACATGGAGAACAATTGATCACTGTCCTCTTTATAACAGCCCTGAATATATTTGAAGTGTGTTAGCAGCCCCACCCCCCAGTCTTCTTTTCTCAAGACTAAACGTGCCCAGTTTTTTAACCTTTCCTCATAGGTCAGGTTTTCTAACCCTTGTATCATTCTGTTGCTCTCCTCTGGACTCTCTCCAATTTGTCCACATCTTTCCAAAAAGGTGGGGCCAAAATTGGACATAGTACTCCAGCAGAGGCTCACCAGTGCCGAGTAGAGTGGGAAAATTACCTCCTGTGCCTTACATATGACACTCCTGTTGATACACACACACACCCCGATATGATATTAGTATCTTTTTTGCAGCTGCATCACATTCTTGACTCATATTCAGTTTGTGATCCATTATAACCCCCAGATCCTTTTTAGCAGTACTGCCACCTGGCCAGATATCCCCCATTTTGTGAATGTGCATTTGATTTTATAATAATTTCATCTAGAGCACAGGTCCCTAGTTTACTTATGAGAATGTCATGTGGGACTGTTTCAGAAGCCTGACTAAAATCAACATATATCACATCTGCTGCTTCCTCCCATCCACTAGGCCAGTAACCCTGTCAAAGAAGGAAATTAAGTTGTTTGGCCTGATTTGTTCTTGACAAACCCATGTTGGCTATTCCTTATAACTCTATCATTCTCCAGGTGCTTACAAATTGATTATTTAATAATTTGTTCCAGTATCTTTCCATGTATTGAAGTTAGGCTGACTCTTTGTTCCTCTTTTTAATGACAGATACTCTCTTGTTCTTCTCCAGACGTAACAGAAAATGACCAAATGGAGGTGACTTTGGTAATTTACTCCATATAATAATTAATAAAATTTAATTTGTGTAATAATGAAGCACTCATTCTTACAGATGGGACCGTCACCTAACTCATGTCTAGTGTGATTCCATTGAGTCCAGTAAAATTATAGCAAGGATTAATTTTACCAGTAGTGTCTATCCCACCATTACCCAAAACTCCCAATCCTTTGGGCTGAAAATCTAATAGTAATAAAAACAGCAATATGATGCCCATGTCTCTCTCAGAGAGTTAAAATCTTGCAGCACTTTCACTGTACAATGTGATTGTGATGCTTCCAACTAATGTTTCTTTTTCCCCCCATACAGAATTATCTTCCTTTTAATATTTTCCCCAAGTTATAACAAATTATATTTATGGTCCCCCTCTTTTCCACTGCTGATCCTATCTGTCCTTAAGATAAATTGTCATATCAGTTGCTCTGAACACAGTTTGGTGTTTCCTGTACCCGAAACTGTTTTCCCACTACTATAAAGCCATCAAATCTAATTAATACCGGAAATATTGACTTAGTTCTAAGAGAAACATTATCATTAAATTAGAATTCTTGAGATAGTGATGTCAGCTCCCAGCTGCAGAGCGAGTCAGACATTAAACCTCAGTAAAGTCTCAAATGAAGCTACTGAATAAAGACCATGGAGAAGGAAAAAGCTCCATGGCTCTGCAGAGGGGTTTAACTGCACAGCTCCCACTGACTTTAATACGGAGCCTGTGGACTTTAATGACTCCCACTGACTTTAATGGGAGTTGTGTGGCTAAAACCACACACAATGCTTTGAAAATTTAGTGGGGAACTAAAGAAATTTAAAGAGCCTGAAAATCCAAGCAGGAGAAGAGGGATAAAAGTAGAAGATAGAAGAATAAATTGGATGGATGGCAGAGAAGTGGGGGATGAAGGGAGAATGTGAGAGAAGCAGTGAGCAAGAGACGCTATTTAAATGTTCTACTTTGTATTGTTAGACTGAGAACACTAGCAGAGAATAAGGGGGATCATTACCTCTTCCTCCTCTTCAAAGTTGTCAAGAATGAGTATGATCTCCCAGCTCCACCGTTCAGTTGTAGTTTAGAAAATGAAATGAAGATTGGGAAAAGTGAGATTCTATAACAAGTGTCTCAGAATATGACATTTTGTGCTTCCCTCAGTGCTGTGACATTTCAAAGGGGCTCCATCTCTGTCTGTGCTAATAGTGCTGCATCTTCTGGTTAACCAAGGGAAAGAAAGTGTTTTCAAGAACTAACGTTTTAATTGCAGAAATTGAGGAATTCAAAGGGATCTGCTACCTGTTCACTTTAAAAAAGCACCCTTCTTCTCTATTTCACTCCTAAAACAGGACTTTCTCACTCTGTTTAACAAAGACCCGTGTAGAGCTGGTCAAATAGCAAATGAACCGATTTATGCTTGTTTTCATAAATAAAAGTGCTGAGTTTTGCTAACTTTGATTTCAGGAGACTTTTTTATTATTTACAGATTCAGACATCCAGGGAAAATGGGGGGAATGTCTGAGAAGCCTCAAAGTTTCACAAAATGGAGCATATTTCTTTTTAGGCAGGAGCATGATTCATTATTAGTTATTCTGCAATTTAAATATTTCACCATCAAATCAGGCAGCAGAATATACCCTGTGACTTAGGTGAGCAATAACTTCACATAAATAGTGAAACAGCAAAGCAAACAACCCCTAATCTGAAAACTATTTGTTCAAACTGTACAGAAACTGCTAATGAATTACAAATACATTAGGAGAAAAGCAGGCTTGGTTTGTAAATGATTCACTACCCGGAAAGGGGCTAAATGTGTAACAAATATGACTCATTAATAAATACTATGCCCAACTCTAGATGAGGACAAAGAGGAAAGGGGACTTAAGATACATATTCCATTTTAAAAAAAAGCAATTTAGGCCAGCTGACCAATAAGGCAAACCCTCTTAGTGTATATAATAAAGGTGTAACACTCTATGGCATTGGGAGGAGAGGAAATTTACTGCCCAGCTTCAGTCATCTGAACTAGATGAGGGTTCCAAAGCCCAGTGCCACTGTAATGTGACAGGCATCTGAACCCATCAACACCAGCGGTTATTGTTACAGTATCCAGTTCCCAGTAAGTCCATAGCAATGAGAATTTGCTGAACAATGCCACTTCCAGCAATGCCAGATGCTGCATTAACATTCTGAGTCTTTATTTTTAACTAACAAATCATTTCTGTGAAATAAGACAGTGTATCAAAAATGATGAGTGGGGCAGCACAAAATTCCCACTGACCATCAAACCAGTTCTTTCAAATAATCTGTTACAAAGCAGATGTTTTCTTTAAAACACTCAATATACAGCTTTGCAGAATACAATATTAACAGTAGGAATTGACCAGATGAGAATGAGGTGTACATCTGGGTGCAGCTGGATGGTATTCCAGTGTTAATGATCATTAAATTATCCAGATCTTTTTTAAAAATGCAGCCACAATATTTACCAATATGAGGCAGTGAATTCCACAGATTCCTTTGATCAATTATATATTTTCTGCCCCTTCAGTGTCTTCTTGCTCCTGATAGTGCAGTGTGCTAAGGAAGCACTAGCTATGTGGATATTCCCAGCTCCAGAGATCCCTGCTGCTCACCATGAGATGAGAAAGGGATCAAGAGTGCTGCAGTATGCGACAAAGCAGGGGCAAATCTCTAGCCTGAACAGTTAGTGATAAGGCAGAAGTTTAGCTTAATCTATTTCTGAGCTCTGTGGCTGGAGTGTAAGAATTATTTCATATGGTATCTCTTGAATAAGGACAAATCCTCATCTGCTCCCAGTAACAAATATCCTTATCCTTTTAAGCCAAAAATGGAACAAACTAAATGATTCTAAACACAAGAATAAATAAATCCGGATGAATTTTATATATGAAAATACAGTCAACAACAGATAATAGGGAATAGAAGGATTTGCTTTAAGCTGTAATGTGTTCATTTGACAAAACTCTCTGAGACTAAAAGCATTAAATGACCCTTTAAACCATAGACAGTCATTGCGCCACATCAGACTTTTAAAGTCCTGTACCCTGGGACCTTCTCAGCAGCTTAATGTCACTGAAGTTACACATCACGCATTCATCTCTGCTGGAAACATACCTATGAACTGATTAGAAAATTCTGTTCTTGGGAGTTTGGGGAGGCACGGGGTGGTGATGAGATGCATCTTGATGATATGATACCAATATTACAAAATAGCTGTCATTGTCTTTGTACATTTATCTTACTACCTACATTCACATTCTCTTCCCTTCAAAACCTAATATTCCCCATTAATTTGCTGCAAATACCAGCCTTTGAAATTGGACTAATTTGTCACATGGGATTACAGCGAAAGGCGAGTTAATGTTTCCTGACATTTTGCCCAATATCTAATGTCTTTTTGCATTGCTCTTTAACCACACAGCTATTTAACTTTCATTGCTAAGAGATCATTTTCCCCTTCTATGTACATTGCCTCTATTAGTCCCAGCTTTACACTTTTCTCTCTTCTTATATTCCTTAAGGATGCTGAGATAACTATTAAAATGATAGATAGATCCAAAGAGCCCATCTTTGGCCTTGGTATTTCCTCTTTAAAGCTCCCTTACCCCACCTCATCTCTTCTCTGTGGCCTGGCCCCCTCTTCCGTGCAGGCTGTGCTCTCTGTTTCTCTCCCTCAGACAGTTCCTTTTATCCACTGTTCTGCAGGGGAGCTTCCCTACTATGGCCCCACTTGGTTTCCTTTAGGCCCCAATTCAGTAAAGCACTTAAGTACCTGAGTCTCATTCACTTCAATGGGATTTAACTTCATGCTTAAGAGATTTGCTGAATCTGTGACTTACTTCCCCCCTCTTCTCTAGCACTGCTCACGCTGCCTGTGTGTTCAGTCCCTTTCCCTGATCTTTTGTCTGGCTTATCTATTTCTACTGTAAACCCTTCAGGGCAGAGAACTGTCTCTCATTCTCTGTTTGTGCAGGGCCTGTACAATGTGGCACCATTGTTGGTTGACTCCTATGCACTACTATAATAAACTTGACAAATTTAAAAAAAAAAAAAGCCAGGTTATGCAGCATGTCAGCCATTCGAGCTTGACTTGACTTGACTTGGCTTGACTTGACTTGGCTTGACTGATCACATACCATACAATGGCAATGCAAGGTTGTGACAATCCACCCTTCCTCTGGGGATATCATGGTGAACTGAAGACCCTGAACTATTCATTTATAAATTAGTCTTAGATTTTTATAACTGCTTAGGGTGGTTTTGTTCCTTAACACTGAAATAAATGCTTTTTGGTCTATTGGAGAAAGGTGTGTGATTGGTGATTAGCGCATGCTACCAGGCGTCAGGATTCCTGGGATTTTTCCCCCATCTATGACTCACTGCATGACCTTGAATGAGCTACTTAGTCGCTCTGTGTCTCAGTTTCCCCACCTGTCAAATACTGATTTACTGAGTTTGGAGTTTTAATTCATTCCGTGTTTGTACAGCGCTGTGAGCTCCTCAGATACAAAAGATTCCACAGAAGAGCAAACGAGTATTATTCCTCATTAGAATCCTCAACTCTCCACTGCAGAATAGAGGGGAACTGGAGCAAGGGGTTTTATTTGGAGAAAGGGATTATGGAAACCCTGCCTCGGACTTTTCTATGTCTGTCACTAAGGTAAAGTTTTAGCTAGAGAATTTCCTATTGCCCGAGGGAATCCCCATCTGCTTTGGCATTAACATCAAACCTCTAGAACATCCCCTAATTTATACGCTTTTCAGTAGGTTAAACTCTAAACTCTCAAATAGCCGTATCACTCTGGACTTTCCCATTATCTGTGAGACAGCCTCTGGGCCAAGAAACAAGCTGTGCTCACCTTAGGGAAGGTGAGTTGCCTTGGGGAGAGAGGAGCACTGGCGGGGGAGTGTATGAGGGTATGTATGAGTGTATGCTCATAGAAGGAGCTGAGAGTCTCTGAGAAGCTGTGAGGTCTCGAGGGCATCATTAAAAAGCCCTGCCTTCGACAGGGAAGGGGCTGCAGAGGCGAGCATATTGTACTGCAACTCAGACTCACCACTGGCTTCCACTCCTCTGCTGGGACAACACAGGCATTGTTCCAGGCAGCTGTACCTATTGGAAACCATTCCACGCAGTTCCGTTTCCTACCACAGGATGTCCCTGCTGGAGCTCACTTCAAGTTTAGCCCTTTTTGCACCGTATGCTAAAGTCATTCTTGCTAAAAAAGATTTGCTGCAAACATGGAAATTCACTTTTTACAGAATTCCTATTGACTTGAATGGCACCGGCCAATGGAGCCCAGAGGCCCAGCTGTCTTGACACCAGATGTGGATTAAAAAATGCCCCAGATTCAATTTCAATATTTTCAATCACTATTTAACTCTTTTTGTGCCTTGCTGTAAAGTCCTAATCATGTTTGAACCAGGTGAGTACTTGATATTCTGCCACATTAAATTAACCCTGTCAGCAGCGCTGTGCAGAACCACTATAAAGCCCCATTTGATGGAGCTGTGAAAAATGTGTTGACTTTGTGTCAGATTTTCTCCCTTTTTCCACAATACAGAAAAGCCATTCTTCTCAGGTGCAAACTCCCTATGTATCAGCTGAGTGTCCACTTTCATTTTCCCAAGGCTTTGCTTGCTCCAAAATACCATGCACTAGCTGCTGTAGGAAGTGCTCTCAAAGACATGGGGAAGAGCGCTGTGTAGCTCGAATGCTTGTCTCTCTCACCAACAGAAGTTGGTCCAATAAAAGATATTCCCTCATGCACCTTGTCTCTTCCAGAGACTTGAAAGTCTGCTTTCCAAAGTTGAATGAATAGTATAGAAACAGGAACTCAGTCATAATCCTGCTGAAATGATGGCATTTCAAAAGCCCCACAGTGCTCCCTTCAGACAACCAGCCTTGGGCCTGCTCAATGAAACAGCTCAGAGAATCGTGACCAGTTTCAGGGACTGCTCCACATTTCAGGCTTCTGGGTAAAGGTCCTGAGATGCAGCGCCATTCTGGTCAAATAAACAGAGTACAGTTTTTTAAAAAATTCAAAATACAAAGGAAACAATCTGAAAATTATGTGGAAAGGACAATTCTTCATGAGGTGAGGAGACACTAAAAGGCCTGTATGATATTCATGCTCCTTTTTTATATAAAAACAAGATGACTTTCCAATCTATTGCCTCAGAAAAATCCACCAGCCCTTTTCACAGCAGCTCAGTCCTGCAAAATTGAGCAGGGCCTGCTCTTCCCTAGATGCATTAACTCCCAGGCCTGGGGAGTTGTCTCACCCCCAATTCTATGAGATCCTTCCCGCATTTGAAAATAACCCCTAAAGGCTCCAAAGAGCCTTGGCCTCTTTGCTCCCAGCCTCCTCAGGGGCATGTCACCTTCAGAGAAAAACAGAACAAGAATTTACAAGGCTTTGAAAAATAACCCTGGGTGGAAACAGGAGGTCTGGGCTGCTGTTCAGTGGAAACACATCTCCCACGCTCCGTCCTTGGAATGGCTGGATGCAGAAAGCTTGGCTAATCTGTAGGGCAGCCTGTGCCATTGAGGTGGGTGAGCAGGTCACTCCTCTAGTGGATACAGGTGTTCATCTGAAATTCCCAGCAAATGTTCAACAGCTTCCTGCCAAAGAATCCAGTTTTGGATCGGAAATGGTATCAGACTGTTGCTGGATATGGTGCTGGCCACAGGTTCCTGGCTGGGGCTCATTAACAATACTGTTAAACATTTATCTACCAGAAGCTCTCTCAATCCTCACAACACTCAGAACTGAGCAGATTCCTCAAGTGTTTTTAAGGTTCCCTCACTACATAAATCTCACAGTGTTTCTGTCCCATTTCCCAGTAGCCATTTTTTTCCAAAAAACAGTATAGTTTGTCCAGAAGCCGCGAGCTGGGAAACTGCAGGGTGACTAGGGGATTTAGAAACACCATTAATTTAATCTCTAAATCCCTAGTCAGCTTTGAAAGTTTCTGTCAACATTTCTCTTTACCACATGACAATCTAATGCAGAGCGCCTCATGGCTACTTGCTTCTGTTGGCTCTGTCAGCGTCACCTTCTTTTGGGTTTCTCCACTAGGGGAAATGCTGTAGCAGTGATTCTGGATTTATGCGGTAGGACAATTTCTCCTACCAGAAGGGTGTTTTCTGTGTGGACCTGGCACAGTGGCATGGCTGCACTGATAGTGAATTTGCAGACTGTTTTAGTTTGACAATCAATCCAGTTTCATTTGTTTTGTGTAATTCGCCGCTCCACCTGAGAGGAATAGAATTCAGCATTCATGAGAGATGGGGAGGGACCTACACAGTCAAGCAATGCAAATGATGGTGCCATGCAGAAAGACAGGAGAACAAAGCAAGGGTCCTTGAGCATGGTTCCAAGGCCGTAAGGAAGGGGAAGGGGGATTCTGATGCGAGACCAAGAGATGGTGCAGTCAGTAACTGAGAGTCATTACCACAGTTTGAACTTTCATTCTGAATTTCTTGCTTCAATGGGTTTTACCCCAAAAAACCTCACATTTATATCCCTGTAGTAGTTAGCAGTATTATCCCTTAGGACAGAGTGAACTTCGGGAGCACCAAAAATGACTCACTACTATGAGGAAGGTGCTAGGCATGGGAGATATGCAGAGATTACTGTCAGCTCCCTGCAGCTGCTCCCTTTGCTGGCTGAGCTGCCTCACCCTGCTGGGCTGTAGCTTCCTGTCTCCATAAGAGGGACTGGGCAGCAGTGACAACTTGGCACCAGTCAATCTTCAGTCCCTGCACTGCAACTTGAAGAGAGTTCCGCGAAGCACAAACATGGTTAAGAGGCTAGAGGGATTTATTTAAGAGGAGAGATTAAAAGAACAGGGGGCATGGTAATTGCCTACAAACTTTTTAAACATCCTAGGTGGTGGGGAGTTAACTAGGATTATGCAAAGGGATGTGACTAGGAGTGATGGTATGAAGGTGTTAAATGGAAAACTGAGTGTATATATTTGAAAACATCCTGACAGTGTAGAATTGCCCCCCACACACACACACACACACAATGGACAGGTAGGACATCTCTTTGCTAGGGACACTTTAAATGGAACTGGGCAAGGCCCTAGAAAACATTCCACATGGAGCAATCTGGGGACTAAACGATTTATTAAGATTTTTTCCATCTTTAATTTCTGCAACATTCTTCTTGTGGAGCAGTCACTTCCGGGACAGCAATGCAGAAAAGAGCAGCTATTGTTTCACCTCAGCTTCCACCCCACAAGCGCTAAAGGTGAGGAGTGGTGCCAGTAGCAAGGGCCCGTCCCCAAATTCCATAGCCTTGGTGGACATCCCCCATCAGGACACCTAGCCCAGTTACTCCAGCTGCAGACCAAGTTGGTGCCTTTTTTTAAATTAAAGGAGCCTATTAAGTTACAACTTACAACTTAATAGGTCAGAAAATTTAACAGAATAATTTCGTGCACCTCTAGTTTTGTTCATGCCACGCTGGTATATTTTTCTCAGACTCTAGATGAGATAAATCTTTAGCTAGTGCTTTTCCATCCTGATTGCAGGACACAGGAAGTTTTAAATTAGAAAGAAATTCTTTAATCTCAAACATCCCTCTTTGGGTTTCAGTTCCAGATGCTTCTGGGAAGTTTCACTGATCTGTTCCTTACAGGTGTTTTCCCCATTACCCTTTTTACAGGGGAATTAATTTCAGGTTCCCTTCTCCCCACAGGCTAATAGTCTGAGACCACTATCTCTTCGCTCTCAGTAGACTTGTGCTAAACATTTTGAGAGACTTTTTCAAATGTCTTAATCTACTGTGGGGCAGAGGAGGTTTCATGCATGTCCTGTGCTAAACGACTTATCTCCAGCTTCAAACACAAACCATGGGAAGCCTCCAGTTTGGAAGCTTTGCTACAGTAGGAAAGAATTATCCCTACAGGGAATGTTGAAGGGTTTGACAATTTTGCGGTTCCAGCATGAAGTGCCTGAACTCCGGAGTCAGAAAGTGTGGGGCTCCTTTGAAAAAATATAATCTTCTCTGACAATTTTGCATAGGGGCTGGCAACTCGTCAAGCTGGGGTGTGCTACCCAGCGCACAGAGACACACTGTGCCAGCTCTCCTCGAGCCAGAGCCGTGGCAGCACGAGCAGCAGGAGGTGCTAGCCACACTGAATCTGTGGCCCTCACAGACCCCGGCATGGCTTCTGGGTAGCGAGCCCATTCCATCACTAGCACTCCCCCAGCTACACTTTATTTTTAGAGCATTAGCTGGATAGGAGCTAGCATGAGTGTGTCTCCTCCAGCTGGGAATCACACACCCAGCTCAGAGAGTAGATGGAGCCACAGAGAGACCAGCAGTAGCATTGCCCTGTCTGAGGCTACCTGAGTAGGATCAAACCCAACTTAGACCTGCTGAGCAGGTCCCCATTGATTTCATGCAGAGTTAATACACCTGTGGGGTTCTCACCATTGAAACATGGCACTCTATCCCCATAGCATGGCCCTGGAGGTCCCCTCCTAGGCAGAGGACATTAAGCAAACTGACTTGTGGCATCAGGCAGAGGAACCACTTTGTCCCTCCTCTTACCCTGCACCTGTGGCCCTGAATGTGACAGAGACCCGCCACCCCCTGGGCTACCCCTATCATTAGCCCACCCAAGCCAAGCAGCATAGCTATCCTGCGCCCAAGCCCTTCAGAGCGCCTCACCTGCTGCCCTGCAACAGCACTGGGGCTCAGCAAGGCCTGTGAGTTGAACTTCCTCGCAAGGCGTACTGGCCCTGCACTATTCCTGCTGGGGAGCAGTGAGGGCCCGGCACCGTCCCCAGGGCACTCTCTGAATCGGCTTAGACTGCAGAACTGCTCAGCAGCCCCTTCCAGGAGAAGATCCCCACTGTACCGGGTGCTGCACAAACACAGGATGAGGTGGTTTCTTCCCCAGAGAATTCAGAGTCTGACCTCTGGGTAAAAGTAACTGTTGGTTTGCACTCTAGTGCAGGGATGAGCAAACTACGGCTCTGGCCGGGGTGCAGGATCGGGGGCCGCACCATACGGCTCCTGGAAGCGTTTGCATGGCCCTGCTCCAGCTCCTACGCACTCCAATGGGAGCTGCAGGGGCGGTGCCTGCGGATGGGGCAGAGTGCAGAGCCGCCTGGCCGTGCCTATGCATAGGAGCCGGAGAAGGGACATGCCACTGCTTCTGGGAGCTGCTTGAGGTAAGCACTGCTTGGAGCCTGCACCCCCTGAGCCTCTCCCCACGCCCCAACCCCCTGCCTGAGCCCTGATCCCCTTCCCGCTCTCCAAACCCCTCAATCCCAGCCCAGAGCACCCTCCTACACCCCAAACTCCTCATCCCCAGCCCCACTCCAGAGCCTGCACCCCTTCCAACCCCAATTTTATAAGCATTCATGGCCCACATATAATTTCTATTCCCCAATGTGGCCCTTGTGCCAAAAAGTTTGCCCACCCCTGCTCTACCGGGTGACATGAACGTTAATATGAATTGAGAAGAGGGAACTGGGTTTGTGCAGTGTGACTCAGGTCTGCATTCAGAATGAGAGAGAGGACTCGCTGTACAGGCTCTGCCTTTTGGGACTTCCCAACCCCCCAGCAAAGGAGAAGAATGACATGGCATCCCCTCCTCATCATCCCAAAGGTTACTTGGATAAAGTTTGGTGTGTAAGTGAGGAGTATCCATGGTTATAAGGCTCCTCAGACAATCTGTCCTCTTCAGCCTTTATTTCTAGGACTCACTGGACACAAAGAAAACCCTTCACAGGGACATCCCACAATCCCCAGAAAAAGTCTGAAAAAGCAACCCCAAGCCTTCTTCTGGAAAGCTGCACTCAGCTCGTTAAAGCAGCTCCTGTTACAAGCCCTGATATCCATCCCGCCCAGCCTGGAGCTTGACAAGGGAGATGTTGACTTTCAGGAGGTTAAAGGTGGCTGCCCCCTCTAACAAATGGGCTCTCGCAGGAGGGGAGGACTGTTGTTTTTTCTTGTTTCAGGGAGCAAAGTGTCAGGAAGATGTAGAGGGCAAACAGCCCCTGCTGAGCAGCTGACTGACAACACCAGCTGCAGAGGGTGCCGGGGTGATGTCGGGCCAGTGGTTCTCACCACTGGGAAATGCAGGCTGCCCCCTCCTCACACAGCTAAAGCTAGAGGAAGAATAGGGAGGGCTCCATCCAGAAAACTGAATCCAAGTGATTTAGCTGACGGTGTTGCGTGACTTGCAGGAACCGCGTCTTCACCTGCATGTAGCCCCCAAAACTCAGCATCATGGAGATGGCAGAACGACAATCTAAACCTACTCCTGGGGGAACGGAGCCCCTAGAATCCTGGGGTTAGAGTGATCCACAGCTAGGACTATCTGCCCACGTGTAACAGTACAGATCCCCTTCCACTTATAGACCCCAACGAGCATCCCATAGGCCCTGTTCCCTCTAAACTTTGCACATGTGCGAGTGCACACAGATCCTAAACCCTGCGCACACGGCGAAACACCGCACGCACAAAAATTTGCACAGAAGCACAACAATTTGCACAGAAGAAATTTTTTACGCACACGGCCTGTCAAAAATTAGAGGGAACATTGCCCACAGGTGGGTGAGTGTTACACTGATCACAGGGAATATAAGTGACTAGCTCAAGGTCACACAGGGAATCAAGGACAGCATCTGGGTTAGAGCCCTGGACACCTGACTACCAGCCCTGGCTCAGTCAACTAGACCAATCCAACTAACCATCAAGTTTTCTCTTCTCTCCCCTTTGCTGAAACCAGGAATTATGGGGTGAAATCCTGATCATGACTGAAGTCAAGGGCAAAATTCCCATTGACATCAGGTTTCATACAAAGTGTTTTGGGTGATGGTGGAAAGCTAAGGCAAAAGGATGATGGGTTTGCCTTTCTTTTTGAGCTGGGCCCTTAGGAAAAAGGCTTCAACAAACAGCTGAGGCTTTCACTGCCACAGATCCAGGAGCCCCAGAGGGCACCTTGCATTTGCTCTCTCCCCAGAAAAGAGCATATTAGAAAAATGGACGGTTTCAGAGTAACAGCCGTGTTAGTCTGTATCCGCAAAAAGAAAAGGAGGACTTGTGGCACCTTAGAGACTAACAAATTTATTTGAGCATAAGCTTTCGTGAGCTACAGCTCACTTCATTGGATGCATTCAGTGGAGACAACCAAATAAAAAATCAGCTCCATGTTCCAGATCAGAACCTGCACCATGGCCAAGACACGATCAATCGATCGCTCCAGTGACCAATAGCACTGGAGATGTATCCACTTGAGGCCACACTGCAGTTTTCATTGCTGCTTCCTTCGTGACTGTCCCACTGTCAATAGCACTTTGCATGTGACCACCTATTGATGTGGGTGGCGCTGCCATGGGTGCATCACTTATCTATCAATTTATTCTGAGAGGAAAGATGGTCCAGTTGTTGGGGCAATAGGCTAGGACTTGGGAGACCTAAAGTTCTATTCCCTGCTCTGCCCTAGACTTCCTCTGTGATCCTGGCCTAGTCTTTGTGCCTCAGTTCCCTTAAAAACAGGGATGCAATGTCTATACCTTCTGGGGGGAGAGCAGTTGTGAGAATAAATATATTAAAGATTGTGGGGCACTCATACTGCAGTAATAATAACTACCTTAGATAAGGACCATAAACACATTTTGAGTTATACTTATAGAACTTAGGCCTCTCAGCTCAACAGAAAGAGCTTTAATGGACACTAGCATACCTATTACATGCAGTGTCTTTCTTATCGCCACACAGGAAAGCTCTGAGAACCTAAACATAGTCTTCGCATTTGTGCTTCATGCTGCACAGCGGTCCCTGTGGACTCTGCAAACTCCATGGACTATCATGTTTAACAGTTAAAGGATTCATAAATTCAGTCTTGGCACCAGCTTTCCAAGACTAAGCATGATTTTGCTTTGAACTCACTGACGGGAGGAAAAAGCATGTAGTAAAGTTCAGCTAGAACTGAGCTACAATACAGCAAGAGACGCCCTTAGTAAGAATAGCTCTTCTTAAAGGATGAATCAGTGACCAGATATTTAGTATCTTAAAGGTCAAGGATCACATGAAAAATAGAGTGAGATTTGATGCTATTCCTTATTGATTGGAAAGCCCAGCATTTTTCACTAGACCAGCCTGGGGTTATTTGGAATAGGCCCACTACTGAAGAACTAGGAGAAACCAGAGTGAACACGCATTTTCCCTTTCCTCTGATTCCTTAAAATAATTCCCACTCCATATGCAATTCAGAGGGCCAGAAAAGGTCTCAGCACCACTTAGGAAGAAGTGATGCTATAACATATTTGGCAATTACCAGTAATACGTGCGTTCATGTCTGCAATCAAACTCCAGTCAAATGAACCTGAAGAGAGAGCTTCCTCATTTAATTTCATCCTTATCACCTGACTCTGGCTCCAGACCAGTGCACCACAGAACATAGCCCACCTATAACAGTGGGTTAGTGGAATGCATGTTTATGATTTCCCTTGTGGTTCTTTGAAGTCAGGGGTGGGGGAAGAGACTGAGCTCCCAGGCAATGAAGGCAGAAATCATCTCACCAGGGTTTCAGCATTATTAGAAATAATAGTTCAGAGGGAGCAGCCTCTGTTTTCTTGTTTTCTGGATGTTTTCTGAACCTACACTGTCATTTTGATTCACGGCAATATTCCAGATGGCACCAGCCTTCCAGCTCTGAATTGCTGGGAGAATAATCTGCTTTCCATGTGTTCAAAGCACTATCTAGCCAAGAAATTATAGCATCCTTTCAAAAGAAAACTTCCATAAATGAAAGAGTTTTTAATTGGCTCCCAGTTTTCATGTACAAATGGTAACTGTGCATTTATATTTCTACACCTACAAATTTTGGTTTGTTCACATGCCCATAGCTGTCCACCAAAAATTGTATCTTAGAATTTGTAGGGAGTGTTTTGAAAATGTGGCTCCAAATTTGTTTGTTGATTAAAATTTCATGGTTCACCTATCCCAATAAGCCCCTTTAAGATATTTACACAAGGATCTTAGAGACAAGCTACAAATGCCATCTCAAAAAGCAAATGCACTACAAAAAACAACCTAAAATGTTAAAGAATCTCAGAACATGACATCCAGACATTCCAATCACTGCTTCTAATTTCTGAACCTACAGTCATAAGAATCAGCATCAAGTTGGTATACGTTGGTAAAAACCACTTCCTCAGAAAATAAATTATTTATTTATATAGGTAAGCATGGACCTTCACAGATATGTAATGACAAGGTCACTGTCCAGAGGAGCTTACATCCAAATATAGAAAATACAGCATGGGAATGGGATGCAACATAAAAGCAAAGAGATTGAGAAACTGTGTTTGACATCATCTTGCTAGTTCCAAGATGCTGGAGGAGAGGGGATTTAAAATGCTTGTTTATTTTGCTATCTGTAGTATTAAATCACTAACTAATGTGAGCCCTGGTTGAGATATGGCCAGAAAAATCAGACCTGTAATCAGTTTGCATTGTCTGCTTGATGTGACTTACAATCTTCAAACGTTATTATTAATTATTCATATTGTAATAGTTCATAGAGACCCCAAACAAAGGCAAGGCCCCATTGTGCAGGTACACAGTGAGAGAACTGCCCTGGAGAACTTACAGTCTAGATAGGCAAGATGACAAAGGGTAAGCCTGCTGCAGTAAAACTCCATGGGTGGCCCGTGTCAGCTGACTCGGGCTCATGGGGCTCGTGCTGCAGGGCTATACAATTGCAGCCTAGATGTTCAGGCTCAGGCTGGAGCCTGGGCTCTGGGACTCTTCTCCCTTGGGGGTTCCCAGAGCCCAGGCTCCAGTTCAAGCTCAAATGTCTACCCTGCAATTGTATAGCCCTGCAGCTGAAGCCCCACGAGCCCAAGGCAGCTGACACAGACTGGCCACAGGTGTTTTATTGCAGTGCAGACAAACCCAAAATGCCTAACATCTTTTCTTGCAACAAGCCATATATAGTGTAAGCACCTTAGTGTTGAATTTCAATGCGTTAACTGCAGCAAAATTATGTTTCTGAAGAAAGTCCAGGAGCCCAGTGGGTAAGTGATAATATTCTTCCACGATGCATCATCCCAGCTATGTAGTAGAACATCCATGTTCCGTAGCACAAGCTGGCCAGAGATCATGTAACTCTGGTGCTGAACTCTCCAGGTCACATTCACCAAGGGACTGGGTTCCAAAAGGAATCACTAAGGACTTCAGTATTCTGTGGTCTATCAGTAAAGGAAAAGCCATGTTATATGCCATTATCTAGGCTGTATGTCTTTCACCTTCCTGAGTGACATGTTAAAGGCAACAGAATACTACCACTTTTCTCTGAAGTCCCATTTGAAAACAAGCACCTGCTAAATGTTATTTCTTCCTGAAAGTCACTTATATATTTTAGACTAACAATATAGCAAGGCCTTATGAAACCAGTGTGGGAGATGACTGCTGGCAGACTATGGAAATATTATATATGTAACTATACAGTGTAGAAAGTGCTAGAGTTTACAGCCCTGAGACAAGTTACAGTACCGTTAGCATAACTCTCCAGAAGGGCATGTTCTGACTATTCTCTGCCACCACTTCTCTTTGGGAAAGAGATGGAGAGCAGATTCCCTGCTAATATCCTTTCAACTGTGATGGCTTTAAGGTCTGAGAATCTGTTTTCTGTTAACAAAAACTATAAAACTTTCAACAAAAGATGAAAAATGTGTCTCCCATTGGCATGAAAACCAGAGACTTCTTTGGAGAAAAGTATCATTTTGACAATCCTCTGGAAAGTGGGACACAAAAAGGGATGATTCTTTGCCATTGGCAGCAGAAACCACATATCAGCAAATCCCTCTTTGTAAAAAGTCAACATAAGTCACTCACACAACCTTGGATAAAAATATCAGGTTTAATTTTTTTTACCTTATGATTGGCCCTTAAATCAAATGCAATCAGTGAAGTTCTCTCTTGCTTTTATTTCCCCTGTTTTAGTCCCTGGAATTTGACATCTGTTGAATTCTGGATCTGGTTTAGGGCTTTTTCCAAATCCAAGACTTGGGGAATTTTGTTAACAGTGCAATAAAAATAACTTCATAGTGTTGCAGGGAAACATTAAAGCCTTTTTGTGTGCTGCTCTCTCCCTTTATAAAAAAATACAGACAATGTTTCTTTAAAAGTCTCCATCTGCAAATCCCATTAGATGTGCATATAAGGTTTCGGATGATTAATAGTTGCCTGCTTTGCTTTGGTTGGAGGGGCTGAGTGTATGCAGGTTAACCCCTCCCTCCCCTCTCTCACATTTCACTTCACAAACTTGTCACTTGCTGCCCGGCACTGTATTTAAAAAGTGTTTCACCCATGTCCAGCGTTTCACAGGGAGGCAGCTGCAGGCCTTGGGAAACCGTTCGGCCCAACTGCTGCATAGATCTGGTTGGGGTTTTCCAGCTGGGACTATGCGGAAGTTTAGTCAAGCTTCCAAACTAACAAATTTGCAATAGAACAAACTAACCATTTTTTAGGGGAGGCGGCGGGGGAGATCCAATTCTGTTTTTCCATATAAGTTTGGAGCTGTTTTTTCCCCTCTTTTGTATCCTTGAAGCCTGAGCCAAATCCAGTTACGAATCTCGGAGCACGGACAGCATAGAGCCAGGAATGGATCCCTCCGTGAGTAGCTGTATGCGAAGTCCCCGTCCCACTACCCCACTCTGGGGGTGCCTGCGGAATGCCCATTCGGAGCTCAGCACAGCAGCAGGAGCGCATCATTACCCACAAGCACCATTCTCATTCCATCAAAAACCAGACTTTGCTGCATATTCCGATTTCTCAGCCTCTTGTTTGGCCACTGCCCCCCACAGCTTCCCCCGAGAGGAACGCATGTTCGCAGAGCAGCACCCTTCTTTCCAGCATTCTGAATGGCACTTTGCAGCATCTGAGGCCAGAAGGCGGCTAAATCCAGGACTGGCCTTGGCTTCTGGGGAGCTAGAAAGCAGCAGCCCAAACCTAGTGGCTGCTGCAGGGGGCATGAATGAAGATTATGGGGTACCAGGAAACACTACAAATGAAACTGAGAAAAAGTCATCCAAAAGGAAAAAGGAAACCTCAGGTAGGTGGCATGTCACCAGGGATCTGGGGTAGCAAAGTTCACAGAGTCAGAACATCTGTGAGGTTCTATAGCAGAGATTAGGAAAGGAAACCAGTGAGAATTACACTTCAGAATTCTTGACTAGGGAAAAGTGTAGCTGGCAACACAGAGCACTACTGCTGAGCTAGAGTGCTTTCTGTCTGCTGCTCCCTTGTGTTCATGTTTGCTTTTCCAAATCTTGGGCCTGAACTAGCTACCTCCCAACATGGTCACAAGGCAGCCGTGGTGTCCCATATATTGGGACCACAGGCCTCGAATAAGGAGCAGATACTTTGCGTGGCTGCCATTTGCCCAAGTGTGAAATGATGGGGGTCAAAGAACAGGCAGCCTGTGGGAGCATGTTAGAAATGGGGAAAAGCAAAACAGGCTCCGGGCTAGTTACTGTCGCTAAGATTAAAGGATTAGAAAAGGATCGAGACACTCAAGAGTAACACAAAATTCACTGGGAATAAATCACTGTCAGATCTCACACCCCAAGCCGTAAAGAAGCAGACATCAAGAAAGCTGTGGATCACTGGATTGCTAAACGCAGTCTCCTGCAGCAGCGGGTCCTGTATCATGAAGGCTAGCTCCAAGGGGGACACTCATTCTGCCCTTTAACTAGACATCAGGTAGCATCTATACTGCGAGGTGCTGAGAATCTAACAGGAAAATTATGTCACTAATTTTACAAATTATTTGAGAGCTGAATAGCATCGACCTGACTCTCCATTTTCATTGCTAATGCACCTACCACTGCAGAATCTAGGCTCTGACCTCTGCTATCTGGAGCTGCCCATTGTAGGAAGCTATGTTGTATCGCAATGCAGGTTAAATGCAGCCAAAGAGAGAAGGTAGTTTTCAGCTGTCTGCAGTCGAAGATGCCTCCTCCCCTCCCCTTTGATACACATTCCACCTTTGTGTCAGTTTGGCTGAGCATTTAATACTTTCAATTCAAATCCAAAATCAGTGGTCGAGTTGGTATTAATGACTTGCCCATTAGACATAACCAGGACATGTTGTTTTCAGCTGTAAGGAGAACAGTGAAGATGGGTTTAATTGTGTTGTTGTAACTTGAAAAATGAAAAACTTCCACCTCTTAGTTTTCAAGGATCTCACGGATACTTTGCTGTAGACTGGCTGCTGCTGTCAGTGCATCCGATGAAGTGAGCTGTAGCTCACGAAAGCTTATGCTCAAATAAATTGGTTAGTCTCTAAGGTGCCCCAAGTCCTCCTTTTCTTTTTGCTGTCAGTGTGAAATACAGACATGGAGAGACCGGTAGTTTCCCTTAAGGAAGCTATCGAGTTAGGTATTTATTATGAGTCCCCTCACTGAAGTATTTGTGCCCACCAAAAACATTGATGCATTTATTCTCCCAGCACCCTTGGGAGATAGGGAAATATCATCCCCAATTTACAGACCAGGAACTGAGGCCCAGAGAGATTAAATGATTTGCCCAAAGTCACACGAGCTGTCTGGGCAGAGCCAGGCATTCAATCCAGATCTCCTGACTTTCTGCCCAACACCTTAACTCCAAGACCATCCTCTCTCTCTCCCTCTCTCTCTCTCTCTCCTCTGTCAGTGCCATTGTTAGCCCTAATCTCTGCTCGGGAGAGTTTCCCATTTCAGTCCCCTCCAGACATTGGCAGGCTGTCAGTGAGTATCTGAAACAGATAATAACCAAACCTGAGTCACAGACTCTAAATTACTCCCTTAGATATTTTATAGTCTCTAGAAACCCAACTTGATAGAAATTTTGGCCATCCAAACCCATAAAGGATTTTCAGGCAACAAACAGCCATAAAAATAATATAAAGAGCAATTTTTCTAGAACAGAACAACAATATTGCAAGTCATTAAGGTTTTGTTTTTTTTAAAGAATTTATGGGATTAAGAAATAGCTGGGACATCTCACTACATTCCAATTAATGGATATCTTTATTCTTAATAGTTTAATGGGATTCCAAATCATGTCCTCATGTGTTAAACAGATGACAAATAGTCCCTGATACCCTCCACCCCCTGATTGCTGTGAGCACCTTGCCACTCTCTCCTCCCGCTTGCTGCCAACCCTGTAACCCTGTAAGAGGAGCTGTAACCAACACTGCTACACATGACATCACTGAAATATAAAATGATTCTCTACCCTCTGGCCAACTGTTTTAATTATTCCTCCTTCTCTAGTTTAACACCTTGCACAGACAGTGTCCCAAAGGTGATTCCATTGCTGCTTTCATTTCATTCACTACTGTGCTGATGAAGCAGCAGCTAAAATTAATTGTTACTGCTCCTTTCCTCCCCTTCCCCTTCCCCAGAATAAATACAATAAAACAAACAGGGAGAAATTCCTATTGGGGTAAACATTCTGGTTTCCTGAAATCTAACGGCAGTTCCTTGAAATGCAGCTGGACACACGTTTATAGTTTGTTATAAGTGGGACATGCTTCCTCTCCCTCTTCCTGAGAATTGGCTTCAGTTTGCTTTAGCAAAATCCAAGTGTCCAAAGACTGCTCTCTTCAGAAGTTAGCAGTTGTTAATAAAGTGAAACAGCAATTTTCTACCACCTTGAGACATGCTGCAAGATAATACTCTATTACACAGAGTTATGTGATGGTGTCTTACCAGCTACTGTCTTTGCTGTACTGTAACACAGCCACAGAATTTCAATTATTTGTTTTGATGCCAGATCCTGTAATTCTTTCTTGGTCCATATTCAGCAGAGGATACATAATAGGGACTTCGGGATTGGGCTCTTTGCTAGTATAGTGCTCCCCAAAAAGTCCAAAACAAGTTTAACTCTGTGATAAACAGGGAGACTTATAGTGTTCTCTCAGTGTAAAAGAAAGATTGACCATTCTGCTTAATCCATGAAAAACAGTGCTGTAATATTAAACATATTTATGTAACTGCCTAGTATGGGCAGTAGCAGTCACAGCAATATTAATATGTGCATGTACATACCTTACACACACACACATCTTTTCTACTGACTTTTATTAGTAAGAGGCTCTGGTCTGCCCTGACTGACAACTTAGGTATGCCCAAGAAAGTAAAGGCAGAAGATGGACTAGAATTGGTTTTCACACCTATCATTGCAGTAGTTCTCCTGTACATCAGTCCTAATATTTTCAATTATTGTCTTTATAGATTTCTTCAGGTTTTCAATATTGTGCAACCATACCCATCACATATAAAAGCAGCTCTAACATGATGCCTTGCAATGACCAATATTACAAAAGCCAAGGCGTTTTATAATGACTTGTAACTTATGGTATTCTATGTTTTCCATATGATAAAGTGACTGTTACCAAGTAAACAAACAATGCCACAAGCACTTAACTAAGCTCTTCAATAAAACGACAAATGGTCTGAGTGTCAGAGTGACTAATAAACCCCTGCAGGCACTGACTGTGTGGGACATATATGGGACCGTGCGCAAGCTTTGAACAGACCTTCTGTAATCTCATTTTAGACTTTCTGTGTGAAGCATTTTCCAGATGACCACAGTGCAGAAGACATGTCCAGCCTCTCCATGTGTATCCACACACATTTACAAATAAAGTACAGAATCCTGGCAGAAACCCAACTCACTCAGATGGACAATTTGGATATTTCAGTTTTCTACCACTCAACAAACTAGAAAACCGTGTAGTAAGAACACGTCACACTAGAACATAGGAAACAGTACATAAAATTTGGTTATTCTGTTTATCTATCAGCAATTACAAAATGTTTATCCACTGGTAAGCACTATTGAATTTTGGGGAGTTGCACTGATGTAACTGATAGCAGAATTTGGTCCATTATCTTTATATAAATGAAAACATGCAGAATTTAAATGGGGATGTAGCAGAAATGAGATCTGACTACAGTGTGTAAGGATTCATTTACAACATTTTACATTCATACAGTGCCTTTTATCCTAGGAAAAGCCTAAAATATGTTACGAAATTTTCAAAGGACAGTGTCAGATCACTTTAGATGCAAAACATAAGGTTTTATAAATCCAAGGATCAATGAAAATAGCCCTATAATTTTAATACCCAATTAAAATAATCTTAAATTTGGATTTAAGCACTCCCCTGGCTGTGTTTGCAACCTAGACATTAGACTAGTGTGCTGGTGCATTAGAACCAGAAAGTGAAAGTAGTCAGAAATAGTCTATAAATAAAGCAAACTGACCACCCTGAGTTTCCACACTCAGTGAAGTGTGCCAAGTAAAGGATCAGCAATAACAGTGAGAAGTACATTCAATTTTAAAAATCCTTCTTATCTTAATAATATAATAACACAGGTAAGGAAATCTACCTAAAAATATGTGACTTGCCCAACTGTCCCTTGAACAAACTGCTAATTAAACTTTGTATAATGAACTGAGAAGGCACATGGTATAATGGATAGCACTCTAGATAGGGACTCATGAGGCTTGGGTTCTATTCCTATTGGCTTCTATAGCTGAACCACTACTGTGTGACTTGGGTAAGCCACTTCTCTGCTCTGTACCTGTTTTCCCTTTTCTATTTAGCATGTAAACTCTCTGGGGCAGGCCTGGACTCTCACTATGCGCACATACAAAAAGTACTGAGCACAGTGGGGCCCAGATCTTTGTTGGGGCTTCTATATGCAATACAAATAGTAAATAAGAACACGTATACTGCAGGATACCTACAAGAAGATGAAATAAGTGCTTGGCCTATTTCTCTGATATTTATTTTTACATTTGAAATAACATACACTGCCTTGTCCTGTTGCCTAAGTAAAATATTAACCCTATTTACAGACCTCCATCAAATTTCTAACAAGATCTCCCATGACAGCATTTACTAGTCATACCACTGATTGCAGAGAAACATGGAGGTTTTTCTATGGTTGACCTGCATTTGCAGTCACGGTGCCCTAAAAAGCATGTAGATTCTAATGTGCTTGTTAGCAGCTGCTGAAGTCAGAATTAGTGACAACCTGAGGTGCAAATAAAAAGCCAGAGGGCAAGGGCAGTGGAAAGGCTGGTGAATTAGTGGCAGGTGTTTCACTTCCATATCTGTGATTAAGACTTGACCAAACAGAGACATGAAGATTCAAACATTGTGGGTGAAATGTGCTGCAATAATTAGGCTGAATTTTGACTGATTTGTGAACGACACATGAGAGGTACCAGACGTGTGTGACAAGACAGAACAATCAGAATCCTGTGTGTGTTGAGATGAAGACACAGCACTCTGGGACAATACAATGAGCTTTTCACTTAATGCAGCCCATTTTTGCAGCTTATTAATAAATAATAATACACACGTTGTATAGCTAGAATGCCTTTTACCAAGGATCTCAAAGCACTTAGCAAGTTTCAGCTACATAAATCAATTATGAGCTATTACTGTGAAACACCTCTTCAAACTGGCCCATAAGCCATAGACGTCTTCTCCTCCACAAGCCCTCAGACATGCTGAAATATTAAAATAATTAAGATTAAATTCAACATATCAGGAAAAAAAGACAGAAGAACTAATGCAATGCTGCTGAATTCATTCACACTACACATTCCCTGCCTCCTTATTCCCCTTCCTTTGTGAACTGCCTGTATAAGTTTCTATTTTAGGGTCTTTGGGGCAGGTACCTTATTTGTTTCAGCTGTTTTTAAATTATCCAGCATGCTGAAGGTGCTATACAAACAGCAAATAAATAATATAAAAACTGTCGCAAGGATCCGCCTTGCTTTGCTTGCAGCAAACAAATGCTGAAGCTGCAGAAGTCTCTGTATGAGATCTTTCTTATTTTTTGTAATATGTTTGTAAGTCTCAGTTCCAAATTTCAGTACATCGTGCCTGCACTTATCAGAGTATCACTGACCTGAACCTGCATTAGGGAAGAAAAAAATGACTATCCCTTCACCTTTCCTGCACCTCTTTCTTTAGACCTGGGCTGTGTAACACACGAAAAGATTACTGTTGCTACTGTCTAGTCTTTTCCGTACACTTGTCTTTTCATAAGAAAGTGTAAAATGCTGAGTTTAACTGGATTTTTCTGCAGGCACCCACCTGTTGACACAAGTACAGTTAAGGCAGGAAGAAAACATATCAAAAGCCATCAGGTAGCATGCTTAATTGCCCCAGCCCTGTGCTGGCTTGGGATGTTCTTTTACTTTAGCAATTAGACTGTTCTAAACTGTGCTAGCAGAGATAATGCTAAATCAAGCTAAACAACTAAGTGTTGTCAGAATCCAGGAAGACTCAGTGGTTTGGAAATTATGATTAACTTAATTGTAATGAAAAAGCTACAGAAACTCTCTTCCTGCTCTGGATGACCTCAGAGGGACCAAAGGAATACTGGTTCCCTAGATTATGTGGACTTTAAGTGTTGATCATGTTATCCTTGAGTAGAGCTACATCTGAAATAGTTTGACAGGTAAAATACCTCCCTGAGGTGCATGCTGATAAGAACTTCTAGTTACTGTAGGAACAGATGTCAAATGAGCCAGTGATCTATGAAATCATTTCACCTGGACAACATGAATGCATATGGTGAAAGCCACACACACACACACATCCTGTTAGCTGAGATTTTGGAATCCTGTGACTTGTTCCATAACAGCAAATCTTTCAGCATCTTGCTATTTTAACTAGCTAGAATAAATATGCCCTGAAAGCCTTTAGCATGAGAAAACATTACTTCAAAGACATTATGCAGATACTCCAATGGTTTTGTAACCCCTTTATTAATTGGGAGGAAAAAAACTACAGAAATTTTAAAAATGTCAATAATTAAAACTTCAGGTGCCTAGCGACTGGCTATGAAACCCATGCACATCTAGCAACCAAATGTGTCATTGTACATGCACTCCCAACCGACCTTCATGCTTCAGTGCTTAAGCCAATCTCAGACTATCAGGGGGTTAAGGTGAGGCCCCTTCATGGGGGAGCAGTTTGTCCTACATCTGCCTACTGGGAAGTTGCTTGCGCCTTGTTCTGAAACAGTCATAGCCAGGACCTCACACTAGGCTCTGATCCAACATGACAATTACTATGGCCTGGGCATGTTTCCTTTCGGCTTCTCAATTCAGAGTTCGAGTCCCAAATTCAAGGCGACTCTTCCGTAAAGTCGCAGCTGTTACAGCCCTGATGCCTCAGCTGTTACAAAATGCTGCATGCAGCTTTTTTGTACAGATGGTTGTTCACACCAGCTGTACCCCAAAATGTGCAGCAGAAATCAATGCTGGATAACAGCAGAGAGAGAGGCAGGCTATGAGTTATGGGTGAGAGAGAAGCTGTCTGGAAATATTTGTAGAGAAATTGTTCTGTGTCTAACTGCTCAGTGTGGCTGAGTGGGCAGAGGGTGAAGCCAGGTGAGCATTGTTGCTGCGTCACTGCTCGCACAGACGTGTTCTCTCGCCTTTCCTCTCATTGGGGGGCAGATTCTGATCTCAATCACACTGGTGTAAATCCAGAGTAAATCCCCTGACTTTACTGGATTGACTCCAGATTTACACTCTGGCCCATCATCCTTTTATAAATAACTGGTCATCTTTGCCCCTCTCCCGCTCTGTGCAAACGTTGATGCAGATCTTGTCTCGGAAATTTTATGGCACAAAGACACAAGTACTTTTTGGCTCCCATGTGTCTTTGCTGCATGACAGCTCCCTTGGGGAAAACTTGTTTAATTAAGCTGCAGATGTGAGGGTGGAAGAGATGTGAGATCCAGGAGAGGATGGAGGTCTGAAAATGTTCACAGTCTGTGTGATAAATGCCACCATATCTTCCCCAGTGATACCAGAGGACTTTCTGGGTTGGGATCTTTTTGTGGATTGTGCTGGAGGGAAAAACCTTTCTAAAGCAAGGACTTGTAATATTTCATGTGCATTCTGTATTTTCCACATCCTATGGCCAAAACTCCAAAGAAAAGTAGAGTCAGTTTCTACTTTTGGAAAGGCACAAAACCCACAATCATAATTAAACAACCAGTCCCTTTAGGAGCTCTGTGTGGCATATGGCCCATGCCACAGGCTCCAAGTTACACAGCCTATTCCATTCCCCAAGATAATCAGCCTGAGGAACAGAGTTAAAATCATTAAAAATGACTGGAATAGTTTCGTAACAAAAAAGACCAGCTGAAATTGCCTTCTTTAGAAATTATTCACTCACATGAAGCAAACTGGGAAGCTTCAGCTAGTGCAGAACGTTGCTGCTTCCTTGCTTAGACTACACTGGCTACTAATTTGCTTCCAGATGCAATTTGTGTTATTGGCTTCAGTCACTACAGCCTTGCATGATTTGGGTTCTGGCTATGTCAGAGATTGCAGTTCTCCTCATGCTGCCCCTAGAAAGCAGACAGCAGCTGGGAATCCCCTGAGCTGGAAGCTCTCAGGAGCTGGTGGCAAGGGCCTCTCCACATGGGGTCCTCAGCTATGAAATTTGCTTCCTCCTGCTGCTCTGTCAACCCCCAAACTTGTTGACCTTTGGGGAATGATGTGAGACTGGTCTGTTTACTCAGGGAGATGGCAAAGCAGAGGATTTCTGTGAACATAAGAATGGCCATACTGGGTCAGACCAAAGGTCCATCTAGCCCAGTATCCTGTCTCCAGTGCCAGGTGCACCACAGGGGATGAACAGAACAAATGATACCAAGTGATCCATTCCCTGTTACTCATTCCAAGCTTCTGGCAAACAGAGGCTAGGGATACCATCCCTGCCCATCCTAGCTAATAGTCATTGATGGACCTATCCTC
Source organism: Lepidochelys kempii (assembly GCF_965140285.1). NCBI lineage: Eukaryota > Metazoa > Chordata > Testudines > Cheloniidae > Lepidochelys > Lepidochelys kempii. The sequence continues at coordinate 18,488,210 of NC_136406.1, read as the reverse complement.
CATGAATGTATCTAGTTCTTTTTTGAACCCTGTTATAGTTTTGGCCTTCACAACATCCTCTGGCAAGGAGTCCACAGGTTGAGTGTGCACTGTGTGAAGAAATACTTCCTTTTGTTTATTTTAAACCTGCTTCCTATTAAACTTGTGCAATTGGGTTTGATGCTGGGTGGAATATTTTGGGGTGATTTTTCCTCTTACTTTGTTATTTGGTTGGGAGTGGGGTTAAAGATCAAGCTACAATGAACAGATTGTTACAAATGAAAAACATTTTTTAGAAATGTAGCCAAGGACAATTTCACCAGGTAATGCTGGCAGTTCCTAGCAGAAATTATTGTTAATGAGAGTTGCATGTAATTTCTCCATTTCTGATGGGCAGCACTAAGAGCGAACACATTATAAATCCTAAATTTAAACCTAATGGATTATTCCAGTTGGATTCCTTTGACAAACAAATTGAGCATTTGGTAAATGCTGTTGCATTATACATCCATTGCTTCTGTTATATATATATATATATATATATATATATATATATATATATATATATATATATATATATATATATATATATATATATATATTGCTTCTCCAATCTTCTTTTGTGCATCTCCTGGAATAACTCAATAATAGTATTTCTATTCTTGGGTGGGGGGGGGAGAGAACACTTTATACTGCTCTGAAAATAGGTGAACATTAATTAATCCCCAGAATAGCTCCCTTCTTTTTCCAAAATGCTGGCTGCTGCAGAATTCTGGATTCTCCTTGTCTCCCTTCTGGCTATATAGAAAACTGGAACCTGAAGGGCTTTAGATAAGGAGTTGATGGGGTGGCTAATTCTGAGCAGAGACCTAATGAAATAAGTGTATTCATTTGTATATATTTATTAAGCCTAGCTGGAGCTGATGCACCCCAGTTCATGTTACATTTCAGTGAGGTTCCAAAGCTGCAGTTTTGCACTGCAAGGTTTTTGCCAGCCCTGACATCATCACGTCTTCATGATGACTTTCCTAAATGGTGAAGATATTGACAAAAGACAGAGCTAGAAGTTGGTTAAAGAACAAAGTTGAGCGCTGCTGGGAAAATTTACTGCAAACCCCAAAGTTCAGCAAGGCCCAAATGTTCAGGGCAGCTTGGCAAGCTGTATATTGCCTTCCACCGGTGGTCTTACTTCCTCCCCCTCCTCTTCATCCTTCCAACACCGCCAGAGTTTCTGTCTTCCCAATGAAGTAACCAGATGCTCCCTAACGTGTGTCATTTCAGACAGCAATGGAAACACAGTGGAAAATGGCATCATTAAACAATTACAGATTTTTTTTAAACAAGCCCTTGAGATGAGGCAAAACATTCCACTGGCTACAAAACCTCTTTCACTTCCACTGAAACCAGCCAGCTCACATCTCGGTGCTAGAACTTGTAGAAATAGTTCCTGACACAAAAGCATGGACTTTGCCTTTGCGCACTGAAGCAGAGGAGCTGTGTCCCTCTGTTGCTTAGAAATATACAATAATCGTTCATTTAAAATAAACTGATCTTACTTTGCATGTGGCTATGGTCATTGTCAGAGCATTTTAAAATGTGGTTTGGACAGCAGCTCTCCAGCTAGGACTTGCAAGACCAGCTTTGGAAATGTTACTTTCCTAGGGGTATATGACAACTAAGTGTACGGTCAGCGAAAAACAGTTCAGGGCAACTCAATAAGAGCTGAGTAACTCTGAGTAACAGGGAAGGACATGATGCCACCAATGCTCTCACCCCATTCTGCCCATTGCTTTATTCACTCTAATGAGCATTGTTCTGTGCTTACGTTCACAAACCAAACACATTTCCAGAGGAATCTGCAGGCACCAGACCCAACTTGGTTGGGTCTTATAAACCTTGCTCAGAGCCACCAGCTACTCCAAGGTCATTGCCTTGTCAGTACGGGTGGTTACTCAGCACCTTTGCTTCCTCATCCCTCAAAGCTGGATCCTAGCCCTAGTGTGTGCAAAATGACATACACCAGTAGAGGTCACCACACACCTCATTAAGTGCACTGGCATTGAGACCAATTCCTAACTAAAATCTGAGGCAACAGCAGTCTAGGTAGGTGATGATGTGTGTATATAAAAAAAGGTAAGTAAAAGGGAAGGCCTGATTGTGCTAACTAGAAACAAACACAATGCAGCCAAATGATGTGCAAGCTTCCTCCACACAGCTCTGCCAATGCCCCCAGCATCCCATCAGTTCTGTGTCTGAACTGACAGTCGTGTCCCAACTGTGTGACTGATGCTGTGAGGTGGGATGGAATAAGGTCATTAAACAAACTTTCACTTGGGACCTAAACCAGGATTCTATCAGTTCTCTTTGATGCATATAGCTGTATTAACCATTACGACTGCAACTTATACATAAAGTATGCTTGCCTCTTAGAAAACCAGGATTCCAGTAGGAAGCCAGAAGCCAGCAGCAAAGCACGGAAGGAGAGGACAGCTTTCACCAAGGAGCAGCTGCGGGAATTAGAAGCTGAATTTGCTCATCATAATTACTTGACGAGGCTCAGGAGATATGAGATAGCTGTGAATCTGGACCTCACCGAGAGACAGGTACCTCTGGAATATCTGCTTCCTCAGCTGTACCCCCTGACAGGGCTATTCCTGCCTGGACAGAAGGGTGTATGTACAATTTATTCACATTGCACCCATTTCTACTTTTGCAAATGTGCTTAAATATTTGTACACAACCTGAAAAACTTCACAGCAAATCTGACAAATGCATTTTAACATGGAGATAATTGAGAAGCTGATTTCTGGTATTTGGTTAAAAATATACATGTTTAAATATAATTTTAAGCTGCAAAAAACATTTCTGAATCACTGGTGTCTAAGTGGTGTCTTCAGAAGACCTATCCCATTCACTGGCACAAACCAAATGGCTGGTACTTAATAAGAAATGCTGGGCGGCAGCTCCCAGGATCTGATAACCAGGACTGAGCTGAGCCTTCAAGGTCCACAAACACTGCAGCATCCCAAGGCGCCCAGCAGTAAATGAAACAAGGGTGCAGAGGATGTTAGATTCTCATCTGATGAGCTGTCTTCTTTCAGGGTAAGGGAATGTTGTGAACTAACTAGGGAGTATAAGAGTGAGGAGAGTGTGGGCTTTATGAGGGTCACTGTGCTCCCAGTTTCCTAGTCTGCTCTTAGGAAGGGTTCTTCTATCGAGTCTTAATAGTTGGGCAATAAAGGAATTAATCAAGTGAAGAAAGGAAAATAGTATACACTTAGCTGACTCAGATAGGCCTATTAGAAATATGATAGGCAGATGGACAGGTGTATGCATAGAGTACTTCTGGGGGGAATTCTCTGTCACTGCGCGTGCACAGAATTCATGGCCCCCACAGATTTCTGTGCTTCTTTGCAGAAAAATGACTTCTGATGGGGAAGCAAAGGGAAGCCACAAGAGCAGTCATGCTCCCCCTCCCTGGCAATGCAGGCAGGTCGGTTTGGGCACCCAGAGCAGCTGGTAGAGATGTAAATCACCGGGGTGGGGAGGAGCTGGGCAGTCACATGTGTATGAGACAGAGAGAGACACTCTGTCCCTCTCGCTTGCTATTGTGGCATGCTCAGCGTGGAGGGGCGGGGCTTTGGAGTGTTTCTGAAGCAGTATGGCCTTATAAATGCTTATGGTGCTTTGTTGATTAGAACTGGTCTAAATTTTTGGACTGAAAAAATTTCCTATCAAAATGTGCTCCATGAACTGTTTGCTACTGACCTTTCTGGAGCTGGTCAGTAGCCAGTATAAATCATGAGTTTGAGTTCCCAGCCCTCAATTGCTCGCTCTTCAATTGCCTATGATGTAACACTGAGCATATGGCTGCATATATTTTTTGCCTCATAACTAGAAATAAAGAGTCAATACTAGCTACATTACTAATAGATAGAGGGGGTTTGGTGATTTCCTCCAATTCTCCCCACTCCCATTCTCCATCCATTGTGTTGTAGTTTAAATAAATTATCAAAATAACTGAAACCAGCTTGATTATATTGTGTTATTTCGACCAAAAATATGTAGAATTTTGCAGAATTTTAAAATATTGTGTGCAGAATTTTTAATTTTTTGGCACAGAATTTCTCCAGGAGTAATAGAGAGACAAGAGAGACACCTTTTATTGGCCCAACTTCTCTCAGTGAGAGAGACAAGCTTTTGAGCTTACACAGAGCTCTTCTTCAGGTCTTCTTCTTCAGAAGGGCTCTGTGTAAACGCGAGAGCTTGTCTCTCACTGACAATAAAAGCTATGACCTTACCCACCTTGTCTCTCTAGTATCCTGGGACCGACACGGCTAGGACAACACTGCAAAGGTGCATGCAGAGACAGACAATGGGGAGCTGATGAATAATTCCTTCCTTTTCTCATCCAGGTTAAAGTGTGGTTTCAAAACCGAAGGATGAAGTGGAAACGTGTGAAGGGTGGGCAGCCAGTGTCCCCTCACGAGCATGACACAGAAGATATGGACTCTGCTGCCTCTCCGAGCTCTGAATAGCTCCTCACCAGTAGTAACGCACTGACAAATGCAGGAAGGGTTGTCAGTCAAAGAACTGACGCCACACAGTTTAGCAGCAGCTGCATCATTAACAGGTGCCCCTCCCTGCTCAAATCATCTCATCCTCCTGTGACTCTGGAAGTGGTGAGCCTTAACATGCCTTGGGGACTGTAAAGGGCACACAAGAAAGTCCAGAGAAGGGTCTGAATGAACTCTCACCACTGCCATCTTGGCAGTGCCAGTATTTCTTCAAAATAATAACTAAGCCCACTGACTATGAAACAAATAAAGCTGACTAGAGCTGGATTTCTAAGAACCAATACTGGTCTTCAAGTCCTCAAAAGACGCAGTTTAGAGGCACCAGTTTAGGGTTCAGTGGGGCAGTAATGTAGCTCCCCAACATATAACCTTATCCAGCATCTCTCTTTGGTCACTGCTATTTGTTAAACTTGAGTATTCCACAGAAGTGCTTTCTTCGTACATCACTCCACAAGTAACGAACATTCTGGTATCTACTGATGTTTCTTGTGTCATCCAAACTGAAAATATAAATGGTTATAAGCAAGTCTGGGGGGCAGTGGGAATGTCAAACAAAAGTGTGTCCCCAAATTCTATATAGGCCTCTGGCCATTGGTTTTGGAAGGGATCATTCTCACAAGGACAAGGGCTCCAATTAGAGCTGAGATGGCAGGCACTTTGCTGATACACCTGTGTGAATGAGATACTGGAGGTTTGTTTAATTAATCTTAGTGTAGCTGCTGAAATCAGAACATTAAATCTCACAGGGAATATTTTCAAACCAAACGGAATGAGGTCATGAATCATCACTGTTCTGCCCTGGACACTGAAATATAGCTGGTTATATCTTCTGAAAGAACTCTGCTCCTTTCTGATGTGTTTGTCACACTTGTTTCTGGAATGCCTCTGGGTATTACCTGCTGTTTCCTTTGTTACAACTCAGGGCTATCTGGGGGTGAGCAGAAAACAGTGTCCTTTGAAATGATTAGTTGAATTTATCAGTCTTAAGTTCTTGTTTCTTTTTCTCTTGGGATCAAAACTTTCTTCCAATAGGCATGCAGGTATGTTTATGTGAATTATGTCTGAATATACATGTCCATAATGTTCTATGGATAAATATTTACTATAGATGCACTCAGGGCTGGATTAACTCTCCTGTGGGCCCAGGGCTATTAGATTTTGTGGGGGCCCTGTATACAAGTCTTTTCCCTAATTTAAAACAAAATGATCACAATTATGGCGTAGAGGCTATTAAGTCTATACTAAACTTGCCTTTTAATCAACATAAAGCCATTCTGTGGTAATATTTCAGTCTTAAAACATGCAGAATATAGTTAAATTAATTCAAAATAGCCTACTTCTTACCTTAGAACAGCTGTTATATTAGTTTATTTCTGGGAGGGAGTTTGGGTGCAGGAGGGGGCTGGGGTGAGGTGGTGACCTGGGCCGGGGTGACCTGGGGCAGGGGTGAGGTGCAGCCTCTGGCTGGGAGGCGCTTACCACAGGTGGCTCCCAGCCGGTGGCGCAGCAGGGCTCAGGCCCCCTCCATTCCCAGAAGCAGCCAGCTGCTGGTACGTCTCTGCACGCTCCTGGGGGGAGGGGGACAGCGTGTCTCTGTGTGCTGCCCATGCCTGCAAGCACCACCCCCACTATGAGGACGGTGGTGGGGGCAGGAGCAGCGTGCGGAGCCGCTGCCACCTCTCTTCCCCCCTCCCCCTTGTCAGGGGCCGCAGAGACGTGCCAGTAGCCGGCCGCTTCCAGGAGCAGCGTGGGGCCACAGCATGCAGGCAGCCTGCCTGAGCCCTGCTGTGGCTGGGGCCCCCTTTAGCCCAGTGCCCTGGGCTTCAGCCCCTAAAGCCCCTGCGTTAATCCAACCCTGCATGCACTCCTAATCAATATTCAAGATCATCAAATTAGTAATTAATCATCTAACGAACTTAGTCCTTTTTTTCTGTTTCCAAACTTTCCACAGACAGACTAATTTTTGTGAATGTATTCACTGTTTGCAATTGTTTGAACACTTTATGCAAACAAATTTTAGCCTATGGATTGTTTGCAAACTATTTGCTTTCATTGTTTATGCTGTGTGATTGGTTGCCTATGCTGCATGGTATTGTTTCTGCTTCCTGATTAGATGACAAAAATTTTTAAAACAAAGGAGCCTAGCAAACCACAAGTGAAGAAAAGGAAACACGTCATAATCAATTATCTTGTTTGTGCACATCCTCTTCAGCATGTGAAATCAGGTGCTAGTAGGACGAACAGCCATTCCCCAAACATCCATGTGAGTAAAAACATGTTCATACAAAATGTTCATGGATATTGAATTAAAAGGAGCACAAACACAGGCAAACTGACCAGCTGTCTGGAACTCAAATGAAGGCGCATGAAGATTATTTTGCAGTATTCAGCCAGCTCTGTTATCCACCCCATGATATCACAGAGTCTGAGCCAGCCCCAAAGTGACAGGAAGTGAGTAACAGCCCAGCTTCCATTTAGGCATTACAAGAAGTAGCTCCATTTTGAAGAGAGCTCAGCATGGTGGGTACACATTGGCTGCCAAACTCCATTAAAAATCTGGCCACTCATTTAGGTGCTTAAAATAGGAGATGAGCAAGAAATGGACCCTTAGTGACCTCTACTGATCTCAGATCTGCACTGGAGCACTAGTAGCCAGCTGATTTTATGAGATGTGTCTGAGGACAGGATCCAGCCAAAACAATCCATAAACCATGCGGCAATTTGATATCAGTGGTGTTTGTTTAACCTCATTTTAATCAGCAAACACCAGATTCGGAGGGAAGCACGAGACTGCCACCTTCATGCACAATGGTCATGTACCATGACATAGTCCATCTAGCGTGCTCTGGGCTTCCCAGGAGCTTTGAAGAAGGTGCAGTCTCTGGAGGATTGCTGCAGCACTACCCACTTTGCAAGGCCTCCTGGTACAAAGAGAGAGAGTCCTGAAGAGACACAGTTAGGACCTAATTCACTTGAGTTATAAAATATCTGATGCAAGTGTTTTGTGCAAACATGCTGCAAAAGTACCAATATGATTCCAAGCCAGAAACACACTGAAATGATATCACAGTGCTATCATTCCATCTAGAACTGTCTGGAGGTGTTTCTCAGTGATTTGGGCACCTCCTAATTTAAGACAGTTCTTTGCCAAGTTGCCAACAGGGCACTTTACCTATAAAATGCCCTGAATGTTGACACCCCCGTTCCCCCCCTTTTATAGTGTAACTAATCCTGTTACAGTTGCCAATGCATTGCTCCGATTTTGTCTCAAGATATTTAAATGCCCTGAACATCCCCAGCTGTCCCAACAATGCCACATGAAATTGGCCCCTTTTCACCAAAGTTTGGAGTATATCAAATTATAAATAGTTTTAGAAAAAAATATGGTGTCTATTCCTTTTGTTTAATGTATTCTAATGTAATGTTTCCATATTGTAACAGAATCTCTCTCTAACTTTCTTAGAATTATATATGAAATGTTGAGTTTTTAAAGGACTGAAATTCATGTTTAAACATTTGAAGGTAACATCTATTTGCTATCAGATTGTGTCATGCTATTTGCACATACCTGCAAGCCAGTATCATACTGTTTGTATTTTGATGTTACTCTGATGCACTGATAATGACAGACCCTAAATGTTCTAGCAAACTCCAGTCTCTGTTCTTTATTCCCAATGTATAAGCTTTGCAGAAATGGTTGGAAGCCCAGTTTCATATCTGAATTGTCAGTTAAAAAAATTATAACCATGTTACACTTTGCAAAAGATGTCCAAAAAATAAATACAAAAGTTAAAGTTACCAAGAGTCTGGGATCCTTTTCCAGAGCTGAGAATTATTGTGTGTACTGAGCAAAATCATCTATTCAGATCCTTTTCTTTTAACATCTCCAACCTTTGTATGACTGATGGCAATGCACAAAGTTAAAATGTATATAATGATTTTAAAAATAAAGTGACTTGGTGAGGGAAAAGTTATACACACTATTTTCCTATTCAAACAATAAAGCCCATAAGAGAATATAGGTCTGTATAGAAATTTTAGAGGACATATTTTTATGTTCAAAAATTTTTAAGTCTCTAAAACTTTCCTTTCCATTAATCAAGAGACAAGGTAAATGAGGTAATATCTTTTATTGGACCAAATTCTGTTGGTGAGAAAGGTCCTGAAGAAGAACTCTGTGCAAGCTTGAAAGCTTGTCTCTCCCACCAACAGAAGTTGGTCCAATAAAATATTTTACTTCACCCACCTTGTTTCTCTCATAGCCTGGGACCAACATAGCTACACCAAAACTGCATACTTTCCATTATTTATATTTCTATTGTATGCTTGAAAAAGTAAGATTACTGACAACTTCACCGGCTTTCAACAGGTGACAATGAAATGTCACAACAGCTTGGGAGATGTTCAGATAATGGGCAGCAATGGCCTGTAATTCTCAAGACGTTCATGAAAACCCTTAAAAGCATCAGCTGGAGGCATGAACACATATCCCAGTTCTGTGCTCTCCTCCCAATACGAGGATGTAAGTAGCACACGGCCCTTGTGCTGGCCCTGTGCACAAGGATGAATTTCACCCAGTGAGACAATGAGTGCACACAATCTCAGGATGTTCTTTCCTACTCCATTTTATTGGTGCTAGCACACAATTGCTGTACATCCTGAGCAAAGACAGCTAAAGCATCAGTGAAGCTTCACAGAGCCGACTCCACTGCCCTGAGTGCTGCTGTGTTCATGAGCCTTAACCCTGACACGTACACACTAAGCCCCCTGTTTCAGAGGAGTGTTCAAAGTCACTTCTCAGACAGGTGGACAGATCTCCAACCACAACCAACATCTACCTGGAATCCCTCTGTTTGGGATTCTCCATCTAGAGAATACTCATGCCTCCCCACCCCCCCAAAAAGAAAAATTAAAATAACTCCTGCACTGAACATAAAAAGGATTTCACAGTGTAGTCATGACTTGGCAAGTCCTCCCCACTAGCACCTTTTAACAATTAAGGGAGCATCTGCACTAGCTAGCTTATTCTGAAGTCAGATATTACTGAAATGAAATATCAGCTTCATTTTTTCTGACTTCTTTCCTGCCGATAGGCTTGTGTTAGTGTTTGTTGGATGGTTTGTATATTTATGAGAAGACACCCTACCTGAGATCTTGTAGGCAGAGAACTCTATGCTGCAGCAGTAAAGAGTTAGGCTCATAATGGTGGGTTCCTGACAGACAGCAATCAGTGCTAAGGACTGAACCTAAAAGCCCTAGACAAGAACTCACTAGATGGAGGCAGAACCCAGGCTGGCAGGGAGCTGTCTAACCTGGCAGCAATGGGCTGTTGTTGTAACCTAAGCAGGGCCTTTCATGCTTTCTGATTGCTTAAAACTTAGAAGGTGACTTTTAGTTAAAACCTGCTTAACTCAAACTCCCAACAAATGCTTAAGAGAAAAGCTCTTTCTGTTTAAGTGCTGGTTAACCATGCAGTTTCCTGTGAGCATTTGATTAACAAACTCTCCAAAGAGGATAATTCCTGGAGGATATCCCAGGTCTTTGGGCTATTTAACTCCACATCTAACTCAGACACACATCTCATCTTCATTCTGAGGAATGGGACATTCCATATGGTGCATGTGTGCTCTTATGCTCACTTCCCTATAAGCTGCAAGGGCAGTATTGCTATGTGCCCCAGCCCATAACTGTGTTTGGGCAGTTCCTAAACTGCATCCAAAGCTGGCTCTATGCTAAAATCTGCTGGGGCCCTGACTGCTGACAGAACAAGCCAAACCAAAGAGCAATTCAGACTGACTCCTCACATTGGAAAGAGGATAATAAATCTTCCCACATGGAGAAGCAGTCCACAGTGGTAGGTTGGATTCCAGTTCCATGGCCCTACAAAGTGTATGAACAGGATCTCTGTGTGTGCCTTAAATCACAGCTTCCAACCAGGAGTGACTCTTGAGAAATAACGTACAGTCACCTGTGAGCCAGGCCCATTTGATGCTGGAGCTTCCACATGAAGCCATCTGCTCATTCTTCAATTTTAGTGTTTTGTGCAGGAACATTTAATTCCTGACATCAAAGCTTTTGACCCTTGAACCCTTGGTGCCAAGAATCTTTCAGGAAAAGTCAGTCATCTGTGAGCAAAAGCTCTGACCTGCAATTATTTTTCTCAGAAATACACATTAGGATTTATTCTCCTCACAGAAAGGAAGTGAAATATTTGGGGATGTTTGGCAACACTTCCCATGCATGATTCTCAATAAATAATCTGTGCACAGTCACCAACATACCGTAGGATGAATAGGGCAAGTCTGAGATTGGTGTACAGATACTTCCACAGGAAGTGCATGCAGGCAGGGAAATGAGGCTTTCTTCCCATAAAAGGCCTATTCAAAGAGACCCAGGAGGAATGGAAATCTCTGCTCAAGCTCAGGAATATGCGCTGTACACCCCTGTTTGTGAAGTTATTATTTAAAATGCACTGACAAAAGTAGGAAGAGCATTTTCTTTGGATTCTTGGATTCACAGATTTTTGAGGCCAGAAAGGACAATTATCATGGGTAGCAGGTATCGTAGGCAGGGGGAGGCTATGCCTCCCCAAATAACCTAGGGCGGCCCCACCCACACTCCGTCCCCAGACCAGGCCTCCTCCTGCTGTGCTGTTCCCACTGCTCTGCCCTGGCTGGCCCAGGCTGCCTGGGGCTGGCTGCAGTGGCTGCTGCCGCCCACAGGGACTCAGGGCCGCTGAGGCTGGGGCCATGCTGCCCGCCTTGTGCTTGGAACCCCCTGCCCAGCACTCTGGGGCTGGCCACCTGGAGCACTGGGCCTGGGGCCTCGTCGGGCAGAAGAGGAGAAGGCAAAGGGGGCCAGAAGGGGAGGGGAGGGGTCTCAGTCACAAGGGAAGGGGCCAATGCTAGCCTCCCCAGGCGGCCTAGTCTGACCTTCTGCATAACACAAGCTCTAATTTCTTCTCTGTGGTGTTCAGTACCTCGCAATTGCAGGTTCTGTGAAATTTTGGTGATCCATCCTGGATACTGGACTAGATGGACTGTTACTCTGAACCAGTATGGCTATTCTTTGTTCTTATAAAGTCCCACTTCCTCCTCTGACTCTGCGTTCCCCCTCACTACCCCGATGAGCTTGTGAAGGTGACTTTTTGCAAAAAATTCCAATGGTTTTGCAATTTCACAAACTGTAAATTTCATATAAAATTACAGTCTCTACAAAACTTGGGCAATTTTAAATTGAGCAATACAAAGAAAATCTCATAAATATCAGAATTATATAGACAGACTTAGTCACACCTATTCCCCACGTCAGGTGGGGAGAGAAATCGTCTTGGACATATGCATTCTGGTTCCCCTTCCAGAAGCTGAATGGAGATCTATACACACCAGGTGGAGAAATACATGTCTTTAAACTGTAATTTTGGGAAGCTGGCATGAGGAAAGAGACAATGAGGCCAAGAGCAGACTGGCCATTGTTGTTGCTTGTTGCCAATATGATGTGGCAGCTGGTAGAACAAGTGACCAGGAGAATCACAGAATTGTAGGACTGGAAGGGACCTCGAGAGGTCATCTCCAGTCCCTTGCACTCATGGCAGGACTAAGTATCATCTAATAAATAAATAAATAAATAAAAACACATACAAATACCAACTTCACTGTGGCCAAAGGGGAGCATCTGAATCTATGGAGGATCCCACCTACCTAAGATGACCAGACATCTCAAAATTATTAGGACGATTCAGATATTAGGGGCTTTGTTATAAGGCCATTGCGGAGAAACTAAATTAATTCTTTGCATTGGTCTTCATGGCTGAGGATGTGAAGGAGATTCCCAAACCTGAGCCATTCTTTTTAGGTGACAAATCTGAGGATCTGTCCCAGATTGAGGTGTCATTAGAGGAGGTTTTGGAACAAATTAATAAACTAAAGAGTAATAAGTCACCAAGACCAGATAGTATTCACCCAAGAGTTCTGAAGGAACTCAAATGTGAAATTGCAGAACTACTAACTGTAGTGTATAACCTATCATTTAAATCAGCTTCTGTACCAAATGACTGGAGGATAGCTAATGTGACGCCAATTTTTAAAAAGGGCTCCAGAGGTGATCCTGGAAATTACAGGCCTGTAAGCCTGACTTCAGTACCAGGCAAACTGGTTGAACCTATAGTAAAGAACAAAATTGTCAGACACATAGATGAACATAATTTCTTGGGGAATAGTCAACATGGCTTTTGTAAAGGGAAATCATGCCTCACCAATCTACTAGAATTCTCTGAGGGCGTCAACAAGCATGTGGACAAGGGAGATCCAGTGGATACAGTGTATTTAGATTTTCAGAAAGCCTTTGACAAGGTCCCTCACCAAAGGCTCTTAAACAAAGTAAGCAGTCATGGGATAAGAGGGAAGGTTCTCTCATGGATTGGTACCTGGTTAAAAGATAGGAAACAAAGGGTAGGAATAAATGGTCAGTTTTCAGAATGGAGAGAGGTAAATAGTGGTGTCCCCCAGGGGTCTGTACAGGGACCAGTCCTATTTAACATATTCATAAATGATCTGGAAAAAGGGGTAAACAGTGAGGTGGCAAAATCTGCAGATGATACAAAACTACTCAAGATAATTAAGTCTCAGGCAGACTGCAAAGAGCTACAAAAGGATCTCTCAAAACTGGGTGACTGGGCCACAAAATGGCAGATGAAATTCAATGTTGATAAATGCAAAGTAATGCACACTGGAAAACATAATCCCAACTATACATATACAATAATGGGGTCTAAATTAGCTGTTACCACTCAAGAAAGAGATCTTGGAGTCATTGCAGATAGTTCTCTGAAAACATCCACTCAATGTGCAGCAGCAGTCAAAAAAGTGAACAGAATGTTGGGAATCATTAAGAAAGGGATAGATAATAAAACAGAAAATATCATATTGCCTCTATATAAATCCATGGTACGCCCACATCTTGAATACTGCGTGCAGATGTGGTCACCCCTTCTCAGAAAAGATATATTGGAATTGGAAAAGGTTCAGAAAAGGACAACAAAATTATTAGGAGTATGGAACGGCTTCCGTATGAGGAGAGATTAATAAGACTGGGACTCTTCAGCTTGGAAAAGAGACGACTAAGGGGGAGATATGATAGAGGTCTATAAAATCATGACTGGTGTGGAAAAAGTAAATAAGGAAGCGTTATTTACTCCTTCTCACAACACTAGAACTAGGAGTCACCAAATGAAATTAATAGGCAGCAGGTTTAAAACAAACAAAAGGGAGTATTTTTTCACACAATGCACAGACAACCTGTGGAACTCCTTGCCAGAGGATGTTGTTAAAGCCAAGATTATAACAGGGTTCAAAAAAGAACTAGGTAAGTTCATGGAGGATAGGTCCACCAATGGCTATTAGCTAGGATGGGCAGGGATGGTGTCCCTAGCCTCTGTTTGCCAGAAGCTGGGAATGAGCGACAGGGGATGGATCACTTGATGATTACCTGTTCTGTTCATTCCCTGTGGGGCACCTGGCATTGGCCACTGTCAGAAGACAGGATACTGGGGTAGATGTACCTTTGGTCTGATCCAATATGGCCGTTCTTATGTCTTATATAGGCAACTATATCCACCACCCCGAAAAAAACATGTCCCGATCTTTCACACTTGCTAACTGGTCACCCTGCACCAACCCATCATCCCTTGATAAGACTCTATTCCCAGCATAATCCCCCTCCAGCCTTTCTTTTGGGGATGGTCCCTTGCATCACCAATGGCAGAAGTACTGCTCCCCCTTGTGTTGAGGGGGGTTACTGCCCCCTAAAATCTTCAGTAGTCCTTGGGGGCATGGACAATGCTTCGCCACTCCCACCAGACTGCAGCAGGAGCATCACAGAGCTGTTCCCTCCTACTGCTTATGGCAGATTTTTTTCCTTACTGGTTCAAAGAGAGCACAAAGAGCAGCCAGGAGTCAAAATGGCTCTGCTAACCCACCTGACTAGATGGGGAAGGCACAGCCAATCTGGGAGCCAGAAAAATACCATGTGACCCATCCCACTCAACTAGCCCAACCCAAAATACAATACAATCATATGACTTGTTGTTTGCATTTACTGCCCCAGTCAGGGATCAGAGCCCCATTTCATACGCACAGCACCTCACACAACAAAACAATGGTTCCCAAAAGCTCTCAGCTGAAATTTGTCACAAATTTTCCACATTCACCCTATCAGCAAAAAACATTTCACATGAATTTTGCTTCCGTTTCCTGAACAAAAAACTGAGCAATTTTAGAGGAAAACACCACTGTTCTGGATTGTTGATCCAACTTTCTAGCTGCTCTGTGACAGTCCAGTGCATGATTTTATGTTAAGTAAACAGCAGCCATGTCAGATGGGCGTCTGCTGGCTATTTGTGGTAGTTAGCAGGTGGGAATAGGTATTTATTTACGTTTGAATTTTAAGTAGCACTCTGCCTGTAGCATGGCTCAGGGCACAGAGACAAATAACCTTCCCCAAACTACATTATTTCCTACCAAGCTTGACAAATCCCCTTGAGAAACAACTTGGATCTGGCACTATTCCCTCAGAAGACAGGCTCCTACTCTGCTGAGCTGTGGGGAAAATGAATTCCAGAGTTAAGGTCCACAGCTGAGAACACCCTTCCCCCAGGGGATCAGTGCAAGTGGCCCAGCTGACCTTGGGCTGCCCATAGCACACATGGGACAGTGGCAATCACTCAGCTTGCCAGGACCCAAGCCTCTAGGGATTTCATTTGAGAGCATGAATTCTCTCCCATCCAGCCTGCACTTCAGGATGGTGGCTGAACCAGCCACATCTATAGTAATTAGAATCCAGAAAACCAAACAAAATGATAGATTTCCTCTTTTTCCCAGTGGCTTTTTAGAACTTCATGCTAGTAATGCTGCTCTGAATTATCAGGTTATTTACTTACAACCTGGACTCAGTCTATGTCCCCACCCCTTGGCTCCATAAGATGATTTAAGAAACATTTTAGTACTTTCTCATTCACCTAATTTTAAAGTGATTCCTGAAATAAGTGGCTATCTGCTAGGACAGCTTGAGTGTCTGAGCATCGAGAGAGGTGGCTGCTACATTATAGTCTCTCTATATAAAGTTGTCTGGAGCATAGACCCCACTCACTATGCAAGCATTGACAAGCAGGGAAATCACGTAGAAAGCTACAGAAAGTAGAAATGTTGGAAGGGGTGGAGGACAGAAGGAGAGAGACCAGAAACCTGAAAAGGGCTGAGGTGCTGCTGTCCTACTGAATCTGATAATAGCTCTGCAGTGACATCAGGGTTAGGATTAATATCTGATTAATGGAGATCAGCATGACCTAACCTATTTTATATCATAGGAGTGTCCAAAGTCCTGGCACCTCTCTCTCTTTAGTAATGTCTGAATCCCGGCTGCTGGCTCTGAACACTGAACTATTTCCATCCTGTAGCCAGGTTCTGATTTTCTCCCCACCCCCTAAACTGAGCCAGCTTTCTATTCTTACCCCATTTCAGTTCTCTTATTTCCATTGAGCCATACAGTCACAGAGTATAGTTGAATCCTAAATAATTTCCACCATATTTCAGACTACACTAAATCCCGGAACTGAAATGTTTTAACACTCTCTCCTCCTGCTTGGTGCTACGAGTCCATGGTTTCTAACAACATCAGTGCCGTTTTCATTTCCCACACTAGGGACTTGCTCCTGCACAGCATGGATCACTCTAGGAGTCCATGGGACTGCTCCAGAGCTCAAAGTTAAGTGTATGCTTATAAATGGTTTGCTGGATTGGGGCCAGAATACTCACCGCTAGCAAAGGCTAAAAGCATCATGCATACATCTCACTTAACAACTCAAACACTGTTGTTTAAAATAACTTAATCCGAAAGGGCCCAGCTTCCTAGAGCAACAGTCCGAGCTGCTGCTGAGCTGAGAACCACCACAGTATCTATTGTAGAGACATACTTTATTAGAGGCATCCTAGGAACAGAGGGAGCCTGATGATAGAGTGAATGCCTGAGCTGCTGCTTAATTGAGTCAATTTTTGCACAGATGGGAAGCGTTCAGCTCATGCTTGCTCACGCTCTGCATTGCTGACTACAGAACTTGACAAGTAAAAAACAAAAGGATAAAATAAGGATGAACTGTGATTAATGTAATTTGTCTTTTTCTTAGGTTGGTTATGTTAAATCAAATAAAATCTTCTCATACTTTTTTTAAGTGGCCTCTTGTCTCACGTGAGACAATACACCACCCAATGAGGTGTCCCAGTTAGAATTCCACAGTAATAATTACGTCTCCTGTAATAATACTAATAAGGATAGAAATAATTAACAGATAGTGTAGCTAAACCTGTCTGGGCAAGAGCAGGGAGTTTATTACTCGACTATTAATCACAATCCCCATGTAGAATCATGAAGCCTGCATGAATCATTATTAACTCTATTGTTCAGCCTCTGCAAAAGCATTTCTAAGGAGGTGATAGCTACAATATTATGAGATAGAAAATGTTATCGTGTTCAGAATCCCAGCTTCAAATGAAGGATTTCAGTTCATTCCTTAGAAATATTGTCCTGGTCAAGGCTGGCTACAATCAAATCAATAAGACACAAATAGTTCAAGGTGGAATGGACAAATAAGTTTATTTCCTCTGTGTACAGATATAAGAGATTGTTATTATTCAGTGTTAATTAATGCAAGCAGTGTACACTGGAAAAGGTAATATGAACTACTCACGGACGTTGCTGGATTCTATATTAACTATAACCACTCAAGAAAATGATCTGCACATAACTGTAGACAACTCACTGAAAACCTCTGCTCAATGCACAGTGATGGTAAAAAAAAGCAAACAAACTATCCAGTTGATTTCAACGGGAGTTAGGAGCCTAGACTCTTGAAAATCCCTCTAGGCTGCCTATCTGCATCTTTAGGTGCCTCAATGCCTTTGAAAAGCTGACCTATCCTTCTATTTGCCATCTCTCCTTATACAAGAACAAGGGAACATTCAATTATATTGAAACCCAGCCAAGCGAATACTAACAAAAGGAAACCGCATTTTACGCAACGCAAGTTGTTACCAACGCTTTTCCAACCTAAAATCAACAGAGCTCCTGAGAAGAAATGTTTTACAGTCAGCACTTCTTGGAGAATAAGGACAGGTGTGTTAAGCAAGTGCATGAATCAGGAGAAATGACAAATTCCTGTGTTAGAGAAAATGTTCAAATTCCTTTACAGATGGATGGGTGATGAGAATTGTGATCTGGAGGAGTTTGCCTCTCATATTCTGTGATCTTCTTGTCAGTGAGTCCATGCCTAGACTAGGAAAGCAGGTTATGTCTTCTAATGTGACATGATCGTCAAGCAGGATTTTTGCATCCAGTGTAGACAATGCAAATCTATCTGTCTTCCGTTTTATACTGCTGCCCATCCTTGAGGTAATGCCTTCCATGTAAAATTGATAGCCTAGGGGATGTTGTGGAGTCTCTGCCTCTCCTCCCTTTTGGGGTAAAAATGCTGGAGTATTCCTTTGGTTTTGGTTGATTGGCTACAAGGGTTTTTTCTGGTGGGTGGGGAAGGGATGTTTCAGTAGATGTAGGTGCCAATGTTGTGAGTGTCGTGTTTAAAAAGGCGTTAGCTGATTGTTGTCACCCATGGCTCACCACAACCAGCTAACAAATTTTTAAAACAATCTGTTTTCCTAGTCTATACAAGGCCTTTGTGCTCTGTAGTTCCAGCTCAGGACACAAGAGGAAATTCCCTCAGCAGTGGCTTTAACTATATTGTACCATCTCTGCATTTCCTTCAAAGACTTTGGTTTTCCCCTGAAGCTCCCTGAAGTCCCCTGTGATCATTAGTGTGACAGATACACTTTGAACTGGCGCCATCCCAGGGAATTTCCCATGACTTTGTCACATTCACATTAGCCCTTACAAGGAGAGGAACATACTTTGACACTGGAAGTGAACTTGATTGAACTAAATTAACAATCTAGTCTAAATCACAGACTTAATTTGGAGAAACAGCCCTATAGCACACACAGTAGCATCAGCCTTCATAAATTATACCTGGGCCTGGAGGGGCCACTCAGGACCCTAAACCATTTCCACATATTATAGCTCCTGCTGGATGTAACTCTGACTCCCTAATTCGGAGCCTTTCTCTGTCAGGATTACAAACTGGTGAAAGGCCTAAGGAATGGATACCTGCTCACAACTACACTTTTCACCAAGCCTGGTAATAAAGGTGTCCAATAAAAACACAACATTTCCTTTTCCATAAGGCATTACTTAAGTGGATATGACTGTATTTCATCAGGGAGACAGTCGAGTGAAAAATTGAAAGTAACAGCTCTGTTTCCCTTCAAACACTTTAAAAACCTATGACATAGCCTTGCTAATGTTTTCTTAAGCCCACCTGCTCATGCTTTTCCCTGACAGTGTGAGGGGCGAAGATCTCAGAGAGAATACCCAGTCTCCACAACGGTAAAACTGTTTGAATCTGCCTGCTGTAACTGGAGGGAAAGCTGTGATGTCTTCTACACATCCTCCCAAGGGGACCATTGAAAGGGAGGGGGAAATAAGGTGCTAAAGAGTAACAAGCAAGACAAAATATGCAGGGTCTCTGTGTCCATAGGATCTACTCAGCCAGAACCACTGGGTTTTTATCCAAGTAAATTTGTGATCCTTCTGGGGCAGATAACTATTCCCTTCCTACTAAGCACAATAAGTCTGGACAAGCTACAATTATATGACACAACATTAAATTACCTGCCCTTCCTGAGTTCCTTTTCCTCTGACAGTTTATTCTGTGTAATGGATGCCAAAGTTTAATGAGGTGGACAATGGCTCTTTTTATCACAGAGATCTGGTCCCAGCATTCAGAGCTGTTCAGAAAAGGAAATTAGACAATGTTTTTGCAAAGTAACCTCAACCCAGCATAATCCGGGGATACTTTATAATATGAAACGGTGGTGGCACTTCCTGAAGCTGAGCTATGTCACACAACCCTCCTGGCAAGCAGTTCTGAGAGGACATCTCTTCTTTGGAGTAATGACAATTTAAACTTTGCTTCCTGTCCAGTGCTGGAGGCTTTGGTGGAAGTTTGATCCATGCTGTATACAGGTTACCATTACACATATCCAGTTGAAGGGTGTTTTCCTGCTGCACAGTAGAGTTTTCATGGAACAGTAGGCATTGTTATTTGAGATTAAGTGTTAGCTCCTATCCATCTTCTTCCAGTGTTTGTGTTGCTATGTAGTTGTGTAGGGCCAGAAGCAGGCCAGAGGCCTTCAGTCCTGTGTGTGCTTACAGCACATAGCACAGCAGGCCCACGATCCCTGACTAGGGTCTTTAGGTCTACTAATAACATCTCAGGGTTTGTCTACATAGGGACACTCAAAAAAATTAATCTGAATTAAGTAAAGATATGAATTTAAAGTGAATTAGTTAAACTGCATTAAACCCCTTTGCGGACATACTCATTCAGCACCGGAGTGGCCTTAATTAATTTTAGCCTAATTCACTGAAGTGAATTCACTTCAAAGTGAATTAAGCTAAACCAAATTAAGGCCACTTCAGTTCTGAATGAGAGCATCCAAACACATTTTTCATCAAGTTTAACAAATCCCCTTTAAATTCACACCTTTAGTTCATTCAGATTAATGTTCCTGAATGTAATGTCCCCATGTAGACAAGCCCTCAGATAGTTTGATGGCAATTCCACTGCCCACATCCTATTTTAAAATATGTTGAGTTTCCCAGCAGAGTAATTTGCATTGTGAAACACTGAAAATGCTGTTGCTGAGTCTGAGTTTGGTTCAGATCCCAGTTCTGACATATCTGCCTAGCTAAGTGATCTTTCACTTTAGTCTGCTGTAGCTTCCAGATAAATACCTCATTTACTGTCTGACACTGCACACGGGAGAGTGTGTCAACTTCTTGTATACATTACGAGTTACCCAAAGCCTAGGTCTGAACCATGTGTTAATGGTCTCGTCTCTTTTCGTTCAAATACAATGGTGATGGGTCCCAGATAAGAGCACAGGACAGACAGATTTTTCAGTGCTGACCATCAGACTGCAGGGTGAAGCTAACTTTATGGAAGTAATGTGATTCTCAGGAAATGTTAAATGTGAAAAGCAACTTTCAATAGTTTGTAGATAAGACTCCTACGCTCCAGGTATTTTTATTCAGTGAGTGTACAATGCTTTTATTATGTGTTTCATTGGCTGTCTGTATTGTCAGTCAATATCTTGCTGGGCCAGTGATGTGGGAGGAGGCTGGAATAAGCCCATACTGTCTTGCTCATGTGGGTGAACTTAATCATTTAGTAAAATCAGTTATTTTTCTAACTCACCTCTAGGATTTTTACTGCTGTTGCTCTGGTCACAGCAATGAGAATGAAGAGCTATCACAAGGAGACCTTTCAAAATGCTCAAGATGTATGCAGTGTTGTCGTAGCTGTGTCAGCTCCAGGGTATTAGAGAGACAAAGTAGATGAGGTCATATATTTTACTAGACCAGCTTCTGTTGGTGAAAGAGAGAAGCTTTCAATCTTGCACAGAGCTCTTCTTCAGGTCTCCCATACTGGGACAGGTTTCAGAGTAGCAGCCGTGTTAGTCTGTATTTGCAAAAAGAAAAGGAGGACTTGTGGCACCTTAGAGACTAACAATTTGTTTGAGCATAAGCTTTCGTGAGCTACAGCTCACTTCATCAGATGCATGTAGTGGAAAATACAGTGGGGAGATTTTATATACACAGAGAACATGAAACAATGGGAGTTACCATACAGACTGTAACAAGAATGATCAGGTAAGGTGAGCTATTACCAGCAGGAGAGCGGGGGTGGGGAGGACATTTTGTAGTGATAATCAAGGTGAGCCATTTCCAGCAGTTGACAAGAACGTGTGAGGAACAGTGCGGGGGGGAAATAAACATGGGGAAATAGTTTTACTTTGTGTAATGACAAATGCCACTATCCATCACCTTCAGCCCCCAGCTAAAACCTCTCCAACGCATCATCAAGGATCTACAACCTATCCTGAAGGATGACCCATCACTCTCACAGATCTTGGGAGACAGGCCAATCCTTGCCTACAGACAGCCCCCCAACCTGAAGCAAATACTCACCAGCAACCACACACCACACAACAGAACCACTAACCCAGGAACCTATCCTTGAACAAAGCCCGTTGCCAACTGTGTCCACATATCTATTCAGGGGACACCATCATAGGGCCTAATCACATTAGCCACATCATCAGAGGCTCGTTCACCTGCACATCTACCAATGTGATCTATGCCATCATGTGCCAACAATGCCCCTCTGCCATGTACATTGGCCAAACTGGACAGTCACTACGTAAAAGAATAAATAGACACAAATCAGACGTCAAGAATTCAAAAACCAGTCGGAGAACACTTCAATCTCTTTGGTCACTCGATTACAGACCTAAAAGTGGCAATTCTTCAATAAAAAAACTTCAAAAACAGACTCCCAACGAGAGACTGCTGAATTGGAATTAATTTGCAAACTGGATACAATTAACTTAGGCTTGAATAGAGACTGGGAGTGGATGTCATTACACAAAGTAAAACTATTTCCCCATGTTTATTTCCCTTCCCTTCCCTCCCCTCCTTCCCCCTTCCCCCCCCCCCGTTCCTCACACGTTCTTGTCAAGTGCTGGAAATGGCCCACCTTGATTATCACTACAAAAGGTCCGTCCCCCGTCCCCCGTCCCCCCACCCCCCACCCCGCTCTCCTGCTGGTAATAGAGTAACAGCCGTGTTAGTCTGTATTCGCAAAAAGAAAAGGAGTACTTGTGGCACCTTAGAGACTAACCAATTTATTTGAGCATGAGTTTTCATGAGCTACATGATGCATCCGATGAAGTGAGCTGTAGCTCACGAAAGCTCATGCTCAAATAAATTGGTTAGTCTCTAAGGTGCCACAAGTACTCCTTTTCTTTCTGCTGGTAATAGCTCACCTTACCTGATCACTCTTGTTACAGTCTGTATGGTAACACCCATTGTTTCATGTTCTCTGCGAATATAAAATCTCCTTACTGTATTTTCCATTACATGCATCCGATGAAGTGAGCTGTAGCTCATGAAAGCTTATGCTCAAATAAATTTGTTAGTCTCTAAGGTGCCACAAGTACTCCTTTTTCTTCATACTGGGACAGTCCAACATCCCAAATTCCAGCTGCTGCTTCACACATCGAATAGATGGATTTTTCTATTACCACTTTCATGCCAATTACAGGCATCTCACAACACTTTACACAGCACTGGGTTCTATAACGACAGTGCAACAGGTCTCCTGCACACAACTCACACTTTGTCTGAGACACTAGCATTAGTTTTATTGACACATGAATCATGGTCTTTTAGTGCCCATCTAACACTAACCAATCGTCTTTACCCAATTGGTGAAGTGTCAGCATAGTACAGGATCCTGGTATGGGACCCACGGAGACAGGAGGCATACTGGTTGTGGTGGCTTTAGATTCTGCATGCTTGCAATGAAAATGGGTCTCAAATGGGGACACTTGGTTATGTGCAAGCGGCTTTTCAGCAGAGGGGGGACATCACATTCCAGCTGGCCTCTGAGGAGTAGAATGCTGAAAGCTAAACAGACTGGTCACCAGATGTGAACTGATGCAGTGGGAGGACAAATTGAACTGGCAGTTACAGTGGAAGGCCAATATATCCATGTTGTCATTAAATCAGTGCAACTCCCACCAAACCAGAGTTGCATCTATTGCAAAACAGTTTAATTGTTATGATTTAAGTGGAGTCAATCATTGTTAAAAGACAATTTGTGTATGGACATGAGGAAAGTTATGGCAGCGCACTCTCTCATGCAGACAACCCCTACAGGACTGCATTGATAGTACTAACAGAGTTTGGTTTAACATCCCCTTTGATGGGAACATGAGAACAAGTGTTATCCTGTTGTCATTATATCACTGCCATAAAAGCCATTCTCCACCAGGCAATTGAAAACTGGGCAGCATAGAACTTAGCCAGTATTTCTTCCAGAGACTTAGTGAGCCATTCCCAGAGGCTTGTGATAAAACTGTGTCCCTAGACGCATGAGGCAGGTCTTCTTCACCTTGTGCATTAAGCTGATGAAGGAATGATTATGCCAAGTGAAATTCTAAATGGCACCCACATAAAGGGCCAGGCTCAGTCTTTCCGGGCACATTCCTGACATTTCCTGAAGGGTCTTGCTTGGGTGCTTGCTCTCTGCCTTTAGCCTGTAAAGGCTCTAACGAATCCTGAAGCAATTTATCTTGCAGAGGAAATGAGAAAAAGTTCCACCATCTGCACTGAGCCAGGTGTCCACATCTGGGCTGCAGGCATGTGAACTTCAAAAGGGTCACTCCCGTTTGACATTATAAACATATAGATAAGCCCTGTGGGTGAGCATTTCTGAATATATAGCCTGAAGCACCAGGCTGAGTCACCCAAAAGTGTAGGGGCCCAGAAAATAGGCAAAACAGAGCTCAGAGACTGCCTGCTGGGACGCTACTTGGACACCTCCCTCAGATACTCTGCATTCCTAAGAGATAATTGTCATGCTCCTGTATCAGATATGGACAGGCTATAGAACTTCCTTATGAGCCAGATACATACCAGATGTGTTCACTATAAGATCTTTTAATGCTCTGCCTGGAATGGCTAAGGTCAACTTAAATAAGGTTTCAGAGTAGCAGCCGTGTTAGTCAGTAGTCGCAAAAAGAAAAGGAGGACTAGTGGCACCTTAGAGACTAACCAATTTATTTGAGCATGAGCTTTCATCGGATGAAGTGAGCTGTGCTCAAATTGGTTAGTCTCTAAGGTGCCACAAATACTCCTTTTCTTTTAACTTAAATTAGGTATTTTACATACAGTGCCATCTAGTGGATGAACAGTATACTACAGTTTAGCATTCCATTCCATCTCCCCCTTTAAGTTCTACATCCCTCTCAATTACAAAATTTACACTAATGTGCTATCTTTGAAGTTCAGTAAGTACTGTTTTAACAGTGATTGTAGCTGTTCCTTTTGCAATAGGCAAGTTAGCTAAGATTTTTAAATGGATGAGCCACCTAAATCCCCCGACTCCTTTAAAAATCTCATCCATCAGACATACAACATATTCTATAGACAGGTACTTACACATTAAAGGTTACAACCATGTACCTACCCTTTTTTTTTTTAAGTAGTATGATTCTGAGTGAGCCGCCTCAGTGCTATACAAACATGGAAGGAGACAGGGTCCATTCCCTGGTTAGTTTACAGTGTAGTCATAGACAAAGCATCTCAGGCACACATTGCATAGGAGCCGGTGTGAATTCCAGATGGTGTAGGAATCTTGCAGAAGTCATTTTTGAAAGGTTTAATGGAAGAAATGTGTTTGGAGCAGGGATTTAAAGGCAGAGAGGGAAATCATTTGGCACACGGGACAAGGAGACTGCTCCAGCTACCAAACAGTTATATGATACAGAGTCCTAGAGGTACTGCCTTCCATTCTCCTGAACAGACATTTCCTCGTTAATGATTGTGACAATGATACCAACAGCACCTTCCTGAATAATAAGCCCTTCAAGGCCAGGTGTGCTCAGGACCTGAACCACAGAAAGTTTTTCATGTGGATTTTATATTTGCATGTTCTACAGTGAATGTCTAAGTGCATAGGGAGGCATTGCTTCCCGTGGCCAGTGTGGTGGTATCGTACACTGTCCCAGAAGGGACGCAGTACTGCTCTGCTGCAATAATAAGTCTCCACTGATGTAATTTGAAAGAATAACCTCCCAATTTTCTCATCCCCTTTCAGTGGATATACCTTATCATGTAACTGGCAAAGCCTAATGTTTGGTTAAGGAGTTCAAAGGTTAATACACAACAGATGGGCAAGTTGCATATTTCTATGGTGGCTAGAGAACGGTTCTACTGAAAATACAGCAGACTTGAAATCTAGGCCAGAAATGTCAGACAATTGCTTAGCATTTCATACTGAAAATATGATTGTTTGCAGCCAAACTGAGCCTTCCCAATATCCTCCCCTTCATGTAGGCACCAAACACGGAACAATGTTGTTAAAAGGGTTCCCATAGCTTCCCATTTTTGAGTAGCTTTGTTTAGGAGGTTTTACACTAATTAGTTAATAGGATAACTTGCATATTTGCAACCTCCCTGTGCATGGCTGGGTCCAGCCGTCAGGGGAACAGAGAGCAGCCACATGAGGAGGCCAGAGGGCCTGCCTGGCTCACTGTTCAGCAGGCATCACACAGAGGCCCCTGGAGGCAGCCAGCATCAGTTGAAGCCCAAGACCACCTGCTTGCCCGGAGCCCAGCTGAATGCACCATTGTCACGCGAAATGCATGACCCGCAGCGGGTCTGCAGGGCTCCTGGTCTTCCTGTTGCACTCCAACAGCTTCTCAGAGGATGCGTCACTGCCCTAATACTCTCATGAGTTAATGTAAAGAACAAATGCGTGTTGTGCACACAGCCCTGTAGCCAAACATTCAGATCACCCAGCCTGGATGATAAAAAAGCCATTAAAAGAATCACTTTGTAACCAGGCATTTGATCAGTCAGTTCTTGTTCTACACACACAAATCCTGCTTCCAATAAAATCCCTCGCTCACAAATCTGGCATAGTTTAGCAATTAAACTTCAATACTGCATGAAACAGCCACAGTCCTTCCCCCTCAGGCCACGCTCATATAAAGTTTCATCAGCCACTATCTCATATTCTGGATAATTCCCATCCCCTGGGGAGGGGGTAATGCCCCTCCAAGAAATATTATATGTCTGCATTAGTGAATGGACTATAAATGTTGGGATCCCTGCAGCAACACAACCTCTAAAGGAATAGACAGGAAACCCATTTTCTCCTAGCGATTATAGTCGACGGGCTTCTGTCTGAGTTGAACCTGCCGGGTGCTGACGGTAAACCAATCTCAGTGTCAGGCTATCAGCTTTCAAGCTGTATTTGTGAATTATGATGGAGCAGTATTCATTGCAGTGCTGGGTGCAGGCAGGTGCCTGCAGAGCCACACGGCTTCCTTTCCCCACCCTCGTCTCACACACTGCCACATTGTTTTAATTTAGCCATAAAGGAGCGGCTTTTATTCAGGGCCAGACCTTTCCCCCCACCATTTTGCACTCTTTTTTTTTTTTTTTTTACAGACGTAAGCAGCTGGTTGTCTAGCAGATCCTCTGGGAACAGATTGCAAAGAGAGATAATGGAGGTGAGTAACAGAGAGGAGGGTGACTTCATGTCAGGGAGACTCGAGTCATGTTTCTTGCTTTCCTTTTACACAGGAAAATGTTTGGTTTGTTTTAAAACCCTCTTACTCATGCTGCGGGTTCCTGGCTTTGAAGCCAGAATCAGGAGACATGTTGGATTTGACACTTAGACTTTTTAATGGCTTTAGTTTTTAATTTCGTGAAATGGATTCCACACCCCAAATTCCCAACCTGTGATTGCCTGCCATTCAGGGTCTCACATGCACAGTCTCTATTCGTCAGGCTCTGGGGTTTGTCTCTGCAGTGAACGTTAACCCAGCAAGACCCCAGAAGAGCTGTCACTTTCTCTGATGTCTCTCTTATGAATGTTTCCCCCCTTTTATTACTCACTGGACTAGTCTTATCTCCTCTCCTCCCTCGTCTATATTTCTCTTGTCAAGGATGATCATCAAATGATAGCACTAATAGATTCAGAACACAGATTCCCCCTTGGGTTGGGAGAAGGAAATCATCAGAGCTAAGCTCATTGCTCCGTCCATCCAACCAGCAAGTGGGGTTGGAGAGAGGGACAAAGGACAGTCTGACTGTCTAACAATTTCCTCCAATATCCTGAATGGACTTTCCTGAATTAAGTTAAACCTTATTGAACTAGGTTTAATACAGTTGGGATCCATTGCATTAAAAATACAATTGCCTATGCATTATTATGGAATTGCATGGAACTTTTCTAGTAGGAGGGGCATGCTAATATAATTTCTCCATTATCAACCCTTCGAAGCCACCCCTGGAGAGGTACGCATATACCAGTTCAAACTGGATTTTCCAGGAACCAAAAGACAAAGAAAGGTTTTTGGATAAATAACCTGGTTTGAAACAAGCTCAGGGCCTTCTTCCTTTCCTGATCCACCAAACGGACACGACCCCTGGAGGGCCCAGTTCTGAGGGAAGGGTTGGAAGGACTGGGCCTACTGAGACCCTTAAGACTGAGGGCTTGTTCTGAGTGGAAGCTGTGATGAACTGCAGACCACAAGGAAACCCTTGGGTCAGGTGTTGATGGGCTGCTCCTGCCAGAGCCCATCTGAGGGGTGGGGTGATCAATGGTAAGGTCACTAGCAGCTTCGTGGATTCTTCTATTGTTTTAATATGTTTTCTCTGTAATTCTTTTTATCTTAAGGATGAAATAGGCTTGCTTAGAAAGAGCTGTGTGGTGCCTCACAGCTGTGGCAGTCACACTGTTAACTGTCTCCGAAGAGAAAGCCAGCAGGTGTGCTTGGGCATCCTGTCTCTGCCAGGAATAACACAGTGAAGGCAGGGAACGGTTCAGCCTGGGCCCCCACTCAGAAGGGGGAGAGACGTATCTCCACCCAACAGAGGTGACTGCCCGGAGAGCTGGAAGAACCAAGAGTGGGCGCCCCGGCAGCGCCATAGAGAGGGGTACAGGTTGCCTGAACTGGGACACAGCCCTCTGCTCCCACAGTCAGCAGCAGCAGATCAGGCTGCCCCAGGATTTGCCAAGTCAACACAGAACCCCAAGAAGTCAGTGACAGAGCTAGCCAGGAAATGCTTTTTTCCTGTGAACATTTTTGACAAAAGTGAAATTATTTTGTTTGTCAATTTTGATAATTTTTCGGGGGCGAAAGCGGGGAAGCATGTTGAAAAGTTGAAAATTTTCAATCAAACAGGCATTTTTTCTCAGACATTTTCCTTGAGTCAAAAAGTGTTTCAACGGGAATTTTTTTTACCAGGTCTAGCTCCACTGGCACCCAAAGATAGCACCACTGCACCTTCCTTTGCCTGAGCAATTCTGGTAAAAAAATGAAAGATTAATCTGCCTCGTGACCTGTCCGGAAGCTCCTGGGGATTTCTGACCTCAGGCTGGAGTCCAGCCCCAGACACCCAGAGCTCAGTCTCTGGTTACCAGCCTCAGCCCACCCTGACAACAGAATTTCATGCAGATTCCAAGAGAGTTTTTAAAGGCAGTTTGAGTCCTGATCTGTCCACAAAGCTGGAATGGGGTCATCTACAGAGTCTGAGTGTTTGCAGTGCCAAAGTGGGGCTGCAAAATGCAGCCATAGCAGAAAAGTGAGTGGATGTAAAGAAGACAACATTAATTCAAGTAAAACAGGCAAATGCTGCTCTGCTCTCCTAGATTCGTTCTGCTTTTAAATGTACATCTACTTCTCAGAGAGAGAAGCAGAATCCAGAGGAGGAAAACTCAGAAGAGAATCCAAAGGAGACTAGTCTGCCCTGGTCTGGCAGTTCCTCTGCTCCAGTGCTAAGGAGAAAGAGTTTAATGGAATTCTGCTGTTGCAGAGCAGTGAAGCAAATCTTATTAAGAAAATTAACTGAGCTCTTACTTTTATCAAACTAAGGGGGATTACAACACACAGGCATCAAGGACCCCAATTCTATTCTCAGGCTGTGAAGCTCCCCTTGCATATTGTTTGCTCTGATGCTGTTCTCTGTCAGATTTCATTTCTCATGAATGAGTCTCTCCCAAAAGTTTCTAAAAAACGTATGATTTTTTCCCTGCAACATCTGCGTTTACACGTGGCAAGTTCATAGTCAGAGGAGTTCCTATCTATTGACTCCGGGCTCCATTTATCACATTGATGCCCAGACTACCTCCCATTCTGGCATGCCAAGATCTAGAAAAACCTGTATGTTCACAGAAGATCAGGGACCAAGATACCGCCTGTCCTTTGACAACAGATAGCTTGGTTCTTGATGTTCGTGCACCTCAGAGTTGCCAGGCTGAGATGAGCATTGTGTGGGACAGCTATAAATATGGGAGATGTGTCCAGTTCAGCACGGTGACCATCTGCTTCGGGAGTCTGCGCACTTTACTGTTCTCATAAGGGCGGTGTGGGGAGCAGCTCAGTTGCTGCCTCTGATAACCATCACGGGACCAGGACATGCTCCACATCCCTCACCTCTCTGCACCCTGAAACCACAAAGGACTTCCAGACATCTGTGGGGTGCAATGTCACATCCCCCATGTGCCAGCAGCAAAGCTGCAGAGAGGTTTCTCCCCTTTCCAGACGGTGCATGGGCATGGCTGGTGGCTCTCTGCTGCTCTGGCACCATTCCGCTGACTGTAGTCTAAGACGGCTGTGGTGTCTAGGCTGATGGAAGCCACGCATCTGCCCTGATGGAAAGAGAGCAGAACAAAGGCCGCAGTGCTTACTGCTGGGAAAGGGCTCGGGGATCTAAAAGGGAACAAGGTGACATCAGAACAAACAGCAGAGAAAACCATTAATTCGTACCAGGAGTTTGCAAATAGAGAAGAAAACAGGAGAAAAATATAAATTAAAATTTGCTGTCACTTGTGAGTGTGTCTCAGCTTAAACACGTGCCAACACACGTGCATCTACCCAACGGCCCAAGCCATCTGCTCTATCAGGAAAATACAAGGCTTTATTACGCACAAGGCCTAGCAGCATGCCAGAATTGGAGGGTGCTTCCTAACTGCAAGTAGCCTCGCTTCAACTGAAATATGTTATACCAAAATGTCCTTTAAATATCATGTCTTTAAAAAATGTCAGTAAAAAGGGGAAATAAAGAATAAGATGGGAAACTTCGGCCTCAAAGAGAAAGATTTTAGAGACATCTCCCTCTTGTTTATTTGTAAAAGGGAACACAGCCACAACTGGTATATGTTTTACATTACACCAAATAAGGGCTTGTGGCATTCCTGTCTGCACTCAAGACATGTTTATACTGTTGGGTTCCATTACGAATCTGTTTAATATCCTGTGAATTCTCAGAGTCCTTCAGACACTCCAGGCAGGAAGTCTTTAATGCACACACTGGGAAGAAATTTCCAACCATTCAAACTTTAAATAAATAAGCATTTAAAAAATCTTCCTATTGCAAGAATTAAATTCTTCCTGCTCAAGTGTCTTTACAACAATATCTTGCCTGTAGAAAACTGGCCTGATTTTATAGCATGGTTGCTCATAGGCTCAGAGAAATGGGCATAGGGGAAATAAAACCCAGACACAAATATAAGGGGCCTGATTCTGATCTCACTTGCACTTTTGATTTGTATTTGGTAGCACTAGAGGCCCCAGCTAAAATCAGGGCCCCCGTTGGGCTGGGCACTGCACAGCCACATAAGTAAGGGAAAATCCCTGTCAAAAATGTTTATAATCTAAATAGACAAGGGAGGCAAAGGATGGGGGAAAGGAAGCATTATCGCTATTTTACAGAGAGAGACCCCAGTGACTTGCTCAAGATGATACAGGGAGTCTGTAATAGAACTGGGAAATGATCGAGATCTCCACAGTTCCACTCCAGTGACTTAACAACATGGCCTTTCTCGCACTGATGTGACTCATAGACTCATAGACTTTAAGGTCAGAAGGGACCATTATGATCATCTAGTTTGACCTCCTGCAAAACACAGGCCACAGAATCTCACCCACCCACTCCTGCAATAAACCTCTCACCTGTGTCTGAGCTATTGAAGACCTCAAATCATGGTTGAAAGACTTCAAGGTGCAGAGAATACTCCAGCAAGTGACCCGTGCCCCACGCTGCGAAGGCGAAAAATCCCCAGGGCCTCTGCCAATCTGCCCTAGAGGAAAATTCCTTCCCAACCCCAAATATGGCAATCAGCTAAACCGTGAGCATGTGGGCAAGACTCACCAGCCAGACACCCAGGAAAGAATTCTCTGTAATAACTCAGATCCCACCCCATCTAACATCCCATCACAGGCCATTGGGCCTATTTACCACTAATAGTCAAAGATCAATTAATTCCCAAAATCATGTTATCCCATCATACCATCTCCTCGATAAATTTATCAAGCTTAATCTTGAAGCCAGATAGGTCTTTTGCCCCCACTGGTTCCCTTGGAAGACTATTCCAGAACTTCACTCCTCTGATGGTTAGAAACCTTCATCTAATTTCAAGTCTAAACTTCCTGATGGCCATTTTATATCCATTTGTTCTTGTGTCCACATTGGTACTGAGCTTAAATTCCTCTCCCTCCCTGATATTTATCCCTCTGATATATTTATAGAGAGCAATCATATCTTCCCTCAGCCTTCTTTTGGCTAGGCTAAACAGGCAACCTAGTGACAGAGGATGTGGAAAAAGCTAATGTACTCAATACTTTTTTTGCCTCTGTCTTCACGAACAAGGTCAGCTCCCAGACTACTGCACTGGTAGCACAGCATGGGGAGGAGGTGACCAGCCCTTTGTGGAGAAAGAAGTGATTCAGGACTATTTAGAAAAGCTGGACGTGCACAAGTCCATGGGGCCCGATGAGTTGCATCCAAGAGTGCTAAAGGAGTTGGCGGATGTGATTGCGGAGCCATTGTCCATTATCTTTGAAAACTCATGGCAATCTGGGGAAGTCCCGGACGACTGGAAAAAGGCTAATGTAGTGCCCATCTTTAAAAAAGGGAAGAACGAGGATCCTGGGAACTACAGGCCAGTCAGTCTCACCTCAATACCTCAATTCTCAGTGGCAGCGGATGACAGGAGAAGGAGTAATGATCTCAAGTTGCAGTGGGGGAGATTTAGGTTGGATATCAGGAAAAACTTTTTCACTAGGAGGGTGGTGAAACACTGGAATGCGTTACCTAGGGAGGTGGTGGAATCTCCTTCCTTAGAAGTTTTTAAGGTCAGGCTTGACAAAGCCCTGGCTGGGATGATTTAATTGGGGATTGGTCCTGCTTTGAGTAGGGGGTTGGACTAGATGACCTCCTGAGGTCCCTTCCAACCCTGATATTCTATGATTCTATGATTCTAAGCCAAGCTGCTTGAGTCTCCCTTCATAAGACAGGTTTTCCATTCCACGATCATCCTAGTAGCCCTTCTCTGTACCTGTTCCATTTTGTTACCTAGGCTCCTCGCACTGGTGTCCAAACATCTTAATTTTTGCTGTTTGGCCTCACTCACTTTCTTCACCTGATTAGGCACTCCACTGACTTCAGGGGAGTTACTCCTCATTTACACCAGTGAGGGATTAGAATCAGGCTCAAAATGTGTCATTACCAATGATAAATCATTGTCTCTTTTGTACCGTGAGAAGTGCGCAGCCAGCAACAAATTGGAAGAGCAGCTGGCAAGGAAGTTTTGTGCGTGGGACTCTCTAGAACTGAAGAAGAAACCCTAGGTTTGGGGCCAAATGTCCCAAGGCCAATTGAAAGCTGGTCTTCTGGACATTATCTATCAGATGTTCCCAGGAGCAGTTGCAGTTGCTTTGCCATCTTTTACACATGCAAAGAATATAACACATGATTTGGAAAACAATGTAAGGTTAATAATGTTGGATTTGGATTATGGACATAAATTCAAACATGAAACTTGGCAAGAATTCCACTTTCCTTGGCAGCTGCTTGGGCTAACTCGAGTAGCATTATTTTAGCGAGAAAAATGAGCTCCCTTTTATTACCATCTTCCCTCTGCAAAAATGTCACTCTCTCTATGCCAAAACCAAAATGAGAGGATGCCAAGAAAAAGGATGAGCTCATGGCATTTAAGTGTATGAGATCTTCCAAATAAAAACCTACACTGCCTTGCTCAGAGAGACACTGGCCATGCAGCAGAGTTAAATAGCAGGTGTCTTTCTAGTGGCAATGAAAGGAAACTGCTCCATTCTTCAGGTGCAAATGGTGGTTGCTAGTGCAGAGAATGTATTTCCTGCAATATTAAATAGATCATTCCACCATGAGCCCAACCGTGGGGCACTGCTCTCTGTTAGCCTTATTCCTAAAGCAACCTTTGGTATAAGATAGTTACTCAGGGCCTGATTTTCAAAGGTGCTGAACACCAGCAGCTCCCACTTACTTTGCTGCATTGTGTGTGCGCTCAGCATTTCAGAACATCAGGCCACCGCTGATACTTGCAGCAAGGCTCCAGACGCTCTCATAAGCTCCCGGCGCATTGGGAAGGACAGATGTCAGGGTAAAGGGTGGGGAAAGGTCGCTTTGTTTTACAGAGTTTGTAAGGCACCTAGGATTTGCTGAGATGCTTTTATAAAATGTAAATGAAGATAATGCAGTGTATGCATTGCCCACATCTCTCATTGTAGGGTGAGTCCAGCTCCATGGGCTGTCAGCAACCTTGTGCGTGCAGCCTGGCTCTACCCCAGCCTTCTCCCTGCCTGTCCTCTCTCCATTAACTGTGTGGGGTCTTTCAAACAGAGAGTTATGGAACAGTTTAAATCATAGAATATCAGGGTTGGAAGGGACCTCAGGAGGTCATCTAGTCCAACCCCCTGCTCAAAGCAGGACCAATCCCCAATTAAATCATCCCAGCCAGGGCTTTGTCAAGCCTGACCTTAAAAATATCTAAGGAAGGAGATTCCACCACCTCCCTAGGTAACGCATTCCAGTGTTTCACCACCCTCCTAGTGAAAAAGTTTTTCCTAATATCCAACCTAAAACTCCCCCACTGCAACTTGAGACCATTACTCCTTGTTCTGTCATCAGCTACCACTGAGAACAGTCTAGAGCCATCCTCTTTGGAACCCCCTTTCAGGTAGTTGAAAGCAGCTATCAAATCCCCCCTCATTCTTCTCTTCCGTAGACTAAACATCCCCAGTTCCCTCAGCCTCTCCTCATAAGTCATGTGTTCCAGTCCCCTCATCATTTTTGTTGCCCTCTGCTGGACTCTTTCCAATTTTTCCACATCCTTCTTGTAGTGTGGGGCCGAAAACTGGACACAGTACTCCAGATGAGGCCTCACCAATGTCGAATAGAGGGAAATGATCACGTCCCTCGATCTGCTGGCAATGCCCCTACATATACATCCCAAAATGCCATTGGCCTTCTTGGCAACAAGGCATACTGTTGACTCATATCTAGCTTCTCATCCACTGTAACCCCTAGGTCCTTTTCTGCAGAACTGCTGCCTAGCCATTCGGTCCCTAGTCTGTAGCGGTGCATGGGATTCTTCCGTCCTAAGTGCAGGACTCTGCACTTGTCCTTGTTGAACCTCATCAGATTTCTTTTGGCCCAATCCTCTAATTTATCTAGGGCCCTCTGTATCCTATCCCTACCCTCCAGCGTATCTACCTCTCCTCCCAGTTTAGTGTCATCTGCAAACTTGCAGAGGGTGCAATCCACACCATCCTCCAGATAATTTATGAAGATATTGAACAAAACCGGCCCGAGGACCGACCCTTGAGGCACTCCACTTCATACCGGCTGCCAACTAGACATGGAGCCATGGATCACTACCCGTTGAGCCCGGCAATCTATACACCTTATAGTCCATTCATCCAGCCCATACTTCTTTAACTTGCTGGCAAGAATACTGTGGGAGACCGTGTCAAAAGCTTCGCTAAAGTCAAGGAACAACACGTCCACCGCTTTCCCCTCATCCACAGAGCCAGTTATCTCATCATAGAAGGCAATTAGATTAGTCAGGCATGACTTGCCCTTGGTGAATCCATGCTGACTGTTCCTGATCACTTTCCTCTCCTCTAAGTGCTTCAGAATTGATTCCTTGAGGACCTGCTCCATGATTTTTCCAGGGACTGAGGTGAGGCTGACAGGCCTGTAGTTCCCAGGATCCTCCTTCTTCCCTTTTTCAAAGATAGGCACTACATTAGCCTTTTTCCAGTCGTCCGGGACTTCCTCTGATCGCCATGAGTTTTCAAAGATAATGGCCAATGGCTCTGCAATCACATCCGCCAACTCCTTTAGCGCTCTCGGCCCCATGGACTTGTGCTCGTCCAGCTTTTCTAAATAGGCCCGAACCACTTCTTTCTCCACAGAGGGCTGTAGCCCAGGACCCAATGATTAGGGCACTCACCCGGGCGGTAGGTGAGCCCTTGGCAAATCCCTTGTGCTCATCAGGCAGAGGGGTGAGTTAAGAACGTGAATGGGCAGACTGCATCAGACCAATGGCCCAGCTAGCCCACGGTCCTGTCTTCCCACAGCGGCCAACGCCGGCTGCTTCAAAGGCAATGAACAGAAGAGGCCGATTCTCAAGCGATCCGTCCCATCGGCCCCCTCCCAGCAGCTGGCCGTCAGCGGGTGAAGGACGCCCGGAGCACGGGGCCGCGTCACTGACCGCCTCGGCTAATAGCCACGGGTGGACCCATTCGCCATGCACTTTCTCAGTCTTTCTTTTCGAACCCACTTACAGTTTTGGCCCACCCCACCTCCACCGGCAACCAGTTCCACAGGCTGACTGCGCGTTGCGGGGCGAACTACTGCCTTTGGTTTGGGTTAAACCTGCTGCCTGCTCATTTCAGCGGGTGACCCCCTGGTTCTTGCGTTGCGTGAAGGGGTAAATAACACGTCTCGATTCCCCTTCTCCACCCCAGTCGTGACTGGCTAGCCCTCTGTCAGATCCAACCTTAACTGTCCCTTTTTTCCCAGCTGAACCTGAAGCAGCCCCCAAGCCCCATCACGGACGAGGCCCCCTAACCACGAGGTTAAAAGTTACACGGGCGGGGCGGCCTCTGCCTCCTTCCCCCTGGGCTGTTTTGTGGGGCGTTCGGCCGGTCCCTAACCAGCTCACGCTAAATGGGTTAGGCACCTAAGTCACCGGAGGGATTCCTGGCCGTGGCTGGCAAGCAGAGGGCGGTACCTGGGAGGGGAAGACGCTGGGTCGATTTCCTTCTCCCCGCCTGATGGGCGCCAGGGAGTTGAAGAGGGCTCTGCAGTCTCCCAAGTGTGAGCCCCAATACTGAAGTAAAGGACAGCCTGAGGAGGCTTGCTCGTTGTAGCTTGTCGGGGCTGTGCCACTTTCATGAAGTGGTAACTGGCCAGCCTTGTGCCATGAATCCCTCTGCAGTCCAGTGGTTTGAGTACTTACCCAGTGTGTGGGTGATGCTGGTTCAACTCCTCCCACAGCTTGCTGAGGAAGGACTTAAACAAACAGCCATCTCCCTGCTCTCAAGTGAGTATCCAGCTTCTGGACTAAGAGGGATTCTCCCGGGGCGCTTGGGCCCCTGTCCCCCTTTTTTTCCTGCTGAAGCTGTTCCACTTACATGACATATTCGTGGGGCCAGCAGCCCACCCAGCAGCCCGCTGTAGTCTGGTGGGTGTGGTGTGCACCCAGCGTGTGGGAGGCTGGGGTTCAAAGCCCCTCTCTTCTTGCTGAGAAGGGATTTGAACTTTGATCTCCTGCCTCTCAGGCGAAAGGCCTAAGTGCTGGGCTCGGAGGGATCTCCAATATGGGAGATCTCTCGGTCTTTTCTCTTGCAGGAGGGCCATGTTCGGTTACATATTCACGGGGGCAAAGGCAAAGCAAGTGGCCCTGGGTAGTCTAGTGGCTTGGTGAGCTGCCCAGCAGGGGGAAGCCTGGGGTTCAAATCCCCTTTCTTTCTTTCTTCTTCTTCTTCTTGAAGAGAAGGGGCTTGAGCCTTGATGACTTATCTCTCAACTGAAAGGCCTAAGTGCCTGGCGAGTGGGATGTGGGGGATCCCTCAGTCTCTTCTGTTGAAGGCGGGCCACTTTCAGGAACTATTACATGAGAATTGGGAAACCAGCTTGCCAGGGCTCCCTGTGTAGTCCCGTGGGTTGGCTATTTGCCCCAGAAGCAGTGAGCCACTGTTTCAAACCCCCTTTCTGTTTGTTGAGATCAAGGCTTGGGAGCTTAATCTCTTGCCCCGCCAGCGTTCCGCTTTCACTATATATTAACCGGGGCAAAGGCAGCCCTCCAAGCCCTCTATGGTACGGGGGTTAAGGTGCTCACCTGGCGTGTGCGTGCTCCTGGTTCAACTCCCCTGGGCGTTGATTGAGATGGCAGGGGGTGCCTCGATCTCTTACCGCTCCAGCCTTCCACTTTAACTATATATTAACCGGGGCGAGGTAAGCTCTCAAGTCCCTCTACGGTATGGGGCTTAGGGCGCTCGCTTGGATTGCGGGTGACCCTGGTTCGCATCCCTGCTTGGCAGGACAGGAGGGCCTCTGGCGGGTGAGAGGAGGCCCCTCCTAGCTGAGCAAGAGGTCTGGCACAGGGCCTCTTGCTCTTTTAATTAAAGAGGCAATGCTGCTCTACAGTAAAACCCCCCTCTCACTCTTGTCCACCCTGATCAGGATACATGCCCAGGTTGTGGCAGACCCCAGGGCACTCCCCTGCTCTTTTGAGGGGTGTGAACTGGGGGCCGCCACCTCCTGGGGAGAGTCACTGGCTTCAGAATTGATTCCTTGAGGACCTACTCCATGATTTTTCCAGGGACTGAGGTGAGGCTGACCGGCCTGTAATTCCCAGGATCCTCGTTCTTCCCTTTTTTAAAGATGGGCACTACATTAGCCTTTTTCCAGTCGTCCGGGACTTCCCCGGATCACCATGAGTTTTCAAAGATAATGGCCATTGGCTCTGCAATCATATCCGCCAACTCCTTTAGCACTCTCGGATGCAGCGCATCCCGCCCCATGGACTTGTGCTCGTCCAGCTTTTCTAAATAGTCCTGAACCACTTGTTTCTCCACAGGGGGCTGGTCACCTCCTCCCCATGCTTTGCTGCCCAGTGCAGTAGTCTGGGAGCTGACCTTGTTTGTGAAGACAGAGGCAAAAAAAGCATTGAGTACATTAGCTTCTTCCACATCCTCTGTCACTAGGTTGCCTCCCTCATTCAGTAAGGGGCTCACACTTTCCTTGACTTTCTTCTTGTTGCTAACATACCTGAAGAAACCCTTCTTGTTACTCTTAACATCTCTTGCTAGCTGCAACTCCAGGTGTGATTTGGCCTTTCTGATTTCACACCTGCATCCCCGAGCAATATTTTTATACTCTTCCCTGGTCATTTGTTCAATCTTCCACTTCTTGTAAGCTTCTTTTTTGTGTTCAAGATCAGCAAGGATTTCACTGTTAAGCCAAGCTGGTCGCCTGCCATATTTACTATTCTTTCTACACATCAGGATGGTTTGTCACTGTAACCTCACTAAGCATTCTTTAAAATACAGCCAGCTCTCCTGGACTCCTTTCCCCCTCATGTTATTCTCCCAGGGGATCCTGCCCATCAGTTCCCTGAGGGAGTCAAAGTCTGCTTTTCTGAAGTCCAGGGTCCGTATTCTGCTGCTCTCCTTTCTTCCCTGTGTCAGGATCCTGAACTCTACCATCTCATGGTCACTGCCTCCCAGGTTCCCATCCACTTTAGCTTCCCCTGCTAATTCTTCCCGGTTTGTGAGCATCAGGTCAAGAAGAGCTCTGCTCCTAGTTGGTTCCTCCAGCACTTGCACCAGGAAATTGTCCCCTACCCTTTCCAAAAACTTCCAGGATTGTCTGTGCACTGCTGTATTGCTCTCCCAGCAGATATCAGGGTGATTGAAGTATCCCATGAGAACCAGGGCCTGCAGTCTTTTGCTCTCCCACCTGGGAACCTCAAAGAGGTTTATAAACATCCATTAGCAAAGCCTCACAGCCCACCTGCAAAGCGCCCAGTCTTGTCCTCATGCTACAGATGAGCGAACGGAGGCACCAAGAGTGAAAGTGATGTCTCCAAGGTCACACAGGAAGTCCGTGACTGATGAAGCAGGATGTTCAGCTGGAACCCCTCTATCCCTCGCATCCTTCTAGCGGGGTGGGGGGACACTGAAGTGAGTGGAAGTTACAGACATTCAGTCATCGGAGCCCTGCAGCATGACTGCATCTTGCTTGTGTCAAAGATGGACTGGGGCTGCACTCAGTGGCCAGACAGATAGCGACGCACACCAGACTGCCTTGTAACAGCAGATAAGGAGAGCAGGGATATTTTCCACAGATGCCATAGGTCCCAAACTATCCAGTGATTTCTCTCTCATTACCAAGGCCTGAAATGCTAAATCAACATCTACATCTGGCAACAAACAGAAAACAGTGCAAAGCATGGCACATCAATGTTCTATGCTGTCACAGCAACTCCTGTCTTCTGCACTGGCTTGAGCAGTTGGCTGCTTTTCCATTGGCACTCCTGTCTGTGGGACTCAGTAATTGCTCTGAAACACTGGAAGATAGCAGTCCTCATGCACTCTCTGCTCATCCAGTTTGCCAGTTATTAGTTTAAGTGTCTGGTAGGTGCGTACACAGCTTTCTCTGTTCAGTCTAAAGAGGAGAGAGCCAGGGCTGAACATATCCCAGCTGGGGTCATTCACATATTATGTCACACTTGCTGAACATCCGCTTTTGTTTTTTCCAGTGTAGAATTGCAGGCTAATGCAAATAACTAGTGTTTGCAGACAGAGTAAATCATGCGTTTAAACTGTCTGCTGGTTTCCCATTTCTGTGCCGCAATAGGTGAGCTCTTGGCTGTGCTTTGCTGCCTGCTGCCAAGTGCCAGGAATTATGTCATAAAATACAGTTATCTTTTCATGATTGGCCAGAGATTTTTTCTAGCCTTTTTCAGCTGCCATTTAAAAATGGAAAATAATTCAAAACATAAGCTGTGCATTTTCTGCTCTGATTCCCCTGGGGGAAAGAAGTGTTCTGAGGGGGCCACCTGCCCCCCACATGGGGTCTGTTTTGTGTCGTCTATGGCACAATAGAGCAGAGCTGCATAAAAACACCACAATAAATAACACAATAAGCTGTGCTGTGGTGAAGGCATTGCCTTCTGCCTGGCCTGCAGGGGCAGCAGAGTCACACCCTACATGGAGGCCCAGGCCACTCTAGATACCTCACCTCCTTCGATGAGCCTTTACTTAAAAGGGTCTGTGCAGTCCTCATTTGACTCTGCATCTCACTTCACTTGACCCTTGACAATCTGTGAAACAAACAGTTCGGTCTGGAACCACTGGAAAATTTGCCCTAGTCAGTGGGGTCACAGAGCAGGTGCTCAAACCTATCCTTTCAGGATGATGGAATTTACTTGCATTAATTTTGGATTATTACAGAGATTTAATGAATTTCAAAAGTTTAAGTTTTATTAATAAAACAACATACAGGGGAAAAGATGACGTGCAATGAGAAGATGAATTAGGTTTTTCAGTTCAAACCGCGGTTCAGAATTCCATTCTGTGGCTTATTGCTCTGTGAACTCCATGGGTCCTGCAAGATCCTGCTGGTGAAGGAGATGCTGTCACAGGGTGATGCACTGTTTAGGAGTCTCCTCTCAGGACTGCCAGCCACAAGTGGCATTGGCTCTCCTTTACTGCCCTCCTTTCTGATATGGAAAGAAATTAGAGGGGTGTCCCAAGGAAGCCCCACCTGGAGAGCCTTCCTAGATCAGATCATGGCATAATCAGCATGCCTGCCTCAGTTTCCCCCTTCAGGTAACCCAATAACTTCACTTCAGTCTTTCTTGTCTCAATACCAGCCCTCCTTGGGGCTGGGATATTTTAACATAGTCTAAAGAGTCTTTAACAAAAAATCTAAATAGTCCATTTCTCAGCCCAGTGCAAGCAGTCATTAAAACTCAAGACATCTCATCCCTTGCTTCCCCATGTGCCACACACTGGCGCCTTCAGCCATGCCTGGACTGTTAGTCCTCTCCTGTCCTTGTACCAGGACAGCCACCCTGGCCCTTCAAACTGGAGCACAACCCCACTCTTCCCAGCAGGAGCCCCCACAGCCTCTGTTAGGTGCACCCCCGACCCTCACTGTTCCTCTGGGTCCA
Organism: Lepidochelys kempii; assembly: GCF_965140285.1. Taxonomy (NCBI): domain Eukaryota; kingdom Metazoa; phylum Chordata; order Testudines; family Cheloniidae; genus Lepidochelys; species Lepidochelys kempii. Next base: position 18,446,903 of record NC_136406.1, on the reverse strand, counting down.
GCTCTCTGCTTTAGAGCTAGAAGACTACTCCCACTGCTGCTGCTCCTGCCTGCAGCCCTCTCCCAGCCCTCCGGCCCTGGATCTCTGGCAGGAGGACATGGACTACCAAACCTCTCTTGCTACTTTCCTGTCCCCAGGCTTCTCCTAGGAACCCACCTTCTGCATCCTTCCAGGACTCCTCCAGTCCCCTGGTCTCTGGCAGCTCTTACTTGCCCTTCCTATCTGAACCAGTCTGCTGTGGCTCACCAGGACTCTCCCTGATCCTTGTAGACTCCAGGTGCTGCCCCCACTTACCTGGCCAAATGGGAGCACCTGCCCTGGCACAGGGGTGCTGGACCTACTTCATTGACTGGGGCCAGCCATCCTGTGACAGAGGGGGTCATACTGGCTCTGTGCAATCTTTTCACACAAAAAGGGGAAAACAGTTCAACAACCATCGCAGTCATGCTTCTAAAGCCCCAGATTTGCTTGCTTCATTTGGCGTTTTGCTTTAAAGAGAGAATTTGGTGCCATCTGGGGAGGCCGAGTCCTTCCTTTATCAGGAAGGTACAGCATGGGCAGCAGCAGCAAAGCAAGCTTCCCAGACACCCTCTCCCTGCTACATGACTTATCCCTGTCCTGCAAGGGGCCAGCTCTAGAAATGACAGGGAGTTCTGTGTCTCCTTCCACCCAGTCCTTGGTCTCACTCCTGCAACTGCCAGCAAGGGGGGAAACTCATGTCAGCTCTAACACTGTCAAAATCTGCTAGGATCCTACCAGCTCCTTTCCTGCAGGCTGTACAGCCAGCAGGTGACGGTGACTATCCATCACTCCCAATGGCTCACATTCAAAGGAGATGCTACAGGTGGAAGGCTCTGCTCTGTCTTGCAGTGTAATCCCCTGGTCGACCAGTTGAGGGTCTCAGGGTCTCTTTTTCAGAGAGTCAGAGGACTGGGATACCCTCTTCTCTCTCCTTTGTCCCCCCTGCAATCTCCATGGAGCACAGAGTCCCCCCCCCCCCCGTTCCATTCCCACCACTGCCTGCTCCAAAGATTCATTGACAAGCAGTGACCTAATTTATTATGGCTGCTAAGAATCGAGAGAAATGAAATCCAGGGTCTGTAATTAACTGGGGTCAGGCTGAGATGATTTATGACCCGAGGAATGTGCTCACTGCTGACACTGTCACATGACCAATGGTATCACTTGGGCCAGCAGGCGGCAAACCGTGGATCCAAATTCAAGCCTGCATTTTCAGAAAATATGCTAAATAATATCAACAAGAAGGAAGAAGGCGAGGGGGTGGGAAACAGGGGCTGTATTTAACCTACAGAGCAGGGTGCTTTCCCTGGACCTCTCATTCCAGGCTGTCAATCAGTTAAACCTCAAACCTTGATTTACCATGATTCAGGGGAGAGATGCTGCCAGGAATGGGCCCTTGCCAGGAAAATTTCATCTGTCTGGAATCTAACAGGAAAAAAGAGGCTTGGAAGTTTCAGAGGAAGCTGGGATTTGTGCCGGTTACAGCGTCTCTGTTTGTGTTCACTCAGCTGGCCCGTGTTAGCAAGTTAGGCTTGCCGAGGAAAAGCGTCAAACGTTTTTTCCATCACTCAAAAACCTTGAGCTTGATCCCAAGGCAGCAGGCTGCATCGTGTGACCTGTGACCCCAAACAGCAGGAGCCTTCAGCAGGTTTCCCCAAGCCTTGTGCTGGATATCTTAAATCAACAGCTCTGTTTTCTCTATGGGCTTTAAACAAAAAGATTACAGAAGAGTTACTCTACTTTCTAATTCAAGGCCCTTTAACACGCTTCAGAAGTTAAGTACAACATGAAAATAAATTAATTCAATTTCATTTTAATTTCCTTTTAAAATATTTTACTTTGTTTTTCTTTTTTCTTGTTCTGCCTCTCCCTTTCCCCTCTCTTGGGCCCTGTCCTGCTTGCAGAATGGCACCAGGATTCAGCCAGCCTGGAGACTGGCATGCCCTGGTGCCAGTGGCATTTCCACAGTAAGCAAAGCCCGAGTTTAATAAGCAGCCCTACAGCTTTTTGTTCCTGGGAGGGCACACATCACTGTAGCAAGAGCAGCTGCAGTGGAAGTACAGGATGCGCATTGCCAGGGCTTGGAAGAAAGGAACACGTCTTACTGATAACTAATCAGTTTTTGCAAAGCTTATCCCAGCACTCTGAGTATGGAGTGCAGGCGGAATGACCCTGGCATGCTGCTCAAGAGGCCCTCCGGAACACCCTTGAGAAACCTGCACTCTGTCAAAGTCTGGAAATATTTGTGTTGCATGGAGTGATATAACAAGTGTGATCTTGGTTTTTTGTGTACTGCCTTTCTATAAATCTGCAGAGGTAGCTGCCATTTTGTGTGGCTGAATTGATGCAGCATGTTACTAAGGAGGTCCGTACTCTATGTTCTCACTTACAGACTTAACTTTTGTTCCTTCTTGGTTTACTGTTTTCCCTTTATCAAAAATTAAAGAATTTTATTCAGGATGAAAGTCCACAAAACCTGCTAAGGTATAAGAAAAAGTCCCCCTTCTCTCACAGCCACCTCCCCCTTCACCTTTCCCACAGCACCAGGAAAGTATTTCAATGCAGCTTTCATGCTGTTAGATGGTTTCTTATTTTTGGACAAATTCTGTTCCAAAACATCAAATGAAGAATAAAACCTCAAAGTGCATCCCCCAACCCAGCAACATGCCCATGCTGGGGCAGCTGGGCCAAGCTGTGAGGCAGTGCATTTCATGGACTCAAACTCTCTCCTTGGGCTAAATGGTGTGGGCAACTCAGCTGGTGAGAAAGGACCTGGCAGCTCCATTCAGGGCATGGGAATATTTGATGTGGCAGTAAATTCTTTATTCCTGGAGAACTCAGCAGATACTCAGAAGCACCAAATAAAGCAAAGGGCTTAGGGGCCAGAGAACTATACTGAGAGCATTGGACAGCTAGAGGTAAAGAAGGGAACTGACAGTGCCCAGTTGCTAGATGTACTAGGGAAAGAACTTCCCTTTAGCTGTATGGCAAATGTGAGCAGCCATGAAATACAGAATTTCTCAGGAAATAAAATTAAGGGTCAGAGAGAAACTAAGAAAAAAGCCTGCACCAGGCAAGGACCAGTAATATTGCCCTTCATTCCCTAGTAACCTGCATTGGGTCATATTAGCCTTTTATCAGAGCATTCCCATGTGGAGAAGCACGTTTGGGTCTGGTATTAAATGCCCAGACAGGTGACAAGATCGGTTCCTATGTGATGAGTCACCTACAGGCTATGGTATGGTATGGCAACCCCCATTTTTTCATGTTCTCTGTATATTTATATCTTCCTACTGTATTTTCCACTACATGCATCTGATGAAGTGGGTTTTAGCCCACGAAAGCTTATGCCCAAATAAATGTCTTAGTCTCTTAGGTGCCACAAGTACTCCTCGTTCTTTCTACAGGCTGTAGTTCTCCCCGAGGAGCTGGAATCATCTGTCATATTCAAAACCTCTTTTCTAAATCTTATCCAGAATAGGATTAGTGTGTCCTGGACCCAGCATGGATGTGCAGGGGAGACGTGTGCTCACCCTAATGGGAATTTAGCCTGTACTCTATCTGCCTGGTGCGTCTCTGAGAGATGAACCATGATGGAGGTTTCAGTGTTAGGACCCGTGAATACAGGAGGGACCCTAATGGGAGCTGCAAGCATTTGGTTTCATGATGTCTCCCCTTTAAACAGTGGTGTTCTTCCATTCAGTGCTCAACTCCTGGCTTTGTTGGGAGCATGATCGTGAGCAACTGGGCTTGAGAGTCACCAGTGGCAGTAACCTTGGAAATGCTCTTAAATTCCAGCCATAGCACCAGCACCTTACCCCCGTACCAGTGCAAGGCAACATGCTGCAAAACGTATGGGTGGTACTTGAAGACACAAGGGAGGAAGTGGAGATGCAGTGAGCAGTTATCGCAGGGAATAATCCTGCTTTGGCAGGGAGATGGACAGCAGGAACTGACACAGCTCTCCCTTCTCTAAAGGCTGTGACTGTCGGTGCCCTCCTGCATTGTTTCCTCCCTGGCTCAGAGGCCTCATGCGCTGTGCCCCATCTCCTCACTGCTGCACTGCGAGGAGTTCCTCCACAAACACCTTTCTCAGATTTGACACCCTCTCTCCCCACTGCCTGACTGGCTGTGATGTCTCCCAGCTGCAAAGCACATGACCTGCCCTCACACTGTGACACACACAGCTGATGCTACTTAGTTTGGATCCCACCAAATGAAGTTTCTTTTCTCCCCACCTTTGGGTTAGGGGCATGTGAGGGTTCTGATCATCCCTCAATCCCCATCCCCCACACTGCAGCCTCCAAATTCACGTCCCCTGCTTGCCTGCCACAGGCTGGATCCAGTGACCCTCAGACCAGAGAGCCCAAAAGCCCTGCTCAGGCTCTTAGCAGTTCCCTGTCCCACCATCCCTCTCATTTTGGTTGATTTTGAAAGGCCATTTTGCTTGAAAGAAAAAAAATCTGCCTACTCTCCAGATTCTAACATTCAGTGCTTTTTATCAAAGAATCAAAGAATTAAATGCAGGACCTGGGCAAGTCCTGCATTTCGCTGGGCTAAGATTTGCCCAGCTCTGAAATACGGGGAAGTGGGAAGGAGAAGGAAGGAGCCTATTCCAGCAGGAAAAACCTTTCACAAGGATACTTTCTCCCCAAATTCTGTTTCTCAACTTTGAGATGTCCCAACTCATAACAGGGAGAAGAGGCTTTTACTTCAACAGACAGCCCCATCCCCAAACACAGGCTCCAGGCTGAGTCCTAGGGAGCCCTGTTTATAAAAGCTTCCAGGTTTGACTGTGAGTTCCTGATGGGGCCTGCACCACCAGCCCTGCCTGATTACCCTGCCCATCACCTGCTGGCTAGCCAGAAAGGGAGTTAAGCCTCTATCTGCCAGGGCCCAGTAGGGGTACCCAAGGAGGCTACAGCTACCTCTCAGGAAGAATGAATTAGCTCCTGTAAAGCATTGGGAGATGCTGTGTAGTGGCAGAGTGTTGTTATTGGATGGGTCACGACAAGAAGTAATTTTCCCTCTGCTGATACTCACACCTTCTTGTCAACTGCTGGAAATGGGCCACCTTGATTGCATTGGCCTCGTTAGCACTATGAAAGTAATTTTCCCTCCCTAGGGATTCACCCCTTCTTGTCAACTGTTGCGAATAGGCGACTTCCACGCAGGGGTGAAAGTGACCCGGTTCGGGCCGGTACTGCGTACCGGTAAGAACCCGCACCGGACTATACCCAGCCCACATTCAATGTCGCTGCCCCTTCCCCCCGTTGGTGGCCCTGTCGGTAGGGTCCGTACCGGCAGGGCAGCTGCCAGGGGAGGCAAAAGGGGCCGACATGGGGAAGGAAGCAAAGGACCCTGCAGCGCTTTAACGTCCCTGCCCCTTTTGCCCTGACCTGGCCGCCAACGGGCCGGGGGGTGTGGGGGGGCAAAGGGAGCAGCTGCCCTGGGGCCAGCGATTTAAAAGGGCCCGGGGCTCTGGATGCCGCTGCAGCTACTGCAGCAGCAGCGTCCAGAGCCCCGGGCCCTTTGAATCAATACAGGAGTCCTGGGAGGCATGGGCCAGGTGGCCTGGAAGGGCTGGCTGGGGGATGCTGACCCCCCCAGCCCCGCTTCTTCCACCTGAGGCCCCGCCCCTTCTGTGGGCCGGAGCCACCCCAACGCTGTACCGTGTCCTCAGTTACTTTCACCCCTGCTTCCACCTTAATTGAATTGGCTTGTTAGCACTGACCCCCCACTTGGTAAGTCAACTCCCATCTTTTCATGTGTTATATATTCTTCTTACTATATTTTTCACTCCATGCATCTGATGAAGTGGGTTTTAGCCCATGAAAGCTTATGCTCAAATAAATTTGTTAATCTCTAAGGTGCCACAAGGACTCCTCGTTATTAGCAGTGTAATTGGAAACAGCCTGCACTTCCCAGGTTGGGATCCACATACTCTTCTTCCAGAGGAAGAGGGGCAGATGAAATCCCTGGTTATTACTGCCCCCTTCCCTTGGCTCTCCTGCCAGGGGGACTCCTGAGCACTCACAGCTCCGGCCTGGGAAATGCTAGGAACATAACCTCAGCTTTATAAACCCTTATCTCCAGCCCTTGTCTGCGGGATTCAGTTACTGGCTGCAGTGTGTGGAGATGAATATGTTTGGCCCTGCTCTTTGCTACCTGTACTTTCACTCCCAGCCAGGCAGGACAGAATAATGTGAGCTATTTATTCAGCTGTACCGCTCCCTGGATCCTGGGGAAAGAGGATGTGTTCTGGCCTCATTAATCACTTCATTCTTAGCCGGAATAAACAGGAGGAGCTGCGGGTGGTTGTCTCTGCTCAGGAGGTTCTGCAGGGCTCAGAGTTAGCTGAAAGGGAAGCCCCAAACAAAAGAACTCTGGCACTGGAAAACGCTGGGCTGGTTGAGCCCGAGGGTGCGATAGGGGGATGAGCAGCTCCCATCCAGATGGGCCAGGGGATGCCAGGCTGCCTGTCACTTCTTAATCATTAAACAGACTAACATTTACAAACAAAAGTCTGCAAAGAGAGTGGCCCAGAGGCAGATGCAACAGGCCAGAAGGAGCTCGAGGAGAAAGGGGGGTGCATTACAGACTTCCTGCTTTATAAATCTGTGTGTCCCCAGCCTCTGCTTTTTGACTGGCTGCAGGAGTGCAGGATGTGGCAAGGCTGCAATGGGCCTCTGTGCTCCGTTAATCTGGAGTCAATCAGGCCAGTCATAAAAGCACAGACCCCTTCTTCAGAGCTATTAACCTAACTTAACTATGCATACATCCTGACCCCAGGGAGCTGCTTCCTCCTGCAGACTCCCTTCCCCAGCACCGCACCCACAGGGCAGGCCCAAAAAGCAGCAGCAGCATTGCCCCCAGTGCGATGAGGAAGAAACCAAAACGTGCTACACTCCGAGTACTCCTAGAGTCTGGCCTTATTTCACAGTGGCTCCATGTGAATCTGCTCCAGGAGAGTCTCAGAACCAGGCGCAGGGCATGACTCTGAAGTTGCTTCTCATTATCCTTATCTGACTCCATTCCAGCCACCATCAGAGGTACCTTGTCCTTCCTTGAGTACAATTCAGAACTCCACGTCTTGACTTTCCAAGCTGCAGCCACCCCCCCCACCCCGCCCCACACTGATTCCCCTTTGCTAGGCCCAGCCTCCTCTCTTCCCTTCACATGATTATCCAGGGGAGAGGACTCTGCCCCTGCTCTTCTCTCCTCTACTCCCCACTGCTTCCGAGCTGGGCAGAGCAGAGAGATTGCTGGGTCACTCATGCTGCGCCATCTACCTGTTACCCTCAGTCTCTTGTCAAGAGCTGCCTTTTCCCTGCCGCTCCTGACTTGCCCTCTCATTGGTGGCATGGAGCTGGACAGAAGTGGGCATGCAAACCCCAGATAGGGAGTGGGATGTCTGTGCGACTCTCTGGGAGAGCAGACAGGATCCAGCACCGATAAAAAAGTCATCTGTAATGTTTGTGAAAAGTTCATCATTGCTGTGCATTTCTGAGGCTATTTTCTGTCCCTGAGACTTTCCCCTCCCCTGTCTCATTCCTCCCTGAGAACAGGAGCTGCTTTCTGCCAATGGGCAGCGTATTCCCTCAAGGACTAATGCTCTGTGCTTCCTGTTATTCTCTGCTTCATCCCAGGTGGCAGGGGGCGGTGAACAGTGTGGCTTCTCAAACTGGGGGGATTTCCGTCCTGCCTGGAACAGCTGCTCGGCTCTTGGTTACCTTGTCCTCTAGCCCTCTCCTGGAGCAACACCCAGCTCTGGTCTCACATTTTCCCTCCGTCCCATCATGCCTAGGAAGTCAATAGACATCTAATAAGACTCAAAGAGTCTCGTGGGAGATGCTGTAATGACATCCTCCTCAAATAAAGGATTTAGGCGAGATTTCCCAGAGTTAAAAACACATTTCCACTTGTAACATACACGTTTTAAACGTCTCTCCAAAAAGCCCCATTTATCCCATGCTGTGGAGCAGGAGGATCACTGTATCGAAAGTACCCTGTGAAGGCCAGTGAATCGTGTGGAACAGCAGCACTTGTGAGGGGTTCCCTATCCACGACCTTCCCAGAGTGAGGGGAACCCATCCAGTGACCCTGCTCATGGTGAAGAGACATCTCACCAGATCTGGGCCTGTGGGGTGAACGATCTCCAAAGACAGCTACGTCTGGGGTGAGACTCCAGGACAGTAATGGCTTTTACATCACCACGGAGATTATATGAGCTATCCAGTCGAAAATCTAACCTAGCCTGAAAGCTCTTTTCTAATTTGCCCCTAAAATGCCCTGCCCAGCTGTGATGCCTGAGAAATAACAGAAAACAGCTGTCCAAAATTTTCTGAGCTGTTATGTCACTCCAACAAACCCATCCCCTGGAATAATTCACTCCAGCCCAAGAGGCACAGACAGAATTCCCCCCTCACCAGGACTATGCCAGGGCCTTGCTGTGAAGGCTTCTGGTGGAATGCACTGGGCGATATAGTGAATATTGCATTCTCAGGGGATCAGGCATGCAATATACCCACATTTGGGACCATTTGGCTATTGTTAGACATCTGTGAACCTTAAACACGCTTGTAATTGCAGCTGCCATATGACATGACTGCGCTGGAAGGTCAAGGGCCCCCTGTAGCTCATCAGGAGTGAGATGAGTTGGGCCACCTCAAGGTTTCATGGGAATCAACATTCCCAGCCTCATTGAAGGTGGAAGCCCTTTAAGCAAAACAAATATTTTAACTTCATCCAGGTCTGGAAAGGGACTAAACACTTAGAGGGAAACAAACATACAGGTCAAGGGGGAAAGGATGTGGTGAGAAAGTTTGAAGTATTCCAGAGCTCTGCTAACTCTGTTGCCGAACATGAACATATGGCCGTGCCCAGCTCCACTCTGGGAGACCCAGTGCCACGGGTCCATGGGTGACAGGGATCCTTCAATCACAGGCTCTGTATTTTACTTTTCCTGTTGTACTGTTGATGTCTAACGCCACACTGTGGCGGCTGGTGTGAGTAAATACTGAGGGATTCTAATGAAACTCAAACCTCAGAGAGTGCCTTTGAAAGAGAAACCCTTCCTCATCTCAGAGTCCCCCAGACCTCAGCCACCTCCCCTCAGTCTGCTCTGGTTCTGCTCAAAGACATGGAAAATCCTCCACGTTCCAGAGAGAGAGAGAGAGAGAGAGAGGAAGCCAGAATGGGGATGGGGTGTACGAATGAGTGGGTGAAAGTACAAAGAGTTACTGGCCTCAACTGGGAACACAAGGTACATGAAGTACCATCGCTGAACATTTCAGTGACATGTGGGCCTTTGAGTGCTAGATATTGCTTCCAATACTGCCATCTGGTGGTGGTGACTTATAGCACATCAAACTCCTGTCCAGACGCAGACTCACCACAGAAGTTAGAGAAGACCCCTTAGATCAGTCAGTCCATCTGACAGTACAGGATTGTTCCCTGCTGGGCATTTGCTAGTGTCTTTTTCCATTACTCACAAAGATTTTCCCTGGCTTTTCCCATACAAATAAATCACTGCTCAGGGAAGATGACACCATTTACACACTGCTGCCAACATCCCAACAAGTAAAAGTGCAGACCACACTACCTGCAAGCGCAGCCTGAATTAAAGCTGTCTTTCATGGAGTCAGTCAAAAATTTTCATATGAATTTTTGTTAGTTTTTCAAACCAAATTTTTTCATGCACAATGTGCCTTTCTTGTTTCAATATATTTTTACTGAATTTTTAAAAATATTTTTTGCTTTCTGCAAAATCAGTTTTGGTACATGAAAGATTTCAATCACCATTTTAATAATGTTTCCTATAAAATTTTCACACCCTCCCAAAAAATCCCTTTAATTAATTGAACATTTTTTGAAAACATGAAAAATGAGTTTGTTTTGAACATTTTGAAATTAAAACAAGTCCAAAATTTTACAACTTTTTCATTAAAATAGGTTTTAATTTTTTGACCAGCTTGTCTTTCAGATTTCTTTACAAGATGCATCTCTGCAGCTGGGGACACAGTCACAGTTTTTAATGTTACAAAATGTGTCCTGTCCAGATACCAACATAATCCAGACTATCCAGAGAGGAGGAGTCACTGGACAAACATAACAGAAACAGAAGCACAGCTTATTGGTCACCAGTGCAGCCCTGAGTAAATCTCTGGGGTTTGTACATTTCATGGACTCTCAGAAAATAAATGCAATCAACAGCTGATAACTACCTCTTAATTTTAAATGTGCGTTGGGAGTGAGGAGGGGGACCAGAGCACCCAGGCCACATGGAAAACCCAGAGCTGTGAAAAATGTTCTTAGTCTCTGCACATCTTCCTCAGGCCTTGCAACATGGCTGGATTCCTGGCCATACTGCATCCCAGCCCACCAGCCAACAGTCAGTACCCCCTGTGCACTGTGTAAAAGCCACGGACTGGGTCTTACTGCTGTTCAGAGACTTCTCCCCTGAGTAAAGGGACACTACTGTGACAGCATGGAAGGATCCTTGCCCCTTCCCTCACCCCATGAATCAGGCCCTTTGTGACTCAGAGCTGCGTATACAGTTTCACTTGCTCACTTTCTAGAGGGTAAACTTGCAGTATCTCCACTTAGCTGCCGTGCTCTAGAGCAGTGGTTTTCAACCTTTTTCCATTTGAAAACCCCTAAAAAATTCAAATGGAGCTGTAAACACTTTTGGAAATCTTAGACATAGTCTGCGAGCCCACAGTGATCCGCGAACCACAGGTTGGAAACCACAGCTTTAGAACAAAAAGAAAAGGAGGACTTGTGGCACCTTAGAGACTAACAAATTTATTTGAGCATAAGCTTAAGTGAGCTACAGCTCACTTCATCGGATGCAGAAATGACACTGAGATGCACTGACAGCATGCTTTTGGAGAGTGGCCTCTAGTGGACTGTGTATGTCATTGCAACCCCATCCTAAGTTTTCAAAAACACAGGTACGGGTGTGGTTGGGAAGGGAGAGGGCAGTCCTGTGAAAAGTGCTGCGAGACCTTTAATGAGCCCAAAGGGTCAAGGCTCAGGTAATGGGCACTTCAGACATATGATGGTTTAGAGACATAAATGGTTCTTTAGAGTGATGCTGGAGGTTACTCTGCTCTGTAGTTGGAACAAAGCAGTCGGGGGAGGAGAAGGTTCTGAGAATAGCCAAGCAGAGCAGGTTTCAGGAAATGGCAAAATATTCCTAGGTTTTGGGAGGGGCCTGGAACTGGAGCCAGGAGAAAGGCGAGCTCTTCTGGGGGAATCTGCTCCTAAACCACTCAGCTGCTTTTGAAAAGGCCCAACACTCTGCTCTTCCTTAGAACCTGTGACTTGTTTGTTGTGGCTTCCCCACTGCACAGGCATGACGCTGTAGAAATAAAGGACTAACTCTTCAGCCACTGCATACTGGGGCCCCTCCACTGGAGTGAATGGAGTTAATGCCTGCTGAGTATCTGGCCCAATGCGTAACAGCAACAGAAAGAACTTTGCTAGCAGCTTCCACTGTGTCCTGAGGGCAGTTGACATGCTGTATTGAAGTGAAAATCAGATGAGCTATTTAAGGAAATGAAGAAGGTGCAAACAATTACACAGCACTCAATAAAGGTAAAGAAGAGGCACGCAAACGCAAACACCATTGGTGAGGAAGGTGTATGGGGCCTGTGTTGGGTAGCTAGTTGGGAGCAGAGGAGCTGTTAGCAGGTACTAGCAACTCTACCCATCATGGCTGAAGTAACCACCAAGAAAATCTAATCAATGAAATCCCTTTTAAGTTGGTTGGATCACTGACCCAGAAAATAGCTCCCCTGCAGAAAAGGAAATGATAGTCAATAAAGTGAGAAGTCAATGGGAAAAATCTATTAAAGAGAGTGAGCTACCAGGAGACCTTTGGTGTTAACTGAAACCTTTTGGAAAGAAGCCACAAAACTCACAGCAGACTTTTAACCCTTCAAATCCCAGCTTGCCAAAGCACAACCAACATTCATGCCATGCATCTGGCAGAGGATATAATCCATGTCCTGGCTCTACACCTGCCATCTCCTGCCAAAACCCACGTGTGCCTGACAGCAATGGGGGATGGGGTAGGACTATCAGGCAGGCAGAACCTCAGGTTTTGAATCTCAGTTAAAAGACCCAGGCACATTAGGAATATATTACTAATGGACAGACCCTGCTGGGATTTGAAACCCACTACACTGTCCCCTTCAGAATACACGACCCAACAGCAACCCTGAAAGCTGCTATGATATTTCTCTGTACTAAGGAAGGTGGTTTATTTTAGGCTGTGATTTAGGAGCAGAATCCCACCAGAAAGAGATTCCCCCGGAAGAGCTCGCCTTTCTTCTAGCTCCAGGTCCAGCTCCATTTTCCGCCCCCCTTCAGTGTTTTTCAAATGCTAATTAATGAAGCTTCATAGACCCCACCCTCCCCATGAGGCAGGTAATTGGGGTGGACACATCCCTTAGGGGAGGATTTATTAAAAGGGATACTCTATATCCTAGTAAAGAGGAGAAGATAGAAGCTGATAAAGTACAGGTAGGAGCTAAGAGCCTATTCAATTATATCACATGAAGGCAGACAGCTAAATATTGACACATTTTATAAGTGCTTGTATACAAATGCAAAAAGTTGAAATACTTGGATAAGTGAACTTGAGTGCCTGGCATTAAACAAGGATATTGATATAACCAACATCACAGAAACTTGGTGGAATGATGATTATCAATGAGACACAGTAATACCAGGGTACAAAATGTGTAGGAATTTTGTCATGCTTGTGGGATTGGCGCTATATGTGAAAGAAAGCGTAGAGTCAAATATAGTAAAAATCTTAAATGAATCAAACTACCATAGACTCTCTATGGATAGGAATTCCATGCTTGAATAATAAGAGTATAGCAGTAGGAATATACTACTGACCACCGGATCAGGCTGGTGCTGGTGATGCTGAAATGTATAGAGGGGCTACACAAACAGAAAACCCAATAATAATGGGGGATTTCAACTATTCCCATATTGACTGGGAACATGTCACCTCAAGACAAGATGCAGAGATAAAATTTCTAGACACCATTAATGACGGCTTCTTGGAGCAGCTAATGTTGGAACTCACAAGGGGAGAGGCAATTCTTGAGTTAGTCCTAAGTGATGCACAAAATCTGGTCCAAGAGGTGCATACAGCTGAATCACTCCGTTATAGTGACCATAATGTAGTTAAATTTAACATCCCTGTAGATGGAAAATATCAAAGAAACCTACCACAGTAGCATTTAACTTCACAAAGACAAACTACACAAAAATGAAGAGTCTAGGTAATCAGAAATTAAAAGGAAACAGTCACAAGAGTGAAATGCCTGCAAGCTGCATGGAAACTTTTTAAAAACACCATAAGAGAGGCTCAAACTATATGTATACCCCAAACAAAAACAAAACAGTAAGAGGACCAAGAAAAGTCACAATGGCTAAACAACAGAATAAAAGAGGCTGTTATATACAAAAAGATCCCTTTTAAAATTGGAAATCAAATTCTACTGAAGAAAATAGAAAGGAGCATAAACTCTGGCAAGTCAAGTGTAATTAGGCAGGCCACAAAAGAATTTGAAGAGCATCTAACAAACTCCACAAAACCCAACAATTTTTAAAGTACATTAGAAACAGGAAGCCTGCCAAACAATCAGTGGAGCCACTGGATGATCAGGTTGCTAAAGGAGCACTCAAGGAAGACAAGGCCGTTGCAGAGAAGCTAAATGAATTCTTTGCATCAGTCTTCACTGCAGAGGATATGAGGGAGATTCCCACACCTGAGCCATTCTTTTCTGGTGACAAATCTGAGGAACTGTCCCAGACTGAGGTGTCAGTAAAGGAGGTTTTGGAATTGGTAATTGATAAATTAAACAGTAATAAGTCACCAGGACCACATGGTATTCACCCAAGAGTTCTGAAGGAACTCAATATGAAATTGCAGAACTGCTAACTGTGGTATGTAACCTATCACTTAAATCAGCTTCTGTACCAGATGACTGGAAGATAGCTAATGTGACACCATTTTTTTAAAAAAGGCTCCAGAGGCAATCTTGACATTTACAAACTGGTGAGTCTAGCTTCAGTACCAGACAAATTCGTTGAAACTACAGTAAAGAACTGAACTATGAGATGAACACGATATGTTGGGGAAGAGTCAGCATGGCTTTTGTAAAGGGAAATCATGCATTGCCAATCTATTAGAATTCTTTGAGGAGGTCAACAAACATGTGGACAACAGTGATCCAGTGGATATAGTGTACTTGGCCTTTCAGAAAGTCTTTGACAAGGTCCCTCACCAAAGGCTCTTAAGCAAACTAAGCAGTCATGGGATAAGAGGGAAGGTGCTCTCATGGATCAGTGATTGGTTACAAGATAGGAAACAAAGGATAGGAATAAATGTTCAGTTTTCACAGTGGATTGAGGTAAATAGTGGGGTACTCCAAAGATCTGTACTGGGACCATGAATTAGACCCCAGGAGTCTTGACCCCAGGTCCCCTTCTCTAATCCCTATACACCATTCCCGCCCCAGAGCCAGAGATGGAATGAGCCCTGTATGCATGTGGGTAAGTGAGGCCCCTGCCAAATCTGAGTCAGTTAATTGTTCCTGTCACAGTAGCCAGGACCCTGATCTGCCCTGACAAATTCCCGCCTTTGAACCTACAGGGCCTGAACCTTTCTGTTTTGGTTGTGGCTCAGGCTAGAGCACAGAGGGGCACATGTGCTTTCACCAAGGAAGTGTCTTATTAAAGGTGACTTGGAAGAGTCAGCCTCTGGGGTTAGTGAATCCCACAAGGTTAACTGTAAGAGCCACTGCCTGACAGAAGAAAGGCCACCCCTTCTTCTTCCTCATCAATTAAAGGGAGTGGGGACCCCCACCCCCCAGCTTCACCCCCAGGCACCAGAGAAATGACAGGGGAGATTATTTCCAGGTTGTTGTCTCCAATTTAATTTTCTCCACTCTAATTAGATTGTGAGCGCTTTGGGGCAGGAATCGAGCCTCGCTGTTTGTGCCTGGCCTGGCACAATGGGGCCCTGAGGAGCTTGATTACTATGATCCAATCCAGTGATTCTGTGCAAGGAGCTGGACTAAGAGCCCTGGAGGGCAAGGGCTTCTGTTTGTTCATAGAGCAGTGTCCTTCAAGAGTGCCTTGCCCTGATCCAGAGGGCCTTGCGCTAGGGGGCGAAAACAGGCATTGGGGCTGGAGTGGCCTGAGCTGGTGCAGTGTGTTGTTTTGGCTCCCCAGCTTGCTCTGCTGCTGGTGTTGGATGCTCTCCTTTGTTGCTCCTACCCTGTTAGGGCCCCACTCCTGTAGCACTTCTCCCCCCATCACAGCAGAGAAGAGAGCAAAAAATTAAATGCTGAAGCACTGGGACTTGGAAGTAAGAGACAAGAGGGGGGAGGAGGAGGAAAGTGCTCTAGCCCTATTCTCTTCCCGGCAGGTACAAGGCGCTGGAACGGAGGATGGCAGACTGCTGTCTGCTCCCATTTCCCTTTCTCTTCATTTTGTCTTAGCACTTCCCGAACAGACACATCTCTATTTGCTGCCACAACTGCCCTGGTGCATTATAACAAGATGACAATCAATTAACTGCTCACTCTATTGCAATAAAGAAGCCACCCAACCTTATATAACTCTTTTTAATTGTTTTCTTACATTATAACATTTTGCTAAACTTATTCTGCCATAAGTTATATCGTTTAATTTCTCAAAGTGCTAATAATTTAATGGCTTCCTTCCTGAAGACAAAGTGCCTGAACTGTCTTCTCCCATTCAGAAGATTATAAAAAAGGAGCTGGCATGAATACCTAAAAGGGCCGTTTTGGCTGGAAAAGAGGTTTCTCCGAAGTCTCTATGTTGAGTCTGAGACACAGTTGCAGAGGTGCAAAATACCTGTCCACTGCTGTCTCCTTGTGACTAGGGTATACGTTAATTGTAGTCAGTCACCTAATTACAGGATTGTTCTGTAAATATCGAGTCTCGCACGAAGAATCCTGTGGCTGTTGGGAAGCTCCTTAGTGCCATGAACAACCCCTTGGGAATGAAAGAGGAAATTTCCTTCAAGTTGCTAATAAGACCTTTCATGATGCTGCAAAGCTTAGACAGATTAGTCCGTAATTCGCAGTGCAATCACTTTACACTTTACATAGTTGTGCTTGAAAAAGTGAATTTACTAGCAGGCTTTGATTAATAATCGGCTGTCTGCAATTTAGACTTCCCTAGTCCTCTGCCAGTTGTATTCACCCTGTTTCTAGGAATATGGATTGATTATACCAGTGCTGTTCCTGGCCTTCCCTAGGCACACACCTCTCCTAGTTCCAGATTCCGTCTGCAGATGAGTTATGATGGGGATGCCATCAAATATCCTTCTAGGAACTGGGATTGTTTCACTTAACTGTTCTGGCTCAACTTAATGCTTCAGCTCACAGGGTTACAGACCCAGAGGGCAGTGTCCAATTCAGTCAGCTCTCTGACAGTGACACATCCTTGGGGATAGATCAACTGCTAATAATCGGATTACATTATTAAAATGAAATAACGTATTAAATGGTAAGAGGCAGTTGAATCGCTAGGACTCATGCAGCCTGACCACTTTGTCTTCTTACACTACCACATCTCTGAAGGTCAACAGGGTTATGGCAGGTAGGTTCTGGAATGGGAGATCTCCAAGTAACATCTAGGCCTGCTAGAAGTAGAGTTGCCATTACTGTCCTTTGAGCTAGTACCCGAGCAAGGTGGTGAAGGGCATAGTCATACCAGCTATAGACAGTTGGCTGTGGTGTAAAATCATGGTCCTGATTCTGTGTGATTCTTGAAGGTCCCATGACACTTTGTGTAAGCGTTGGTGTGTGAACTCCACTGCCCTGATCAATTTACATTTCTGCCAAACTAAACTCTGCACTGCAGTTTCAGTTGGGTACAAGACTCTTCTCTTTTTCTGTGTGTCACATTCCTGCTTGCTGCTAACCAGTGGCTATGTTACACACCAGATTTTCAGTGGCAGCTAGTGTGACTGTGTGTAGTTTGAGTTAGTAAGTGCTTTGGGATCCTGCAGAATGAAAGGCCCTACAGAAAATATAAATTGTTTTTGTGATCATAATTGTAATCCATCTTTCTGTAGCATTCGCAGCTGGGAAGGCATGTGGTAGGAGCATGAATTTCTGCTGGTTTAGGGATTTCACTTAACAAATTCCACAAGTAATAACAGCAGCTGGGATCTCATCTTTGGACCTGATTCCTGTTGATCATGACAAAGAACTGGCCTGATCCTGCAGTCCTTTATGCAAGCAAATTCCAGACAAAGTCAATGGATCTTTTTCCGCATGAGGACGGCAAGATGATTTCTAATATTGATATGATAGATAGCAGTGGACAAGTCTAGGTAATACTTGCTCTCTAGCCCTCACTGGTACTTTGGAGATGTTCATCTGTGCTGTGGCATAATGAACTCTTCTAAAAGCAGCCCAGATTAGAGAGAGAGCCATTTCTACTGCTGAATGAGATCTACAAGAATTGCCACAACACCGAGCTCCCAGTCCTAAAGTGATGCCTGCAGCAGAAATGCAATAGGTTAGGTAGAGGGCTATGTATAAGAATGAGAGCGAGAGCGTAAACTCACACATAATGCTCTTTCTCCTTGTGCTACTCCATAACAGTAAGGAGAGCTCAGCCCTGAGCTCCAGACTCTGCTGCCACTCTCTTCCTGGAGCAGGTCAGGTCAGGGCATGCTCAGCAAGATTCCTGCCCAAGTCACTTCATATCAGGCTGCAGGGAAGACACCCGCCTGCCCAAAGGGCAAACAGTACAGGCTTGTCAGCAGAGCAAACCCACTCACACACTCAAGAGCTATCAGCAGGGTTTGCCCTTCAGACCTCCCGCACCACAGCGCACTCCACTGGCAACAGAGCTAAAGGAGTAGCTGAGTGAGCTGGTAGCAATAATAGGGTGCTGTTTTTGAAGTAGGGGACTGGCCACTAGCAAGGGTTAGAGCAAACTCTTTGCCAGTATGTTACATGAACATCCATGAAAATGATAACCAGGAACTTTGGGTCAGTCCTTCTGGGGACAGCCCTCTTGGGCAATGCTCATTCATTTGCTGGAGTTTCCCCTTTCACAATCAACTACCCGTTCCGTTTCAGCTCCTTGCAGTGTCAGAAGCCAACTTGCTGTCTCCAGTCACGCGCCTCTTCCTGCAGAATGAGAGATGGAGGCAGCCCAGGCTGGGAAAGGGTTAGAGAGGCAGGCTACTCCTTTCTGACCCCCCCCCCGTGCCTGAAGGCTGCCATGTGTGCAGTTCCATCCCACACCACACACAGGCATTGGAAACGTGTCTCTAGTGTTAGGATTTCTGTGTTTTCTCAGATATCACAGCATCTTGCTAGACAAAGATGGCTAATAGCAATAGGCAATTAGTAGACTTAACACCTTATTCAGGATATTCCTGTCCAGGGAACAACCGGGTATTGAAGAGTGGATGGGCTGGTTTCACTCCAGATGTTAGGAAACCTGAGCTCTTCATCCAGCTGTGTATTATTATTTTTATAAAACATAAAGGTCTGTTCATGCCTCCCTCCTGAAAAACAGGCCCTTTTTTCAAAATTCAGTTTGCCACATTTTTAAGACATTTGCCATTTGTTCCTTTTGTATCAGGATCCATGACTGAGAAATCTGCATTGTACTAACCATAAATGGTGCGATTTACAGGGCAAGGAGCTGAGAACGAGAACTGGCTTTTCTCAGACCAACAGGCTGAGGAGGCAGGTGAATGGGTTGGGGGGGTGGGCTTAGCACAGAACTTAAGTGCTACTTAAAAAGAAACAAGCCACCAAGCAGTGAAAGAAACATCAGACACAGGTGACATAGGTCTGATTGTTTGGAGTAAATCCATGGCTAGTCCTGAGGGAGCAAGAGCCAATTGCCCTCTGTTTTATATTTCCCTTCAGTACTTCCACACTGGCAGAATCCCAGTAATTAATCATCCTGAGTGTTAATTTTTGGGCTGGGAAGGATGGACACCGGAACCATGTGTCCAAGCCCAGTTGCTTGGGCCTTTGTTAACTAGACTGGACAAACCGAAAGAACAAACACAACAGGGACCAGTTCGGGTCTAGCAGGAGGGTGAATTGGATGATCTAATAGGTCTCTTCTATCTATAACTTGTATGACTCTATGATTCCTTTGCTCAGTCGGAATTTTCCCATCCTGGCCTCAGCTCCTTTTGCACAAACAACACAAGCCCTCAGTGTTTTCCCCACTCCTGAATGATGCAGTGCCCTGCAATAAGAATGTTAATGTCTATTTTGCTTCTATTTTATTTGTATGAGAGTTGAAGAAAAGATTTGCTTGCTAGCTTGCTCTGGGGCATGAGTCTTCCCCAAAGCTATTGTTGTCATTGAGGGATAAATCAGAGAATTGACCTTGCTAGTGATAAGTAGCCTCTGTTTCACATTGAGACACTTAACTCACCAATGAGGTCAGCCGTCCCTATGATAATTACTGCTTCATTCTATTACTGCCTCTCTTGTATCGTAGCGTAATGGGTTTCTTTGCTCTTAAGGCAATGTGCTACCTGCTTTTTATTTCCAGCCTAGGAGCTCATAATATGAGTGAAACATCTCAAATAATTGGACTAAATTGCCCAGACCAATGCGGGAAAGACATCTTTTTAGTTTTAGTCATTTTTATGCTTTTGCTCTCTTCCTTGCTAATTACAGCCTGGATAGAAGTATCAGAACCCAGAAGAAGCCTGGTGAATCCTGGCCATCATAGCCTGGGCATTCTCCAGAAACCAAGAAATTCAAAAACCAGTCTGTTCCCACTACTGGCCCCCAACGCTCATGAGATTGGCTTGAAAATCATAATTTTTTTTAACAAAAAAGATAAATTGGGGGTTCTGTTTATGGCTTTCTGGTTTATGAGCCTTTGTGGTTCATGTTTTCCACCTTTTCACTGCTACAAACTAGTCAGGAGCTGTGGTTTTAGGAGGAACACCAAATATCCCTAGACTCACAATAAAATCTTGAGAGTTGTCAACACTGTGTTCCCATGGATTTTCCTTTGACGTTTAGTGTTTACGCTGATCCACTGCAAGACGTGAGGCTGAGGCTGTGCTCTAAAGGGAAACACGAATCCAGAGGGTGAAGTTCTGCTCTGGGTGGAGGGCACCAGATCGAGACCCAGCACCCAGGGACCACTTGGCCTCCTCCTAACACACTGCACAGGAGGAAATTGAACCTAGCATGAACATACAGGCCAAGCTCCCCTAGGAGGAGGAGTCATTTCTTAGAATTCCAGCAGTGAAGTGGGGAAATCCCTATGATGACTGTTCCTGGTGGGATTCAAACTTCAGCCCAGCAATTAATTAATATTATCTACCTCAGTGGTCTCCAAACTTTTTGGCTCGCGCACCCCCAGGATGAAGACCAGAAGACCTGCCACAGACACACCTCCGATGGAAGAAGACTGGAAGACCAGCCGCAGGTGCACCGCCGCCAGAAGAAGACTGGAAGATTTACCGCAGGCGGGCTGCTGACAGAAGAAGAATGGAAGACTTATCGCAGGCGGGCCGCCGGAGGGGAACACCGGCCGTGGACGTGCAGAGCTGCCACTGAAGAAAAAAAACGGCAGAGTGCCGTCTGGCAGCACTTCTGCTGCCGCACACCCCCTGGGACCATCTCGTGCACCCCCTGGGGTGCGTGCACCCCAGTTTGGAGACCACTGATCTACCTAACTGACTTATATGGCACTTTGTGCAGGGCTCAAAGCGCTTTGAAGAATTTCAGACTTTGGATCAGATCCTGCTTCTGCTGAATCCATGGCAAAATTCTCACTGAATTCCTTGGCAGAAAGATTGGGCCCTATATACCATAGCTACGAGGAATCAGGTGGCTCTCATAAATATAGATATAGATGTAGATAAAATCTTCATACCATGTATGCATGCACACAGATGCACAGGCATGCACAAACACACATACATATATACACATTTGCACAAGCTTGTCTCATCCAGGTGTAACAAGGCCCCAGTCTAGACTAGTGCCTCTGGGCACTACTGGAATACAAACAAATGATCAATAAAATAATAATAATTAATGGTAGCCTTGCAACAGATTTTAATGAATCACAGTGAAAAATGGCATCACCATCCAATTAGTGAAAAGGATGACTACTATAACACACACACGCCGTGTGACTCTCTCACATATTTGTTCACACTTGCTCACAGTGGGAAAAGGGAAAGGGAAGCAGTAGCTTTGCAGTAGACTGTCTGTACAACACGGGCGTGACCCTGGACCCTGCAGAACATTTGCTTGCAGCCTGAAATGGGGTTGGCTTTGTTTTAGACTTTATATCCTGTGCAGGTGAGACAGACCAGACCAGGGACTCAGAGAAGCCCAGGGCCAGGATCTGGGATTCTGACAGCCTGGGGCCATAGTATTGGGAGTATACCACCTTTCCACCTCTTCACACACTGGGGTAAGTAGCAACAGGGCCCTTCCATTCCCTTTGCCCTGACAGCTGCTTCCAGAAAGCCTGCCACTAGCCATCCTCCCCAAACATGCCACAAGGTGGCAGCCTCTCAAAGCATTACTGTGGTGGCCATGCTGGTTTGGCTCAGGGTTCTGCACTCAGAAGATTTCAGAGGAGCAGCCGTGCTAGTCTGTAGTCGCAAAAAGAACAGGAGGACTTGTGGCACCTTAGAGACTAACCCATTTATTTGAGCATGAGCTTTCGTGAGCTACAGCTCGCTTCCTCGGGTGCGTGCCAGAAGAGTTAAAGGTCATGCACTGCGGTAACCCAGAGGCTGTGAGGATGGGGATTACTCAGGGCTGCTGTTATGGGAGATGATACTAATTTACATCACAGCCCCGCTCACCCTAAAGGGCTTTACAGAGGGCAGTGTGGGCACACACCGGAATCACGGTGCCACTGCAGGGCAGCCAGCTTCTGTGTGAAGGCTGATAACACACTGCACAGTAAGGCAGCTTAAGGCAAGGACACCAGGGAAAAGCTCCTGTGAGAAGACTCTGAATCGCCACCATCTCAATTGCAAAGGCTAAGGGAACCTTGCCGGGTTCCTACCTGTGACACCAAGGGATCTGGGCGGATGAACTAATGCACATGCCGCTTGGTATCTGCCTCAAGTGCTCAGGACATGTCTTGCACAAAACTGCCTCTTACAACAGTGGGTCAAAGCCAGCACCCCAATGAGTTGGCTCCTAACGACCACAGCTATGGCTTTGTTAGAGCCTAATCTGGGATAAACCACTACTGTGGGGCTGAGTAACACGCTCTTGTTTGGGGTGACAAGCACTGTTGTGCACAGGGCTGGTGTCCCGAGAGTGAAGGGACTTAAGTCCTGTGCTAGCTCTTTGCACAGGGTTGAATTTCACCCTGATTCCATCTTATTCAAGGCCTGTTAAACCCAGAAGCATCCACTAGGTGGCAAGCTTCTGGCCAGAACAGAAAGGACAGGCCTTAGGGTCCCCAAATGCTTTCAGCATCCAGGTGAGGACATGTACCCTTCTTAAGCCTCAGCAAAGCAAAATATCTCCTTGGCGCGTGCCCACTGGGAGCCCCATGTCACATGCAAGCTCTGCAGCTACAGGGCGCACCCTAGTTCTTCCTCTGGCAGCAGGCATGGAGGAGAGGAAACCAAATTTGCTAGACACCCACCCACACAAACATGCCTGTCCTGACTCTCCCTCCTCCCTTGGCAGAGTAGGGTCCTGTGCATTGCAAAGCTGGACCCCCTGTTCCTCTCAGTGCCTCTCCTCCCTCCATGGAGCTGGCTGGGGGTAGCCAGGGTGGAGAACAAAACCTGAGGTGGCATGGCCATTGGGAGAGGAGAAGCAGGTTTATCTAACTTCTCTGATTCCTCCAGCCAAGATCAGTGAGTGTGTTCATGGAGCACCCTCCAAAGGAGAGCAGAACTATTCTCCTTTGGGGCTGAGAACATGAGCAGGGACATATAGGCCTGTGTTGCACAGAGCATTTGTCTGCAGAACGTCTGCCTTGTCCCCTTCCTTCCTGGGGGCTCTGATGAATGCGCATGGAATGCACATGGTGAGTTTCATGCTGTGGAAACGTGAAGGGCTGCAGTCAGTTTGGACACATGAGTGGGACAGCCACCTTCTCAACACCCTGCAGCTGTCAGAGAGGAAGGGAAATGCTCCCATGCAACAGTCTGCCACTGAAATCATAGAATTATAGGTAGGGCCCTACCAGATTCATGACCATGAAAAACACGTCATGGACTGTGAAATATGATCTCCCCTGTGAAATCTGTCTTTTACCCTATACTATAAAAGTACCCAATATTATATGGTAAAACTATACAAAATACACAGCATTTCTCAAACTGGGGGTCCTGACCCAAAAGGAGTCACGAGGCTATTGTAGGGCTCATGGTATTGTCACTCTTCCTTCTGCACTGCGGCTTGTGGCAGAGCTGCCTTCAGAGCTGGGCGACAGGCCAGCAGCTGCTGCGCTCCAGCCACCCAGCTCTGAAGGCAGTGCAGAAGGAAGGGTGGCAATACTGTGACCCCCCTACAATAGCCTTGCGACCCCCTTTTGGTCAGAACCCCCAGTTGAGAAACGCTGAGTCTTAAGGGCTTTACATGTTTATAGCTTGCTGTTTTCAAATACATATTCATGTTTTGTTACAACACTGTGACATTTAAGATTTAAATATCTGAAATCATGAAATTCAAGATTTTGAAAATGCTATGGCCATGAAATTTACAAAAATGGACTGTGAATTTTGTAAGGCCCTAATTATAGGAGGTGGTGATGGGAAAGGCCTGTTGGGTCATTCTGTCCCTCCCTGAGGGCTCTGTGCAAGATTACACCTTACAGTACCTTCTCCAGGGCTTCCTCCACTCTCAATGGAGCTTTCGCCACTTCCATAATCTAGGGCACACTGTGAGGAAATGTTTCCTGATATTCACTGAGTCATGCCTAGCTATGCTCTAACCCGTTTCTTCCCCTCCTTGCCTTTTATGCCCTTCACATAACTGTAGATGGTTAATATCACCTCCCTTAACTGACATGAAAAGGGGTACTTGTGGCACCTTAGAGACTAACAAATTTATTTGAGCATAAGCTTTCGTGAGCTACAGCTCACTTCATCAGATGTATCCGATGCTCAAATAAATTTGCTAGTCTCTAAGGTGCCACAAGTACTCCTTTTCTTTTTGCGGATACAGACTAACACGGCTGCTACTCTGAAACTTAACTGACATGTGGCCATGTTGTACGTACTCATCCTTTAATATCCCTGCAGACCCCTCATATTTGTTGACTAGGTGGCACAGTCACCTATTCTAGATCCGAATGAACTAGAAACCAGATTCTCAGGTATCAGGCCCTATAAATTAATCTTCCCATCCATCAAGTCTGAACTGTGAGCCAAGCTTGTATTGAGGCTGCTCCTAGCACTAACAGCCTGTCTGGTCCAGCAAGCCATGGCTACATCCCTTAATCATAAAGTTGTGATGAACTTTAAAGGCAACCCTTTTGTCCAGCCAGTTTGGCTTTGACACGGGCATAGGGTGTCAGAATTCTGTTTCCAAGCAGAACTGGACACGCCAGATCTGAAACCTTAGCAATGAAGCAAAGGTCGATGTTCCAGTAATATAACTAATAACTGACATTTGACACCACCAGTGGGGTGGCTTCGGGAGACCACATATAACAGACAGGACCTGGATGACATAATCTTTGTCTGAATTCGGCTTTTTTATTAAATGTTTCACACCAGTTCTAACATGGGTGCTGTCACTATATCACTGTATAGTAGACGTGCTCTGAGCTGAGTTAGGGGAACAGTGGTTAAAACAACAGCAGCTCCATAAAGCCTGGCTCTTTAGCTCAAGTATAGAGGCTCATGCTTTCTGCTCTGGAGATGCCTGGTGTGTCAGCCAAGACACAGCCTCATGAGTCCCATCCTCACATCTTCTGGGGTTTAAATGAATGTAGAGGCCTGGCTATTGCTTCTCAAAGAACTGCCTTCCCCAACCACAGCCGTAGCACATACAACAGTGCCTAAGGGGGGGAGGGGGGGCTGTTGTAGCAAAATTGCACCTTGGAGGTAAGAAAAACTTGTGCACAAGCAAAACAGGAAGGCATTTCTAATTAAAGCCTTGGATCATTTTTCTGACTCAGACCTCTCTGAACTGGCCTAGATAGACCCACGAGTAGAGCAGAGAGCAGTCTCTAGCTCCCTAATCAGTTTAGTTAATTCTTTAAAGTGATTTTCTTTGAGATGTGGATTTTCGAGGAATATGTGGAGAGGCTCTGTAAGGTGGCAGAGGTGGCTTTTCTTGCTCCTCTTTCCCTGCCTGTCCTGGTGTGTGTGTGTGTGTGTGTGTGTGTGTGTGTGTGTGTGTGTGTGTGTGTGTGTGTGTGTGTGTGTGTGTGTGTGTGTGTGTGTGAGAGAGAGAGAGAGAGAGAGAGAGAAGCGCCTGCATTGTCAGTGTCGAATATTCACACCCGCGGAAGGCAGTTACGCTTGAAGCTGCACTACCCTGCTGCGTACCTTGTGTGTCATTCATGCCAGTGCAAAGTGGGTGCACATTGCTGCCTGTCTGATCCAGGAGTGTTTTACACTCAATTTGCACTGGGGTAAATGATTGTACAAGGTGCAGGGCAACAGAGAGTCAGCCCTTGCCTATGGCTTTCGGTTCCAAACGTCTCAATTTTCAACCATTGCTCCCCCCACCCCTCCCCAAAATGGAAAAAATTATACAATAAAATACAATTGTGGGGGAGGGGGCTCCTAAAAGAGGCTGAGCCAGAACTTGAGTTGCTCTAGTGACCCTACAGTAAATAAAACATCATCTGCCTCCCTGTCTTCTGCACTACATTCCCTTGTAGTAAAGGGAAGAGGCCATAGGCTCCCATTTCTGTTCTGTTTTTAGCCTTCTTGAGATTTCCTTGTCCATTTTTCTCCCTCGTCCTGGCTTTAGGGGTTTTTTTGGCAGCTCTCAGAATTAGATTTGATGTGGAGTGAAATTTTCATAAGCAAATATGAGCCAAAATCCTAGTTAATCTTGAAATTCCTCAGCAGGCAATACCCTGGCTTACAAAGCACCGCTCAGCCTCTAGCCAGGAGGGCCCTTGTGGCACATAACACCATTTTCTGCCGTTCCTTAGTGTGAAAAGTAACAGCCTTCAACACCTACTTACTAATGCGAGTGGAGTTCCGCTTAGGAAAACGTTTGTCCTCACGGCACATAACTGCACCTCCCTCCCTCCACCCCCTTTCAACTACAGGGCAATGACTTCACTTCCTTAGGGAATGCAGACTCTTTACCCTGAGGGTTTTTACAAAAAAGAGAGAAATCTGCTCCTGAATATTTAGAACTTGATTATCTTCTCATTTGCACTGTTGTAAATCAGGAGCAGTCCCAATGAAGCCAGCAGAGTTATACTGCGATAAAAAATGCTGTAAGTGAGACAAGACCCCAGGCCCTAAAACTGTTGTGAAGTCCAGTTCACCGGAAAAACTTCTTTTCTCCCTCCAGGCTGGGCACAGGTGATGGCGGAAGGGAGCATCACTGATTGATGCTGTCCCCGTCCTTGCCCCCTGCCAGATGTTTTAATAGCAGCCATGGAGCCGCCCACTCATTCACCTGCCTTACAGCTGGAGGAAAGTGTTTGACTCAAGGGTGCTTGAGCAGGGGGACACGGTGGCAGTGGGAAACGGGATGCAAAAACAGAACAGATTGGTGGATGTTTGCAGAAAATCATGGGGAATTTTCCTGATTTTTCTGCAGACTTTTAAAGATTCTTTTGCATGCATTCACTGTCATGCTCCTTAAAGGACCTGGCTGCACTATAAACAAAGCCATGGTTGTAGGCCACTCTTTATTACCTGTGCAGTCAGGAATAAACATGCTACAGCCATGTTAGGGAACTACTTTTAGCCTCAGTCCATACCAGGGTTAAAGACATGGTTTTTTAGAAGTCTTTTCTATGGCCCCCCTCCCATCACCATGATGCCAGAGCACCACACAAACATTAATGATTTTATCCTCTCCAACCTCCTGGGAGGTAGAATTGTCCCCATTTTAGAGGCATGGAAAGATTAAGTGACTGGCCCAAGGTCACAAAGGGAGGCTGTGGTAGAGCTGGAAATGGATCCCAGAGCTCCTGAGTCCTAGCCCAGTGCAGTAATCACAGGACCATCCTTCCTCGGAACCTCATCCTGTCCCTGACTTGTATTACTGCCATGCTTACACTAGTACTGTAGCAGAAATAATTCTTAAAGCCTTAATTAAGGTCAGGCTTGACAAAGCCCTGGCTGGGATGATTTACTTGGGGATCAGTCCTGCTTTGAGCAGGGGGTTGGACTAGATGACCTCCTGAGGTCCCTTCCCACCCTGAGATTCTGTGATTCTTAACAATGTGTAGGACTAATTCTGTAGTATCGATAATACAGCTTGGTTCCAGCTGAAGCGCCAAAGCAAAATGCATTGTAACAAGGCACTGACACGATTGTTTTCCCACTGTAATAGGCTCTTACGACTGGCTTCAGTCTTCCCCTTCCAGACACTGTAATAAGGGCTTGGCTGCTCAGAAAAGTCATACTGGTGTAAGCTAAGGTGTGAATTTAAGATGCTATGGTTATACTGGTATAATTCCCTGTGTGGACACTCTTATTCTGGTATGACTATTTTTAGTTTAGCTTTTGTTGCTTGGGAAAAGGTTTAAACGAAACAGAAATTTTATACTGGAATAAGAGTGTTCCCATGGGGTGGGGGTAGTGGAATTATACTGGTATAATTATATTGGCATAACTAGTGAAACTTTCCCATGTAGACAAGGCCTAAAAAGCTGGTTTTTGCAAAGCCCTCTCTTGCCAGATGATCTGCACAGCAGTTGGGGTTCTGAGCTTTGAGGCTCATACTTCATTCAGGTGCCTGGATTGCTGGGAGCTGACATTCACACCTTGGCTTCTGCTGCTGACCTTTGGCCTGGAGGAAGGTCATTCTACAAGGTCATTCGACCAGGTCCAGGGCATGGTTATCCTGTCTCACCAGAATGCTGTGATGGCTCAAATGAAGAGTCCACACACTGGACCTGAATGAATGCAATCTCCACCCCGTCTCCTCAGAAAGAGTCTCATCTATCATTTATATCGCAGTCATGCCTGGATGCCTCAGATGCATCAGGACACCATTGTGCTAGGTGCTGTACAACACATGTTAAATGATGGTCGCTGCCCCCAAACAGCTCACAAGCTAACACATATGAATGACTGTGGGGGAAACCCCTAGTCTTCTGTACTCCTTTTGATAGTTCTCCTGAGCCAATGGCTCATGGGGCTGATGTGATCAAGGCCAGTCAGTCTCACAGTCAATGGTACAGGGGAGTAATGACTGCCCTAACCAACAGATCAGGTACGCATTTTGCAGCTCGATGAGTTGGAGGTGGCTTTGATAGGGGTGCATGAATTTTTCTTTTGATATGAAATGTCTGTTGCAATTAACCCTTTCAGCTATTAGGAGAAGAGTATGAAATTGGGGAGGTGAATGACAGGCTGCGTATTTGAAGGTAAAAGGCTGGGGCTGCTCCATTTGTCACTATTAGAGCCTTGGAGTCTCTGATGTTAACACAGTAACGCGTGTGGGTGGGTGGGTGTGTGAGAGAGAGTGAGTGTAATACAGTAAAGATTGCTAGGAGGGCCGTTTGTATTGTTCAGAGGTATGGAAAGTAAAAAGAAGATGTTTACTGAGGCCTCTTCTTCCTTCTGCAATATTGCTACTGCCAGCTGGGTGGGAAATTAAAACACTGTAAAGTAAATAAATATTGCAGTAGAAAATCCCATCCGGTTTAGAGGTCAGAGTGTAACCATATGTTGAAATCAGAGCTGAAATAACAAAGGCTCCATTATCTCTCACCCAGGAAATGTGCCACCAGTAAAAGTCAAGTTGTTGTTTTACAGCAGTCTGCACAAGTGAGAGTGAATTATAGCATGAGTATTTGGTGTTAATTAATTATTTTAAGCAGAAATGGAACAGATAGATCAACAATAACCTAACTGGGAGGTTCTTCCCATTCAGTCTCATCCTGACTATTAAATACAGATTAATATTTATAGCCTGTTTGTTGTTCTGGAGGTCACAAAATATCTAAAAATTCATGGAAACGAAAAATATCCAGGCAATTTGCCTGAGCTGCAATCTCAACAACATAATCTCCTGCATTGAGGACTGAGTCCCAGCTAAACTACCCAGCTGCCTTGGTTGTGGGGAAGAGGGGAGGAACTATGCTGAAAGATGTTAATTGCATGATAGAGTTAAAACATTGTTCAGTCTTGTCTGTGCAGACAGTGTTGAACTGTGATTGAGCTATGTTTTCAGATAAAGCTACAGCCTGATTTGGTAGAAGGGTTCAAAAATGTTTAATTGACTGTTATGCCAAATAACAGTCTGAGACATCCACATACCAGAGAGAGAGAGAGAGAGAGAGAGAGAGAGAGAGAATGTCTTGCTCCAATCTACCATACTGAGGTTCCACATTGATATTTGTGATGTGCAGAACATGTCATTATGCCTAGTTTTCATGTAAAGACTCACACCTTTTTCTTTCTTTCTTTCTTTCTTGACTCTCTCTCCAGTATCAATCTTTGTCTAGGGGATAATTTCCCCCAGAACAATATCTTCTTGTAACTGAGTCCATGGCCCCATGGAACTCTAAGGAGAAATTTAAAAACTTGAGTCTACATAGGTTTATGAAAAACATTTATTTGGATATGCAAATGACATTTGAACAGGTAAATGCAAGAGATGGAGCACCTGGTTTGCACACACAAATGTTGACTGTACATGCAGGTGTTTATTTCTGGGTGTGCAAACTCAGGGACTGGAATTTTATTTTATTTTATTTTATTTTATTGGCACTAAGTAGTTATACCAAAGAAATTGGTATTGAAAGCCAGGGGCGCCTAGCTGGTACAACGGGACAGAAGGAGTGATAAATGCGAGTGATATTTTCAAAGTCTCACTGAAACTTTAAAAAAAATCCTTCATAACAGGAGTGTAGATACTTTAAAAGCTGCTTTTAAATGACCCCCACGTTGAGTGTGAGTTGGCAAGCCTGGATGTGTGTATGGTCCTGAGGGAGTCTGATGGTGTGAGCCGTGCACGCGCCGTGCCATGCACAAAACTCAGCTCAGCCCAGCTCTGGCTCCCCGTCCCTTGCAGACCTTTATGAATGAACTTTGGGAGTTTTTTTATGAATGGGAGCCCCAGCCTTGAATGAATCCCAGAGTGACGCGATCTGATTGGCCCTGGAAGCCGTAGCCTCTCCCCCTTCTGCTCTGGGTGAGGGCCAAGCCGAGCTGTGATTGGCGGGCGTGTCCCAGCCCGGGGCTTCATTCACAAAGTCAATGAAACAAAGAAGCAAGAAAGCAGAGCCTGGGAAGGAGGAAATGCACCAATGGGAGGCTCCCCCCGGGCACACTGTCTGAGCCGCCAGCAAAGCGAGCCCTTTCCCTGGGAGCGGGACTGGGGGAACATCTGCACGCACAGCCCTCGGGGCTGAGCCGCTCCGGGAGCCCCGCCGCAGGTGAGAGCCCGGGGGGACTGGGCGGGGGTGCAGGGTGGCAGTTCCCACTGGGGAGCGAGGCATCACCCCGCCTCTTCGCACAAGTTTTGCCAGATGCAGCACGAACGACGTCTCGTTGCACCTCACACCCAGCGCTGCAGCCGGGGAGCAGGGAGGGGGCGGTGGGGCTGCTGCTGGTAACCTGCCCCCAGGGTCGTTTTAGGAAGGGGCTGAATCTTCGAGCCCCGCTCCTGTAGCTAGGACAAGCCCGCGGGGGGGGGGGGGGGGGGGGGGGATGGGGAGATGCCACGAGGCCCAGCCTGGGACGTGGTGGGCTAAAGCAGGTGCAGCCGAGACTAAGGGGCGCGCCCTGTTTGCCCCCCAGCCCTTGTGAAACAGGCTCCCTCTGCCCGTCTCCCGCAGGTCGCTGCGCTGAGCTGGCTGCTCCATGCCCACGAGGAGCTAACGTATGGACGGGAGGATGAAAGGGTACTTGGACCAGCAAGTGCCTTACACTTTCACACACGTGAGTAGCGCTAGAACCTCAGGGCCGAGGCTGCAGACAGCGCCCAGCTCTCAGCCCCGGGGGGAGGTGGCCCAGGGCCCAGTCCTGACATGACTTTCCCAAGCTGGTTTGTCCTTTTCTTCAGAAACCGCCCGGAAATGGGACCCTCAGCAGCCGAGCTCTGATGGGCACCAGGAGACCCATGGACCCAGGCTTAGCACCCCCTCAGGACTCGGAAGGTAAAGGCAGTTGCAGCACCCCACGGGCAGTGGGGGTGGGGGGGGAGGCAGGGCTCATGGGGGACAGTGGGTGGAGGTAGCAGGGGGAGGGACAGGGCTCATGGGTAGGGAGTAGATAGGGACCAGACCCTCCCCTCCCTCTGCTTCACTCCCCTATTTCCCTGCAGTGTTTGTGTTTCTTTCCCATCCCACATCACCAACCCTGGAGCATCCTGCTGTCAGTCCAGCCCAGGCCAGCCTTCAGTAAAGGCACCTTTCACTTTTCTTGCAGACCTCTTCCAGGATTTGAGCCAGTTTCAGGAGACTTGGCTGACAGAAGGTAGGCACCCATTCCTCTTTTTGTTTGTCTCTCATTTGTTTGTCTTTGGTGTTTGCTCTGTTCTTCCTTTACTTAGTTAGCCTAGTTCCAAACATTAAATATATTTTTCAGCCTGGCGAAACTCTAGTCTTGTGTAAGTCAAGGATTATGAATCACACTATTGTGCTGGGTATTTGCTTATGAATGGAACTTCGCCCTTGGCCCATTTTCAGTGTCTGCTGGCAACTGCTGGGATTTTGTGTTAATTTGTCACTTATCTTTGTTAGTTGCCAAAACACTGATGATTTCTTTAATAAACAATGGAATGTTGCCTTCAGTTTTGGGAGCAAAATGCTCTTCTGCTAATTCAGAAAAGCTAGTGCTCTGAGGAGGTTGTCTTGGAATTTCTTTGTGTCTCTAAACTGTGTATTTAGTTTTGATGTCTAAACTGTTTTGCCTTTTAACTTCAGCACTGAAGGGAAATTATAAAATCTCTATTAGCCTAATTAATTTAAATTGAAACTAATTCTAAGTGGTCTTTTGTATTTGCTTTAACTGTAACGCTACCAGCGGCCTGTCCTCTGAAAGAGTTAAAATGTTTGTTTAATTTATTTATTAGCTGAAGAAGTACTCTTGTGTCTCAGAAAGCCCCTAGTATGTTGTTGGTACTTAACAAATATTTAATAATAATATCCTAAATACATATGGTAATCTGAGCAGCAATCTTTCCCCTAATTCTACCACAACAAGAAAATATACTCCTGCAAAAGCAGGATTTTTTTAAACAAAAATTTGTGAGTGGAATACAAAAAATTGGCTTTTATTTAAAAAAAATGTTTTCTATTCAGTTAAAACCAAAGTGAGAAGACCTTTTGATCAGGCAATGTTCAGGAATGCAGACTTCATGGACACAAAATATCATCTGGAGGCCAGTCCAGGATTATAATACCCATTGTGTTCATGCTACAAGGGAAAAAGAGGAGGATTTGCTTGAAGTCCATCTATGTAAACACCCTTCATACACTCAGATTATGAAAGAAGTTCTTTTAACTCTCAAAACCTGTGGAGGTGTTAGTAAAAGGACTTCATGTCAGACTTGGGTTCTGGTGGAGTTTCAATTCTGGGCCTTCTGCTCTCTGATAGTTGTTTTAAGTTTGACACCATTAAAATTGGAAGAGCTTGCACAGAATCTCTTGTGCAATGTTCCATAAGTAAGCCCTGCAGTAACTAATTTGTGAAATTACTAGAGGGGAAGGAGAGGCCACATCAAGGTCTCACTGCTATGGACAGAGATAAGATTTCATTAGATAGTAATGCAAACCACAAAAAAATATAGTGAAGAAATGATGGTTCTCTGCCTGGGCATACGTTGGGTGAAAGTTGTGGAAAGCTGCCTAATGGTTAGAGTGCTGGACTGGAAGAAAGAACTTCTGGATTCTGTTTCCCAGCTTTTGTCACCGGCTTTCTGTGTGACCTTGGACAAGCCAATTCACCTCTCTGATCTCCAGCTTCCCCCACTTGCAAATTCATAATAAATGTTAATCCTTTTCACTTCTATAGTAACCTGCCATTCCAGGATCTCAAAGCACTTTACTGACAGTGATGAATGAACCTCTGTGAAGTATGTATTGCAATTCCCCTTTTGAGGCATGGAGCATCTCGGAGACTTGCTCCAGGTTGCACAGCAAGGAACAGACTCCAGGTCTCCTGATACTTGGTTGCACGGTATAACTGTAGGACCACACTCCCAGTCATGGGTGATAATATGGACCCACTTTACCCAGGCAATAAGTGTTTGTAAAGTGCTGTGTCATCTTTGGATGAAAATGCAGAGTTGTTATATTTGATTATTGAATATTTGTAGATGGGAAAATGAGATTTTTTGCATGGAGGAGTTGGTGGACTGGGGTAGACATTTCCCTTCCCCTGCCAAGGAAAGCATTAGATACAGTATATATTAGGGAGCGAAGAGAAGACCATCCATGATAAGTCTGTGAAGCTGCCTGCACCATACCAAACCCTATGGACTTTCCATTCCCACCACCTCTTTGTCTTTCATAAGATCTGACTTCCAGCGCAAAACTAAAGGGAAATCTTGAGCTTCCCAGTTATTTATAGACCACCTGCATTATAAGAAATGACTGACTATAACAAAAATGATAGTATTTATTTGTAAAAAAGTGAAATGCTGTTTCTGCGGGCACAGTTCTCCTGGAAACTGCCAAACTGCTAGTATTTTAAATCTAGCTCACTGAGTCTAGTCAGAGTCCAATTGGAGCCCTAGTTGAGATTGTGCACATGCTTTAACAATCCAGGTTCCGTTCCTTAGACTGTATGTGTATGGTGAAGTGGCTCTTCAGCTAATCTGAGATGCTGTAAATTTGTAAATGAAACAAACAAATTGCAGGCTGAGGATTTAAGTCCCAATTTCCCTGAGGAGAGCTCCCCTCTCAAGCAGGCTATTATTTGTTCTCCGTACTCGCATTCGCTGACGTGTTTGATAATCAGTTATTATCTAATGTCTGTGTATGTGGAGCTATCTGCTAGCATTTTTGTATCAGATTCAGACAATTCTAAACTACAGACATATCTTTGAACAGTGCCAGGGATAACTGACAAATTTAAGAATTATGAATAATGTGAAAAAGGTGAAACTTTTAAATATTTTATATATTTCCTGCCTCCACCTCATGCAGTTGAGAAATATAGCTTTCTGTTAAAGGCTTCCTGCAATTACTTTTAAAATAAAATACCGCAGGAAGGAACCAACTTGTAAATATAAAATCAGGAATTAGTTTGTGCCAAGCATCCAGCTATGCACAAAATAAAAAATGTAAGTATGTAACTTAACTTTGTTCTACAATTGGTTTAATTCAGGAGGTTTTTATAGCAGCAAATAGGGCCCAATTTCCACATTGCACTGGTATAAATCACCGGTCTCTGTACATATGTAAGTCTTTTTTAGCAGACACTGGAATCTTAGGCCTTATAGCCACAACTTTCATGCTCTTTTCCACATCACTTTCTGTTTGAATTGGAGTATGTTAGAATGAAATGTGACTCTAGCAGTAGATAACTGTGGAACTAGTTTTGTGCCAAAGCTTTCATAAACGTGACTCAGGATTCAAAGATGCAAAAGCTTCCCTGGAGAAAAGTTTCTGAACTTTCCTTAGTTGCCTGTGTGGACTCCATCTCTGTTTTTAGAACCAGTGGGGAAACGGGGTGGGGGAAATATTCTTCTTTGTGCGCCTCTGGTCTGAATGTG
Source organism: Lepidochelys kempii (assembly GCF_965140285.1). Classification (NCBI taxonomy): domain Eukaryota; kingdom Metazoa; phylum Chordata; order Testudines; family Cheloniidae; genus Lepidochelys; species Lepidochelys kempii. Next base: position 18,411,999 of record NC_136406.1, on the reverse strand, counting down.
TTGGTTGTAACCCTAGGGAGCCCGTAAGTGCTATGGGATAAGATGGGGCAAGTGTTGATGGATTCAGGTTAAGTGACTAAAATAAGTCAGGAGAGAGGCTATGAGAAGCCTGTTTAGTTCCCAGCTCTCTTGGAAGCACGTCTGGTGGCTTAGGGGCAAAGAGGTTGGAAGTAAATTTCTTGGTTCTGTTGCAGTTATGTGAGATGGAGAACAAATTTGGAGAATTATGTTTCTCATGTAAGTGAGACTGACTGACAGCTCTGGCTTCAGGGCACAGGGCCTGTTGGTGCATCCTCCCACTGCCCTCCCCCAGCTCTACAGGGCTGTAGCTCTCAACCTTTCCAGACTCCTGTACCCCTTTCAGGAGTCTGATTTAGCTGGTGTACCCCCAAGTTCCACCTCACTTAAAAACTACTTGCTTACAAAATCAGACATAAAAATATAAGTGTCAAAGCACAGTATTACTGTACAATTGCTTACCTTCTCATTTTTACAATATGATTATAAAAAAATCCATTGGAATATAAATATTATACTTACATTTCAATGTATAGTATATAGAACAGTATAAACACATCATTGTCTGTATGAAATTTTAGTTTGTACTGGCTTCACTAGTGCTTTTTATGTAGCTTGTTGTAAAACTAAGCAAATATCTAGATGTGTTGCTGTTCCCCCTGAAAGACCTCTGTGTACCCACATGGGTACGCGTACCCCTGACTGAGTGCCACCGCTATAGGGCATCACACCTCAGAGTTGCATTCCAGCCATGCCCCTTCTGTTTGATTCCTCCATCTCAGAGCAGACACCATCCACTCTGTGGGGCTGAGATATGGACCATTGCCCTTTGTTCTCTGTTACCCTGAGTAAAACTGTCAGCAGCCCAGGGCAGGCAGCTGGCCATGATGCTCTATTAAAAATAACAGAATAGACATAGGCTCTTCGGGCAATAGACTGAGACCCCCAAACTCAGCTCATCTGTTGCTGAGACTGAATTTTAACCTACAGTCCCTTTGGTGCTATTGTCCAACTACTGCCTGGAGCCTGGGTGCCCTCGTCAGTCACTTGCGATGACAGAGTTCTCAGACTGTTCACTCTTTGAATTCTGTAGGAATTTTCTTTTCTTCACTCTTGGTTCCACTTAGAGCCATGCAGATTATTTCAAATGACAGTAAGTTGAGCTGGCAGAGTTTTACTGGCTCCAGTCTAGTCCGTTACTCAGACCAGTACTGGGTTATTCCCTACAGTATATTTCAGGGGTGCTTTGTCCAGTCTAGTTTTAAGTGCCTCACGTGGTTGGGTTTCCACCAGTGGATGTAGCTGGTACCTAGTCCTACTATTGTAGCATTCAGGTAGCTGCTAGTCCTTCCCTACCTCTGTCCTTTAAAGCGTATGGTATCTATCCCACTTTCTGCAGTGCAGTTGAAAATGGTTTTGTCCATTCAGCACTAGCAGCCGAAGTGTTTTCAGCAGCAATTTGATAGAGGCTTTGGGGAACAAGCATTCGCAGCTGGTACTCGTTTTCCTGCTGTGCAAAGGCCCAGGAAATGCTTGTAAGAAATAATAATAAAACATTAGCCGGGCCTGTGCTGTCTGGTCTGTATTGTCTCAAAGACAATTTTGTTTATGGCAATGGGCAGGTGCGGGCTCCTTTGGCAGATATCTTATGGACATGCCCTTTGCGGTCTCCGCACTGCGCTAGTGACCCGACGGTGTGTAACGGCAGGTCTGTCTGAGCGAGGCTCGGGACTCTGTCCCTATTTGTGTGTTCCAGAGAGCAGAGTTAACACTTAGCTAAGAGGAATTGGAAGAGTGGGCAGTGTGCACACAATCGCTAGTTGCCACCCTGATTCCAGCTCTGTCCCTGGGAGACTGTCTTGGGCTGTGAAGGAAATGTTTCCTGATATTCAGCCTACAACTTCCCCTGACCATTCAAGTGAACTGGCTATCCCCTGGGATCACACCCTAGTTTTCTCCCATCCTATGGTCTTCAGAGACTTGCAGATGTTTTTCATTCCCTCCTGCCCCCATCTACATTACCTAACATTTTCCACTCTTTCACCTCCACTGGTGGTGCCAATGCAGAGAAGGGTCTTGATGCTGCCGCTGTGGTCACATAGACCTGCTCTGAGCAGGGTTGGCATCAAGGTGTTAGCGCACTAGCAGCTGCTGGAGCCCTGTCTATACTGGAGCCCCAGGGGAGCTGGACCCTTGGGAGCAGTGGCAGAAGCAGCCGTAGTTGCTATTTGTCCAAGCAATGCACATTTACCTCTCATCATTGCTTTTTGTGAATCAGCTCGAGTCATTTGTGCTGCACTTTTGAGTTCCGGTGCTTTATTGGCATATTCCTGGCTGGAGCAAATGAAATGGTCACATGCTCTTGGAGTGTTAAAAACAGGTTACAAAAAATTTGTACCAAAGGAAACTTTCCCTTCCTAAGTGGTGTCGATCAGACAGCTGCTCCTGCACTTGCTGCTACCGCCCCTGCCCCAGTATGGCTCCGGCTGGAGATGCAATAAGTCCCCTCTTGCCCCCCGTGTACCATGGGGCAGTCAGGACGGTCGTTTTAAATTACACTAAACTACCTTTTTTACGCCAGCGTTTAAGAGTTACAGCACAAATGTGCTCCCTGCTGTGCAACAAGAGTGACCTCCTGTGGCAATTCAGGCAGCTCCTAAGTGCAGTGTCCATGGGCCTGTCCCCAGGGAGCACTGTCGGCTCTTCCTAGTTCAACTTGCATCTATGGTCAGCGATACATATTGGTCACTGTGAGTCCCAACAGTCGGGATTCCAGGTGGGATCAACTCCCTTCCAGCAGGCTGGAACCCTCTTTGCCGGGTTTCTGCTTGTTACTTCGTGTTTTCTCAGCACTATCCCTCTACTGCTGGGAAACTCAGAGGGGCAGTTCGCTTCAGACAGTTTCTCTGTTCAGTCCCCTTTGAGTCACTTCCAGTTTTTCGTGGGACTTTATCTCCCCTCTCCAGAAGGGAGGAAGCTGTGCACTTCATTTTTGGGGCTGGTGAATGGTGGGGCTAGCAGCTAGTACCCCTGGGGGGTAGCTCTCTGTTTAGCAGCAATAGAATCTGACACTGGTGGCTGCAGCTGACAGGCCAGGTCCCTGCACTGTCTTCTCCACTTATCTGTGATACCAGGGAAATCCTTGTCTAGCTTCACTCCCCTGCATGATTTTCACTAGCCTTGAACTTTGGTTTGTAGAGTTAACTGGAAAAAAGAACAAAACAACTTGCACAAAAACTATCCGTTTGCAAGTTTCCTAACTAGGTTTAAATGCGAACCCTTAGATCTCTCCCGAGAACATACCTCTGCAACTAGACACTGTGCTGCATCTTATTGTTCCTTAACCTGCAGAGCCTGATGTCTCCACGCCCCGGCTTCTTGACAATACAGATGAAAAACTTTGGATATGGAACACTTTCAGCCCCTGAGGAAGAGCAGCGTTGTTCCAGCCCAGCCTGGCAAAGATTAGTGCTATTGTTTCCTTTGGTGTCACTGTCAGTTTCCCCCCGCCCCCATTAGTTTCTGACAAGACTAGAGGTGGTGGCAGCATAAAGATCTCTCTTTAATCTGTTAATATGCAAGTAATATGGTAGCTGGTTGTTTAGACCCAAAATATTGCCTAAAAGTTAGAACTTCCTCCAGACCATAAACTTCTCTTTTTACCTGTAATAAAATAAACTCCCTGCTCTAGCCAAGGTGAGAACACGAGCTGTTATTTTCTAGTTCCTTAAGAAACCAAGTGAGTTTTTTCCTCTTCCTCCTGCAGCAGCAGCAAAGAGATGCTATTCTCTGGACTGGGCTGGCTGACCTACCTCACTGATGCTGTGAACAAAGTAACAGTAATAATATGTATTAGTATCTGTAAATTAGGCTCTTGTGTTCTCACCGCCCCTTGTAGGTGTAGGTGTAGGTGCTGTCTACATTACAAAGTGCAGCTATGCTGTGATCTGTTTTCAGGATTCATCTATATTAGAAATACCACCAAGACTTGCCTCTGACAGTGACATTATCTGTGGACCTGGCCATGATTAGAGAGCTCAGTTGTTCCTAGATCACAGTCCTGTGCGCTGTCTGCTAGATCACTCTTACAGCGTACAGAAAATGAGCTACGTTCCTTTCAGTTCTATTAGACACACAAAAGTTAGCCTTTTCACATAAAATCCATCTTTCCCAAGTGGACAAGAGCAAAAGCCAGTAAATACATCATGTTTCTCCCTTTGTTTGTAAAACCCAGTTCAAAGTTCTCATTGCTTTTAGAAGCATCTTTTCAACAAGAAAAGCAAAGCTGTATTCAAAACACACAAACCACTTACAAGTGAGCCAATTTGATCTCTGCTGTCCAAATCTAGCATTTAAAATGCATGAAACAGAGCACATGTAAATGTGGAGAATTTCCATGTTGCTTATCTCTGCTAAGCAGAGAAATACATATTTTCACTAAGCAGAGGGAGTAGGGTTGCCATGTCTCTGTGTATGTGATATACATTTTTCCTGCATCATAGTGCCATGATACAAAATATATTTCAGGGGACTATCCCATGGAAATCGAAATGGATGTCGGAGCAGCTCTTCTGAATCATGTTGTGATGTCCCTTTTACAAGCCCGATCTTAAATACTCACAGTGAGATTGCAAGTCTTGATTTCTGAACTGCGCAGTCTTTCTTCTAGTACTTTAGCCTCATTTAGACTAAAGTTCAGCACTTACTTCTACAACTTCTTGCTAAGTCTCCTTTATTTCTATTTTAAAAGTTTCTATAGGATTTTGATCATCTCATTTTAAACCTCAACAGATGAGCTGCTGCAGCCTGACTCTCATTTTCCTTACAGATTGTTCAGATTTATATTTATATATATAGGGATATTTTTTTCCTCTGTGGTCTAACTAGAACATCTCACCATAGTCAGTGGCTTGGTTCCTTAATTTGTTTCATACAGAAATGCTTAAAGGGATACTGTCAACTTGAATCTGGTCTCAGATTTAATTTTTATTTTCTTTTTTAAAAACCCAAGCTTTTATAAAAATGTGAGACTGAAATAAATGTTTCCACCATTTAAAAAAAAATTCAGACAAACAGGTTTTTTGGAAAGGCTCAAAACCCGAGCAATGCAGAGCCATAAACTTGACAATGAAACTAGATATAAACAAAAGATGAACCATTGGCTAAGTCCACATAAATTGCATCCACAATTTTTTTTAAAGGGTAACATTAAAATCTATTAATCTATTCTTTGGCCCCATGCTATTTAATATCTTTATCATTGACCTGGCTAAAAACCCCAAAGTCATCACCAATAAAGTTTGCAGATGACAGAAAAATTGGAGGAGTAAACAATGAAGAGGACAGATCTCTGATTCAGAGCAATCAGGATCACTCGGTAAACTGGGCACAAGCAAATAATGTGCATTTTAATGTTGTTTTTCTAGAAGATTTGCTCTAGGAATTATTTTGGGACAGTTCTATGACCTGTGCAATATAGGTCAGACTACACGATCACAAGGGTCCCTTCTGGCTTTGGAATCTATCTATGAGTCTCCTCACCAGCTAAGAGAAATACAAAAAGTGAATGAAGAGCATAATATTGAATGTTCCTAGTAACCTAGGGAAATAAATGTACCTGCTTGAAATGTGTTTTCAAGTTGACCAAGTCGCTCTAAAGTTCTGGGGCCTAATTGTTCCATCAGCAGGATCAGTCAATGGGAATTGTGTGTGTTCTATTGACAGGATAATGGGGGGCAGCTCCATGTCCCTCTAGTTCTAACCTCTTCTTCCATTATTGGAGCTTTATCTGATGGATAGGGCTCCGTGTCTGTCACGGAGGTTGCAGAAATCACAGATTCCGTGACTTTCCGCGACCTCCATGACTTCTGCAGCCACCAGTGTGGCTGACCCTGTGCTCAGGTAGACCTGGGGACAGCCACACTGGCCATTGCTCAAGTTGCTCTGCAGCCAACCGCTCGGGCGGCCCCGCAGCCAGCTGCATCAGCCGCTACTGGAGCAGCCCCGGGGCCAGCCACACCGGCCGCTGCTTGGACAGCCCCAGGCAGCTGGCCCCGGGGACTGCCTGAGCAGGGATCCTGGGGGTGGCAGGAGCAGCTGCTGCTCGGCAGCCTCCGGCAGCAGTCCTGGGGGCAGCCAGAGCAGTGGCAGTTGGGCGGCCCTGGGGGTGCCCAGAGCAAGCAGCCACTGCTCAGTGGCCCCCAGCAGCTGGTGCTGTTGACTCTCCCCGGCAGAGCCGCGGCCCTCCCTGTTCCCCCCCTCCGCAGCAGTAGCCCGCCAGGTGCCCCCCAGAGCAGTGGACCCCCACCTAAGATTTAGTCAGGGATATTTATAGTACAAGGCCATGAATTTTTTATTTATTGCCCGTGACCTGTCCATGACTTTTACTAAAAATACCCCTGACTCCATGCATCTGATGAAATGGGGTCTAGCCCACGAAAGCTTAGGCTCAAATAAATTTGTTAGTCTCTAAGGTGCCACAAGGACTCCTCGTTATTTTTCCTGACTAAATCGTAGCCTGACTGAGGGAGCTAGCAGTGATAGATCTCATCTGGTGCTTCTGGCTGCTCTAACCCCTTGCAGTGAAACTTGATGTAGAGTGCTGGTTCTCGGGTTTTGAAGCAAAGGATTCTTGCTTCTTGCCCCACTCATGTTTGTGTGTTCTGTATGTGTGTGTTCATTTGCTCTGACAATTGTCCAAAGGCCTGGTACTGATGATGTGTCAGTGCAGTGGAACTGGACAATCAGGTGCCAGTTGTAGGCACTATGTGTCCTAACCCTTGTCCTATGGCTTTGCTGTGGGAATCATAGGCGCCGACTCCGTGGGTGCTCTGGGGCTGGAGCACGGCAGCTCCCCACCCCCGCCCAGCTCACCTATGCCTCGGCTCCACCTCCACCTCCTCCCCTGAGCGCAACACATGCCCACGTTTCCCCCCTAGCTCCCAGCGCTTGTGCCGCAAAACAGCTGTTTCGCGTGGCTGGGGGGGAGGGGTGGAGGGGGAACGCGGCACGCTTGGGGAAGAGGTGGGGCCGGGGCAGGCATTTTGGGAAGGGGTCCAGTAGGGGCAGGGAGGGGGCGGAGTTGGGGCAGGGACTTTGGGGAAGGGGTTGGAATGGGGGGGACGGGGCAGGAGCAGGGAAGGGGTGGAGTCAGGGCAGGGCGGGAGGGCGCGAGCACCCTCTGGCGCTAGTGAAAGTTGGCGCCTATGGTGGGAATATGATGAAAGCCCCTCGAGTTGTGTGGCAGCTGAGGCCCCCTTTGAAGCCTGATGCCAGCCTCATGGAATCTGTGGCAGGTTCTGTTTGGGACGCCCTGAGCTCCGGGGTGGCTAATATGGGCTTCAACCACTGCTTGTACTTTACCTAACTGCCTGTATCCTTCAGATTAGCATCCCAGATTGTTCTGTGTGACTCCTTGGGAGGCAAAGCGTCCCTGGTTTCTGAAGAGACAAGTCTGGTTTCTCGCCTTCAGGCCTCACTCTAGATTTCTAAGGAGGAAACTGGAGCTGTGCTTAGCCTTATCCTGTTAAATTTGCATGAGTGATGCGATTCGGAGGAAAAGGAGCATCTTTTATGTCGTGATAAACCTGCCTTGATTTGCCTACTTTTGAGCAGTTTGTTCTGAACCCAAAATGTGGACTTTTGCCTCCAGTGAAGAAAGATGTGCAAATCACCCCGCCTTCCCTCCCTACACATTCACCCATGCCTAACTACTGGGAGTCTGGGACGTTCTTCAGAGTAGCAGCCGTTCTTGATTGCTAGAGAATTTGTCGACACTGACAAGCTTACAGCAGCACAGCTGTACTGTCCTGTGCCTCTGCAGATCTCCCGTGTAGCTGCTTCCCCAAACCACCCCCAACAAGCGGTGGTAGCTACGTTGGCAGAAGAGCGTCTCGCACTGACATAGTGCTGCTTCAAAACATAGCTGCTGCTTGTGTTGACTCGTGGCATTAATTCAAGCCAGCTCTTTGAACCCTGGTGAAATGGAAAGAGTCTCAAAATTCAATGACAAGCTACACAAGTGTTGCCAAAGTGTAAAGGTGACAGGAGAGATCATGTGTCTCTCAGAGGTGTGTACAGGCCAAGCTCCTGCCGAGGACAGGGCCTCACAGCGTATCTAAGCCTTAGTCCCCTGGGTCCAGGGTCCTTGAGACTAAGTGATGCCTGACTTGCCAGAGCTGCTAGAGGGCAACATGCATGTCTCAGCAGAGCTCCAGGGAACCAGACTTGGAAACATGCTGCATTGGCTCACAGGGAGCGCCTTTGTGGGGACTTGTGATGTGTTTATAACTTGTTGACTGTTGTCCTGACCTCCTCATTACTGACAGTTTTCTTTAACATTTTGCATGTTGTACCAGCACGGTGCAGCCCTACGGGGCAGTCTAATGCAGATGAGGTGCCAGTGTGTCTGGACTTGTTCAGACAAACTGGGAAGGCAAGCAAGAAAATGCAGGTGACTAGAAGGATAATTAGATCTTCCTGCTTTGGCGGAAAAGCAATAGCTCTGGAGGCTTTTCATTTGAAAATTGAAGGCGTATTCTTCTGTGTGAGAAGGTAGGGTGGGAAGGTAAACTTAGGGGGAGGGGTGTTTGCACAGAATTGAATGCAGATGTGCAGCTATTCTGAAGAAGTTCGTTGGGTGTGGGAACTGCAACTCCCAATATGTTGCTTAGGGCTGAAATCTCTGCACAGTGTAAGCTCAGACTGGCTGGAAAAGAGTTAATTGTGTATTGGTACAAGGGCCAATTTCTGAGCAGCAAATGCTATGCTGAAACCAGGATTTGATTCCTATACTGATTGCCTCAGTCTCTTTGCTGTTCTTAGTAGCTCACGAATAGCTCACAAAAGCTTATGCTCAAATAAATTGGTTAGTCTCTAAGGTGCCACAAGTACTCCTTTTCTTTTTGCAGATACAGACTAACATGGCTCCTACTCTGAAACCTTAGTAGAAGTGTGTCTTCTCATCCAGAAATTAAGGGTGTTCTAGAATAAATACAGCTAGATGTTGTTGCTTTTGAAGACAAAGCTGGGTTGGTACCTTTATTTTTTATATTTTTGTCCCATAAGGGAGACGATTATGAGAGAAGAACTTCAACAACACTGTACATCCTAGGTTGAGGGCAGTCTATTTGAAGTTAGGCTGGACCAACATGGCTCTCAATACCTGGAAAGACACTGAACAAATTATTAATCAATTTGTTAGCATCTAGAGGATAATAGGGTTATAAGGAGAAGCAAACTAGGGAAATGTGATCTAGAGGAAATTACTATAAGGTGGGTGCAAAGCTGGCTGAATGATCGTATTCAAAGAGTACTTGGTTTACTATCAAACTGGGAAGATGTATCTAGTGTGGTCATGGAGGGGTCTATCCTGGGTCCAGTACTAATCAATATTTTCATTAATGACTTGGATAATGGAGTAAAAGTATACTTATAAAATTTGCAAATGACACCAAGATGGGAGGGGTTGCAAGCACTTTGGAGGACAGGATTAAAATTCGAAATGACCTTGATAAACTGGAGAACTGGTCTGAAATCAATAAAATGAAATTCAATAAAGTCAATGCAAAGTACTACACTTAGGAAGAAAAAATTAAATGCACAACTACAAAATGGGGGCGGACCGGCTAGGTGGTACCGCTGCTGAAAAGGATCTGGGGTTAGAGTGGATCACTAACTGAATATGGATCAATGTGATATAATTGCAAAAGAGGCTAACACCATTCTGGGGTGAATTAACAGGAGCATCATATGTAAGACATGGGAGACAATTGTCCTTCTCTACTTGGCATTGGTGAGGCCTCAGCTGAAGTCCTGGGACCAGTTCTGGGCAGCACACTTCAAGAAGGATGTGGACCAATTGGAGAGCATCCAGAGGAGAACAACAAAAATGATCAAGGGCTTAGAAAACCTAAGCTCTGAGGAGAAGTTAAAAAGCCTGGGAATGTTTAGTCTTAAGAAAAGAAGACTGAGGGGTGACCTGATAAGTCTTCAAACCTGTCAAGGGCTGTTCTAAGGAGGGTGGGGATCAATTGTTCTCCATCTCCTCTGAAAGTAGGGCAAGCAGTAATCAGCTTAAACTGCAACAAGGGAGATTTAGGTTAAATATTAGGAAAAAAATTCTAACTAAGGCTAGTTAAGCACTGGAATAGGCTTCCAAGGGAGGTTGTGGAATCCCTGTCATGGAAGGTTTTTAAGAACAGGGCCCTGGACTAGATGACCTCTCATGCTCCTTTGAGCGCTACATTTCTATTCTCATATAGCTACAGCAGAAGGAAAATGGCACAAATAACCTGGGAGGAGGGTGTGTCTACAGACTCATTATAATTGGAAAATCTGACTGAATTACTCCTTCTCTGAATGTTTGAGGGGAATGTTCATTAAAGCTCTTCCTAGCAAAAAAGAAAAGTGGAACAAGAGCAAATCCCTATCTGCCTATTCCCTGAAACTGAAAAGACGTATAACTGAAGGGTGCCTATCTAAGGTATTAGTAGAACAGGAATGGGCTGTAGCATTACGGCACTATTAATATAAAGTTTGTAGGCTGGAATACCCTTTCCAGGGCATGCCCATAGAATTTGCTATGTCAGCTCTCCTGGTGAAGTGGTTTAGTCCTTGTTCCTTTACTGTATATGTTTTACTCTATTTTATTGTTATTTATACTGTGATCGTGCCTAGGCAACTCAGTCATGGACCAGGGCCCCTGGTTCAATCCCAGAACAAAGAGACAGTCCCTGCCACCAAAAGCTCACAGTTTTATGACCAGAAACAGGTAGATACAAGTAGGCGGGGAGCATGAGATAACAGTGAGTCACCGGGAGTCAGCATGATAGGCAGCTGCCCAGCACACCAGCTGCCGCACCATTGTCAAGCTTTTCACAGGCCTCGTGTGGAAGGAGGATTCTAGGATTTAAGTCTGTTTAATTGAATGTTTGTGTTAGCTGTAAGAAAAGTTGAAACAATAAAGCCTGAGAGGGGTGATTAAGATTCTGACCACCCTACAGGCTTGTAACCAGTTTGTGACCCATAATGTACAACATGGTTAAAACTTGCTTACCAACCAAAGTGGTGACAGTGTTTTGTCCCTGCCCGAGCCCTAGTCTGGAGCACAGATGGCTATCTGAGGTCATCACACAGTGGACAGGGCGCCCTAAGTATATTTGTGTAACCAGTTTGGCTGGGCGTACTTACTCCCAGCTGCCTGTGAAGTAGGATTCCCCAGGGTGCATTGTTCTGTATGTCCTCTGGGCACTATATCCCCTACAAATCATGGATTTGCACTGCTACAAACATGGTCACGATACAGAAAATTTGCTGTGTGCAGACACAAAGTGTTACTTGTAACCAACTATGGCCACTGCACAACCAGGTATGGCAACTGCACATCTACCTGGGTACAAAATCACAGTTAAGCGCTGCAGTGCGGAGAAGGCATACATGAATTCATGTCTACTTGTCTCCTGGTGCCTCAACCTGAGTTGAGGCATCTCCATGAAAACTTACAAATGTATGCTTTAAAGAGGGTCAAAGAATTCTTATCAGAAGAAAGCAAAGAGCCGTCCCTGGAAAGGATTCTTCATTTGTTCTAGATTCTTTATTTGTGTCTCTGTAGTAGAGGCTGTGGGGATCTCTGCACATGAGGTTTTATAGCTTTCTCCAAAGTCTAAGCTTTCATTTAAAATAATAATAATTAATAATTCTAGGCCTTTGGGATGTGGGGAGAAATCAGAGAAATCAAACTGCCTAGCTGTTGTCTTTTCATCCCTGCAGACAAACAAGTGTGGCTTGATGAGGCATTAATTCTTGAAGTCTTGTTATTACTATTGAGTTGCTAACGCTGTTAACCATTTCATTGCTCTTCGTGCTCCCACAAGATGGGATGGTCCACGGGGAATGAGGCTGCAGATATTCAAACACCTTTATCAGACAGTTTCTGGATTATTCAAAAACCACAGAGGCACTTGCTATTGTCATTATGATGAGCTCTGTCTACAGTATCTTCAGCAGGAAGTGCAGGCCTCCTGCAGTGTGACTGTGAGCTGTTCAGTGTTGTCTTTGTGAAGAGAGAGGTCAGGTGTTTGGCAGGTCATATAAGATGCCAATATGCTACAATTTTCTCCTAAATTTCCCACCTGAGAGATCATGCATACAGAGGGGAAGCTTTCTCTCCCTTTCTCCCACACATACATGCAGAGTTTAAACGCTTTCTCTGAAATGCTCCTTCTCCTGTTAGTAACTTACGAACTCCAGCCTTCCCCCTCAAGCATCAAGCAATCTGCTTTTTCTGGAACGATTGCTTTGCAAAGGCTACGTCCGTGCAGAGACATAAATGTTTCTTGCTTCTCTCAGGACCTTGGCATATCGTTCCCAGCTTGAGTTTCTCAATCAGTAGCTATTTGTGCCACAATGAATTCTCTAAGATTCCTGGGTATTGGGAAATAATGAACCCTAGTTAGAAAGTCATCTTGACTTCGAAGAAAAGAGGGAAAGAAACGGAGGCCTGATCTACACTACAAAAGTAGGTTGACAGAAGCCACCTTATGTCAACCTAATAATGTGTGTGTCTACAGTACCGGGTCCCTACCGCTGACCTAATTCGCCTGTAATGTCGACTTAAGTACTCCACCTCTGCGAGAGACATAGCGCTTAATTCGATGTTGATGGGTCAACAGAGAGGTGGTGTAGACACAACATTGTGTGAGTCGACCGAATTAGCCTCTAGGGGGTATCCCACAATGCTCTGGAGACTGTTTGCTCTGGAGATAGTTTTCAACTCCGCTGCACAGCAGCCAAGTACACAGGAAACAGCACCTTCCCTGTTAAAGCCCCGGGAACTTTTGAATTTTCATTTCCTCTTTGATCAGCATGGAGAGCTCGCCAGCCCAGCTGATCATGGTAACTCAGTGCCCCAAACATGCTCCAGCCTGGAAGTTGTGGATCTTATTGGTCTGTGGGGAGAAGAGTCTGTGCAGGCACATCTCCTATCCAGCCGAAGAAATGAAGACATCTGTGAAAAGCTTGCGCAGGGCATGGGAGAGAAGGGCTACACCAGGGGCATGCAAGAGTGCCATGTGAAAATCAAAGAACTTAGGCAGGTGTACCAGAAGACAAGTGAGGTGATCAATCATTCTGGTTCTGCACCACTGATGTGCCACTTCTACAATGAGCTGCATGCGATTCTCAGCGGTGACCCCACCCCTGCCCTCAAACGCAATGTGGGCACCTCCCAGGAGTCTGAGTCCTGGGCCACCTCAGGCAACAACGAGGAGGACATTCTGGACGAGGAGAATGTGAGACAGGCAAGTGGTGGATCCATTCTCCTCAAGAGCCAGGAGCTACTTTTAATCCCATAGCCCAGCAAGGCACAGGACAGCATGGTGGCCAAGCATGATTCTGGGGAAGGCACCTCTGGTGAGTATGCAATTCCAACCAAACTGTAGGGGTTACACGCTCTTATACTTTATGTTTAAGATGAAGAAAAAGAGAGGTGCAGTGGGAATCCGCTTCCCAGTGGCCACTCCAACTACACAGAGGGTGTACTCCGGAAAAGACTGTTTATGTGCACAGGGATGGTCTGGGAATCCTCCATGGAGACCTCCAGGAAACTTTTGGAGGTACTCTGCAATCCTTTGCAGAAGGTTTCTGGGGAGGACTGCCTTATTTCTTCCACCACGGTAGGATACTTTCCCACGCCACTCCAGTATTAACTCTGCTACCCTCATTGTAGTACACAGCATAGCAGCATAAGGACCAGTTCTGTACCCAGACGCTTGCAGCATCTGCTCCCTTGCCACCTCTGTCACCCTCGGGAGACTGATATCACATAGGGTCACCTAGGGGAGACTGTGGACGTTTTCATTACAAGTGCTCGGACCACAAACAATCATTCATGGTGATTTCCGAGTCTCTCAACTACGGTTTCCCTAACATGCCAGTGTTTTGGTTGGCAGGGAATTCAGAATCTCCAAGCCCAGAGCGACTGTTGCCTGCTGCGTTAAGGGAAGGGGAAGGTGTGCTTCCTATGTTTTCTCATGGCCGCAACGCCCTCCCCCCCCCCACACACACACTTTGGAGCTGCCTCAAATAAAAAAACCTCAATTTGGGAGGCTTAACGCTGGTCCCCAGTCTCCAAGCACCGTCCATGTTGCTAAAGGGAAGAGGCATTGTCCACTTACACACCTGGGCTCCCAATGCGCGTTTCCCACAAGTTGCAGCACAAGGCCCGTCGCCCATGCCACTGGGACATATTCACCACGGCAGGAACAGCAAACAGGTTTATTGAATGGCTAGAGATTCTGATTATGTTCTGGCTTGCACTTGAGTGTAATAAGGAGAGGGATATTTAAATAGCATCCTTGTACCAGACCCCAGGTATGCACTGACAGTGGTTGCCTTGTGCTTTGCATGCCTTACAGTGGAAAGCTTGGCCTTCAGCACAGCTTCCACACCAGCAGAGAGGCTTTTGCAGATTAGAGGATGGAAAAAGAGACCGTGTGATGACTTGTTCAGCGAGATAATGAATGTGTCTGGGACAGCGGACATGGAGCTCAGAGCCTGGAGGATTTCATTGTCTGAAAAACGACATGGACAGAGAGAACAGGAGAGCATCCCAGGAGCACAAGAGGGCTATGCAGGATGAGATGCTGCGGATTACGAGGAACCAGTCAGACATGTTGGAGCGTCTGGTTGAGCTTCAAGAAAAACAGCATGAGGCTAGACCCCTGCAGAATGGCCTGCAAACATCACCCTATTCCCAATTGCCCTCCCCCAAACGTTCCAGGAGGCGGGGGGTGGGGGGGGGAAAAGATGCAGTATCCCTTCCACTCAACACCAGTGGAGGGCACAAAGAACAAAAGGTGGCCATTCAAAGACCTTTGATGGCCAGGACTTCTGTGCTTTCACAGACAAGCTGACTTGGTTTCTCCCCTCCCAATTTTATCTCGCGGTTTACCCAAGGTTAAAGTATTTCCCTGCTCTTTCAGTTTCTGTATGTTTGTGCAATAAAAGTCAATGTTTCGAGAATGAAATGCTCTTTATTTATTGTGAGCATGAGGGTGTGGGGAGGGGGAGGCGAGGTGCAGGAAAAATGATGCAACAGAGGAGATGGTATGGGAAGGCACAACGCAGATAAACAGTGCACATTACTGTGGCTCATTACTGAACCAGGTTTTCAAACCTCCTGGAGACCGAGCTGCTCACTGGGTTCTTCTTATTGCCCTGGTATCTGGCTGCTCAAAATTGGCTGTGAACCTATCTGCCTCCATGCCCCACCCCTGCGGAAACTTCTCTCCCTGGGCCTCACAGATATTGAGCACACAGCAGGCAGCGATAACAATGGGGATATTGCTTTCACTGAGGTCTAACCCAGTAAGCAAACTGCTCCAGTGACTCTTTAAATGCCCAAAGACACATTCCACCACCATTCTGCACTTGCTCAGCCTATTGTTGAACCGGTCCTTACTGCTGTCCAGGTGGCCGGTGTTCGGCTTCATTAGCCATGGGAGCCGGGGGGCTGGGTCTCCCAGGATCACTATTGGCTTTTCAACATCATCAGTGGTTATTTTGTGATCTGGAAAGTCCATGATTGCAGCTTTCTGAAGAGACCGGAGTTCCTAAAGATACGTACGTCATGCACCTTTCCTGACCATCACGCACTGATGTCGGTGAAACGGCCCCTGTGATCCACGAGTGCTTGCAACACCATAGAAGAGTATTCCTTTCAGTTTTATGTACTCTTTGGCAAGGTGGTCTGGTGTCAAGATAGGGATATGGGTTCCATCTATAGCCCCACTGCAGGTAAGGAACCCCATCGCGGCAAAACCATCCACTATGTCCTGCACATTGCCCAGATTCACTACCCTTCTTAGCAGAAGTCTATTAATGGCCCTGCACACTTGGATCACAACAATACCCACGGTGGATTTACAAACTCTGAATTGACTCCCCCCAGTCTGGCCTTGCAAGCTTCCTCAGAGAGATCGCCACTCGCTTCTCCATAGTCAGAGCAGGTCTCATTTTAGTGTGGCTGCACTTCAGAGCCAGGGAAAGCTCTGCACGAAGTTCCTGGAAAGTGGCCTTCCGCATTCAAAAGTTCTACAACCGCTGCTCGTCATCCTGTGGTCATGCTCGTCATAGCTGCGTAATGATGCGATCCCACCAGTCACTGCTTGTTTCCCAGGGCCAGAAATGACACTTCACCATGTTCACCTGCTGTGCAACTGCCAGCAGCAATTGGGAATTGTTTCGTTTCTTGGGTTGCAGCAGGGCTGCTTGAATAACATCACAATGTTCTGTGCGGCGGCTCCTGTCTCAGCTCTGGAAATACTGCAGGATAAGGCTTGAGGTGTTTGTAATGCTCACAACAAGAGTAAATAGGTGAGCTGGGTCCATGCTTCTTGGTCTATGGCATATGTGCAGCTAAACCAGGCTTTCAAAAAAGGCACAAAAAACTATGGGTTGAATGCCGTTGCTATCAGGATAGGGAGGGAGAAAACTACATCGTGTGAGGTTGAAGCCATGTTCCCATTCTCATTCCCCCCTGCAACAATATTTTGGTCCCATGAGTCATTGCAAGCCCTTCCCAAAAACCCCTGCAGCTAGTTGCACTGCTTTGTGTATTGATGCAAGGGCTGCTGGTGAGGAATGCAAGGGCTGCTAGTGAGGACGCACTCCACCGACACAATGAGTGTGGTATAGACTCACCGAACCGACTTAATTCCTGCGGCGGCTGGATGTCGGCTTACATTAAGTCGACCTAACTTTGTAGTGTAGACGTGCCCTGAATCTGCAGGGGGAAGAACTGCATCAGTGTGCTTGTAATCCCTAAGGGAAACCAGCCCTAAAGAGCCTTCCAGCCGAAAGTTCTGATTTTACACACAGAGACTCATTTGTGCCTCACTGTTTAATTACAGCTTACTAAGTGCCAGATCTGAATCTCCGCATCTCTCTTTCTTCCTCTTTGCAGCTCAGGTTCCAGACAGCGATGAGCAATTTCTGCCTGACTTTCATTCGGAAAACTGTAAGTACCGTGGGAATGTGTTTATGGGGAAGGGGCAGGAGCTGCTTCAACCAAACAAATGTATCAATGAGAAGATCACTGTGCCACATGGAGAGTCAAAGCAAAGGCACGAGCTCCCTCCTGCACCACCCAAAGTAGAGGGATAGTGACCACCTCTCCCTTTCTTGAGAAGACAAAAATATCCCTATCTAATTCCAGTCAAAGGCATTTGGCACATTCCCCTAATACTGAGGTTCCAAGGCTGTTGGCGTTTGGTGGCAGATGTGTATGATGGTTAATTGGGCAATTCCAGCCAGCTAAGGAGTGGCATTGGCATGAAATGCAAGGGCGAAACCTTCACCTATAGCCACCAAGCTGAAGGAAATTGGCTCGGATGGAGATGTTCTCACTGGAGGGAGAGGAGAAGAGGGAAAATAAAAAAGGAGGGGAAATCCATCTTTAGTCATAAGTCAATTATTTTTGGTTAGGATTTTATTTACAAAGCTCTTGAGGTGGGACATTAACAGTACGGAATTGGGGTCTGGGTTACAGATGGCATCAGCTCCTTTAAATCTCTGACGTCTGGAGTCTGAAGGCATGTACCCACCTTTGGCCATAAATGGAAGTGTGCTGAGAGCTCCCTTGACGTATTGGGAACCTCCTAATTATCACTTCTGCTGGGCTCTGATAATCAGCTTTGACACCTGCCACCTGGGCAGGGGATTGGATTAGGAGCTGGGTACTGTGTAGGGGGACTTGGTGCTGCCCAGATTGGAGACACTGTGAAAACTGAACTCTCCTGAGGCCGACCTGCAGTGGAACAATCAGTTTCCTAAATAGATCCATGCTCCAGCCTGATCCTTGTGTTTTACCAAACTTCAATGAAACAATCAAATGGGTGTGTTTGCCCATGTGTGTGGGAGCATTTATATCACCCACCCTCATTCTAACACCAGAGCACTTCTGTTCACAAAGGAGGGTCTGATACAGCACGGTTAGTGCAGCACCAGGGAGCTGTCTCTGTATAATAATGGTGCTCAGTCCTTGCAGAGCACTTCCATCCTCCAAGGGCTGAGCAGGCCCTAAGGAACATCCCCGGGAGGGATGGCTACTTCCTAGGTGTGGACCCAGACGCAAGGTCACACAGGCGTCACTGGCAGCGCTGGGAAGAGAGCCCAGGAGTTCCTGCCTCTCCATTCATGGTCCATCCCTTTCTCCACTCCAGGAAGCCCCTGTGCTGACCCCAGCCTGTCTACATGGCACAGGGTAGTATTTTGAGAGCCTAGCTGGATCCTCATCAGAATTAACCTTGTAACTGGGAGCCATTGAACCTGCTGTCCGTTGTCCTGTGCAACTGCCTGTCCCATCCAGCTGATGTTAACAGACTGTTTTGAGTAGAGAGTCTGTGTTCCAGGCTGGCCAAGAGAGCCCAGAGCCTGGCGTGTCAGAGCTTCAGGAAGCCCCGCTCCCCTCTCCAAGCCCCTGCACATGTGAACATCTCACACTAACTGAGAACAGAGGGAGATGGATGTTTAAAGCCCTTCCAGACAGCTCTGTGCTTTTCCAGGGACGATGCTCCTCACTCCCCATCAGCTCCAGGGATGGGTTCCCCTCCCCCTTTCTGTGTCTGCTCATGAAAAAAAGGACAACGCACTTTTTCTGATTGCTCCCCTCTCACCCTCACTGGGATTTGGCTTTGCAGCACTGGCCCAGCATGTGCTCTAAGTCATATGACTTCTTTCTTCCTCCCGCTGACCTGGAGCTGAGGAGAGGGCTCGTCCCATGTTTCATTCTGAATGAATGAGCCAGTTGTAATGTAATAGCCTGTTCCAGCTATTAGGGGCCGGAAAGGGTTGGCCGCTCCTAGCACACTTTGCTTCATGAGGCTTGAATGGAGCTCAGTGTACTGGCCAGTGGGGTTTTTTCTCTCCCTTGACAGCAGCATTTTTGTGGCTGGTTCTGTAGTTTCTGTTTACTCTGTAAAACGAATTGAGCTGTCACAGACAGAAGGGGAAGGAGTGCTCCCAAGCTATGGAAAGAGACGTCTCTTCTCCACCCCTGCTCCTGGGACCTGCACTGTTTGCACAGATGTCATGCTTCAGACACTGAATCTCTCCCAGGTGTGGGACAGGCCCTGGGGGGCGGGGTTTTGGGGGGAGAGAACTCGCTCCTGTTCGGTTGTGCAACGAGCTATTCATGAGCATGCCACTCCACTGTGATTGATGGACGCCTCAGGTTTGGCTGTAGGATCAAGCCCTCAGCAATAAGGACTAGGAGCCTCCCTGCTGTTGCGGGTGTATTTATTGGTGTTGATTTCTACCTGAGGGTCTGGATCCCTTGGGGGTCAGGAGGGATTTGAGGAATAAGCACATGGGCTCTTCTCCTCTGGGCTGAAAGTCAGAGCAGGTGAAGGGGGTGAGGCTCCAGGTGCCTGTCTCTCTCTCTCTGATTGAGAATGGATTTGTTTGGAATGACCAGGCGTGGCCTAGAGCCACACTGCGGTGATAAGCTGCCCCCTTCTCCAGTCCTGGGATGCCTGCTTATTTACAGTTGAGGGGCCACACATGTCACCTCCACAGAGAGCTTACTTTGGATTTGAACCCAGGACCTCTAGTATCATTAGCCAATATTGTACCATTAGGCCATTGTAACAGGGCCAGCCACCTCCTAGGCCTCTCCTCTCATGGCCAGAATGCCCTGCTACCAACTTCTGCCCTCATCAGGGCCCCTTAATAGCTTACAAGCCACAGGTAATTTCAACATTCCTCTCCTGAGCTACCTATATTGAGTCCTTACATAACAGGCCTCCAGGCTCCAACCCCATTCAATCCCTCTCTCCCTTTATATATGGAGTTCCCAGCCCTCCTTCCTAGGGCTAGGCCCCAGGTCAACATCTTTCAGGCTTTAGCTGAAAGCCTCTCTCAGCTCTCTGGCTTCCAGTCCCTCACCCTTCTCTTGGGCAGGATCCTTAGCAGGAGCCTCCTGCTCACTACAATTCCTTGCTCACAGACCCTTTGGGCTCAGAGTCTCATCCCTGCAGAACCATTCACACTCTCTCTGCCACAGCCTACCCTTCCCTCCTTCATGGGAGCCTCCTGCTGCTCTTTATAGGCAGCCACCCTGATCTCTCCCAGGAGTGGATCGTTCTCTCCCGCCCATAATGGGTGAGCTACCCTATTATAGCCTCCAATCCACTTCTACCCCAGGTAGGTTGTTTATGGGGCATCCAAGGGACCATCTTCAGCATCTCACAGAGCAGAAGAGAAACACCAAGGGCCAACTCTGCTTTCAGCTACAATAGCATAATTCCAGAGTAACACAAAGTCATTGCTCCAGATTTAGATTGCTGTAACTGACAGCAGAGCTGCTTCCAAGCATTTGTTTCCAGCAATATCTGCTCATGAAAATAGGAAAGTTAGTACCTAAAATGTTAGAAATTTAAAAAAAACCAAACAAACCCAAGCCTTGTCCTGGAGAGCTCTCAATGGCCAGGCTCCTGGGTGCTCAGTAAGGCTTCAAGAATGCTCAAAGGTTCCTCCTTGTGCAGCTGAAGAGCAAAGGTGGCTGGGCTGGAGAACGACTGCTGGGGGTGATGGGAATAAAAAAAACTGGGCAACTCTTGGCAGTAAACTAGCCTGACACAGTTGGGGTGTTGCTCTTGTTATTCCTGGGGGGATTCTCAGGGGATTGTTCTCCCACCTCAGGCGCACTAAGAATTTCAGAATTCACTTTGACCCCCTCTTGTAGGGGGTGAAGTACGTCTTGCTCCCTTCACCAGCTGCTGCAGGGCGGAGTGCACAGCACAATCCTCATGGACAGAACTCTGCAAATCAGCCAGCGTGGCTCATCTCAGAGAGAGCTGTCTCCTGTTGGCAAAGGGTCTGGCATGAAGTTGACTGGCCAATTAACATCTCAAGTTACTTAGTGCTAAAATAAACTGAGCAAGCCATTCACAGATCAGTACTTAACCTTCCCTAGGTTTTTAGGGAGATTTTTAAGCATCTGAACCCCTAGTAAGTGAAATGGTATCAGCTAGAGTGGATGGAATTTTTAACTAGGCATGAACTGGTAATTGAGGACCAAACATAGACCTGGTGCAAGAGTGCACATCTCTCTGTACCTAACCCCTCCACTCCTTATGCTTCTTCTTCCCTTTTCTCCCCTCTCCTTGTTGAATGCTCAAAATGGGGCATAACCCCTGTAGCTCTTTCCTTCCTATGTCCAGCAATGACTTGAAGGAAGCAGTGGAGGCAAAGTCAGAAGGTACTTACCTTGTTCATAGAGCTGCATGTGGCCCTTAGCCTGGGACATGCTCCTCGGAAGAGCCTGTAAAGAGATTTTGCTCCCTGCTGGATTTAATTATGCATAAGAAGTAACAATATCCGCATCCCACTTCCTGACCCTGTAAACTGCAACCCACGTTTGTTATTCATTACATTCTAGCCAGCTCAGAAATATTTCTTCCCGCCTGCATCAGGCCAAAGCCACTGGCTGGAGCGATGAAGATGGGACAGTGCTCTTTCTTTAAATAAGGAATGCTTTAGATGAGTGTGGAATCAACCAAACATGCGCACATACAGAGGACTGCGATTAATTGTTTTCCATGATCGCTGAAAGTAGGATAAGAAGCAAT
This sequence comes from Lepidochelys kempii, assembly GCF_965140285.1. Classification (NCBI taxonomy): domain Eukaryota; kingdom Metazoa; phylum Chordata; order Testudines; family Cheloniidae; genus Lepidochelys; species Lepidochelys kempii. Next base: position 18,390,352 of record NC_136406.1, on the reverse strand, counting down.
GGGCTTAACCTACGGTAAGGGAGATTTAGGTTAGGGATTAGGAAAAACATTCTAACTCTAAGGATAGTTAAGCTCTGGGTCAGGCTTTCAAAGGAGGTTGTGGAATCCCCAGTACGGGAGATTTTTAAGAACAGCTTGGACAAACACCTGTCAGGAATAGTCTAGGTTTACTTGGTCTTGCCTCAGGGCAGGGGACTGGACTTGATGACTTTTCGAAGTCCCTTCCAGTCCCTTCACTTCCACAGTTCTGTGATTCTATACCTTTCCGCAATGGTTCATGCAGTAACATGGTCCCCACGCCCATCACTCACTCCTCTTTCTCCCTTCCCCCCCACATCTGCGCACACGCTCCTATGGGGGGCTACTGCATCTCCTCTGCAAATTCACTCTCTGGCAGTCTAGCAGTTTGGACCAAACAGGCTGCTTGTTTCTCCCTGCCCCTCCTTCAGCATGGAAAGAAGCCAAGTCCACCAAAGGAAATTGCCACAACCCACCATGCCACTGCTGCAGAAACCTGGAGCAAAGTGGCAGACACTTGAGCTGTTGCAGGATGAGTGGGGTGCAGAAAATGTAGGCACGTGTGTGCACTGCAGCTGGGAGCTGGGAAGCATTGTCCTTCCTGCTGATGTGTAATGTGCTAGCACCTGTCCAGAGAAGTGGTGGCACATTGAAAATTAAACGGGACAAGACACTAGGGAGCACTGGGTCCCCGAGGGATGGACTGCGTGTGACCTAGTTGGGCTTTGCCAGCCCTAATTAAAACATTAGACTAGAAAACCTGCCTTATAGTGATAGATTCAAAGGAGCTACTTAGCTTAACAAAGAGAATGTTAAGGGATGACTTGATTATAGTCCATAAGGACCTTACTGGTAAACAAAGATTTGTTAACGGGCTCTTCAATCTAGCAGGCAAAGATCTAACGTGATCCAATGGCTGGAAACTAAAGCTACACAAATTCAGACTGGAAATAAGGTGTGTGTTGTTGACAATGAGGGTGGGCGTCACAAGGGAACTCTCTGGCTTGTAGCTGCCTACTGGCTCTGCCTGGTGGCTTTCCATGCTGTTGATGTCAGTAAGGGCCTGTTGGTTTGTATCTGATTTTGGTCCTTATCTGTAGGGATTCTGGATAAAGAGCATTTCCTAAAGATCTAAGATAAAATGCACTACCGGCAGACTGACTGTGTGACTTTAAAGTACACAGTGCTTTGCTGAGCTGTCACTCACTAGGCAAACATTTACCTGGCTACATTGGGCCTTTCTCCAGACAGCTGCAACCCAGAACTCTGTGTGACCTGCACTGTTCTCTGTTCTAAATAGATATTGAAAAATAAAAAGGAGGGTGTTGGGGAAGCAGTGGTTATGTCTCCTTCACAAGAAATATCTCCTCCTCCCAGCTTCATGAGCAGTCTCTTTGCGAGAGGGCACCGGGGAACATCCCTCATGGTTGTATGTTGTCTGAACCCATGCTGTCAAATGTCACATAGCATGCAGCCGGCTGTGTAATGGTGCTGCGGGTGTTAGTGAACTGTGTGGTTACACTTAGCTGGTTCCCAGGAGACAACCTGAAATTTCTAATGTTACAAGGGGGCATCTTGCTGATACTGCTAGTTAGGAAGGGGTTTTAATCTTCCAAATTAAAAAAAACAAACAAAACTCCCTACCACTGAAAGCTTTGACCTCTGAGCTGTGAGTCCAATGGTCCTGTGTGATACAGTCTGTACTGACCTCTGGTCAGAGACCTTGGATAAAATTTTCAAGAGCCCCTAAGTGACTTAGAAGCTGAACTCTCATTGAAAGTGAGTGGTATTTAGACTTTTAATTGTCTAAGTAACTTGAAAATGGAATTTAGCCTCCTAAATCACTAAGGGGCTCTTGAAAATATTAGTCCTTGCTTTCTTCTGCATTGGTACAGGACTAAGGAGCGAAGATGGCTCAATAAGTATAATAATATTTCCCTACAGACATCCTTCAGCAGCCAGTGTAGCCGTTTCTATGGTAACCATCTTAAATTGTTTGTCCTACAGGACAAACTAGCGTATCATGAAATGTACCTCATGAGACTGTCAGTACAGTATGGCACAATGAACAACATGGCGATGTCACTCACAACACACTGTTAGCACCCATGTGAACCTGAGAGCGTGGTTTGCATAATGCAAAGCCAGACCTTAGGGTCTAGGTGTTGAAAAGCAGAATATGAATGTGTTACCCTTTGGGTTATAACACAAAATAATTAGACACCCACTCACCATGTCACCTCTCCCCTGAAGGGCTCAGTATGAACCTAACTAAATATTCGGACAGCAGCTAGTGCAAACAAAGGGTATGGAGGGGTATTTGGGACAGAGTTCGGCAAACTCCAGAGAACAGTTGTACCCATTGTTATTCTGCTTCACCTAGAGCCAGGTAAGTAGGTCAGGCAGTGTGTGCACATGTGTGTCTCAGTTGCCATTAGTTTCTCCGCTGGCACAAATGCCATCTCTCCAGGCCCAGGAGGAGTTTTGACTTGACTGTTTCTTTCTCTCTCTCAGTAGCTTTTCACAGCCCTCCTGCTAAAGTTAAGAAGGAGCCACAGAGTCCCTGTTCTGACCCAGCACTGTCCTGCAGCCATAAGCAGCCATTTCGGTACCGCAATGGCGAGCAATGCCTTTACGCCAGGTAATGCTGCTTGCATGCAGGAGGGAGGGAAGGGTAACTAAAGGTGAGGGAGTGCTATTGCAACGTGTCCTGTTCAGTCCCTGGGTCTCTCCTGACATGCTAGTGCAAACTGATTGATGGGTTACTTCCCGTTTAACACTGCACCCCCGGCAGCCTCCTCATGTGCTAGTTTATTGTACAGTATTACACCCAAGAAAATCAGTGCCAGGCAGGAGCGGATTTACCATGAAACAAACCATACAGTAGCCCAGGGCCCCCAACAACAGGGGGGCCGCCAAAATGCAGGACAAATACCTGACAGCGAGTCCCCAGGTCCTGGCTGGTGGCGCAGCAGGGCTCAGGCAGGCAGGCTGCCTGCATGCAGTGGCTGGTGGCCCCACACCACTTCTGGAAGTGGCCAGCTGCTGGCAAGTCTCTGCGTGCCCCTGGTGGGGGGAGGCAGCTCCACACGCTGCCCCACTAACTCTGAATCTGCCACTGGTGCCAGCCAGTTTACTTGTTCAAATAAAACCCTCCTAATGTAGCAGTGCTCTGCTGTACCCCTGTCCTCAATCCCTGCACAGTCCCCTTGCATCTCCTTGTTGATGTCTTGGCTGCCCCTAACGCTTAGAACAATTTCCCTCTTCTTGTCTGCCAAGCACTTTCCCTCTCCTCCTTCATCCCTCCCTTCCCCAGATCCTCCCTGTACTGACCTTCCCACCACTCCTCTGCACCTCTTTGTATTTGCACTGTAAGTGCTTCACCACCCAGGCCTTGTCCTCCCATTCATAAGAACATAAGAACAGCCACTCTGGGTCAGGACAAAGGTCCATCTAGCCCAGTATCCTGTCTTCTGACAGTGGCCAATGCCAGGTGCCCCAGAGGGAATGAACAGAACAGGTAATCATCAAGTGATCCATCCCCTGTCACCCATTCCCAGCTTCTGGCAAACAGAGGCTAGGGACACCATCCCTTGCCCATCCTGGCTAACAGCTCCATGAACTTATCTAGTTCTTTTTTGAATCCTGTTACAGCCTTGGCCTTCACAACATCCTCTGGCAAGGAGTTCCACAGGTTGACTGTGCGTTGTGTGAAGAAATACTTCCTTTTGTTTCTTTTAAACCTGCTGCCTATTAATTTCATTGGGTGACTCCTCTGTAAAGTGCCATTAGTTTGATCAAGGAGAGCGATCAGTAATAAGAAAGAGGGAACTTTACTCAGAGCGCTGCATTGCCAGGTGACAGCCTGTGGCACGTTCTCCCCAGGTGAATGGAATGGGTCGCTGTCAGGAGATTGTAATATTCCAATATCTGTTTGACTGTCCCAGTGCCTATGACCAAACCAGACAAGTTGGACTCAAGTCCCCAAACCCAGGAACCCCGATACAGTCACCGCTTCAACATTTCCCTAGGCAGGACAGGAGCTTCCTGAGCCCTCGGGGGCCGTCCCAACCCACATCCAGCCGTGGATTCCTCATGGAACACAGGTGAGTGTCCACAGCAGTAGCAAGGTGGTAGACAGCCTCCAACGAAAGGGGCTCCCCTCCCCAAAGCTCCCTTGACGTTCTCCCCCCTTCCCCCATATCTCAATCAAAGTTGTCTCTTTCCAGCAATCATAGACCTTCCCTCTTGTTACCAGCCTGGGTCCCAAGCTGCTGCCCTGTGCCTATGTGGGGGAAGTCTATTGTCTGAAGCCCATTCAGCTCTATAGCCGTAGCTTCTATATGACCTACGGCTATGCAACAGCCCCCGGGAATACCTTGCTAGAACTGTGCACGTGTGTCTCTTTTGATTAAGCTACAACCCTCTAAAATCCCTGTTCCTCCTACCACTGCATACGGGTCTCAAATAGTTTGTGATTAGGGAAAGCAGTCACCACAACAGCTATTTCCCCCCATTTAGCTCCATCTACCAGCCACCTACGGAGATGTGCCGTTCCTTCCCCTCCTCTCAGGCCATGGGCCGAGACGCTCCAGTTGCCTACCAGCGCCAGATGTCCGAGCCCTGCCTACATTACCATCCGCAGGACTTTAAACAGGAGTACCACGACCCAATGTATGAGCAGGCAAGCCAGCTGGGGAGCAGCAGTGACCACTCGTACCCAGCGGGAGTGGTGATCAAGCAGGAGCAGACAGACTATGCCTATGACTCAGGTAGGGCAGGAGAATTATCCTGACTAAAGCAATACATGCAGGCCAGATGCTGCTGGGTGTGCTGGCTCCTGGGGAACCTTCTCGCTGGCATTGTCACGGGCTATGGGGCAACAGCACATAGGTGCTTTGGCTAACAGCCTCCCTCCCCCTGCAAAACCTCCCCTCCCTATTTCCACACCCTGAGGGAGGTTTTCTGAGAGCAGGGAAAGAGCTGTGAGAATGATTCAAGGTTGGAAAACATGACTTAAACTGAGTGAGAGGCTTCAGAAGCCCAGTTGGTTTAGTTTATCCAAGAGAAGGTGAAGAGGTGACCTGATCCCTGTCTATACGTACCTGCCTAGGGAAGACATTTCTGACAGGAAATGGCTCTTTACTCTAGCAGAAAAAGGCAGAACAAGACCCACTAATTGGAAGCTGACATGAATAAATTCCACCTGGGAAAAAGGCACCCATTTTTATTAGGGTGGGTGATTAACCATTGGAACAATTTACCTAGGGCCATTGTGGATTCTTCATCCATGAAGTCTTTAAATCAACACTGGGTCTCTTTCTAAAAGACAAGCTCCAGCTCAACCAGCATTTAGAGGTTTGATGCAGAAATTACTGGATGAGGTTCTCGGGCCTGTGCTATGCAATAGGTCAGACTAGATCAGGGGTTCTCAGACTGTGGGTTGCAACCCCATTTTAGACTTGCTGACGCCTGGGACTAAAGCCAAAGCCCGAGCCCCACCACCAGGGACCAAAGCCCAAGGCCTAGGCAGCAGGGCTGAGGTTACAGGCCCCCGGCCTCGGGCTGAAGCCTTTGGGCTTCGGCTTTGCGCCCCCCCTACCCCACCAGGGGTGGTGGGGCTCGGGCTTTGGGCTCCCCCGGCCTGGGGCAGCAGAGTTTGGGTGGGGCTTAGGCTTCAGTCCCCTCTGCTGAGGTCATGTAGTAATTTTTGTTGCCAGAAGGGAGTCACAGAGCAATGAAGTTCGAGAACCCCTGCACTAGATGATCAGAATGACCCATTCTGGCCTTGAACTCTGTGAATCGATGAATCAGACTTTCCAGGCTGCAGAAGGAGAATCCCTCAGCTGCAGCTGCCCAGTAGGAATTTATGTTGTTAGTGTATTATTTCTATTTTAATATTGCCTAGGGGTTCTGGTCAAAGAGCAGGACCGTATTGTGCTGGGTGCTACGTACACACATTGGATGTCCCCAAAGGGAAAGGGGACAGAGCATCTCAGAGGGTCTGCGGGAGATTACAGGTCACTAGGCTACTCCCCAAGTCTGTCCTCTACCTTCCCCTAAAGCCTACGATTACATCTCAAAAAGAGGTGTGGCCTCCCTCCCCCCTGTGCCTGAGCACTAATTACAGGAATACTGCCCTGCCAGAGATACTTGTGGCCCCCAGAGCTGGGAAATTAATGAAGGCTAATGCACAGTAATGCATGTTCTTTACTAGCCTGTTATTGACAATCTTAAGTGGTGAAGCAGCCAGAGATGGAGGCCAAGAAGCGTAATCTCTCTGCCTGGCCCTAGTTGGCCTATTACAGAGGACATTCCACGGGCTCTCTGGAGCAAATTCCTTTCTCCCTGAATGATAAAGTGGAGGATTTTTGGAAAGCAGTGACTTTTGAGATGATGATGAGTCTATAATTGCTTAGAAAATGGACTGCTGCCCTGCCAGTTTCCAGTGAAACCTCAGAACTGCTTGGCAGTATTGGTAGGGATGCCATGTCCCGCCTGCTCAGCATCCCAGTGGGTTCTGTGCTGCCCACAACCCTGCAGGGGTGGGACGATCCTGCACTATTGCGATCAATGGCAAAGCTCCATCAGCAATGCAGGACTGGGCCCTTATTGAGCCCAGTTTGTAAAGAGTCATGGAAGTGCCTTGGAAAAAAGCTCAAGTCCTATATTCAGTCTTTGATTCATGCCCCACAATCTGCCTGCTAACAATAACAATAAATAATAACTTACGCTTCCTTAAAAAGATCAGAGAATGTTTCCTGGTAGGAATTCTGACTCCTGCAATCTGCAGAAATGCTCTGGCAGCTGGCCAGGCTGCAATGACCTCCTCTTGAGGGATCTGAGAACACTGAGCAGGACTCTTGCTTTCTGGATGTATTTTTAGTCATGTTCTGGTTGGATTCCAAGGGTAAGTCCTCAAAAGAACAGGTTTCAGAGTAACAGCCGTGTTAGTCTGTATTTGCAAAAAGAAAAGGAGTACTTGTGGCACCTTAGAGACTAACCAATTTATTTGAGCATGAGCTTTCGTGAGCTACAGCTACTTCATCCGATGAAGTGAGCTGTAGCTCACGAAAGCTCATGCTCAAATAAATTGGTTAGTCTCTAAGGTGCCACAAGTACTCCTTTTCTTTCCTCAAAAGAAGGAGCCCTTTTCTCTGGATCCAGACCTGTGTATGGGCAGGGTAGGTCACATCTGGTTTCTCTGCTTCCTTGAAGAGTCCTGGGGGTGCCTTGTTGTCTTCTGACCCCTCCCCCAGCAATGCACAATCACTAATCCAGAGTCCCCAGTGAATGAATGAGTGACAAAAAACAGAGGGGAATGGAACTCTGTGTGTGTTCCTCATACCACAACATATGAACTGCCACTCCTGATCAGACCAGGGGTTCATCTAACCAGGCTTCTCTCTGCAACAGTGCCCAGCACCAGATGCTTTGACAAGCGATGTAAAACACCCTACAATGGACAGTTATGGAATAATCTTCCCCTATCCCCAGGCACTTAGAGGTTGGCTCATGCTCTGAAGAAAAAGTGTTTAACACCCCTATAAATTTGTATTTTTTAATGTAACTCTGGATAGCCTCATGATTTACATAAATGTCAAATCCCACTCAGCTCTTGGCCTCAAAATATCATGTGGCAGTGAGTTCCAGATGCTAAGTATGCATTGTGTTTAAAAAAACCCAAGAAGGATAGCATCTCAGGAGCTTCATTTGCCCCCTTGTTCTTGTGACAAGGCAGGTGAGATAATATCTTTTATTGGACCAGCTTCTGTTGGTGAGTGAGGCAAGCTTTCGAGCTACACAGAGCTCATCCTCAGGTCTGGGAAAGGTACTTGGTGTGTCACTCACTTGTTTTGGTGTCATGAGATGAGTCAGAAATGAAACACTTGTTAGTGAAGACCACTAGGGGCTTCAGTGTGGCTCTTGGTTTTGCATGGAAAGTGCTCAGATACTGTGCTGATGGGAGGCTGCTGTTACTCCCTATATAAGAGGTGTGTCGGGTGGGATCGAGCTTAGTGCATGAGCTAAAAGCCAACTGGTTGTTAGCTAAGGTCTGTAGAGCAGACTCATTTTATCTCGCTCTCTCTCTAAGTGGTCTTGGTGCCACTAGATGGGCCAGAACACCACACCCAGAAGGTGTGTGGGTTACACTAGCTCTTAGAAAAGGAGTACTTGTGGCACCTTAGAGACTAACCAATTTATTTGAGCATGAGCTTTCGTGAGCTACAGCTCACTTCAAACATCTGATGAAGTGAGCTGTAGCTCACGAAAGCTCATGCTCAAATAAATTGGTTAGTCTCTAAGGTGCCACAAGTACTCCTTTTCTTTTTGCGAATACAGACTAACACGGCTGTTCCTCTGAAACCTGTCACTAGCTCTTAGGAAGAGCTTTGGCCACCTAGGAGGCAGCAGTGGCCAGAGGGAATAGCAAGTGGGTTCTGCAGAAAGCGGTTTTCTTACCCGAGCCAGTGTGTGCCAGGGACGCTGGAACAGTTTGTATAGTTGAGGTGCTGAGAGCCATTGAACCAAACTGGAAAGGCTGTATATAATGGAAACCCCTTCAAGGGAGGCAAAGAGTCCTGTGGCACCTTATAGACTAACAGACATATTGGAGCAGAAGCTTTCGTGGTGTTCCAATACGTCGGTTAGTCTATAAGGTGCCACAGGACTCTTTGCCGCTTTTACAGATCCAGACTAACACAGCTACCCCTCTGATACTTGACACTTCAAGGGAGCAGCTGCATCCCTAGTTCCAGCACCTATGGTGTGCACGCTGCAAGCTCCCCTGCATTCTGTTTAGCTCTCTGCAGACTTTGCTGTGTTCAGCCTTGCAGAAGTTGCACAGAAATCCCTTTGTCAAGAGCTGCAGGAGGGAGTCCAGTGGCTTGGAACTAGGACAGAGAATGCACTGCGGTCTCTGCAGCGCCAGTGACCTTCAAATGCTAGGGGAGCTGGAGCACTCCTCCCCAGTGCCAGGGATTGCATTACATAACCTTGAACCGTGCTCCCGCCCTGCAGCTTGGCACACATTGCTCCTCTCCCTCTGAATGGAGTCAGAGGAATTTCATTCACAAAATGGAGGGCTGGGGAAGGAGCTGAGCTCCCAGTTGGGCTGGCGGTGGTGTCAGCTTTCACCACATGCTTTCTTTTCATAGGCAGCTGACATCAGCCGGTGGCTGGTAACATGAGCTGGTGTGTTGCTGTCTGACTGCTGCCTGGAGCGAGTCAGGGACAATGAGAAACGACTCCCTCGTTTGGAGGTTAAATCGCAGGATAAACCAGCTTTGTTCTGAGAAGCAAATCTTTTCTTTTTACATCTGTGCCACTAACACCAAACTGGAGAACGGGAGCCACTCCCAGCACAGCTGGGCCTGTCTGCTGCGCTAAGCAGAAATTTCTAATCAGCTGGACTTACTATCTTCCTCTTGGCTCTGTCACCCCCACAGCAAGCATCCTGGGGGAAGTCAGGGGTGAAGACCCAGTATCTCAGAGGATGCCAGAGCTGATCACAGCACTACAGAAATGTTTATTAATAATCTCCAAAGGGGGCTGCCTGGGAACCCAACCAGTCAGGGACTAAAGTTAGTTTCTCTCAGTGAAAAGCTTATTTTCCAGCAGACTCCTGCCTGAGGTGTGGGCACATGCTGCCGTGATCCATACTAGATTAATCCCCCTTTGAAGAGAGAAGGCTGCTCCTGTTCTCCTGGTGTTTTAATGGCCACTTTGGACTGGTTTTTATGAGCAAAAATAAATTCAATCACATTTCCCACTGGGGTTCTGAATGTATCTCTGTGTCCGCCATAGAGACATACCCCTCACTGAGTGCCTCCACCCTGACATGGGTAAAAATGACCCTGCTTCCAGCAGAATGGCTTTCGTGAAACTAGTTTATGTCTGTAATAATGTACAGTGCAGACTGCAGTCAATTCAGTGTACCCCTGCCTTTAGCATCAGCAGAAGAGCGCTGAAGGCAACTGCATTATACAAAAAGGCATGAGAAACGTGAGAAAACTCTTCCAAAGTGTCCAGTTAGTTCCCTCATTCCAGGCGGGGCTGGAAAATTAATGTATAAACTACAGTAACCAGTCATACTGTATGTGCAGTATGGAACCTTTAAAACTGCTGCCCTCTTTCACACCCACCTTGTTTTTACCCTTTCACTTTTTCTAATGCTCATGAGAACTAAGACCCCAAGTGCTTGCAACAATATACCTGAAACAGACTGTCCATAGGAGCACTATGCAGCAGGGGCCCTGCAGTCCATAGCTGCACTGTAGCAAAATAAGAACATAGGAATGGTCAGACCAAAGGTCCATCTAGCCCAGTGTCCTGTCTTCTGACAGTGGCCAATGCCAGGTGCCCCAGAGGGAATGAACAGAACAGGTAATCATCAAGTGATCCATCCCCGTCGCCCATTCCCAGCTTCTGGCAAACAGAGGCTATGGACACCATCCCTTGCCCATCCTGACTAATAACATCCTCTTCACCTGTAACAATCAGAGTGCAGTCCAGTGTCACGCATAGCTGCCGACTCCGTGGGTGCTCCGGGGCTGGGAGCACCCACAGGGAAAAATTGGTGGGTGCTCTGCACCCACCAGCAGCCAAGCTCCCCACCCCAGCTCACCTTGCCTCCGCCTCCTCCTCTAAGCGTGCCGCGTCCCCACTTCTCAACCCAGCACTTGCTGCCGCAAAACAGCTGTTTCGCAGCGTAACAAGCTGTGGGAGGGAGGGGGGAGGAGCGGGAATGCGGCGCGCTCAGGGGAGGAGGCCGGCAAGAAGCGGGGCCGGGGCGGGGATTTGGGGAAGCAGTCCAATAGGGGCAGGGAGGGGGAAGAGTTGGAGCGGGGACTTTGGGGAAGGGGTTAGAATGGGGGCGGGGCAGGGCAGGGATGGAGTCGGGGCAGGGGGGAGTTGAGCACCCACTGGCACCAGGAGAAGTTGGCGCCTATGGTGTCACGTCACCCTAAACCCTAAATGAAGGAGAAATAGCAAACAAATTTAACCTGTGTTAATATTTCCGCTCTCTCTTTGTCATGGTGGATAAAAACAGTGCTTTGGGTGGTGTCACAATTGCACATTAATTTAATCCATGGCTATTGAAAATGTGGTGAGAGGACAAGCCCTAGAACCGGTCTGAGCTGGAGCAAAGATGGGATCTAGAGTCTCAGTTTTCTCTTAGGAGGGCACAAGGCTAGTGGTTGGCCCGGCTGTTTCAGGGCCTGAGGCTGTGATCCCGTATGATGAGCAGGCCGGCTCTGATACTTGTTGTGCTTGGCAGTGATCTGTGTGTGTTGATCATTCTGTAGATGTTCCTGGCTGTCCTTCCATGTACATGAACGCTGAGGGGTATCAAAGCCATTCAAATACCGAAGGGACATTAGGTAAGAAACCTCCATGGCTCTGTCTCCTCTTCATCTGCTCCTGCAATGGACCTCACTCCAGTGCTGCAGCTTGTCTGTGTTCTCTGATTGCATCTGCTGCTGTCTCTTCCAGGCTATGGCTACAACAAGCAGATGAGGCCATTTGCTGATGATGTCTGTGTCGTCCCAGAGAAGTTTGAAGGTCAGAGAGAAACCTGTGTGTCTTCCAAATCTTGGGGTAGAATGAGGTTACCCCAAGCCCTATGTAGCCATGTGAGTGGGCATAGTCACTGCCAGCTCTGCTCACTCTATTTGTGACCCTATTCATTCGGAGATGCCGCACCTGGATGTATGAGTCATGGCTGATGTTGTGCTTCCTGGGAGTTTGTTTTCTGAGTTTTCATAGAAGCAGACAGACATTTCAGCAGCTGAGCCCCGATCACTGCAGTTGGTGGTGAATTTCTCCTCCTCTTCACTCCTGTGCAAACTGAAATGTTGTAGGCAAACACTTGAGAGATGCTGATTTCTGCACAGTAGTTGAACCCAGGATCACCCAGCCAGTAGCCCCATTTCCCAGCTTTGTTATTGGTGTTGGGGCCCAGTCCCTCTTGATTACTGTCCCAGCTCTCCACAGGCACCCCCAAACCTTCTCGCCAAGATCACTGCCCTTTCCTAGTGCCAGCTGAGCACGGCACCCCAGGGCCTCTTTACCAACCTGGCTTCCGTTTACAGTAGTCTCCATACACCCCTAGAGTCGCTGTGTGGTTGTCAGTGTCACTCTGAAGGCAGTGCGTCTAACATGGGCTCACTCACAGTAATGGAGCTTGGTCCTGATGTGCAGCCTGCCACCCATACAGGTCAGAGTGTGTGGGATTGCCCTGGGATGAGACACAAGCTGAAATCATTCCGATGTGCTTTGCTGCTGCAGGAGTCAAGCCTGAACATGTAAATGCCTCGTGCCAGAAGCCAGGCCCGGCATCTGCCCAGAATCTTGGCACCTGTATTTCTCAGCCTCTCTCCTCGTCCCCTTTGGGATTCGCCCACCCCCATTGGGACCCAAGGGCCAGCCCTGCCTTTTGTGAACATTAGAGGAGGAGATTACCTAATGGGCTTTGATGCTGGGCATCAGCCAGCTGGGCTATCTGCACATTAACAGCAGTTCTGAGCCTGGGCCTGAATGAGTTGCTAGTGATTCCCCACTGCCCAGGGATGTGGGAGTCAAGGGAGGTGGGGGCCAGTCTCTGAAGGGGGCAGTGACGCTGGGGGGAAAGCACATTTGGTCTAAAGCTCTATTTCTGCAGAGTTCTCTCAGAAATCAGAGGGCAGCCAGTTCCTTTAGCATCCATCTCTGGAGGATGGGGCTCTACTGGGAGCGGATGCCATGTCCTACTGCATTAGGGTCTTGTTGCATTTAAACTGTGAAGTGATCCCTGAACTACAGTAAAACTCTCCCAACTTCTTCCAATTAAACAAAGAGCAAGCAACTCTTTCGGCTGGCTTGTCACACGATTCCTGCTGCACTCTGGGCTCTGGCTTTCTGACCAGACTCTCCTCTTGGGTAAACAGCAGGTGAGAGGAGGTTAGTCCTCAGGCATCCCTGTAGTAACCTCTGTAGGTGGCCTGGAGCCTGCTTTGTCTTTTGTGGCTTTCCACCGAGAAGCCCTCTCTGCATCTTCCTCCCGTCAGGAGAGGCAGAACTGCTGGAGGGCAAGGGAAGGGACATAGCAAAACCCTTTGTGTTTGTTCTGCTCAGCAGGAGACATCAAGCAGGAAGTGAGCGGGTACCGGGAAGGACCCCCATACCAGCGCCGAGGGTCTCTTCAGCTCTGGCAGTTCCTGGTGGCTTTGCTGGATGATCCCACCAATTCCCACTTCATCTCCTGGACCGGCAGAGGGATGGAGTTCAAACTCATTGAGCCTGAGGAGGTGAAAACTCTTCGGCTTCTACCCATGGAGCAAGAGGGGCCCCTGGGCTGACTTACTGATTCTGCAGATTCCTAAGGGCCAGGGCCTTTGCCACATGTAAGGCCTCCTGCCTGCCAGTTGCCCTAAGGGTCACCACTGAGGCTGGGGTTTTAGAGGAGGAGGCCACAGCAGCTGAGTGCCAAAAATCCCAGCTCTATGATGGCGGCGCCCATCATCTGAGCTTCAGCAGGTGAACAGTCTGGGTCAGTGGGTTCCAGATACAGGAGATGGCAGTTTCCCCTCCAATAGCTCCCTCATTAGGATCTCAGAGTTGCTAAAGGGAATTGCAGTTGGTGGGTTTCTCAGCTGGTCTCCTTCTTCCAAGGGGTTTTACTCTTGGGCTGTCCCATGTTGGTTCTGTGCCACCTATCTCATGGTCAGTGCCCGATGCTGTCTCTGAGATCCGGGGCAGGAGTGTATCTCATTGATCACAGCATTTTAAATAAAAATCTGGGAGAAACCGTGTCCTAATCTGGGGATGGATGGATTCGAACTGCAATTAACAGATATCATTTCTAGTGCCACCATGTTCCAAACAGAGCAATAAACTCTGATAATAGCTGGGAAATGTGTCTGGAACATCCATTAATGTCAGGATCCGATTTATGGCTGTGTTTAGCAGCTGCTCCAGCTAATCCCCCGGCTCTTACGAACATGTGCAGCGCAGATGGGCTGAGTCACTTTGCTGGGTCACTTCACTATTAACATTCGTTTACAAGTGTTTTCTCAGCCTCTTTTTTGTATAATAGTGCTCATCGTTCAAGGGTGAAGGTGGTTTCAGGTGAAGTGGTCCTTTCCCAGTGCTGACCTGGCTGTGGGCATGTCCCGCCAATATAGAGGCACTGGCTAAAAGTGCCAAGCACTTTGCATGTAGTCTGTAGTAACATATGACCTTTTCATCAGCTACTCAGCACCCAGGATTACCAGTATTCTCAAACCCCTTACTTTCCGTCAGAATGTTGGGGGATCGAGGAAGGTCGTTTGTGGGCCGGTGACAATGTTTGCCTATTGATGGACTTTTCCATCAATACAATTGCCACAGGGACATTTGCACGCACACATTCTCTCAGTGATGAAAGGAAGCTTCTGTTTATCAGCCTTGCCCTCCTTGTTCACTGCAGTGAAATGTGAACGATGCTGTATTTATTAGTTGTATTCCATTGTTTGCCTACTTTAAATTATTATTTATATTACCTTTTGAGCAGCATCCTTCTCTCAGAAAGGAATCACACGGAACATCCCCCAGACAGATAAACACAGGCATTTGTCATGCGCTCCTTTCCTCAGAGCTTACAGACATTAATGCACCCTGGTGTTTTGTCCTGCAGGTGGCCCGGCTGTGGGGTATCCAAAAGAACCGGCCAGCCATGAACTACGACAAGCTGAGCCGGTCCCTTCGCTATTATTATGAGAAGGGCATCATGCAGAAGGTCAGTTTGTGATGGGATCCAAGTTCTATGCTCGTCCTGACACTTGTCTTGCTTGTGATTGGAGGTTTGGCTGGCTCATGGCAAGTTCTGAACCCCCTGACTTCCTGAGGTTCCCTCTTTCCCTGCAACTCTCTCCCTGGCCCACCATTCGCAGAGCAGGAAGCAAAGAAACAAGACCCCTGAGGAAAGGTTGAAGGAGCTGAATCCAGGCATCCTAGGGGAAAGCCGATCAGGGGGCGGGGTCATGCTTTCTCCATGTTCGCCTGCGTTGGGGAGCAAGGGGGGGATCCTCTCTACAACAGTCAGGGTGCCTGTCATGGGATTAGTTGCCAAGGGAGTCTCTTGTTGTTATTAGTGCTAGTTAGAGTTATAAAAAGGCTAAAGGTAGCACCTATCCATGTGCTCTGGGCACCCTTAACATAGCCTATAAATACAGCGTTCAGTCCAGCAATTGAAGATAACCCACGACAAATCCTGGTCCTCATCGAATGGTTCTCCAACCCGACAGTTAAAAGTCTCTTTCCCACCCTCCCCATTTCCAGCCCCCTAAGAGAAAAGCTGTACCTTGCAACATGGCCCGCCTGCTTATCAGGTTGAGATGTCACCATCCCTGGAGCTATTTCAGATGGGACTAGGGCAGCAGCCACAGAGGATGCTGGACGAAGTGGTGAAAACTCCCTCTCTGACATGGGGACGGTCTAGAGGAGCCCAGGGTCTTTCCTAGCTCTATGGGGTCCCTCTCATCCCCCACTGAACAACTCACATGCCCATGGCTGCTGTCATTCGCTGGGAGCAGCTAGCTGCACGCCAACTGGGTGGGACAGAGACTGTAGCATTCACCTTGTCTCCTCCCTGCAGGTTGCTGGAGAGCGCTATGTGTACAAGTTTGTGTGTGAGCCTGAAGCCCTTTTCTCCCTGGCCTTCCCTGACAATCAGCGGCCAACCCTGAAAGCAGAGTTTGACCGGCAGATCAGCGAGGAAGATACTGTTCCTCTCTCCCACCTGGACGAGAACACGGCTTACATCCAGGATCTTGGGAGCCTCCCTTCCCAGCCTTACAGCAAGGGCTACCCCTACTAATTCCACCAGTAGCCTGCTGCACAGCCGTTGTGTTTGTATCTATGGAGACGTTTGTTAGTAATCGATCTGCATAGAAGCTTTCCTGGGCCAGCTTGGGCTCCACTAGACTCTTTGAATAGCTGCCTTTGAAACAGGCAGAGGTGATGCGAGCCCATCCTTGGACAGCTCGCCAGCATCTGAGGCTTTGAAAGACATTGGCTGCACCTCATTCACCCAGGATGTGGCCCCAGACTTGGTGCAATGGAACTGGCTCTCTCACCAGTACAGAAACCTCTCCGGGCTGCCAGCAGCAGCATCCAGAGCCAGTGCTGCCTTCATTCAGTTAAATGTGTGATTGTGTCACATCCCTGCATCGATCCTGTCTCTGGCTATGACCTCCCGCCGAGCAGGGTGGGGAGGAAATGGGACCCTGTTGGGCTCTCTCCTCTGATTTTATGATTCTGTGAAAGCTGTTAATTCCCTCGCTTCCCCAGACACACACACTCCTACAAAGCTTCCCTCAGACACCCAGCCCACCTACAAGCACTGTTATTACCCCCACTACTTCTTACGTGCTGGGGACGTAAGAAGTAGTGCAGTAAGCAGGGCAGTAGGGAGCTGAAGGCTTCAGCTCACACTTATTCCATACAAACAGCTTGGCGGGAATGGGGAACATTTCTTCCCTTGGATGCATTTGCTCCTGTCTTGGTGCCTTCTTGCTCAGGATGCTTCATCTCTGGGCTGTTTAGTGTTTGAAGCCTGTTGTCATTCTGGCAACGACAGGAAGGGGACCAGCTGCCACCAGCCAATGCTGGCGTGGTTCTGGTCTGCTTGATAGGAAATGTCACCGAGGGTGAGCCATGGAGCCCCTGGACTCCACTGGCCTGGAGTGTGGCTCTGAGCCAGAGGAACCCTGCAGATAACTGGGAATTTGAGGATAGAGAGCAAAGTCTGAGATGGGGTCCGAGGAAAGGGATGCTGGTGCCCATGGGCTCCAATGCCCAAGCCAGTGGCTGGGCTGCTGATTGCTCCTGACTGAGCAGGGGCTACCTACAGCAGCCAAACTCTTCAAAACTGAAGAGCTTCCACCAAAAACATCCTCAGCAATTTTGAGAGACTCTAAGGTGCCACAAGTACTCCTTTCCATTAGCGCTGGTCAGACCTGCTGTCCCTGGGCAAGTGGGTAAACCCTGGAGGTTAGAAAACAATCTCAGCCTCTGGATGGGAGGCATTTGCTTTGCAAAAAAGCCACACTCTCCTTGTTCATCTGATTCTGGCCTTCCCAGAAGGGCACATGCGAGGGGTAAGGGAGGAGTTCATGAGACGCTGTCAGGGGTCCCAACTGGTTAATGCAGCACGGGCTGCATAACGAGAGATTGTTATGCCATCTCTCACAGCCTTCTCACTGAGAGGCCCCCTCCCCTGCCCCCACTGTGCTAAGCAGCCCCACCCAGGCACAACCACAGCAGGATCACAGGAGCAGCAGTGCCTGTGTGGTGGAGCTCAGCTCTCCTTGCGCCCTGCTGCTCCTCTGGATGACTTTCAGGCTCCTGAGGGCAGAAGGCTTTTGGCTCAGCCTCATGTGGCAGTTTGGAGGGAAAGTTTTTTATATTGCTTAAGAGGCTGATTTCCCAGGAACTTCCTCTCTATGCAGCTAGCAGGGATCCTCGCTTCGGCCCCAGGTGCAATGTCTGGAGGGGAAGCTCTCTGTGACCCACAGCGTGGTGGGCATGTTCCATTTACAAAGTGCTCAGCCTGCTCCTCTGCCCCCTTGTGAGAACCTCCCTCCTCCTCTACTGGCCCCACCCCTCCTCTGGGCCTCTGCAGCCCTCGCCCTGCTCACTCCTCTTGTGGGAAGCACACTTTCTCCATTGCCCCACGAGTGAAGGAGAGGGGGAGCTCTTCCCATCGGCATCACTTATTTTTATTATTTATGAGTGTAAAAAAATACTATAATCAATAAATTGGTCTATATCTTTGGCCGGTGCCCCTTCATTCAGCTCCCTGGCTTCTTCTACCTTCCCTTCTAAGCTTGCTCTGCTTGTGTCACGGGCATCAGCATGCAGCTTTGTATGGACTGATTCAGCCAGACGGGGGATGTGCATTTATTTTCATGTTCGGTGTAGGCCAAGGTACTGTAACTGGCCGGAACCCTGTGGACTAGTGACCTGCTCCTGTGCAATCACTTGCAAAGGGACAGTTCCCACTCAGCAGCCTCCGGTTCCTTGTCCTCCAACCCAAGTCGTGTCTGCCCTGCTGAAGCCCACTCCAGAGGGCGAGACAAGGACAGGAGCAGTGGCAGATCATGGGCTCGCAGTGCGAGCTGGACACGTGCAAGTTTTATACCAAATATTTGGGGGGATGTTTTTTCTCACTGTGTGTTTAATTTTTCTACCTGGCTAACAGCATTTGCTTTTTATGATTTGCTGTCAACTCTCAATGAAAACAATGTACATTATAAGACTGCACTAGGCACCAGCTGCCTAAGATAAAGGTGCAAATTCTCCCAATGCTATAAACCACCGTTTTGGGTCAGCCCCTGTTCAGATAAAGCCTTTACAAATTACAGTGCTGGGCATTACAAAAATCCCTTTCCTACAATCCCAACCCATGCATGATTCACCCTGCAGCCCAGCACCGGCTCCAGTCTTACTGGGCCATTGTCAGGGTGCTGAGAGTTGCTTTAGCAATATACTAGCTGCAGATGTTTCCATGGGAAATGCTATTTGAGCTGTTCAAGCCTGCCCAGGGCTGGCTGCTGCTGGAAGGAGGATGGGGGCAAATACTAGATTTATAAACTTAATATTAAGTGAGAAAATGGAGTGTTTTGTTTTGTTCCCTGCCAGGCTGTGCAGGCAAGAAACCCAGAGTGAATGACTTGCCTTCACACTGGCACCATGCTAGGCTTCCTCTGCATGTTAAACTGCTCCTGTCACAACACCGCATAAGTCCCTGTTTAAAGGGGAAGTCGGTGGTCCAGCAGAGCCTCTCCATTGCAGGAGGGCTGAGAGAGTGCACATGTCCACACTCAGGAAGAGATTGCGATACCTGGACAAACCTATGTGGCTTTTTCACTCCTCAGAGGTGGGCTCTGTGACCTCAGGCATCAGTGAGCACCTTTGGATTTGAGTGCCTGCAAAGTGCATCCCAGCAGGAGTCCTGCACTGAGGGAGCTGGGCCTCCATGCTTTGCACAACTGCCTGGGTGGCGGGAAGCAGGTGAGAGGGCAGTGGTGGGCTGGGGAGAAAAATACACCAGGAAGCAATGGGGCAAGAGAAGAAAATGTGTTTCATAGCTTGTCATTTCGGCACAGGACGACTGGAGACGCTGTCTGGGCTTGTGGGGGTCTGGTCATGCGAGGGTGACGCTGGGACTCTCCCTTTAAACTTGGACAGGCAGGGGTTTTAATGTTGTGGTAATGCCCAAAAGAGGGAAGGTGCTTGTCATGACTCCACGCTCGGCAGACTCTTTACTCCCTCCCTGAGCCTCTCTGTATTCACCATCCTCGGACCCGAATAAAAGAACCCACTGTGCTTCATCCCACCCTGTCTCCATGTTCTCTGTGTGAGGATGTTAGCAGACGGCTTCTCCCCCTGCCTTGGCTAAGAAGCCCTAGGCCTGGGGGTTTCCCCACAGAAGAAGGATTGTCCAGAGTCCCAAATCCCCCGGTCCGTTTCCATGACCACAGACCTTCTGTCCATCTTCTGCTATAGAGTGCCGGGAAGGAGGGAACCCCGGAGAGTCACAAGCCAGGTGAATTTACTTCTGAGCTGAATCTCTCCTGACCATGGGCCTCTTGACTCTCATCGCAGGCAGGTGCATAGGGTCAGAAGGGTGGAAGCTCGTGTTAAATAGGAGGGTTGAAGGGCTAGGAGGGAGGAGCGGGGTGGGTGCTCTGAAGGTGGAGCTGTTGAGACTTAGCACAGGAGGGGAGGCTGACAGCTCTAGGCTGGGAAGGGGGGGCCCCAGCAATGCATCTCTCTCCCCAGGTGTCACTGCTGCTGGCCCCGGCCCCATCACCCCAGTTCCTACCTGACCCCAAGCACCGCGGCAGCCACTCCAGTTCCCACAGGTCCTGCTCTCATTTTCATCTGTCCCCACCCACCTGGCGCATGCATGCAGTTTACAGGGAATGACACACCAGGGTGCACCCCCACAGTATTTCCATTGCAGCAGTGCTAGCCTCCACTTCCACACCCTCTGTGCTGGTTCTATCCCCCCCATGCTGGGTGAGAGCCTACCATACTCCTGGATTAAATGCTGACTTTAAGGCTCCTGAGGGTACAGCACAGTGGGGCTGTGAGCTGCGTTGTAATGCACATGTACAGCTACCTCCCAGCCTGGCCTTCAACGTTACAGAATGTGAGCGCTGCATGGGATTCTCTGTGCTTAGTAAAGCTTATAAAGGTGCTCCGTGTAAGCAGGGCACTGGCGACTCTGAACTCCAGCTGAGAGGCCAGGGCACCAATGTGCAAGGTGTGGGATCTGCAGAATCACTGGCTGGAAAGTCCACTTGTTTCTGTCCTGGCTCTATAGTGTTTGCAGGGGTGGGGAAATCCCTGCTCTGGAAACTCCTGGTGTGTTCTGTGGTCCAGTGGCTCTTGCCTGGAAGGAGCTATAGCTGCTCCTGCTGCAGAAGCCCCGTCCTGGCAGTGAAGCCAGGAGCTGGGTTTGTGGTGTCCCCCAGGGTGTTGCTACAGGATGAAGGAGGAGCAGACTGAAGGCTTTGGGGGACATGGGAAGAAGGAGAGTTCATTATCAGCCCAGCCTGCCTCAGCGTGGCCCTGGGGGCACTGCCGTCCAGCTCAAGCGCTCGTTGTTAGGACAGTACACAATGAAATCAGTAGTTTCCTACTGCACCTGGAGCCAGGGGAGTAGCTATCTGCCTCTGCAGAGAACATCCCCCACATTCCTCTGCAGAGTCCCAGGCTGATAAAGGCTCCTGCCATTGGATCTCAGCTCTGTTAATTTAATTAAAATTGTCTTTCCCTGAGCCTGCTCCATAGCACCACCCTCTTGTTGGAAAGTGTCACTGTGAGCACTAGGGATGAGCATGGGGCCATCTTATGGCTGAGCTCCCAGACCCTAGCTGCAGAGCTGCCCGTATAATAGAACAAGGTGCCATACAGGCAGTAGCAAGCAGGATGACATCACCCAAGTGCACAGCAGAGGTAATAGAGAAAAGCCATCCTGGGAGGATGCCGGAGGCGCAGTCATCCCTCAGCTGAGCTTCAGAAACAGCCTAGGAAATGCTGGATCCAGCCAGCAACTGGCACAGGAGCCATCTCTAAGCCCAGGAATTCTTCCTCGCTGCAACATTGCCTCCTGCCCCAGGAAGGTCTTGTACATTCCTAAAAATTATTTTCTCTCTTCTAGGAACCAAACCGTGCAGCTGTGAAAAAGGATCTGAGCTAGCCCGCTGTGTTCCCTGGTGTTGCACTTGCTGTCTCGTGAAAATTAAGAACAGTGGTAGCTTGCATTTATCTAGCGTCTTTCACCCTGCAGGATATGACAGAGGTCTATTAACTCATGAATGGTGTGGAAAAAGTGAATAAGGAACACAAGAACCCCAATGAAATTAATGGGCAGCAGGTTTAAAACAAACAAAGGCAAGTACCTCTTCACACAACATACGGTCAACCTGTGGAACTCATTACCGGGGATGTTGTGAAGAATATAACTAGGTTCAGAAAAGCACTAGATAAGTTCTTGGAGGATAGGTCCATCAATGGTTATTAGCCAGGATGGTGAGAGATGAAACCCTATGCACTGGGTGTCCCTAAACTTCTGACTGCGAGAAGCTGGGATTGGACGACAGGGGCTGGATCACTCAATAATTGCCCTGTTCTGTTCATTCTGTCTGAAGCATCTGACACCAGCCACTGTTGGAAGACAGGATACTGGGATAGGTGGACCATTGGTCTGGCCCAGCAAGGCCATTCTTAGGTTCTTATCCTGAAGTGCTTTGCATACACATTATGCTGCAATTTCTGTGCTAGTGCTCAGCCCAGCCAGCCCCTGTGCAGGGAATTTTGGGGACTAATTCACTTTCAGACAAAAAGTTAAACCTGTGTCTCACTTTGGATTTTTCAAGTCACTGCAATAGGATGGACAGACATGGGGGTTGGTTCTGGGAGCTGGTGAGATCAGGTTCTCATAACTGAGGAGGAGTGAGCTCTGAAGGATAGAGGTTTATAATCAGCAGATCAGAGCCCTGGCAGTCAATAAATCCACTCTGAGTTTCCAGCTCAGCAAGAGACTGATGGGGCAGGTGACTAGTGAGGGAACTGCTCAAATATTAAAGCCCACATCTTCCATCCCTAACTCTGCACCTGAGAGGCAAGTATTGTTCCTACCAGATAAAGCATTTGTCAATTCTGGGCCTGACCTACATAATGGTGCACATGCTAGTTAGTGTATTAACGCAGCAGCAGTTCTTTTGTTACAAAGATCGTTCTAAAGCACAGCAGGGTCTGAACAGAGCGGAGTTTTCTCTTTGACTCCCATCTTACTGTCACTACAGTAGATTTTCTTAAATGTGTTAGCTGCAGTTAATTGCTTGAAAGTGTGTCAAGCTGGCAAAACACACAACCTCCCCCAACCCATTAGAAAAATTCACAATAAAAGTTTTGTTCCTTAATGGACAGATGCGGAGAAAGGCCATGATCTTCTTTATGGAACCGCCAAAAGTCATGGGTTCTGTCACAGGAATTCTGATCAGGACAAAGAGCCAGACAACTGGGTACAGTACATATATTTGTAAAGTTCTCACCATCTTTTCCATTGTTACTGATTACACCTCTTGTTTTAGCCTGGTGAATTATCCACTAGAATGTGACTATGCTACAGGACCAACTGGAAAAAAATTCTCCATGATCATTTCTTTGTGATTTAGTTTTTCCTAATGTGGATTTTCTATTTTCAGAGCAGTTTCTATCGTTGCTCTAGTCCCACAGCTACTCCTGCTGTAGGAATAATACAAAGCCCAGCAGGAAGCATCATAAATCTACTACCCAGAGTCTGATGCAAAGTTCCTTTCTGGTCATACTAAATAATTAACGTAACGTTACAGTCTGTCCCAGATGTGCCCTTAGACTACGCTGTAAGGGAATTAATCCTAATATGAAAGGATGGCGATGCAGAACTGCACTAGCATCAGAGTGCAGGCTACATAAGAAATTGTTGGTAACATAAAAGAATCCTCTTACTCTGAAATATTAATGAATAGAGATACTGAAGGACACATGCAGCAGCAAAATTCCTATTGAAGGTGGAGCCATGAGTGAATAGGAGAGGGTTAGGAGAGGAGGATTATATTATACGTTGCATCGGTCAGATGCAATCATTTATAGTGCCTTGTCCATTCTGCTTGGGGGTTCTGAAAATGCTTCCTAGCACCATGAGTGAAGCAGCATTTGCAGCACTTTGCAGGCGAGACACACACTGCTGGAAAGGGATTACTGTCTGGCCCCAATCTCCTGACCTGGGTCAGAGTCCCAGAGGCCACGTGACAGGGTGAGTATTATCATGAACATATTGCTTCCCCGCTACTGTTATGTGTGTTTCCAAATAATGTCTTCCTGACAGCCCAGCATGTTGCTGCTGAACATTCCCTTCCTCCCACTGGCCTCTGCCAGAGAGCCCAGTTCTGTGGGACGCCCAGCCTCTGCATGCTGACTCAGTGGAAAGCAGCTCACCAGTTTGGAGAGAGCTGGATACTGGCCCATCGTTCCATTAATGCTAGTGGAAGGGACTGGAGCATATTAAGCAGACAATCTACCCAACAGCCACTGGGATCCTGACCTGCAGTAATGCCTTGCTCTCCCAGGCAAGGAAATCCCATTGAACAGGGCAGTAACACTGCAACGTGGACTGAGACTCTGGAGCGAACTACACCTTCACTTGTGACCCCATGATGCCCTCCCAGCCCCACCATGAGGTGCGTCAATATCATTCACCGTACGTTACCAAGAAGGAAACAGACACCGACAAGGGAAGTGACTTCCCAGATGCTCCGAGAGGAGTCAGTGCCAGAGCGGGACGCAGGAGTTGCATGCTCCCTATTCTGGGGTCAGCCCCGTAGACCACAAATCCCCTCTGCTTCACCATATCCGAACATTGGGATGGGCACTGGGACAGGGAGCCTGTCCCCTCGGCACATACCCTGCCCCCCCGCAGTGAGAGAGCTGACACACAGCACACCTAGAAACAAGTCAGCCTCCATTCCCTAGGCCACGGCTGGCTGGGTGTCGTGTGTCACTAGGCCAGCCCCAGGGTGGTTTATGTGACAATATTGGGATGTTTGAGTCCTTTACATCTGCGTAAAGCCCCTGAGAAGGAGGTTGGCATGAACTTTGCTGATATTCTCAGGAGATTCGTTCTGTCAAATGAATCAGCCCTAATGCTACCCATACATTGCCTTCCCCTCTGCATTTCAATCACAGTAATATCGTAATCCACTACAACACTGGAAACCACTTGGTACAATGAATATTGATCTCTGTGTACCTTGATAGCTGATATACTCGTGGAAGGGCAGAAGGGGAAGTGCCCACCACCATGTTAAATGAGCCAGACAGAATGAAAGAGCAAAGTAGGGACTCAGCAAGGGCAGCAGCCCTGTTGGTCCAAACTCAGCAGCTGTCCCAACCCCATCCAGAAACGTGTCTGCACTGAAGACATAAGAACAACTATACTGGGTCAGACCAATCATCCATCTACCCTAGCATCCTGTTTTCCATCAGTGCCCAGTGCCTGATGCTTCAGAGAGAACTAACAGAATGGAGCAATTGTTGCATGATCCAGCCTGTCATCCAGTCCCAGCTTCTGGCAGTCCGAAGTTTAGGGACACCCAGAGCATGGGGTTGCATCCCTGACCATCTTGGCTAGTAGCCATTGATGGACCTATCCTCCATCAACTTATCTAATTCTTTTTTTAACCTGGTTATACTTTTGGCCTTCACAACATCCCTTGGCAATGAGTTCCACAGTTTGACAGTGTATTGTGTGAAGAAGTACTTTATGTTTGTTATAAACCTGCTGGTTCGCGTGTTATGTGAAGGCATAAATAACACTTCCTTAGTCACTCTCTTCACACCATTCATGATTTTATAGACCTCTATGACATCCTCCCTTAGCTATCTCTTTTCTAAGATGAACAATCCTTGTTTTTTTAATCTCTCCTCACATGGACGCTGTTCCTTACCCCTAACCATTTTCATGCCCCTTCTTTGTACCTTTTCCAATTCTAATCTATCTTTTTTGAGATGGGGTGACCAGAACTGCATGCAGCATTCAAGATGTGGGCGTACCATGGATTTATATAGTAGCATTATAATATTTGCTGTCTTATCTATCTCTTTCCTAATGGTTCCTAACATTCCATTAGCTTTTTTGACTGTTTCTGCACACTGAGCAGATGTTTTCAGAGAAATATCCATGATGAATCCAAGGTCTCTTTCTTGAGCTGTAACTGCTAACTTAGACCCCCATCATTTTGTATGTATAGCTGGGATTATGTTTTCCAAGTGTGCATTACTTTGCATTTACCAACATTGAATTTTATCTGCCATTTTGTAGCCCAGTCACTCAGTTTTGTGAGATCCCTTTGTAACTCTTCACGGTCAGCTTTGGACTTAACTATCTTGAATAATTTTATATCTGCAAACTTTGCCACCTCACTGTTTACCCCTTTTCCAGGTCATTTATAAATATGTTGAACAGCACTGCTTCCAATTCAGATCCTTGGGGGTCCCTGCTATTTACCCCTTTCCATCCTGAAAACTGACCATTTATTCCTATCTTTTAACCTGTTACTGATCCATGAGAGGACCTTCCCTCTTATCCCATGACTTCTTACTTTGCTTAAGAGCCTTTCATGCAGGACCCTTGAGAAAGATTTGCCACTACCCTATTTATTGAGCACATAACTGCTGCATCTGTCCCTGAAATTCCCTTCTCCATTATTGCTCACTGATCTGTTATTTCATGCTGCATGTTTCCACTTTTCTGAATTCGCTTTATGCTGCCTGCTGTGATTGCACTTTTGCTCTGGTTCTGTGTGATTACATCTGCCTACTTGGAGCTGTCAGCAGTGAGGACTCTCCCATCAGTCTAGGTCACAAACCAGCTTCCAGCAACATCACAGCCCACTGGCTGACTTTCAGTGCTAGAGCCCAGCTGCACCCATTGAACTGCTTCTACCTGCTTGAAAACTCCAACTACCCTGAAGTGACTGATCTAGAACCCATGGAAGGAAGAGCTCTTAGAAGGATGAATGGTTTAGAGAGGGAGACAGGTGTCAGTCATGGAGCTGAGCAAAATGTTGCAGCACCAGGAGCAGAGACTGCAGGAAACTTGCCCGCTTTTATTACAGATGCTCACACAGGAGCAGAGCAGGTGGTTGGCGTTCACTTTATAGCACTGCATTTAAATCAGGTTTCAGAGTAGCAGCCATGTTAGTCTGTATTCACAAAAAGAAAAGGAGTACTTGTGGCACCTTAGAGACTAACAAATTTATTTGAGCATAAGCTTTCGTGAGCTACAGGGTTTCACTTGACCATTCGAGCTGCATTTTGCAGTTTGTCTGAACCCAAATCTTATGGGCTACACAGGGTCCAACAGATTGGAACCAAAGGATCTCATCACACAAACCGCCAAGGCAAAACCTCTGTCAGTCCCCACAGCATGGGGCAAATTCCTTAATCTTTCCTCCCCTTGTGCGTGAACACTGAACTCAGTGCTCCCTCTGCTGGACTCAGGGAGAGTCACTGACTAACTAGTGCTGCCTAGGCCCTTGTCGACCAGGAAAGCGGCTGCTTCGCGCCAGCTGTCCCTGACATCATTCCTCACCCTGGCTCTGCTCCTGGCCAGAAAAAATAGATGGGACCTGGGCAGCTCCACCACAGCCTGACTGCTACAAACCGCAGACAAGTAATGCACACCTTTATGCAAACCTTCCCCCCACCTGCCCGCACACAATGGAAACAGGATCCCTGGCTCCTCGGCTTGTGTCTTTCCCACTATTTATCCTCTCACAGGCTCTACATTTCTGCTTGTTAATGGCAGAGGATTTGGGAGCTGGCAGCACCTGGCATCAGGTTTCCCCTTCTGGGATTTGCTTTAAACCTCTGCAGTTTGTGGAAACTCCGCTTATTGGACCTTCTCCAGGGAAATCGTTGGGAAAATAAATTTTTGGGGGGGGAGGAAAAGGCCAGAGCCCTAGAACTGACTGACAGTTTTCTGCCACATATTCGCAGGCACAAGTCAGCCCAAGGGAGCACAGAGCTGTACCCCACACTGGCATTTCTATCCCTCTGCCCCTCATAGGGTGACCAGACAGCAAGCGTGAGAAATTAGGACATGGGGTGGGGGGCAATAGGAGCCTATACAAGAAAAAGACCCAAAAATCAGGACTGTCCCTATGAAATCGGGACATCTGGTCGACCTAGCCCCTCGCAGCCATCCTCAGCTGGGGTAGGTGCTGCCTCCTTTGTCCTGCTGAATTCAGGGGTTTATCCTGAGCTAGAGCAGCCCCAAACCAGATTCCAGGCTTTAGAAATGCAGCAGGAGCCGCACAGGTTGAGGGGACAAAGGGATTGCCTGGGGCCAGGAGGCTGCAGGGTAAAAAAGGCAGCACCCCCCCCCCCCCATCTCTCTAGGTTCACGCTTCCCCCTTGCTGTATGCACACACCATCCCCACCGACCTACTAGACTGAAGAGACTGAATTTATTGCCTGCCACCAGTCACCTGACTGGGGTCAGAGTTGAAAGGGTCAGCACCCTTGTCATATGATAGGTTAGTGTCACCTGATTGCCCAATTACAAAGACCTACCACACATCCTGAGCACACAGCTCAAAGTTCAAATCAAGCAAAGGCCCAGGCAGGCCTCTGTGGGGGTCAGACTCTGGCCAGAGCCCTACACATAAAAGGAAGCTCAGAATTTTTTTTCCAACAAAAATGTTGTTTCTCTTTCATTCTCCTATAATTAAAAAAACTCAGATGGGAAGTTGCTCAGAACTCCTGTTTTGGGGGGGGATATCTGTACCAAACACCACAGTGGTGAATGCTACAGGACATTCTGCAGGTGGGAAACAAGGGTTGTAACGGAAAGTGTTTTCCATCCTGAGCTATGGCGCTAGCTAGTGGCTGTTCTAATATAACAGTGAGAAACCTGCTCAGCGCCCCATTCCCTCTGCTGCAGGAACAGATCATTCACAGCACAGCCAGACCTCAGCCTTTCTTGGCAGACTGCATTCTTGAAGGTTGTGCAGCCCATCTGAGCCACAGCCAGGATGCAGCATTGCTGAATGTCATGATAATTGGTGTTTTTCTGAAAGCTGCAGCTTCCGGAAGCAAGGGAGTGCCTAAGAATCTCAGCTCTCTCTTTTTTGTTTTTTAAGTAAGTTTCTAGCCTTCATGGTTGTGAAGAAAAGCTTGAAAACATGCAGCAAGTGCAGCCTAAAGGCTCAAAAGCCAGAAGGCAAAGGAAAAGAACCAAACAGGGACTTAAAAAAATTACAACTTCATGATTTTAAGACGTCACTTGATTTTTGAATGCTGGGTCTAGTGCTAAGTGGGATGTGCGGGCTGGGCTGCTTGCCTCATGTGTATTTGTGTTGACTCAAGTATCCACTCGATGGAGAGAGAGTGAAGGGTGAGCAGCCATAGCCCAAAGCTTGTCACAGACTTCTCCACCAGGAGATGGAATCAAATAGGTGCCTTGAATTTATTTTTCCGAACTTGAAGGAAATCAAACAGTGGCCTTATGCCAGGGGTTCTCAAACTGGGGGTCAGGACCCCTCAGGGGGTCGTGAGGTTATTACAAGGGGGGTTGAGAGCTGTGAGCCTCTACCCCAAACCCCGCTTTGCATCCAGCATTTATAAGGGTGCTAAATATATAAACAAGTGTTTTTAAATTACAAGGGGGGGTCGCACTCAGAGGCTTGCTATGTGAAAGGGGTCACCAGTACAAAAGTTTGAGAACCACTGCCTTATGCCATTGCTCTCCTTAGAGAGAAACCCTCTCACTTGGACTGGTTTGAGTCATGAGACTTTCTGATCACACCCAGCTAGTAATGGAGGTTGAATCAGTTTTCTGATATGGCTGTGACCAAACACTGTAACACTGTGGTTTGCATCTGTGTGTTTACACACTGCCATAGATCACACGCCATTCTAGGGCATAGCTGCCAGCACTGGAGGCTCTCATGTGGTTTCTGATAGCAAAGTTACTCTTTTAAATACTATTGCCCCCTGTGCTAAAATCATGCCAACCCCAGCCATCTTGGAGGGAACAAACATCCTCTCCAGCACAATTCTATCAGTCCCGTATGAGACACAATTTCTGAACAAACCTGCAGCAAGCCCAGTTCTGTCCCCAGGGTATGTGAGTGCCTAAGCTGTGTGAAGTGAGCGTGCATTAAGAGAAGAACATTAGTTAGAACACAGGACTGGGAGTCAGCACCTAGTCTCTCCCACTGACTCAGAGTGACCTTGAGCAAGTAGCTTCCCCTTGCCTGTGTCCTTGTAGAAGGGAAGTAACACTGAACACAGACAGGATCAGGAAGCATACCTACATTAAACAGGGAGGTGCTGTTTTGAGTGGCATTTTTTGGTGTAGAACTGCACTTTGACTGAACCAACTGCTCACCAGCCACAAGCACAGGGTGATTGTTCTGAATTTAAATAAACTAGTGTGCAGGTTTCTTCACCCCAAGTCTATGGTCAGACCAGCTACAGGATTTATGTATGCTGCAGAACATACACCTATAAACCCCTTTTGGGAGATTCAGATACTCAGTTACCATATTCCCAGCTGGCCTGAAAGAACAATACATTCATAAATGAGAAATTCCACCAAACTGCTAATGGGTCAGTATCGTGACCCTCTCTGTAATTGTCACAAAATCTCATGAAAACCGAATTAGGAGAAAACAAAACTCTCATTGTATGGCAGCACACTGCTGTCACAATGGCTCTGGTAACAAGCCCATTAAATAAAGGGAAGGCAGTTGCTATAACAGATGGAATACGTGTGGTGGTGCCTGTAAAAGTCTTATTTATCTTTCTTGGATTAAGGGCAAAAGGTTGATTTATTTGGAGAGAGGGAGAGAGAGAGAGAGAGGGAGAGTGTGCGTGTGAGAGAAGTTTGATATTTTTTGTCCAGGATACTTTATGTGACAAGCAGGCTGTATGCAGGCGATACATACAAGTGGACTGCAGATCTTCGGCATGTGCAGCTGGAGTTTGGACAAGTGCACTGGATATTTTGTGTCTCCATAAAGATTCACAGCTGTACTCAACAGAATCGGAGGGGAGCAGGCAGGGGCTTCTTGTACTTGTGGGTAGGACAGCATCACACCAACCTCTGGGAAACAAGTGGGAGTGACCTTACCTGAGGCTAGTTACTGCACCTTGCATCAGCATGCTCCAAAAGTAACACTCCCAGCTTCTAGAAGTGGAAAGTCTACAGAGAGACTTTGACGTGAGCTGGGCCAGAGAGGCTGCAAGTTCCTCTTTGTCAGAGCCCAAAGCTCCTGAAAAGAGCAGAGTGTTTCAGAGTGCAGCTTCTTGGATTTCAACCGGGAGGCCTTTTGAATAAAGCAGCTGCTACCAGGACACATGATGCTATACCCAGGTAGCAGAAGACAGGGCAGGACCTGAGCACTGATGTCTGATGGCAGCCTGCCCACTGCCTATGGTAGCAGCACTGGTTATACACTTTTAATCGCTGGGTTCCTAGATCTGCATCCCTGGTTCTCCCTGTGTTTAACTGTAACTTGCCTTCTGCCACCAGCTATAAAGTTAATAAGGATGCTTTGGCAGCCATTTCCCTGCTTAATTACAGCTTATGGCATTGTGCAAGCACTTCATCCAACTGCAACAGGAAGCAGAAAGCCACCCCAGCCTGAAGGCATACTGTTCTCTCCCCCCAACACCCACGTGCGAGCCTGCTGCTGCCGCTGCCAGGGAGGAGAAGCTAGAGCCAGCACACCCCATTACATCATGTTCATGAAAAGATCTCTGCTATCATACCCGGCACCATAACCAGGGCTGCAGAAGTGTAAGGAGATGGGTCATTTCTATGACTCTGATCCCCAGTGGTGGAGAGGGATGGATGAGGAGGCTGTGTGTATGGCTGCACGTACACTGCTCTGGGTAAAGAGTTCTCTCAGGCCTGTCGACGTGGGAAAGTTTTTATCAGTTATACTGGTTTAACCCCCCTCTGTTGACACACTTATGCTAGTGGAAAAGTGGCTTTTTTGGTTTAAACACCTTCCTAAATGGATATAAGCGAATGCCACTCTGATAGCAGAATCCAAGTGCCTACAGACTGGGGCTTATGTTTGTATAACTATATTGGTTTAAATTCACATTTTACCTTATATTGGTATAACCTTCCAACATAGACAAGTCCTCAGACCCTCTGTCATCTTCATTTTCCCAGAGTTTAGTTACATGCACACTACTGAAATATTCTTTAGACTAACTGCAGATGGACCTCCTAGCGGAATCACTGAGTGAAATTCTAGGGCCTGTGTTATACTTGAGGATAAACTAGATGCTCATAGTGATCCTTTCTAGCCTCAGAATCTAAAAATATCAATGAACAGTTGCTTAATGTTAGACTAGAAACCTTTGCAATGACTGTGCTTCCTTCTGGCTCCAATTCCATGGGTACAGTGACTGAGGTAACCGCTTTCTAGTATCTGCCAGTCGATACATCCGAGAACTTGATGCTCTGAGTTGTTCCAAGCAGGACAGGTCTATAAAGCCTATTGCAAAGAGTTATATGTAAACCAACACGCCTGTTTCATAGTTCAGTTCTAGAAGGCATGTGTGCGCTGTCTTGATTCCCCTACCAAAGAAGGGCCAAGCTGCCAAGCCAGCCAAGGAAACAAAATACTGTTCCAAACAGGGAGAAAAATAAAAAAGAATTTGGAATGAAGAGACCTTGCCTCAAAGCCCCACTGCTGTCTGACCTGAGCCCTCAGTTAATATATCCCATATCTTCCACCGGCTTTTTAAAAATGTGGTTCAAACACAAAGTTTCACTGGTAACAGGTACAGCAGCACAAAGAGGTTTTACCAGGTTGGAAGCCATTCTGTTACCACCAAAAGGACAAACCCCTAGTGCTTATTTGATGCTGAAACAGTTTCCTGTTTCAGAAGTTTATTTTTATAATAAATTTTCTTTGTGAAGGCTTCTAAGGAATTTAGGCCATTTGTACAACATATTAAAAACAATATCTATGCCATCCCTCTCACTGCCCTCTTTACAGACAGATGCAGATTTCAGGTGTAGCCAATTTTCAGTGAGCAAGCACCGTGGTGTCTTGTAGCTCACAGAGTCAGGTATAAATCAAACCAGTCAGCTCTTCTGTGCACTTTTCACCAGTTACTTCGTAAATACACCAACTTGAGAAAAGATACAAAGTTTGGGTCTCTCTAGTTCTGGAGCCAGATAGCTATTTCCAGCTTTGAAAAGGCAGGTCTGAGCACCGGCATTAGAATAACAAAAAGAAAATAAAGCAAGTTTATGTACAGCTTCAGTCATTCTGGAATTACATTTTCATAACAACTGTTCTAGCAGGTTTTTGCTGAAAATGCACCTTTAGACCTAAGAAAATATTCTATAAAAAAAAAGCCAGTTGTGATGTCACCTAATGTTGTCAGAAGAAACAAAGCACATGACACACTGTGTAGAAAATCTCTCTCTGGGACATCTGTAACCATTTAAGTTCACAGACTGAGCTGCGCTGCAGAGTGGATGTGGTTAATTAACATGTGATATTCTAGTTTTCAGTGCACAGGAGATGCTGATGAAAGATAAGACCACCAGTCTGACCTGCGCCATTGTCCAAGTATAACACACACTCGGGTTGGGTTTCAGGGGATCTCTTCCACCTTATTCCAAACCACATACTCTAAATCTCTCTCCACAGCTGGCTGCAGGAGTTTTTGATTTCAAGTAAGAGACAAATAGTTACAGCAGGTAAGAAAATGGAAAAGTTAAAGTTGACCACAAGTGGTGAAGCCTGCCAAAGAAAATCAGTCATTGTCCAAGAGCAGTGACAGGAGTGTCGGCTGAAATCAATCCCTCTTCAGAGTGGCTAGAAACTCAGGCCATTCTAGCATCTGAAGATCCAGTCAGATGGGAGACGATCAAGTTGACAAACAATTGGTTTTTAGATCATTGCCTCATTTGTTGATTAGTGCCCAGATTTCTAAGCCTTTAGATTTTCAAACGGTTGGAAGTAGGAGGAAGTGATACAACACACCTGAGTGAGCCTGGACATGAGAAGTGACCTGCTAACTGTAGCAGTTCCAAGGGCAGAGGACATGAATCAGTGATATTGTCCAGTTCTTTTGGCCCATAATGAAGATATTTACAAAGTGAATAGGAAATAAATTAAAGCCTGAATCAGTCTGGATTTCAGCTGCAACTGGATTTGGGTTCAACTGCATGTGTCCTGAAAAGGGGATTTTAAAACAGTGCAGAATCTCAGCCGCCAGGAACACTTCGCCAACAGCAACCCATGCCAGAGCCAGGCTCATCGCCTCCTGAATGCACGAGAGATCCTCCAGGCATTGGGCTCCTCATAGCGATTGTACAGGGGCTCAAGCCGCTGCTGCTTCTTCTGTTTGCTCAGTTTGGTTGGATCAGAGACTTTGAAGAAGGCTGGTGCAAATTCCACCAGCCAGCGTGGGTCAATGGTGGTCACTTCGCGCATATACTCCTTGGTGGTCAGCACCAGCTCGTGATAGACCACCCTGTAGAGAGAGAAGATAGCAATATTAATGCTTGCAGAAGGGGAAATTAATGGTTCTTAACAATGAGAAGGTCCTTGGGGCTGAAGACCTCATCTCATGTCAGGGGTGCTCGAGACCTGTCCCCCTTGGTCCAGTTCTCTAACTCTCCTTCCCCCTTCATCACCACCTCCAGGCTCACCAGATCCAAAAAGAGCCACCCCCAGCAGAAAGCCTCTCTCATGCATCTCCCGCATTCTGCAGCATGGAGCTGCTTGGTTTAATGTCAGGATCCCCCTCTTGCTGACTTATGCGGCTGCATTGAACTCCATACCTGGAGGAGAGGCACAACAGGACAGCTGGAGGCAGGACTCCAGACAGCCTTGCTTTGCAGTGATTGTAGCACCTCATATGTCCTGTACACGTCTGCTCAGGAGCTGAGAACAGACCACAGTCTGTCTCTTTGGTCTCTATTCTCGTTCCATGCCCATCACGGAAGTATTGGAGCATTCACAGATTTTGGTCTGTATTTTATGTATAACCCATGCTGAGGACTTTCTAGCTGTAGAATTGAGAATTAAACTTAGAATGAAGAGTCCCTGTTTTCCTACCATTCTGGCTGCCTGTTGAAGAGGGCACTGGATGGGTGAATATAGACCACTTGCTGGTCAATGAGAGTCCGGTACCCCTCCTGGGGGTCCTTCTTTGCTGCATTTCGGAAGAAACCGCTGCAGATGGCCTTCTGGACTCGCACTGTTGCCTTCCCGCATGACACCACATCCAGCTTGTGTCTGCCAGAAGAGAGTCATAAAGAAAGAATTTAGTGGGCCCCCGTGTTTGGTGTGCAAAGCACAGACACCATAACACCCAAACAGCAAGCGCCAATCAGCTACTGCTAAAGGACAAGAATGCTTTTAAAAAAAAAAAGGCAGAACCAGTTCCTGCCCTCTGCTGGATTTGCTCACCTGTCCATAATGCCCAGCATTTGTTTACGGATGTCCTGTGCCCTGCGCAAGGACCGGGCCTGGATAAAATTCTCATAGCACCAGGGATTCGAGAACTTATTATTCTTCCAGGAATTGTAGACAGCCAGCAGGGTGAGATGGTCCCCTTCTGTCTGGTGGAACTTGGCTTTCTTCTGGTCAGCAAGTGCTTGTTTATCCTGACACACAAAACACGTTTCCATCACATGTGTGTTTTAGAGAAAGTATCATGTACCCCTGGCAACGGGGCACTGGTTCTTCTTTATGCCCAAATACTGCATGTTCTTATGTGCTACTAAATGGACAGCCCCATGTTTAACCAGTGCAAGGCTGAGATGCATACACAGCATACTGGCTTTTTTGTAAAGGATTAAATACAAAGCACTGCAGATCAGACTCAGCCCTGCAGGTCAATGGGAGGTCCCTTGCCCACACCAGGGCTGAACTGGACCCCTATGATTAAGGCATTACCATTATGACACAATGTTAAACTTGAAAAAGACAAGCACAGCTCCTACCTGAAAACACAGACATGCTGCAGACCCCTCCTCTCCTCTCTCACAAGAGGGGAGGGCTAGAGCAGAGAACCTGCAACACTGGGTCTTTCCTGAAGCACCCTTCTCTTTCCTCACCCTAACTATTCTTGAAATGATACTACAGGACATATGGCTCACTTACGCTGTCGGCTGCACTGTGTTGCATGCATAGAACTAGTCAAATTTTTGTTGCTTAGAAATCGGACATTCAATGACAGAGTGTATTTCTACACTATGGAGACTATATGACAATCCTGTCAGCATAGCTATGCCAGCACAGCCCCCCTACACAAACAAACAGAGTTTTTCTGTACGTTTTGGAAAACCGCCTCCCTGAATGATATTAGCTACGTTCACAGAAGCACTCTCTCTCTCTCTCCACATAGCTGCGTCTTCACTGGAGGTTTTGTTAGCATAACTATGTCAGTCGGGGGTATGGTTTTTCCACACCCCTGACTGATGTAGCTATGCCGATATAACTTTTCAGTGTAGACCAGGCCTAATCAATAGGCTCTGCAGAGAGGTCCATGTTTCTCAACTCCATGGATGTAGCCTTGGGATATCAAACACACACTGAGGTCATTGAATCAGACAGCAATAGGACATTATAATGAAGAAATAACAGATCCAAAAGGAGTCTGATAAGGAGCAGCCATGTCACCACCACAGCCTGCAGACCAGAGGTGCAAGAAGAGGGTCAGCGCAGGAGGGGCTTATGATGTGTAACTTCATTCTGAAACCATTTCTGTTTCTCTGGGAGGGGAACAGGGTTCCTCCAGCCACCCTACAAGAATGGCTCCGAATTCCAAAGCAGGAGATGGCAGGTTCTAATGTTGTTTCATTTACTGTTGAGAAGACAAGAAAAAAGCAAAGCCTCCAACTTTCACTTCCCCGAGGGCAAAGTGGCATCAAACATCCACAGCTAGGGGGCATGTAACAAAGAGGTAAATTAGCTTTGCAATATGTGATCCAATGAACCCTTTAATTATGGTCTTGTCTGGGGGAGTACACACGTACCATTACACCAGATGCATTCAATAACCACCACCAGATTCCTGCTTCTCACCATGCAACCAGGGCTGGGCACTACAGCACATAGGCCTGAATTCCTTACCTTTGGTCTGTAGAACACATTCTGTACAGACAGCATAGAGACTATAGTTAACATTTCTTCACTGCATCCCAAATGTACAGACATGATCAACATCTTACATAACATGGGCTCCAAAGGGAACTCTGCCATCTGCAGGAATAAAGGACAACAACATATATTTTCAGTGGTGCTGAAGCAAGGCTTTAAGAGGTCTCACAAGATCAGAAAATAGGCCAGACTCATTTCAGTTAGAGGTAACTAAACCTTAATGGGAGAGAAGACGATGCCATTGAGTGTTTCCCTAACACGGCACTGCCCACTACCTAGGGGAGGTTTATTCGGCACAGAGCAGATGACCGTTGCCATCTACATGATCAGAGCAGCCCAACACTTACAGGGGATTTTTAGACACGTGTAAAATGGAACTCACTTACAAGAGAAAATGGCACTATTCCACTGGGAAGCAGAAAAGGCAATATTATTTACTACTTGTCTGCAAAGGCCAACTGCTAGTGGGGAAGTGTGGCTTTGGGTTGACTAAGAATGCACAAGACCACAGAGAGAAATCACTGACAGTGGCAATGACCCCTATGGATAGCTACACCCAGGCCAGCCGGAGAACACAATGCAACCAATGTTCAGAGGCATGATATTTAACCTACTCTGCGCCCAAGTCGAGTGAGCAGCCCCTCATCGTCCAGGGCTCCCAAGGTGTAGAGCTGTTCCATGGCAGTGATTAGTGTTTCCATCGGGGGAGCATCCATAAAATCAAAGGACAGCAAGTCGTTGATCCCCATAGCCTGAAATAGAGTGAAAATCTAAGGGTAAGAGACACCAGGAAAGAAACTGGAAACCAGGCTCCATAAGTAGAGACATCTCCGAGAGCATCAAAAAATGAGTCAAAAGCCAAAACCAAGAGTTTATCAGTGCTGCTTAGACCTTGTGCCCAGGGTTCGTGCCTTATCTCCAGTGTAATCACAAATCCCAGTGGGCACATTATTCCATCCCTTGGGACAAAAACCAAAACAGGGAAAAGTTCTAGTAAAGGTGCAATAGTGAACAATCCTGCACTAACACCAGGGAGATGTGTGGTGACTTAATAGTTCCGTGCCATCTGTAACATCTATGACTCTCACATCTTGGACAGTTACTTAGCCGACTGCAGTTCTCAGAGGGTACGGTCTTCTATAGATCTTTATATACATATATTTGAAAAAGACACAACTACCACGACCCCAGAAAGAGAAGTCCTCGCCTATGAGGTGATGGCCTGAGAAATGTATGTGTATTTTATAAAGGGTTTTGTTTGTTTTTTTATAACAGGGCATGGAAACGTATGATTCGACTAAGACTCCTGGGGCTTTCCATTTCTAGAACTTGCAATGAAATATGGCTTTCAGGTTGTGTGTAAAGAATGGCTTTTCTGGGACTGATATCTGTAAAGCTAAGTCTGAGTCTAAGTTATAACCCCCTGGGAGAAAGAAGTGGAGAGCGAGCTATAGCTCTGCCAATGGTACAGTGTTCCTTCCTATCCATTTGCATTTAGTAAAAGGGTGGAAATTACAATCACATTGGCTGTATTTCAGCAAAATAATGAGACACTGATTCCTACCTTAAGGGAGAGCACTGTGCTGGCCAAGTTTGTTCTCTGGATTTCAGGCACGTTGGTGGTTAGCATTTCATCTCGGTAAGCGCGCTCCGTGTAGAGTCTGTAACACTTTCCTGGCCCTGTTCTTCCAGCTCTTCCTGCTCGCTGCTTTGCCTGTGCCTGTAGGATTTCAGAGGGAACACAACATCTCAGAGGCAAGTAAGCATTATCCAGGACAATGGTTCAGTCAAGAGACTAAGTGAGAGAGGAATGAAGGGTTAGTTGTCTGCAGTTCTGTTAACATTATTAGGGGGCTCCTAACGCAATGCAAGGAGACATGATGCGCTAAACATAGTCTGAGTGTGATGCAAGACATTGTGTGTGGGAAAGTGGTATTTATTTCCCCACCTTGTTTCCATAAAATTTCCTCTAAGCCACAGATTTACTTCCCATACATTATCAAACATATGCTGTGTACCTGGGAAATTGGTGTAACCACCAACTGATCAATTCCAGTCTTGGAGTTATACACTTTCTGCTTCACAAACCCAGGATCTACCACATAATAGATTCCATCAATAGTCAGGGAGGTCTCAGCAATGTTGGTAGCAATGACAACCTGTAAGCAAGAGTACAGTCTGATTCAGATACTATCTCTGCTTGCCAACCAGACAGAAACAGAACTAAGCTAAACGAGTGTTGCTCTGTTTATACAAACCATTCAATATGGTATAATCAGACTGTTGCTGACACAACTGCTATGATTTAAAATTATTGATTATTCTCCTGCCAATATGTGTGAGCAGAGTTCTCCTTTCACCCATAAAAATGGCCAGATTTTAAACATTTGCACCCTGTTTTAAGCTTTAGGGCAGTACGTGATGTGAACACAGTGGAACTCATTGATAAAAACAAGGAAAAGGTTACCAATTTCTGCTCAAATAATTTTATGTGATCCATAAAAAGTATTTTTTTGCCTGGCTCTGCAACATAGCCCTTATGAGACAAGAAACTACCACAGAACGTGCTTCAAGACAATTACTGCCATCCTCTGGGAGCTGCTTCTAGACACACCTTTCAGAAACTCCGATTTCCGCAGAGGACAACAATGACCTTGAAAGGTAGCATCTAGAGAATCTTTCTGCTGAATCAATGTTATTTATAAAGCAATTCTGCGCAAAAGGGTTTGGGTTAAAATAAAACAGAAGAATACTTAAATGCCAAAAAATGGAGAATTGGCCAAGAAAAGTTCTGTGAGTTAAGCCACATAAGAGCTGCTGTTTCAAAGCTACAGAGCATAGTCTATAATTACTCTCCTCCCCAACCCATAGCAAATAAGATTCTGAATGGAATGAACAGTGTAACAAGTCCCACTATTAAGTGTTTCATCAGAGGGGGAAGCCGCCCTTTGCCTGGCATTACCTTCCTGCTGCCTGGTGGGGCTGGGTCAAAGATCCTGGTTTGCATCTCGCTAGGTAAAGCTGAATACACGGGAAGGATAATTAACTCTGGCACGTCGGGTCCTAGAGATTTCATTCTCTCATAAAGGATCTCGCAAGCTGTATCAATCTCCTCCTGACCAGTCAGGAACACTAGGATGTCACCTACAAAAGGGAATGTGTCAACAGAATTAATCCTGCTCCACACAACTTCTGTCTAACCACTCCCTTTGCTTCCTTCTTCCCCTCTTCTCTTCCATGTAGAAAGATCTCCCGTTCAGATGTGCTCCTTATCAAGCCATATGACCCCATGACACAGGACCCTGCCACCGCCAAATTTTATCAAACTTACCTGGTGGCTCCGTCAAATGGATCTGCATCACTGTGATCAGACTCGCATCCAGATAATCAGTCTCTGGTTCTTTCGTGTACAGAATTTCCACAGGGTATGTTCTGCCAGGAATTGTGAAGATTGGAGCTTCATAGAAATACTGGGAGAATTTCACAGCATCTAATGTTGCCGAAGTTACAATCAGCTTCATATCCTGACGTTTCTGCACAGTCTGTAGCAGGAGAGAACATTCCCATACCACGTTAATAGTGACAAGGGCAATAAATAAGGGCTTCAACAAGCCCCTTCGCTCAGTTACATTTTATTCCAGGTAACAAGAGGCTTCAATCACCTCAGGGACTTTGGTGGATTCGCAGAATCATCTAAATGCAAAGGAGGATACACTGTCCTTCTCAGAGAGGCAAAAGGCCAGAATCTCATGCAATTTAAAGCTAAGGCCATATTTAAAATACACTTCTCTTTTTTCCTAGTTAAGGGAACTCCCAGCACAGAGACCTTTTGTGAGAGGCAGACTGGGTTAAGTGAGACTGTTTCCTTATTCTGAGAGAGTTGCCTATTCATCCCCAGAAATGTTCTGAATTAAATGACCTTCATCTGTTGCCAAAACTCCATTTAATTTACAGTCAGAGCTAAGACCAGGTGAACTACTCCTGTAAAGGCACAGTCACCTTCAACCATAGCTCAGTTCTCACAACTGACCGTTTTAAGACATGAGGGTCTCAAAAGGCAGACATGCCTGTCTTCCTGCATTCTCTCCTGATATAACCTGCGGAGAGACCAGGGGCCAAACATAACATTACCTTTTTCAGAAGCCCAAAGAGCACATCAGTGTGAATGGTCCTCTCATGAGCCTCATCCAGCATGATGATGGCATACTGGGTCAGGTCCGGGTCAATCAGGCACTCCCGCAGTAACATACCATCCGTCATGTACTTGATGACGGTCTCGGGGCTAGTGCAGTCTTCAAATCGAATCGTGTAGCCAACCTACCAAACAAGAGATGGAAGCAGAACAATGGGTTTGAATGAGTAATTATGTCTCCACCCCTTACACTAAACTAACTGAATTGATGAAACAAAATTGTTGGCAATGATAATCCCAGGTTGAGTTATTCTGCCCCTCAATTCAAACTTGCCATAGACCATAGGTCAGTTATCCCATTACTGATTTTTCCCCACTTTTCATCGTGTTTATGCAGCTGCCTCCTCCAACACAGAACTTTACCTCCTGTCCCAAACAGCAACCAAACTCCTCAGACACTCTCTTGGCAACAGACATTGCAGCCACTCTGCGAGGCTGGGTGCACCCAATCTTTCCTCTTGACGTGTAACCTGCCTCAGCCAGGTATTGGGTGATCTGTGTCGTTTTCCCAGAGCCTGTCTCACCAATAACAATCAGGATCTGATTGTCATGAACTGCCTGAAAGAGGACATGTTAGAAAGTGCTTGTTAGGATTCTTTTTTTTAAATACAGTCAATCTAAGACTAGATGTAGCCCCCAAGTGCCCTCACTCATGCTGGCTCGGACAAAGTGTTCTGGCCTAGGTCTTGCTAACCAGCAAGCCAGTAAACTCTTTGACCACTCAGAGGACTCACCCTGCCATAAAGACTTGTGTCATTTGGGATCTTAGCTCCAATATTGGCCCTACTGCAGTTTTATAAAGATTTACAGAGAAAAATTATGATTTTAAAATACAATTTCATTCTTAAAACTCTCAAGTG
Organism: Lepidochelys kempii; assembly: GCF_965140285.1. NCBI lineage: Eukaryota > Metazoa > Chordata > Testudines > Cheloniidae > Lepidochelys > Lepidochelys kempii. The sequence continues at coordinate 18,349,052 of NC_136406.1, read as the reverse complement.
GCTACTAATTTGTCAATAAACAGACCCAGTAACATTCATATTAATCCTTCCCACTCCAAGGAGAAGGCGGTTCCTGCATGGGACTTACCTGAATCAGCTGCTCCTTTAATCTGAAGATTGGGAGACTCTCCCTCTGCTCAATGATGGAAAGTTGGGTTTTTTTACCATAGGAGGCTTTGTTGCCACCGAATGCATGTTTCTTCCACTCTGGGATATCATTGGGCATCATTCCAATACCCCGCATGTTGGCAGCTATTTGTCTCCCATCCACTAAGAAAAAAAAAAGAGAGAATTTAGTTATCGCTCTTCAGCTCACATGGCACAAATGCAGTAATGAGCTAGATACAGTAAAAAGGCATTTTATAGATAACACTACAATCTGCCTGTTTAGAATTCGAATGAGCTGTTCTGGCATATTGATTGTGATTTTGGGCCTACTACGATTTTTGCCATAGTTCCATCTGTGCATCACTTGGTAATATGCTCAGTCCACTCTCCCATCACACTTTGACTAGAAGACTAAACATATAAGCTAAGCTCAAGATGAAAAAAGTCTTAAGTGAAGCGGCCACATACATAGACACCAAGATACTCTCCTGGAATGGTTCAGCTCCCACAGTGAATGGCACAGTAGATACTTAAACAAAGACAAGTCAGAACACACCGTCAGGAAGAGGATCCACCCAGTGTGTATTAAGTCCCATGGGGATAGAGTCCATCTCTGCTTCCCTTTGAGCTTGTTTGAGTTCTCGCCTTTCTTTGGCTAAAGCACTTTGCATCATTGCGGCCTGGGACAAGGAGCCATCAGGATTCTGAAGAACAAAAAACAACATACAATTACAAGCACTATCCAGTCCTGGAGCCTTTACTACCCCTCTCCTCTGTACACCTTTATTACAGCCCAGCCCATCTGTCCTCAAGCTTGAAGGCAATCTCTTTCCCACAACTACTTCAAAGGCTTTTAAAACTTTATTATTTCACAAATGCAGAAATATTTTTGATGGCTAGATTTCCAGGATGCAGGTGGCTGTGACTGTAAAATAGCAGACTCCCTTCATAGTCCAATCAAGGATGAGCTTACTGGTACTGAGGTGAGAAGGATAGTTTCCTGGCTATCCACACCTCATCAAAAACAAGAGGATGAGTGGGGCAGAACACCGCTTGGTTCTACCTCATTTTCTGTTAAATGTAGGCCGCATGTTAACCTTGCATTTCTATTCCATGATCTCATCTCACTATTACCAATGAAATTAAAACCCAACTATGTATAATAAAAAAAAGATCTCCAGCCCAGCGCTCCTGATTTTCTGGGCTATGGATACCAAGATTCCACTCATTATTGCTAATTCCAGAGCATTTACATAAAACCACCATGCAAGTTTTCAATCATTAGTCTGAAATCTCTTACCTTCACTATTTTAATGGGACTCATATCCATGCTTTGCTTGGTATGCCCTCGCAGGAATGGTGGCTCTTCTTCAACCAGCTCAATCTCAAGGTCCTCATCTAAAACACACAAATAATTCAGGTTTAACAAGGAGACAGATGCAGCTTTTTTTCAAACAAACTTCCACCGCAGGAAAAGGAAGCTACATTGCTGAAGTGTTTTCTGTGCATCCTGTTTACTGTATAATTACATATTCTACAAAGGTAAAAATGTCACAGGCAAGGAGAGAGCTCCCGGCCAAAGGCAACCAGCACTTCATTAACCAAAGGGAACCAGCACACCTGCCAGCTCCAGGTGTTTAGAGCTACTGCTAACTCAAACTCCTTACACTTGCTTGCATCAGAAGCTCCTTTTTGCATAGATCGCATACACAGAAAGGAATCTATTATACCCACAGTGAAACTACCAGACAATATTACCTTCTTCATCATCAACTTTAGGGAGGATCCCAGTCTCCTCATCAAAGTCAGGAAACTCTTCTTTCGAGAGCACGTTAGCAGCAATCATCTGGGAAAGGAATGGAGAGGGGAGGATTAGTTCCCACATGTGAACATCATTCAAGGGTAGACTGGCCCATTTAAGATTCTACAGCTCTCTGGGATGAAAGAAGGGTTCACTTTGCAAAGAGATAGGAAGTGTAAGTTCTCCCAGGACACTGTGGCACTGGGATTGTCTGAGGGGACTAGTGCCTATTAGTGTGGTACAACACAGTATAAATAGGAAAAAATAGGATGAAATTAAGAAAAGGACATTTACAATTAATATCAGATAATACATCCCAACAAGGTGATATACTGGGTTGTAGACTCCTCCCAAAAGAATTCAATTGTGACTTTAAAACTTCTCTGGACACAACATTGGTAGATGTGCTGCCTGGAACAACCCAGCATCAGCAGAGATGCATTAGTATGCCTAAACGGGCTTTTTAATCTCTGACACCTTGTCTTTCCTGGATTTTAGTGGTGAAAGATGCTGGAATGACAAGTGACGCTTCTAACAAAGATGTGTCAGTTATTAAAAGCACTGGTCAGATTTATGAATCAGGGATATAGGAGTGAGAGGCTCCACATTCCATTATGGATCCCTGCGGGGGGTTCTGAATACTGGCAAAGAGAGACACTAGTCTTACACTTAACTGGATCACACTATTAGCCAAAGACTACTCAAAGCCTTATGAGGTCAGAGCTTGGGAAACCCATATTTCAGACAGCTTATATCAGTGAGGAGGATGTACCCAAGAAACCATGGACTATTAAGAAAAATGGGAAGCTGGATGGTAATCTTTGAAGCTCCCCTACAACCACACTGAATGACATCGCCCCAGACACCCCAGTATGAGTTGGTAGTGCTTTACACCTGTTTGATTTCCCATTTCTCTGGGTCTGAAATCCGGGTGAGACGCTTCCGTTCAAGGCTATCATCCTCCACTTCAGGGGCATTCACCAGGGAGAGGTGACTGGGTCTGTCTGGATTCCTCATAGAGGTCTCTTCATTGGTCTCTCCAACTAGGTTTCTGCGTCGGTTTGGGTTCAAGTCTTCCCCAGTCTCTTGATCAACATCCTATATCAAATATGATTGACAAATTTATTAATCACTGTCCCACCTTTTCCCGAGATACCTGACCTGGACCTCCTTCCTCTACCAAGCATATAAAGGCAAGGATCTCTCCGTTTCCCAGAGGGGCCAAGCCCAAACACAGCCCATGTATGTGAAGACATTTCACTATTGTTTGTTTTTTAAATTAACATCTCAGAAGTGATTAAGTAGTCTGTGATCAGAAACACATTGTAGCCTGTAATTTAAAATAAAATGCCTTTCTCATGCAGTGAATGGAGGATGGGCATAAACGACAGCTTGGGGTCTGTCTGGGCACCTGACTAAAGACTTCAAAGTTACCACTTTATTTGGTTCAATGAGTGGTACAAACAGAGTTGAATGTTTAGAATCTTTATATGCAAGGCATCTGAAAAGAACATGTGGAGAAAACAGGAGTAGGAACCAATGGGTGGCATAAATACAGAACTATAACTTACAGGCTTTAAGTATTAAAATATGATACTTTGAAGGGATTCAAGTTAGTGTACAGCAATATTTGAAATACTAGAACTGTAAACACTCTCTTTCTCCACCATAATTTGATCTATAAAATTCTTCCATACCTTCATGCTCAGGCTGGTTTTGGACCCAGTAAATGATAGCACTTTGACCTTTACTCTTTGACCTTTGCTCACAACATCAGCAACATTAGCAACACGTCCCTCTCTGCGAAGTTCAGAAATATGAACCAAGCCTTCCCAGCGTTTCCTGTGGGTCACACGTGGAGAGAAGAGCATGAGATACTGTATATTACTCTGGGAACCAACTCTTCACATATCATTTAAGCACTTAAATGTCTTAAAACGTTTAGTGCTGAGAGGTTTTACTGTGTTTATAAACTGTCTCTGGAAAGAGGAACATTCTTTACTGTCAGCTTTACTTTTTTGAAAGAGAAAATTCACTGTGGTTGTGAAATGCAGTGTGTATCACTGGCATACCTGCCTTCGCCTAATAAGGCATCATACCTTTTTTCCTTTTTTTTTTTTAAGTCATATTAATAACTGAAATTGAAGCCAATGTTTATAATACACAAAGGAAGGATGATGGTACAAGAAGTGATAATGGCTCATTGTGAAGGTGAGATGGGTACCTTAATCCTTCCAGCTGCACAAAGCACCCAAACTGCATTATACTTGTGACTTTGCCGTTGTAAATTTCTCCAATCGAAGGCTCTTCAGGTGGGGGCCGATCCACATGCTTGTCCCTCCATCTGTCATTGCTCTTCTCTGCATATTTCTCTCGATCCTTACGGTCCCTGCTGGGACTCAGACTCCTGCTCCTTGAGCGGTATCTGGATTTCCCCTTGTTCTTATCCAGAGTCCTAGAACGTGACCTGGAATGGGATCGGTGTCTCCGTTTCCTGTCCCTGTCTCTGCTGTGACTGCGACTCCTCCTCTTCTTTTTTGCCCTAGCAAACATTAACAATCTGTGTTCAACTTTCATACAAGAGAAGGTCATGCAGACAGAAAATTTACTGGCTAGCCATGGCCCAGAGATGCGCTGGAAACTTACCGGCGGTCATTATTCCTTTGTTTTTCCTGCCCACCTGCACTAGGCATTAAAGCTTCAAGTTCCTTAAGAGCATCAACAGCCACTTTCACATCATCTTCATCCAGCATAGTCTATAGACACAGAGAATACCTCTTTAAAATGGCTGATTAAAATCCTATCACCAGCACAGAGCATTAATCTGTGCAATGGGACAATCACCAGAAAGAAGGAAAGTAGGAGAAAAGATCAGAGAAAATGTGATGTAAAGAAGCAAAGATATGGGGATCATTAACCAGGAGTCTCAACGCCAAAGCCTTCTCTGCCACATGGCTCTACCAGGTCTGCCTCTATGTATGAATTTGGAGACTGACTTTTTAAAATTGTTACTGAAACTTTAATATGCATGTTACTAGTAGGCATCTTGGGTAGCCTAGATTTTAATCCTAAAGTTTTGACACAAATTAACTTCTCCATAAGTAGATGCTTATTACAGTTCCCAATCTGATTAAAGGTATATGCTAATAATTCATTTCATCCACCTCACCTTCAAACCTCTGCACAGTTCCCACCTCTTCCTCTGCACTCTTCTGGATCTTCTGTCCAATCTACCATCTTCAGCTTTCCTGCTCTTTGTACCTTCTATCATGCAACCCCTTATAGTAGGTGTATAAGGGCCTTTCAATCTCAGGTGCCAAACACGTTCCTTCAAAACCACTCCTTAAACAAAGTGTCCTACAGTGGTCTCAGTGTCACCAGGCAGTCTTGCACCTGAAACATTATCTGCTTATTATGTTGTCTGAGTTAGACTGTGAATTTGTCAGGGTAGGGTCCTTGTTTTGTTGGGTGTTCTGCAAAGCAATGTTTGCCCTAAGAGAGCTATATTAGCAATAGTCCCCTGCAACTAACCTCCAGCAATCCCAAACCAACTACTTACTTCCCACTCCATTCTGCATTTTCATTTCTCATACCCCATCACATTTTATGCATTAGAAGCACAATATAGATGGTTATGTTAATGTAGCAACTGCAAACCAAGAGTGAGAAAACAAGCATATTTCCATTCACTGATTGTTAATGTGTGAAATTGCATCCTTACCCTGATGGTGGGATTGTCTGGCCTGCAAAGGGCTGGGAACAGGTCCTTCAGCTTTTCCTTTTCTGTTTTGGGTTTGACAACTACCTCTGTTTTTAGAATAAAAAAGGGTAAAAAAAAAAGTTAGAAGTGCACCTTTATCACATGGCTAGAATAATTTTCTACTGTCATTTCTGAAACGGAGTATTCATTTCATCTCTGAATGTAAATTTTACTGCAGCTTTTAAAAGGTGAATTAAAAGTAACTACATTTCCCCTCACAAAGGAAATTCTGATTAAATGAGATAGCAAAATATGCAATATTCTGAATTCTGCACTGACTCAGGCTCTCTTCGAGTAGCCCCAAAGCTTTGCACCAGCACTTCATGTAACACAGAGAACTCCACTGGAATGATAGTAGATAAGATATAAGAATAGCGATTTCATCTGTCATACCCACAATGTCCAGCAGATGCTGAAAGGGTTAGGTCTGTTTTCTATTGAGCTGCTGGAGCAGTGAGACTGTATTTACCTTTGCCTGTAGATGGCTTCGCTGGAGGCCGCATTGTCTGTATGAGACGTAACAAATTACTAATGAGGGAGTCCTGAAAAATTTGATAAAGCACAGAAGATTTTTTTAAGTGATTGCAATATTTTTGCACATTAGCACAAGGAGGATTTGTTAGCAGGGAACAAAAGCTCAATCCCAACTTCTAAAGATGTAGACGTATAGGGCCATAGCCACAAGAAATCACACGTACACCATAAAAGTTCAGTTGTAAAGAACTAAGACAAAAAGTGACTTGATTTTACAACGTTATGAAAATTCCATTTAAGTGACTCTCCACACCAGTCACTGGTTCTAACTAGGACAATCATTTTGACCTGTTTCTAAGGTACTTATCAGCCTGGTGTGTGAGCACCATAAAAAGTTTGTTTTCATGACACGTTGTTTTTCTTGCACTACATATGCATAGTAATAAGACACCAAAGAGCCCAAATGAGTCTTCAAAATTGCATAGTGCTTCACAGACTGCATCAAGCAAAGTTAAATAACGCTTAATTAGACAGAAGTGTGTGGAAGCCAGCATGTATGAACTATTAAATGAAAATAATTGCACATTAATAAACACAAATACTTAATCCTTGCAACTCTCTTTTAAATAAAAGATTCTCTCTGTGTTTACTTAATCCTTGCAACTCTCTTTTAAATAAAAGATTCTCTCTGTGTTCATATCTCACTTACTGTGAACTCAGCGCCATTCTTTGTAAGGGCAGTCTTGAATGTGTCAAATGTGGTGTTTTTCTCAGCAAGATTTATCACAAACTCAGCTGCAAAGAAAAAGTGATTGAGAGTGAAACAAACAAAAATAATTTGAAGTCAGGTCACATGCATTTCACTCTGAGGAAAGGGGCTGGCTTGGCAACCTGAAGTCCCTCATCTAGCCAGAGAACATGGAATGCATGGTCTGCAGCAGTGCAAGTTTCTCTATCTACACTGCCTTAAGTCCATTTTCAGGAACCCAGACCTGGAGGGATTGTGTCTCAGGATGAGAGGAGAGCTCATTTTCTAACTCAGACTGTCAACTCTTTGGGGGCTGGGACTGTCTTTTTGTCTATGTTTGTTCAGCGCCTAGCACAACTACTGGAGCTCAAAGATACTACCACAATACACACAATCAATAACGGACGTGTCAGGGCAATGAGGCTGAAGCTGGTTCCTTGTTCCCAATTCCTTATTTGATTATATAATAAATATTTACATAATTACACATTTACTTTTTTACCACAGTCACTCCTGTTAGTCTGATGAAATTTCTAAAAATGTAAATCTTACACTGAGGTTCTTGAAAACAAACCCTGTTGCCTTCTCTGTCCCCATATCTGCACCATCATGGGACCCAACCCCACCAGCCACACCATCAGGGGCTCATTCACCTGTACATCTACTAATATGATATATGCCACCATGTGCCTCCAATGCCCCTCTGCCATGTACATTGGCCAAAATAGACAATCTCTACGTAAAAGGATAAATGGACACAAATTCAGACATCAGGAATGGTAACATACAAAAGCCAGTAGGAGAACACTTCAATCTCCCTGGACATTCAATAACAGATTTAAAAGTAGCCATCCTTCAACAAAAAACCTTCAAAAACAGACTTCAAAGATAGGTTTCAGAGTAACAGCCGTGTTAGTCTGTATTCGCAAAAAGAAAAGGAGTACTTGTGGCACCTTAGAGACTAACCAATTTATTTGAGCATGAGCTTTCGTGAGCAAAGAGAAACAGCAGAGTTACAATTCATTTGCAAACTTAACACCATCAATTTGGGCTTAAGTAGGGACTGGGAGTGGCTGGCTCACTACAAAAGCAATTTTCCCTCTCTTGGTATTGACACCTCCTCATCAAGTATTGGGAGTGGACCACATCCTCCCTGACTGAACTGGCCTGGTCAACACTAGTTTTCCCACTTGTAAGGGTTTCCACTGAATGCACCCGATGAAGTGAGCTGTAGCTCACGAAAGCTCATGCTCAAACAAATTGGTTCGTCTCTAAGGTGCCACAAGGACCCCTTTTCTTTTTACGGACACAGACTAACACGGCTGCTACTCTGAAACTTGTAAGGGAACTCCCTTCTCTTCATGTGCCCGTATATATTCATGCCTGTACCTGTAACTTTCACTCCGTGCAGCTGAAGACGCGGGTTTTTCACCCACAAAAGCTTATGCCCCAATAAATCTGTTAGTCTTTCGGGCGGCACCGGACTCTCCTCGTTGTGCCTGTGGATACAGGCTAACACGGCTACCCCCCCCCCCGCGACTTGAAAATAACGTTGGCCTCTGAACAAGGAGCTGGGGACCAGGATCCAACTTCAGCCGCGTGTCCCGGCAAACGCCCAGCCTCGCATCAGCGCAGCGGCTCCCGCCGCCCGCCCCTTCCTCCTCCGGGGGGGGTCCCCTGGCTCCTGCCCCCCGACCGGCTCCGTCCTCCTCTCCCGGGGGTCACCTCAACCCCCCCCAGGGGACGCCCCCCGCCCCGCCGCGCCGCTCGCTCCCCGCCGGGCCCCTCACCCAGGTCCTTGTCGTTGATGCCCAGGTGATTGTCCAGCTCGGTGCAGACCTTGGACACCAGCGACAGGTACTCGAGCTTCGCGAGCTCGTCGGCGCCCGCCGGGTCCCCCATGGCCCCCGGCCCCCGGCCCCCGACTCACAAAGCGCAATCCACTTCCGGGTGCGGGCCGCGCCGGGGCTACGTCACGTACGTCACTGCTGGGGGTCACGCAAGGCGCTGGCCATAGAGACGGCGGCGCTGGCTAGAGCGGCTCAGGCTGGGGCCTGGGAGGGAGTCAGCGCCTCCGACTCTATGGTCTAGGGTGGCTGGGTTGGCGGGCTGGCCCTTTTCTTCCCGCTCTCTTGGAGGGCCGGGGTGGGGAGAGAGCTGTAGTGCCTGGCACAGTGCTGCCCTCAGCACTGCGGGGAGGCGATTCGCTGCCCCAGTGTCAGTGAAGAGAATCGCCCCCTCAGGAGCATATCCGTGAGGAGATTCCCCCCTCACTGTATGGGTCCCCCCATCCGTGAGGAGATTCCCCTGTCCCCCCCCCCAGTATCCGTGAGGAGATTCCCCCCTCACTGTATGGGCCTCCCCATCCGTGAGGAGATTCCCCCGCCCCCCCCAGTATCCGTGAGGCGATTCCCCCTCACTGTGTGGGGCCCCCCATCCGTGAGGAGATTCCCCCGCCCCCCCCTCCAGTATCCGTGAGGAGATTCCCCCCTCACTGTATGGGCCTCCCCATCCGTGAGGAGATTCCCCCGCCCCCCCCTCCAGTATCCGTGAGGCGATTCCCCCTCACTGTGTGGGGCCCCCCATCCGTGAGGAGATTCCCCCGCCCCCCCCTCCAGTATCCGTGAGGCGATTCCCCCTCACTGTGTGGGGCCCCCCATCCGTGAGGAGATTCCCCTGTTCCCCCCCCAGTATCCGTGAGGCGATTCCCCCTCACTGTGTGGGGCCCCCCATCCGTGAGGAGATTCCCCCGCCCCCCCCTCCAGTATCCGTGAGGAGATTCCCCCTCACTGTGTGGGGCCCCCCATCCGTGAGGAGATTCCCCCGCCCCCCCCTCCAGTATCCGTGAGGAGATTCCCCCCTCACTGTATGGGCCTCCCCATCCGTGAGGAGATTCCCCTGCCCCCCCCAGTATCCGTGAGGCGATTCCCCCTCACTGTGTGGGGCCCCCCATCCGTGAGGAGATTCCCCTGTTCCCCCCCCAGTATCCGTGAGGCGATTCCCCCTCACTGTGTGGGGCCCCCCATCCGTGAGGAGATTCCCCCGCCCCCCCCCTCCAGTATCCGTGAGGAGATTCCCCCTCACTGTGTGGGGCCCCCCATCCGTGAGGAGATTCCCCCGCCCCCCCCAGTATCCGTGAGGCGATTCCCCCTCACTGTGTGGGGCCCCCCATCCGTGAGGAGATTCCCCTGTTCCCCCCCCTAGTATCCGTGAGGAGATTCCCCCTCACTGTGTGGGGCCCCCCATCCGTGAGGAGATTCCCCCACCCCCCCCAGTATCCGTGAGGCGATTCCCCCTCACTGTGTGGGGCCCCCCATCCGTGAGGAGATTCCCCCGCCCCCCCTCCAGTATCCGTGAGGCGATTCCCCCTCACTGTGTGGGGCCCCCCATCCGTGAGGAGATTCCCCTGTTCCCCCCCCCAGTATCCGTGAGGAGATTCCCCCTCACTGTGTGGGGCCCCCCATCCGTGAGGAGATTCCCCCGCCCCCCCTCCAGTATCCGTGAGGAGATTCCCCCTCACTGTGTGGGGCCCCCCATCCGTGAGGAGATTCCCCCGCCCCCCATATCCATGAGGCGATTTCTTCCTCCACTTTCACAGCATTTTGTCACCCTGTTACATTCGGGCTTGTAACTGAGGAATGAGCCTCTGTCCCTACCTTCCCCTGCGGATGCTCATTCACAGACCTTTACAATACACACCAAGGGAAAAAGCTCGTCTGCTCCAGGAACTTTCCAGGCTGACTCCAGAACCTGAGGCTGAACCCTAAATTGCCACAAAGTAGCAGTCTGAGGGAAAACATCTGGCTCAATGAAATCCCTGCACCAGCCCATCTACTGTAGGGTGAAAACAAACATGGAGCCAGGCCTTCCTCACCCTACCTGCTTCACTAGGTCCACTACCTAGGGCACCAGCTAAACAATCAGAAATAAAATGATGACTGTCTGGTGGTAACCATTGCACATGAGATCTCCATCCATTTTGCCAGCCTACTGCAAATCAAGGGCTTGCCAAGTCATCCTGCAACCAGTACCAACAAAGTCACATTGTTTTTGGAGAAACCTCAACACAAATTTTGTTAGAGACAGAGATATTGAGTGTATGTTAATTAGGCACCTGGGCCAATTTAAAAACTCATCAGCATTTGGGTTGGATCAAAGCATTAGAAGAAAAAGCTGTCGGCTTTCTCTGGCATACAGAAATCACTAGAGAAATACAACCCAGTGATAATGCTACTGCTAAACCTACTGGACAGTATATATAAACCTTTTGTATTGTATGGAGTGAAGGCAGGGACCCGACCTTAGCAAATATGCTAGCTGGGACAAAATGTCACAGAAACCTTACATGCATAACTCTGCAAGTAACTATTACAACATTTATTCAATGGGCTGCAGAGCAGAGGTAGATGATTTCCACGCTTCTGGTGCCACCTCAACCGAAGCAGCAAACACTTCTCCTCTCTAAAGCACTAGAGAGCCCAAAACGAAATCCAAACAAAATCCAAACAAAATTCACTGCTATCTAACATAACTCTTGCAGCCCAGGAGCACTAAGCTGCTGAGCAATGGAACAAACAACCATCCCAGACAAATTATACAATACACCAAAAACACCAGTGTCAGAGTGACTGTGAAGAAAAGTTCGGAAAAGTTTGTTCAGAACTATCACCCTGCACATATACCTCACCGCAGTGAAATGTGCATAGCTAAGGTAGAATCTTACCAAATACAGAAACAAAGTCAGTAAACAATAGGTTGAAACTGGGAGACATAAAGCAGAGTGCAAGCCCAATGAGTAACAGCTGGCAACTAATGTGACAGAGAAGAGATCAGGATAGTGAGACACTTTGTACTCCTAATGTCCAAAATATGAGGGAATATGAAAATAACTACAAGTGGAGATAAAGGATAAAATCCCTAATGCACTTGTGAATCATGTTCTAAGGGACAGTCAACGTACCTATCTGTTTCAGGGGATAACAGGTGTACCTGCCTCAATCATAGCCTAGGCCCTGGGACCTGTGTCTTGAAAAAGATTCTGTTAAACACTTTATGGATTATAAGGAAAGGCACATAGATGACAGACATGTTGGGGAAGAGTCAACATGGCTTCTGTAAAGGGAAATCATGCCTCTCCAATCTATTAGAATTCTCTGAGGGGTTCAACAAATATGTGGACAAAGGAGGTGTAGTGGACATAGTGTACTTGGACTTTCAGAAAGCCTTTGACAAGATCCTCTCGTGCATCAGTAACTGGTTAAAAGATAGGAATAAACAGTCATTTTTCAGAGTCCTCCAAGGATCTATACTGAGACCAGTGCTGTTCAACATATTCATAAATGATCTGGAAAAAGGGTGTAAACAGTGAGGTGATAAAGTTTGCAGGCAGTATAAATTACTCAAGACAGTGAAGTCCAACACAGATGGTGGAGAGTTACAACAAAGGGATCTCACTAAACTGGGAGACAGGCTAGTAGGTGAGATGGATCATTGCCCTAACCTAATATGGCCATTCTTATGTACTACAACTGTAGTGTGGACAGTAAAATCCTGGGATGGAAGGTATTACAGGAGTACAAAGTGTTTCTGTTTTGCACTTTGTGTCAATGAGACTTAACTGATGTGTCATGGGCTGCAAATGTGTCTGCTGTCTTCCCACAAGAAAAATTAGGGCTGTATGTCTCCACAGCATTCCTTTGTCAAATAGTACATAGCAATTTAAAAGAAAAATCCAGACCCTGTTGTATATTGCATTTGACAGAGAGGAGGAGAGGCTGGGAAATTGAATGGCAAAGTATCAGCATTGAAGGAAAAGAAAAAATCCCTATTTCCTTCCAGCCCCAGTATTCTGCTGGAAAAAAGCATTTATGGAACTCTTAGATAAGAACCCATTCTGAGAAAATTAGAGTAAAATAGAAAAGACACTAGGCAGAAATTTAGTATCTTTTCATGAAATCTTAGATTTTTAGGAAATAGCACTAAATACATTCAAAACTGCAGAGACACCCTTAAATTCCAGGATCCACTATTTTTTTTCAGTGGGATTCTCTTCGTCCATTCATAATGATCCTAACCATGGTTATAAATCTGTTGCATATATTTCTGCTTCCACGGCTCTCTGCCTACGGAAGTAGAGTCTGCTAGTGAAGTCCCCCATCCCATGGCTATACTTGCTACGTGTGTCCAGTAAACACATTACTACAGGTGCTTTGCCAAGTCTCAGTGGTAGAAGTTGGGCTGATCTGCTCTAAGATGGACACAGTTGTAGGGGGCTTTAGGTATATATCTCGCTTCCAGTGAACATGTGTCTGTGCTTCACTACAGCTGATTAGACATCAAAGGAGGGTATCATTCCCCTGACTTTACAAAGCCAGTCGTTAGCATGACAGAAATTGGTCAGCAGCTGTTCCCGTCTTTGCCAAATGACAACTGCCATCCCTTCATTAATTGCTACTCTGGACTCTGCTCTTGGCAGCACTGACTTATTTGTATGCATTGACATCCAACTTCACCATATGATAATTCAGCAGCTAAAATGTCTTGTGTTGATGGCCAGAGGGAGAGGCAGATGGACGAGAAATTCAGAGCCTTGATTGGATTTCAGGCAAAAGCAGTTCAGCTGGACAGATAGTGAGCACCTTACCACCCCAAGGGGGTTGGAACAATAAATTACCCTTGAACAGAGAAATAGAACATAAATATTCAAATTGAATGCTGATGGAAACAGGCCTTGGTTATAATTTGCTTCCAAATATGCTAATGAGTCAAAAGGTCCCTGTAGTGTCTGAAGGAGATGCATAGCGACATTGCAACAGAAATGCTGGATTCTGCTGTCCTATCCCATCAATGTTCATGTCATGCAGGAATCAACTTTTTCCATAGGAGACTGAAGCCCAAAACCATTCCTCTGCAGCATGTCCTAGCTGGGAACGTAATGTTAATAGAGTCAATAAAAGTAAAAAAAAAAAAATCCTGATGTTTTAATACTGCATCTTGTATCCAAGGTGAATGTTTGTAAGAGACTTTACGATGCTAACTATGGATTCTGAGTTCTGTCTGAACAAGTGATAAAACACCGTCTATTAAGACGTTTATAAGTGGACTGGACAAAGTACTGAAGAATACACTATGGTACATAAATTATGAGATGCCATCACTTTACTAAGTGAGCACACCAGCACATCAATCAGCCTTTCAGTTATCAGCTAACTGTGCTAATCACTTGCATTGCAGTATCAGCTGCCTATATAGAATAGGGGAAAATCCTGCACTGGCCAAGGGAAGGGCAACAGATATTTTCCATTTCTTTGTTTCTGAAGCTGTTGCCTTAAGGCATGATGAAGAGAACTGTATAAAACTATTATACTTCAATGAGTATTTCATCTGCTCTCTGGGAGTTTTGTTTTTCATCAGCCTCTATATTTCAGACTGTTTGGAGCACAACATGGAAATAACAACATGGAATGTGACCTTGGAAACTTTGAATTTACTGTGTGTATGTAATTGTATGAGATTCTATAGTCTTTAGTTTTCACTTCCCTTTCACTTCAGATGCCCAGTGTGACCTTCGGTGGCCCTAATTCAAACTAAAGATGGCAGCATATTGGAAGGTATATTCAGAATTACATTATTTCAGATGCTGCTGAGTGAACTGCAGAGAGAACACACAGGGAGTATGTCTCATGCAGTTGGCCTCTGAGGTCTCTCTTCCCTTAGATTTGAGTTCTCTTAAAAAAATCTACCTTTTAAGACTTCCTACATGCAATGCAGATGCTGTGTGGCTCCAGCAAATATAAATTTCATGGCTCATTGATTAAATAGGTCATAAAAGAGTTCTAGCCTTGTATGTCTTGACAGTCTTCCAGGAGAAAAGTAAAATTCCAGCCAGCATTCTATGGTCATTCTCTTCTGTGGTCACATTCAAGGAGTGGAGAAATCCATGAAAAGTTAGAGAAGTATTATTTTTGCTAGACACATTCAGGGGGCCTGGTATATCCCATTGTGAGTGTGCAACCTCCATTAGTGTTATTTAAATAGAACTTTTCATTTTAATCAAAATGTCCCACCCTAATGTTCAGTCTCTTATTAAGGAAAACCCATTGTATGTGGACCAATGAGTGGTTTATATGGCGGAAGCCAAGCTAATTTCTCCCACCAAACTCTCTGTGCCCTGGCTCAGAAACATTCACTAACTTGCTAGCCAGAGAACAGATTTTCTTCTTGGCTCTATACATCTATAGTCTGCATGATAATAAGAATGGCCACTGGTTTAGGCCAATGGTCCATCTAACTAAGTATCCTGTTTCTGACAATGGCCAGTACTAGATGCTTCAAAGAGAATGAACAGAACAGAGCAATTATTGAGCGATACATCCCTTGTCGGCCAATCCTAGCTTCTAGCAGTCCAAGGTTTAGAGACACTCAAAGCATAGGGTTGCATCCCTGACCATCTTGTCATTGATAAATCTATCTTCCGTGAACCTATTTAATTCTTTTTTGAATCCAGTTATATTTTTGGCCTTTGAGATATCACATGGCAACAAGTTCCACAGTTGACTGTGCATTATATGAAGTAGTACTTTCTTCTGTTTGTTTTAAACTTGCTGCCTATTAATTTCAGAGGGTGACCCCTTGTTCTTGTGTTATGTGAAGGGGTAAATAACTTTTCTATTCACTTTCTTTATACCATTCATGATTTTATAGACCTCTATAATATCCCTCCTTAGTCTTCTCTTTTCTAAGTTGAACACTCCTAGTGTTTTTAATTTCACTAACATGGAAGCTGTTCCATACCCTTCTAAGCATTTTTGTTGCCCTTCTCTGCATCTTTTCCAGTTCTAATACCTATCTTTTGAGATGGGGTGACCAGAACTGCATGCAGTATTCAGGGTGTGGGCATAACATTGATTTATATAGTGGCATTATGATATTTTCTGTCTTTTTATCTATCCATTTCCTAACTACTCCTAACATTGTTAGCTCTTCTGACTGCTGTGCACATTGAGCAGATGTTTTCAGTGAACTATCCCCGATGACTCCAAGATCTCTTTCTTGGGTGGTAACAGCAAATTTAGACACCATCATCTTGTCTGTATAATTGGGATTGCTGTTTCCAGTGTGCGTTACTTTGCACTTATCAACAGTGAATTTCATCTGCCATTTTGTCACCCAGTCACCCAGTTTAGTGAGATCCCATTATAACTCTTTGCAGTCAGGTTTGGATTTAACTATCTTGACTAATTTTATATTTTGCCATCTCACTGTTTACCTCTTTTTCAAATAATTTATTAATATTTTGAACAGCACAGGTCCCAGTACAGATCCTAGGGGGATCATGCTATTTATCTTTCTCCATTGTGAAAACTGACCGTTATTCCAATCCTTTGTTTCCTACTTTTTAATATCCATGGTCGCTTGCCCAATTTATTCTGAAAAGCTATTGACTATCACATGGATGAGGATCCCTGTCTGCACTGTGCTCCCACATACAAGTGCTGGCCCAAAGATTCTCTTACACAGCTTCTCTCAGGGCCCCTGAATGTTCTGAGTTGGTGTTGCCTGTCTCTGTTGTTCACCACCCCCCTTGTTAAATTCACTTTCTGAGGCTGTGTTGAGAAGGGGAGGACAGGGATTTACATCACATGTAATTCTCAGGAGCAAAGTCACCAGATCTATTCAGCCCTTATAATAAAATAAAATACACAATGGGCAAAACGTCTAAAAAGGTTTTGGGCAGCATGTTCATTATACGGATGCCTGGATCTTGTCATCTAAGAGTTACATTTTTGAAGCCAGGAGAGAGAGATGTGTGATTCACTTTGGCCAGTGGGGGGCAGTAAAGGACCTGTCTATGTTTTTTAAAAGCTGGGATTTCTGAAAGGTGCTGGTATTTTTTTGAGGTTACATATGTACATAGGATTTGCCATACCTGGTAAAAGTACTGCTCCACCTAATCCAGGATACAGCCCCCAGCAGCAATGAATCATAGAATCATAGAATCATAGAATATCAGGGTTGGAAGGGACCTCAGGAGGTCATCTAGTCCAACCCCCTGCTCAAAGCAGGACCAATCCCCAACTAAATCTATAAATTTATGCTGTGTGTTCAGTTAAAAATCAGAGTTGTCTAAGATGTTTGCAGTACTTGCCACAGCAAATATGTGCTCTGAAGATCAGAGAGTTGCAAAGCCTGCTCTGAATGAGGAATCATCAGTTTTGCAACATTAAGATGTATTTTTCATATTCTATGACATTACATAAAAGTAAAACTACTTCCCCCTTGCATATACTACAGCTGGTTAATTTTCAAAGGTAAAATAAAAGTAAGCCTGTTTGAATTGAATAAGTAACAAAGCTTATTAGAGATACCTGATTTATATATCAGTGTCAGTTAGAAACATAACTTATTCCAATATTAGTTCATAGAATCATAGAATATCAGGGTTGGAAGGGACCCCAGAAGGTCATCTAGTCCAACCCCCTGCTCGAAGCAGGACCAATTCCCAGTTAAATCATCCCAGCCAGGGCTTTGTCAAGCCTGACCTTAAAAACCTCTAAGGAAGGAGATTCTACCACCTCCCTAGGTAACGCATTCCAGTGTTTCACCACCCTCTTAGTGAAAAAGTTTTTCCTAATATCCAATCTAAACCTCCCCCACTGCAACTTGAGACCATTACTCCTCGTTCTGTCATCTGCTACCATTGAGAACAGTCTAGAGCCATCCTCTTTGGAACCCCCTTTCAGGTAGTTGAAAGCAGCTATCAAATCCCCCCTCATTCTTCTCTTCTGCAGGCTAAACAATCCCAGCTCCCTCAGCCTCTCCTCATAACTCATGTGTTCCAGTCCCCTAATCATTTTTGTTGCCCTTCGCTGGACTCTCTCCAATTTATCCACATCCTTCTTGAAGTGTGGGGCCCAAAACTGGACACAGTACTCCAGATGAGGCCTCACCAATGTCGAATAGAGGGGAACGATCACGTCCCTCGATCTGCTCGCTATGCCCCTACTTATACATCCCAAAATGCCATTGGCCTTCTTGGCAACAAGGGCACACTGCTGACTCATATCCAGCTTCTCGTCCACTGTCACCCCTAGGTCCTTTTCTGCAGAACTGCTGCCTAGCCATTCGGTCCCTAGTCTGTAGCTGTGCATTGGGTTCTTCCGTCCTAAGTGCAGGACCCTGCACTTATCCTTATTGAACCTCATCAGATTCCTTTTGGCCCAATCTTCCAATTGGTCTAGGTCCTTCTGTATCCTATCCCTCCCCTCCAGCGTATCTACCACTCCTCCCAGTTTAGTATCATCCGCAAATTTGCTGAGAGTGCAATCCACACCATCCTCCAGATCATTTATGAAGATATTGAATAAAACCGGCCCCAGGACCGACCCTTGGGGCACTCCACTTGATACCGGCTGCCAACTAGACATGGAGCCATTGATCACTACCCGTTGAGCCCGACAATTTAGCCAGCTTTCTACCCACCTTATAGTGCATTCATCCAGCCCATACTTCCTTAACTTGCTGACAAGAATACTATGGGAGACCGTGTCAAAAGCTTTGCTAAAGTCAAGAAACAATACATCCACTGCTTTCCCTTCATCCACAGAACCAGTAATCTCATCATAAAAGGCGATTAGATTAGTCAGGCATGACCTTCCCTTGGTGAATCCATGCTGGCTGTTCCTGATCACTTTCCTCTCATGCAAGTGCTTCAGGATTGATTCTTTGAGGACCTGCTCCATGATTTTTCCAGGGACTGAGGTGAGGCTGACTGGCCTGTAGTTCCCAGGATCTTCCTTCTTCCCTTTTTTAAAGATTGCCTTATATTTCACAGAAAGGTGGAAATTCCCTGACTCGCACTTAGCCCAAAGTAGGCTAGGTCTTACCATGCACCAGTATAAACTTCCTGCAACAGCCCAACCTGGGACCTTACGACAAAGTCCTGCAGAAGTTTGAAAGGAAGAATGGATCATCGAAAGGAAGAATGGAGCATTGTGAGGAAGTGAAGTGAGCTGTAGCTCACAAAAGCTTATGCTCAAATAAATTGGTTAGTCTCTAAGGTGCCACAAGTACTCCTGTTCTTCTTACAACAAACACCATTGCCAGTAGCAGGTCGATCAAACCCCATGTTTATCGTTTCCTATAACAATAATAGGTTTGAATTGACCAATTGTTTTTCTCACAGATATTTCCATTTTCTCTGGGAAGGTTTTTCCTGTCCTACCATAGCTTTGCCAGAATTCTTAAGTCCCTTTTTACACCTATATAGTTAAATATAAGAAGTACCAAAAGTGCATTAAACAGAGTTGACCTGCTCAGGCCACTCAGTGCCTCAGCCCTGCTGTAACTCCACTGACTCCAATACATTTATTCCTACTTACACAAAGTCTGACTCTGTTGGGCAGCAGATTAGCCCCCATCATATTGTATGTATAGTTGGGGTTATTTTTTCCAGTGTGCATTACTTTACATTTATCCACATTAAATTTCATTTGCCAATTTGTTGCCCAATCACTTAGTTTTGTGAGATCTTTTTAAAGTTCTTCACAGTCTACTTTGGTCTTAACTATCTTGAGCAGTTTAGTATCATCTGCAAACTTTGCCTCACTGTTTACCCCTTTCTCCAGATCATTTATGAATAAGTTGAATAGGATTGGTCCTAGGACTGACCCTTGGGGAACACCACTAGTTACCCCTCTCCATTCTGAAAATTTACCATTTATTTGTACCCTTTGTTCCCTGTCTTTTAACCAGTTCTCAATCCATGAAAGGATCTTCCCTCTTATCCCATGACAACTTAATTTACATAAGAGCCTTTGGTGAGGGACCTTGTCAAAGGCTTTCTGGAAATCTAAGTACACTATGTCCACTGGATCCCACTTGTCCACATGTTTGTTGACCCCCTCAAAGAACTCTTATAGATTAGTAAGACGTGATCTCCCTTTACAGAAACCATGTTGACTTTTGCGCAACAATTTATGCTCTTCTATGTGTCTGACAATTTTATTCTTTACTATTTCAATTAATTTGCCTGGTACTGACATTAGACCTACTGGTCTGTAATTGCCAGGATCACCTCTAGAACCCTTCTTAAATATTGGCATTACATTAGCTATCTTCCAGTTATTGGGTACAGTAGCTGATTTAGAGGACAGGTTACAAACCATAGTTTATAGTTCTGCAATTTCACATTTGAGTTCATTTCTCCTTTAAAAGAATAATTTTGTTGAAGTTCTTTGAGACTGAGTTATGTGTCTCTGGTTGTGCTACCCAAGACATGCCTGCTGACACTGAGGCCTGACCAAGCTGCACATGACACCAGCATCTGTCACAATGACCCTTAACAGAGCAACAGGGAGAAGCCAGCATTGTTCTGCTAGCAGCCAAATTACCCTTTGCTGGAGTGGTGAATTCCTCTGGAGTCTTGTGACGTACACTCAGTGATCTACGTACAGTGCATGACATTTCTCTGGGCACACTCTTATAGCTAGTGTTCATGAAATGCCTCAATCTGACCTCAAGTGCTTTTCCTAGGATGGGGAGACTGATTAAAAAAATATGTAAAGCCAGCATGACTTCATCATTTCCATTATCCATTTTCAGAGAGTCTTCATTGGACATAAGTAATCCACCATCCATAGAATTAGCCTTAAAGGGTCCTATAAATCTAATTTCTCCCACATCCAGTACCCCCTGCCCTCCTAAACTGGAGGGAGCTCAGAGAAGAACAACAAAAATGATCTGTGGTTGGAAGTACTGATGGGGTAAGGCTAAAAGAGCTAAACATTTATAAGTTTCAGAGTAACAGCCGTGTTAGTCTGTATTCGCAAAAAGAAAAGGAGTACTTGTGGCACCTTAGAGACTAAACAATTTATGTGAGCATAAGCTTTCGTGAGCTACATCCGATGAAGTGAGCTGTAGCTCATGAAAGCTTATGCTCAAATAAATTGGTTAGTCTCTAAGGTGCCACAAGTACTCCTTTTCTTTTTGCAAACTTTTATAACGCAGCTGGGAGATGACAAAGTGGGTTCATAAATCATATCTGCACATATCTGAAGGATGTAAAAGCCAAGAAGAGGAGCAATGATTTGGGGTTGTACACTGGGGTACAATGAGACTGAATCAAGAAAGGGAACATGTATTATTTTATTCTTCATTCAATCTCTGACATGAACTAGGCACTCTAGGCTGGCTCTCAGGAAAACCTCCCCGACAGTGAGATGTTTCAGTCTAGGGAATAGTCTCCGAAGGGAAGCCAAAGAAGTCCTGTTGCTTGGGCTTTGAAAACTAGACTGGACAAACCACTAGAAAAAATGGCCTATGGGAATCAATCCTGCTGTAGTATGGAGTTGGACCAGATGGCCTAGCAAGGCTTTCCCAGCTTTCACATCTGTGATCAAAAAGCTGGTGCTCTTACAGAGCTCTAAAGGGAGAGAGAGGGAGTGACTATATTTTGTTGAAGCTTTGCTCTCCAAGGAAAGGAGTAAGGAAATGAAGGACAGTGCTGACAATTCCACTGCAGTCAGGCTGTCACGCTTATTAATGTTTAACAGGTAAATAAGCCACCTCCATAGTAAGTACACTGGGGCCCATTCAAGCAATGCTACATTGCCTCAGCACATCACATGTCTCTATCAGCAGAAATGATGGATCAGAACAATTTACCTCCTCTGTAGGAGCACTGGCTGGGTCCATGCATCTGTCCTCGGACTGATGAATGAATGAGACACCCCCATACTTCCTACTTGCACTGTTTACACTTTGCCCCCCGGGAACTCAACCCAGCTGCGAGGATTTTGAAGGATGAGAGTGCCATAACCCTGTTAATAGTAGCAGACCAGGGAGGGGAATATCCATGTGGGCGCCCTCTGGGGAGTGACAGGAGTGCATCAGGTTTTGTGACAGCTGAGGCAGGTCAGTTATATCAGATGGCTGCTATTTGGTGGAAAACACAATTGCTTTAGGCCAGAGAGATCAGAATGACCAGATGACAAAAGGGAGGCCTCTTTCTGCACTCAGAAAAAACTGGGGGCACTAATACATGCTCTAATGCCCACTGCCATGGAAATCCAGCACTAGTGAAGTAATTGGTATTGTTTGGCTTTCACGTTGACTTGCACACTTACATGAAATCCCGTGCTGAAATACAAGAGACTCTGGAGTAACAAAGTGTGAGGGACTGTTGTTGATTGGAATGTATACAAACTGTTCCTGCTATCTGAGGGTTATGCTGCTGTAGCCAAGGAGTGAATTCCTCATGTATTGACGAGGTTCTGCTGCTGTTTCCTTGGCATCTGTTAATTATTTTAAAAATGCCCCAAAAACTCCAGGTCTAGTCCTGATTGTCCTGTCTGCTACCTGAACAAAGAGGTGATAGGAGAATATCTGATTAGACCATAAATCTCATAGGAAACCATCAGAATTCACCTGAAAGCAGTGTTACACAAACAATAGGATGTGATGAGAGCATTATAGTGTCAGCATCAGTTCATCGCCAGGTTAGGTTTACTGCAATCAGTTATTTTTGTCATTCCAGTTTATCTTCTTATGCCAGGACACAATCTAACATGGGCTGGCCTCGGCTTTTGTGTATTTGACCTGAAATTCCCTCTTTAAAGAGGAATGCCGTAAGTTTTATAACCTGCTGCCCTCTAATAGACATTCCACCTCAGAGTAGTCCCCTTAACTCTCATTCTTGCCAGAGCCAGAGGCAACACATATGTGTGTGTGGGGTGGGGGGGATGGGGATGTGGGGTCATGCCCCCCCACCCTGATTTCTGCCAGGGTATATATGCCCTGCCCTGAAACCCACTTCATACCACCAGAACCTTTAAATTGTTCAACCTTCCCCTCCCCCACCCCTCCCAACTAGCAACAGTTAAACATAGTCTTTGGCCAGCTGTATGAGTTAGATGGATACAGCACAGTTCACTCTTGGTATGTGGTTCTACTATGCCAAACTCAGAAGTGCTGTGCATGCTGGAGAGAGCTAACATCTCTCTCTCTCCCCACTCCACCTCTTTATTCAATTTATGACGCTGGATTCTTCCCTTTATGTGGCAAATAATACAAAAATCCTGAGGAGAGAAGCTAAATTTCCAAATCTTGAGCCAGCAATGCACAACGAGTCTATACACAGAGAGAGCCAGAGATGCTGTGTTTCTTTGAGCATCCCCTATCAGCTTATACACACCATGTATGTGGAGCAAGGTAAGGCAATTTCACTTAACCTGCCTACTCCAGGATCAATGCAATCACCTCACTGCCAAGTAAAGCAGAAATTGGAAGACTCTGTGCAGTGCTATGCATGAAGTCTGAGGGGCTCAGCATAGCCTGCTGCCCTGATGTGATCTGAAATCACTGAACACACTGACCTGAGCTGGGAGGATCCAGGAGATTCCCCCACTAAACAGTGTTTGTCATGGTGTTAGACAGTCCCATGCCCAGCACAGGGCAGCATCGGTTCCCCTTAGAATCCTGCAGTACTCAGCATTCATATGACAGGTTTAGGTTAAGGGGGAGAAGTTACATTTTGATCAAATCAAGGAATTCTCCCCCTCGAGACATAGGCACAGCAAAGACTGGAAAGAGCCAGCCAGCCTCCTGTAACACAGACTCTTTATTCCAGGGCACCATGGCATCATCTTGACCATATCTGACCCATTAGGGGAGCTGGGTCGTGATATTTTGGTGGAGAGGGGAAGCTCAATCGAACACTCATCAATGAGTGCAAATACAAGCAATTGAAAAGCTATTGCTGGGGGCCAGTGTGGTCTCCCAGGCTCTACAGAGAAGCTTCACACCATTTCTTTCCCTTCCCTGGTGAGTGTGGACCTTTTAACATGATTCATGCACAATTCTTTGCATGTGATTTCTAATGTCTCTGTGACTCAATTAAATACTTCTAGAGCTGGACTGAAGCAGATCTGCCGTGGGGACTGCCAGAGGGGCTGAGCACCAAGAGGGCCAAAAGACAGGCTGATGTGAGAATGAGAGAATAATAGGCAGGAATGCATCAGTGAATGGATTCACTAGACAAGGCTCACATTGTCGTGACATCAAGGTCACAGGTAAACCCAGAGGCCTTCATGAACATTGATTTCCAGTCTCTGTTTCACTCCAACTCCCAGGTCTTTTTGAGGTCTCAGCTGTAATTACCTGGTGGAAACACCACAGATATCACTGGCAACTGCCTCCTCTTTACAGGATCACAGTAATTATGTTGATTTATGCTGTTGAAGTGAAAATGAGCAATCTGGTGATGTAACTGAAATTACTGTGTCCCCGTCCCTGCTCTATTCCACCTGGCTGTGCTGCAACTTGAACCGTCTCCCACTGCAATTAAGTGCCACAGTCACTGAACCCAGAACAGGAAGAGAACACTCCCACTGACTTTTTGTCACATTTCCCTTGTGTTATCCAGACCGGTGACCTGCTAGGTCACTCTAATCCTTGACTCTGGGAGCCAGCCAATCTCTCTGGTCCCAGACACAACCCTAGGAACCTCTGTCTTGCAGTGTCCAGTTATGCCCGCTGGATGTTGCAAGCTTATATGAGTTCATCAATTTAACAAAGAAATTGATATGTACCAGGCTTATTATCCCAAGGGAGTCTCTGACACGCTTCAAACCAAACACACTGATTCAGGTAGAACAAACAAACAGATTTATTAACTACAAAGATAGATTTTAAGTGATTATATGTCAAAGCATAACAAGTCGGATTTGGTGAAATAAAATGAAAGCAAAACGCATTCTAAGCTGATCTTAACACTTTCAATGCCCTTACAAACTTTTAGATGCTTCTCACCAGAGACTGGCTGGTTGCCCTTCGGCCAGGCTCTCCCCTTTGATCAGTGCTTCGGTCGCTTGGTATGGTGTCTGTAGCTGTGGGTGGAAGAGAGAAAGAGAACACGGCAAATATCTCTCCCTTTTATCATGTTCTTTCTTCCCTCTTGGCTTTCCCCCCCCCCCCAGAGTAAGGTGAACATTACCTCATCGCAGTCCCAAACTGACCAAAGGAAATGGGGGGTGACTCACTTGAGAGTCCAACAGATCCTTTTGTTGCTGCCTAGGCCAGCATCTTTTGTTCCTGTGAGGCTGGGCTGGGTTTGTCCCATACATGCCCTGATGAGGTGTGAACTGCCTCTCTGCTCTTGGAGAGTTTTTGCCTGGGCTTATTTTAAGCCATGAGGACACATTTTCAGCCTCATAACTATATACATGAAATTATAACCTATAACATTACTGTAACAACAATTACTATAACATCACTATAACAACAATGCTTAGTGCATCATGAGCCTCCGAAGACACCCAACATGACAAACTTTGCATTGAATACCACACAACCATTTTACAAGGATGAACATGGGGGTGTTGGGTGTTCCACCGAGGTACAGAGCGTCACATTTTCAAAGCCAATTCTAATAGTATCAACCTGTCGCTCACCTCACAAAGGAGATGGACAGTGCAGGGTGCTGAGCAATGAGACACATCTGCCACTCTGCTATCCCCAGTCTATGTACATGGAGAGAGGGATTGAAATAATAACACATGGCATGGTTGATAATGTCAGTATAAAAATTCCCATTGCCTTCCGTGGTACAGGATCTGGCCCTACATCACTCCATCACCTTGAAATCCTCTGCTTGGTGGTAGCATTGCTGCATGCTCACCATGGAAACCTGGCAGCGTGGATTCCCCCACACGCTGTAGAGGACTGCAGCATAAGAGATGTCGTGTGGTCCTGGGGCCCCACGTTTGCATACATTGTGTTGGTATGGCAATGTATATAGTGTCTTTAACACCTAGGCGCATATGTTCCCAGAAGACACTGGACAGTAGACAAAGTATAATGAAATTGTCTGGTTTCTCTGGTAACAGGGATGTGTGGCACAATGCTTTGCATTGTAACTCTGTAGGAGACATATCCTATGCAGAGGATCTGGAATTTCACTTCCTACACCAAAGCAATCTCCTTTCCCACAAACCAGTAAGGATGAGAGTCCCCTCATGGTGCCCAGTAACCTCAAAATCCTCAGCCTTGTTACAGTGGGCATGATGGACACATGGCCATCTTTAAATCTGCCCCTTCATTTTAAGCTCACTCTGCTGCAGCTGCTGCTGATCCACCACACAGACGGGGCTCTGAGCTGACTGTGCCACTGGTGAGTCTACTAGCCTTTTGGGGACAACTTGTCCTGACAGTGAATGAGGGCAGAGTAGGGATAACATAACAGATTAACCAAAAGGAGGGGTGGAGAGGGAACGTTATCTAACCCCTCTGCCACTGCATGTCAGAAGTCAGAAAATTGGAGCTCAGTACTTAGGTACCACAGAGATGAACAATTTAAATGCCAAGGCAGAGAGGAAGATCCAGGGCTTGCCAGTGTCAAAGTGCTGGCTCGTTTGCAAGGCTAGTCTGCACACAAATCACCATGTTTGTGGAGGTGGACCAAAAACCCAGTGATCACATGGCACAGAGGTCAAGCGTTCTGACAAGGGATGAGAGAAACTGGACAGTCATCACAAGGGCCCATAAGAACATTCCCCAATGATGACTAACAAATACATTTATCAAGCACACACCTGCAGTTTCATTCCATCAGCTGATCTTCAGGAACCACGGAAAGGACAGAAGAGGATGATTCCATACAGAACAAAGCTGCATGAAGGGTGACTACTCTGTGCATACCTATAATTACATATAATAGTATTATACCCTGCTATTAGAAGCCAGCTTCAATAGACACAGCATTATATCTCCCAACTATCCTCCACATCAGAGTAGTTGCTGGTATATTTATTGTGTGACATAAACAGCTCCTTTCCACCTAATACATATTTATTCCAGAAATGAAAGCAGAGTGTGTTTTGCCTTAAACACCCAAGGTTTGTAGCAGAATAGGACTGCAAAGTAATGCAGTGCTGTGCCTTTAAGAAAAAACAGGCTTTATCCAGCAGAAAATGTCTGCTGTTCAGAGAGCATTGGGACTCAATTTTGAAAAGACAAAGCAGCAAACACATATATCACACAGTCACATGTAAGCGCACACACACCTCCCCACAGCTTTTCATTAAAGGTGTAACGAGACCAGCCTATAGTGCATTCACTGACTGCCAATAGGGACCAGAGAGACAAGGTGGGGGAGGTAATGTCTTCTATTGCACCAACTTCCAATTGGTTGGTGAGAGAGATGAGCTTTTGAGCCACACAGGTCTCCCTGAGGTCCAGAAAAGGTACTCTGAGTGTTACAGCTAAATGCAATCTCCTTTCCTGCAAACCAGATTGTTTATCATAAGTAATTACACATATTTCCAGGGATCATTCAAGGTGAAGGCTACAACAACATTGCATGCACTAAGGCACAGAGACAGAGCAGAACCAAGACATGGAGAAATGTCCCCTTGAACTTTGGGGCATTCAAAATCCAGACTGAAATTGTGCTACTATTGCGCTGTCAGTCTGGTGTGTGTGCTTTGAGAGGCAATTTCCTGTCATTATTTAAGGACCACAGGAACCAGGAAAGAGGCTGGACACAAGCTTTGGGAAGACTTTGCCCAGTCCTATGGGGCCCTCACATCAGATAGTTCTGAAGTAGTTTGGGAGTGCCCTAACTAAGGGTATGTCTACACTATGAAATTAGGTCAAATTTATAGAAGTCGGTTTTGTAGAAAGTGTTTTTATAGTCGATTGTGTGTGTCCCCACACAAATGCTCTAAGTGCATGTAGTCGGCGGAGTGTGTCCACAGTACCGAGGCAACCGTCGACTTCCGGAGCGTTGCACTGTGGGTAGCTATCCCACAGTTCCCACAGTCTCTGCCGCCCATTTGAATTCTGGGTAGAAATCCCAGTGCCTGATGGGGCTAAAACATTATCGCGGGTGGTTCTGGGTACTGGGTGGTTCTCCCTCCTTCTGTGAAAGCAAGGGCAGACAATTGTTTTGCGCCTTTTTTCTTGAGTTACCTGTGCAGACGCCATACCACGGCAAGCATGGAGCCCGCTCAGCTAACCGTCACTGTATGTCTCCTGGGTGCTGGCAGACGCGGTACTGCATTGCTACACAGAAGCAGTTTATTGCCTTTTGGCAGCAGACAGTGCAGTATGACTGGTAGCCGTCATCAACGTAGTTCTGGGTGCTCTTTTAACTGACCTCAATGAGGTCAGGGGCACCTGGGCAAACGTGGGAGTGACTCAGCCAGGTCATTTCCCTTTTAAGTTTCGTCTCATGGCGATTGAGACCTACTGGCAGTGCACTGTCTTTTAATCAGCAGCCAGTAGAAGATGATGGCCAGCAGTCATACTGCACCATCTCTGCCGAGCACCCAGGAGATGACGTTGGCTAGCGGTCGTACTGCACAGTCTGCTGCCAGCAAGATGTATAAAGATACATGAAGTGGCTCAAAACAAGAAATAGACCAGATTTGTTTTGTATTCATTTTCTCCTCCCTCCCTCCGTGAAATCAACGGCCTGCTAAACCCAGTTTTGAGTTCTATCCTTGAGGTTTTGAGTTCTATCCTTGAGGGGGCCATTCTGTTTCTCACAAAGCCACCCCCTTTGTTGATTTTAATTCCCTGTAAGCCAACCCTGTAAGCCATGTCGTCAGTCACCCCTCCCTCCATCAGGGCAATGGCAGACAATTGTTCTGTGCCTTTTTTCTGTGCAGATGCCATACCACAGCAAGCATGGAGCCCGCTCAGATCACTTTGGCAATTAGGAGCACATTAAACACCACACGCATTATCCAGCAGTATATGCAGCACCAGAACCTGGCAAAGCGAAACCGGGTGGGTAGGCGACGTCAGTGCGGTGACGAGAGTGATGAGGACATAGACACAGACTTCTCTCAAAGCACGGGCCCTGGCAATGTGGGCATCATGATGCTAATGGGGCAGGTTCATGCGGTAGAACGCGGATTCTGGGCTCAGGAAACAAGCACAGACTGGTGGGACCCGCATAGTGTTGCAGGTCTGGGATGATTCCCAGTGGCTGCGAAACTTTCGCATGCATAAGGGCACTTTCATGGAACTTTGTGACTTGCTTTCCCCTGCCCTGAGACGCAAGAATACCAAGATGAGAGCAGCCCTCACAGTTGAGAAGTGAGTGACAATAACCCTGTGGAAGCTTGCAACACCAGACAGCTACCGGTCAGTCGGGAATCAATTTGGAGTGGGCAAAGCTACTATGGGGGCTGCTGATGCAAGTAGCTCACGCAATCAAAGATCTGCTGATATCAAGGGTAGTGACCCTGGGAAATGTGCAGGTCATAGTGGATGGCTTTGCTGCAATGGGATTCCCTAACTGTGGTGGGGCCATAGATGGAACCCATATCCCTATCTTGGCACTGGAGTACCAAGCCAGCGAGTACATAAACCGCAAGGGGTACTTTTCAATAGTGCTGCAAGCACTGGTGGATCACAAGGGACGTTTCACCAACATCAACGTGGGACGGCCGGGAAAGGTACATGACGCTCGCATCTCCAGGAACTCTGGTCTGTTTCAAAAGCTGCAGGAAGGGACTTTATTCCCAGACCGGAAAATAACCGTTGGGGATGTTGAAATGCCTATAGTTATCCTTGGGGACCCAGCCTACCCCTTAATGCCATGGCTCATGAAGCCATACACAGGCAGCCTGGACAGTAGTCAGGAGCTGTTCAACTACAGGCTGAGCAAGTGCAGAATGGTGGTAGAATGTGCATTTGGACATTTAAAAGCGCGCTGGCGCAGTTTACTGACTCGGTTAGACCTCAGCAAAACCAATATTCCCACTGTTATTACTGCTCGCTGTGCACTCCACAATATCTGTGAGAGTAAGGGGGAGACGTTTATGGCGGGGTGCAAGGTTGAGGCAAATCGCCTGGCCGCTGGTTACACGCAGCCCGACACCAGGGCAGTTAGAAGAGCACAGGAGGGCGCGGTGCGCATCAGGGAAGCTTTGAAGACCAATTTCATGACTGGCCAGGCTACGGTGTGAAAGTTCTGTTTGTTTCTCCTTGATGAAACCCCCCACCCCTTGGTTCACTCTACTTCCCTGTAAGCTAACCAACCTTCCCTCCTCCCTTTGATCACCACTTGCAGAGGCAATAAAGTCATTGTTGCTTCACATTCATGCATTCTTTATTAATTCATCACACAAATAGGGGGATAACTACCAAGGTAGTCCAGGAGGGGTGGTGGAGGAGAGAAGCACCAGGAAGGGTGGTGGAGGAGGGAAGGACAAGGCCACACAGCACTTTAAAAGTTTAAAACTTTAAAATTTATTGAATGCCATCCTTCTGTTGCTTGGGCAATCCTCTGGGGTGGAGTGGCTGGGTGGCCGGAGGCCCCCACCCCCACGTTCTTTGGCGTCTGGGTATGGAGGCTATGGAACTTGGGGAGGAGGGCGGTTGGTTACACAGGGGCTGTAGCGGTGGTCTGTGCTCCTGCTGCCTTTCCTGCAGCTCAACCATACGCTGGAGCATATTAGTTTGATCCTCCAGCAGCCTCAGCATTGAATCCTGCCTCCTCTCATCATGCTTCCACCACCTTTTCAGCTTCAGCCCTCTCTTCAGCCTGCCACTTACTCTCTTCAGCCTGCCACCTCTCCTCCCGGTCATTTTGTGCTTTCCTGCACTCTGACATTGTCTGCCTCCACGCATTCGTCTGTGCTCTGTCAGTGTGGGAGGACAGCATGAGCTCAGAGAACATTTCATCGCGAGTGCATTTTTTTCGCCTTCTAATCTTCACTAGCCTCTGGGAAGGCCTTTTATGATGAGATTACTGGTTCTGTGGATGAAGGGAAAGCAGTGGATGTATTGTTTCTTGACTTTAGCAAAGCTTTTGACACGGTCTCCCACAGTATTCTTGTCAGCAAGTTAAGGAAGTATGGGCTGGATGAATGCACTATAAGGTGGGTAGAAAGCTGGCTAGATTGTCAGGCTCAACGGGTAGTGATCAATGGCTCCATGTCTAGTTGGCAGCCGGTATCAAGTGGAGTGCCCCAAGGGTCGGTCCTGGGGCCGGTTTTGATCACTATCTTCATAAATGATCTGGAGGATGGTGTGGATTGCACTCTCAGCAAATTTGCGGATGATACTAAACTGGGAGGAGTGGTAGATACGCTGGAGGGGAGGGATAGGATACAGAAGGACCTAGACAAATTGGAGGATTGGGCCAAAAGAAATCTGATGAGGTTCAATAAGGATAAGTGCAGGGTCCTGCACTTAGGACGGAAGAACCCAATGCACAGCTACAGACTAGGGACCGAATGGCTAGGCAGCAGTTCTGCAGAAAAGGACCTAGGGGTGACAGTGGACGAGAAGCTGGATATGAGTCAGCAGTGTGCCCTTGTTGCCAAGAAGGCCAATGGCATTTTGGGATGTATAAGTAGGGGCACAGCGAGCAGATCGAGGGACGTGATCGTTCCCCTCTATTCGACATTGGTGAGGCCTCATCTGGAGTACTGTGTCCAGTTTTGGGCCCCACACTACAAGAAGGATGTGGATAAATTGGAGAGAGTCCAGCGAAGGGCAACAAAAATGATTAGGGGTCTGGAACACATGACTTATGAGGAGAGGCTGAGGGAGCTGGGATTGTTTAGCCTGCAGAAGAGAAGAATGAGGGGGGATTTGATAGCTGCTTTCAACTACCTGAAAGGGGGTTCCAAAGAGGATGGCTCTAGACTGTTCTCAATGGTAACAGATGACAGAACGAGGAGTAATGGTCTCAAGTTGCAGTGGGGGAGGTTTAGATTGGATATTAGGAAAAACTTTTTCACTAAGAGGGTGGTGAAACACTGGAATGCGTTACCTAGGGAGGTGGTAGAATCTCCTTCCTTAGAGGTTTTTAAGGTCAGGCTTGATAAAGCCCTGGCTGAGATGATTTAACTGGGAATTGGTCCTACTTCGAGCAGGGGGTTGGACTAGATGACCTTCTGGGGTCCCTTCCAACCCTGATATTCTATGATTCTATGATTCTAAGGAGAAGATCCTGTGATCCTTGAAACACATGCAGCTGGTGGAGGAAAAAAAAAGGGACAGTGGTATTTAAAAAGACACATTTTATAGAACAATGGGTACACTCTTTCACGGTAAACCTTGCTGTTAACATTACATACATAGCTCATGTGCTTTTGTTCCAAGGTCGCATTTTGCCTCCCCCCAGCGCGTGGCTAGCCCCTCCACTCTCCCCCATCCCTGTGGCTAACTGCGGGGAACATTTCTGTTCAGCCACAGGCAAACAGCCCAGCAGGAACGGGCACCTCTGAATGTCCCCTTAAGAAAAGCACCCTATTTCAACCAGGTGACCATGAATGATATCACTCTCCTGAGGATAACACAGAGAGTTAAAGAACAGATGTTGTTTGAATGCCAGCAAACATACACTGCAATGCTTTGTTCTCCAATGATTCTTGACTACGTGCTACTGGCCTGGAGTGGTAAAGTGTCCTACCATGGTGGATGGAATAAGGCTGCCCTCCCCAGAAACCTTTTGCAAAGGCTTTGGGAGTACATCCAGGAGAGCCACGAATGCCAGGACAAATTAATAATTAAACATGCTTGCTTTTAAACCAGGTATAGTATTTTAAAAGGTAGAATCATAGAATCATAGAATATCAGGGTTGGAAGGGACCTCAGGAGGTCATCTAGTCCAACCCCCTGCTCAAAGCAGGACCAATCCCCAACTAAATCATCTCAGCCACGGCTTTGTCAAGCCTGACCTTAAAAATATCTAAGGAAGGAGATTCCACCACCTCCCTAGGTAACGCATTCCAGTGTTTCACCACCCTCCTAGTGAAAAAGTTTTTCCTAATATCCAACCTAAACCTCCCCCACTGCAACTTGAGACCATTACTCCTTGTTCTGTCATCAGCTACCACTGAGAACAGTCTAGAGCCATCCTCTTTGGAACCTCCTTTCAGGTAGTTGAAAGCAGCTATCAAATCCCTCCTCATTCTTCTCTTCCGCAGACTAAACAATCCCAGTTCCCTCAGCCTCTCCTCATAACTCATGTGTTCCAGTCCCCTAATCATTTTTGTTGCCCTCTGCTGGACGTTTTCCAATTTTTCCACATCCTTCTTATAGTGTGGGGCCCAAAACTGGACACAGTACTCCAGATGGGGCCTCACCAATGTCGAATAGAGGGGAACAATCATGTCTCTCAATCTGCTGGCAATGCCCCTACATATACATCCCAAAATGCCATTGGCCTTCTTGGCAACAAGGGCACACTGTTGACTCATATCCAGCTTCTCATCCACTATAACCCCTAGATCCTTTTCTGCAGAAATGCTGCCGAGCCATTCGGTCCCTAGTCTGTAGCGGTGCATGGGATTCCTCCATCCTAAGTGCAGGACTCTGCACTTGTCCTTGTTGAACCTCATCAGATTTCTTTTGGCACAATCCTCTAATTTGTCTAGGGCCCTCTGTATCCTATCCCTACCCTCCAGCGTATCTATCTCTCCTTCCAGTTTAGTGTCATCTGCAAACTCGCTGAGGGTGCAATCCACACCATCCTCCAGATCATTTATGAAGATATTGAACAAAACCGGCCCGAGGACCAGCCCTTGGGGCACTCCACTTGATACCGGCTGCCAACTAGACATGGAGCCATTGATCACTACCCGTTGAGCCCGACAATCTAGCCAACTTTCTATCCACTTTATAGTCCATGGATGGCCACACTCTTGATGTAGTGTTTGGATTGGGTTGGAGGTGTGAAATTTGGAAACTAAGCCCCTCAAAGAGCAACCACAACGTCCATTGATCAGAGGTTAGGTACACTCACCAGAGGTCCCTTCTCCGTCCCTTCTCCAGGAGGCAGCCTTGGGTCAGTTCGGGGGGTACTGGCTCCAGATCCAGAGTGAGAAACAGTTCCTAGCTGTCAGGAAAACTGGTTTCTCCGCTTGCTTGTTGTGAGCTATCATCTTCCTCGTCCCCAAAACCTGCTTCTATGTTGCCTCCATCTCCATTGAAGGAGTCAAATAACACGGCTCGGGTAGTGGTGGCTGAACCCCCTAAAATGGCAAGCAGCTCATCATAGAAGCGGCATGTTTTGGGCTCTGACCCAGAGTGGCCGTTCGCCTCTCTGGTTTTCTGGTAGGCTTGCCTCAGCTCAAGTTTCACGCAGCACTGCTTTGGGTCCCTGTTATGGCCTCTGTCCTTCATGCCCTGGGAGATTTTGACAAATGTTTTGGCATTTCGAAAACTGGAACGTAGTTCTGATAGCACGGATTCCTCTCCCCATACAGCGATCAGATCCCATACCTCCTGTTTGGTCCATGCTGGAGCTCTTTTGCGATTCTGGGACTCCATCATGGTCACCTGTTCTGATGAGCTCTGCGTGGTCACCTGCAGCTTCCCACGCTGGCCAAACAGGAAATTGAAACTCAAAAGTTTGCGGGCCTTTTCCTGTCTACCTGGCCAATGCATCTGAGTTGAGAGTGCTGTCCAGAGCGGTCACAATGGAGCACTCTGGGATAGCTCCTGGAGGTCAATACCATCTAATTGTGTTCACAGTACCCCAAATTAGACCCAGCAAGGCAGGTTTCAGCGCTAATCCCCTTGTTGGGGGTGGAGTAAGGAAATCGATTTTAAGAGCCCTTTAAGTCGAAAAAAAGGGCTTCATCATGGGGACGGGTGCAGTGTTAAATCGATTTAACGCTGCTAAATTCGACCTCAACTCTTCGTGTAGACCAGGGCTAACTGTTTGCTGGCTGCACTTCAGTGGGGTCGCCCAACTGTCCTTTCGAGTAGCATATGAGACAGCACTTTGACACTGAGACCCTTAGGAATGAGCCTTGTTTGGCAGGCTTTTTCCAGTGAAAGTCTCCCATTTATGTCTCACTATAACCTCCCAGGTGTTTAGTGATCTCATAGCGTAGCCGTCGCTGCATTATTGTATCCACTGTTACCTAGCTGTCCCTGTTTGCTTGGTGCACTCAGCATGTTCTCTCTGCATGAGCCACCTTTGCTATCTAGCCTTCAGGAGTTCTCCAGAGAGAGCTTCCCAAAATCCCAGGGCAAAGTGACATCATCCACAATGATAAGGTGACTTAGGCCCCGCGTTGCTAGTCTATGTGAGATAATAGGCTGTTCTTTTAATGATTTGCGGTATGAATAACCAGCCACACTGAATTTCTCTCAGGGCTACTTTCACTTAGAAACACAGACAGGGCTGTTTTGTTGTGCACATGCTGAGCTACATAATGTGCTAGTCCAAGTATGCTATCTGAATATGTTCCAGGGCTGCCAGGCTGCAGCCTTAGCCTCGCAGCAAGCTGGTTGATCAGTTCCAAGCTGTAGAAATAAAAAGCCAGCCACCTAAGGAAGCCTTTATTTCTGCTTATGTGTTGATGTATCTGTGAGCTGCAGAGATGATGAGAAAGGGGAAGGAGGGTGTTTACATCTGTCCAAGCAGACTGGTAGCTCTGTGTCCCTTCCTCCCCAGTCCCACACAGCCACACTAACCTGGAGAATGTCCTTGTCAGGTACTGTGGTAGGGTAACTTGTGGCTGTGTGCATCTAGGGACGGTGGGGGGCAGACACAGCAGGGTCAGCAACAGAATTATTGACCTTCACCACAATACAATTTTCTGCCTGGCCAGTTTAAAGAACAGCTCCATTGACTCAGAAAAAAAAAGTAAGAGATAAACACGGTCAGGTCTGACATACCCCAGTGCACACGCACACAGTCCAATACTTGGGCAAGGAAAATAACAAAACACAACTCTTTAAACACCAGCTTTGTTGGGATGAGGAGTGCTCACCTCATTTCACAAAAGGTACTGGTACTGTACCCTTCATTATAAAGCATTTAGGAGATCGGGCCTTGGAAGCTCTTTGCATCTCACAGACATGCTCCCATGACTGCAGGGGCTGGCAAAGAAGCTACTCAGCCCCAAGCTAGAAACTCCATTAGTCAGTTTTGGCACAAAATGAATGTTACTGGAAAGATCCTGTTAATTTCCCAGAGGTCTTCCCTGTGAATTTTTACCATTAGAAGCATAGAATCTATTTTTGTATTAGGGCTTTGTACTGGTGCCCATCACCATAGTATCTGAATGTCTCTCAGGGTAATAGATTGGCATAGTGAGGTTGCTGGTGGATTTCCTGGTGTTAGAGGATGCTTTCCAGAGGCTTTGCTTGATTCTTGGTTCTGTTGATCCATCACAAGCAAAGCTGAATCTAACATTTTGTCTGTCACATGTTCATGTGTCATGTTATGTACAAATGATGGATCTGACCAGTCAGTGATTTCCTCTGGGAGGGAGAAGAGACTGTAAAGTAGAGACATTAGTTGTTTGAAAATAAAGAAAAGAAAAACATCATAAAACTGAACTGGGAACGTGTTCGCCCTCCAAGAACTGCTTGGTATTAATAGAAGATGCTGTCAGCAAATTCCTTGCAAAAAATGCAAAACAATACTAAAAAAACCAACAACGCCTACTTCTCAGCTTAGAGCTCTCTGTCTGAAGCTGAATTAGGCAGGCTGCTGGTTTTTGTCATGCCAGCTCCACCCCTGACAGAGCAGAATGCAATGATACAATTATAATTGTCCTGTATTAATAGGGAGGGTCTCTTTTTTTAATTACAGAGGACACCTAAATATCGTGCTTTGAAGTTCTTTATAAAACATTATAGATGGCCTTGCTTGTAAACCCCTGACAAGGGGAATTGGCAAATGGAATTTAAATGTAACCTTTATAGGGTATAAAAATGAATAATTTATGAAGGCTTGTTAAATATCTGATGTTCCAAATATAAAGGAGATGTACACTTTATGCAGGCAGCTCTTTAGGGTAACACAAGACCTTGTGAACCCATCTGCAGCTACAGATAGTTCAATATTTTATTAATAGTTTCCGTTCTTATTGATATCCAGTTACCATGACATACCACAAAAGTAAATGAATTAAATAAGTTTATCAAGAGTCTACAGACAGGACAGTAACTTTCCATTATGTATGCTTTTATAGGTAGAATGCTTGGACTTATACTACTCCCACAAATCAAGCTCACTTCCAATCTGCTCAGTGAGGAAGGAGTCACATGCTCCCCAACATTATGCTGTGCAATGAATATAGGATAATCTTCCTAGGACACAAGAAGGTTATTGGCCCATATAGCATTCTCAGATATCATGGTGATGGGCATATTCTATAAAGCTGGATGAGGTAATATATTTTATTGGACCAACTTCTATTGGTGAGAGAGACCAGCTTTAGAGCTAGAGGTCTGGGAAAGATGCTCAGAGTGTCACAGCTAAATAAGAAAAGGAGTA
The DNA here is from genome assembly GCF_965140285.1 of Lepidochelys kempii. Lineage (NCBI taxonomy): Eukaryota > Metazoa > Chordata > Testudines > Cheloniidae > Lepidochelys > Lepidochelys kempii. The sequence goes on along the minus strand of NC_136406.1, from coordinate 18,311,899 downwards.
CTTGTGGCACCTTAGAGACTAACCAATTTATTAGAGCATAAGCTTTCGTGAGCTACAGCTCACTTCCTCAGATGCATATCGTGGAAACTGCAGCAGGCTTTATATATACACAGAGAATATGAAACAATACCTCCTCCCACCCCACTGTCCTGCTGGTAATAGCTGCAGTTTCCACGGTAAACATCTGATGAAGTGAGCTGTAGCTCACGAAAGCTCATGCTCAAATAAATTGGTTAGTCTCTAAGGTGCCACAAGTACTCCTTTTCTTTTAGCTTATCTAAAGTGATCATCAGGTGGGCCATTTCCAGCACAAATCCAGGTTTTCTCACCCTCCACCCCCCCACACAAATTCACTCTCCTGCTGGTGATAGCCCATCCAAAGTGACAACTCTTTACACAATGTGCATGACAATCAAGTTGGGCTATTTCCTGCACAAATCCAGGTTTTCTCACATCCCCCCCACCCCCATACACACACAAACTCACTCTCCTGCTGGTAATAGCTCATCCAAACTGACCACTCTTCAAGTTTAAATCCAAGTTAAACCAGAACATCTGGGGGGGGGGGTAGGAAAAAACAAGAGGAAACAGGCTACCTTGCATAATGACTTAGCCACTCCCAGTCTCTATTTAAGCCTAAATTGATAGTATCCAATTTGCAAATGAATTCCAATTCAGCAGTTTCTCGCTGGAGTCTGGATTTGAAGTTAAAAAGCTAAATAAAAATCAAACAGATAGTTTAGCATAAGTAGTTAGCACATTTTGTAAGGGACCATTCAAGGTGAAGTGGCCCGTTAACACCCCTGTAGCTGTGACACTTGGAGTACCTTTCCCAGACCTGGGGAAGAGCTCCTTAGAGCTCTTGTCTCTTATCACCAACAGAAGTTGGTCCAATAAAAGATTACCTCACTCACCTTGTCTCTCTAATCTCCTGGGACCCATACAGCTAAAACAACACTGCATATATAAAGCTGAACAGAACAGTGCGTTTAAGGTGCAGGAACAGTTTCTTCAGGGAATTCATTTTCTGCTACAGCTGCAGTTCTAGATATGTGGGTGGGAGATGAGCAAATGCATCACATGTATCTGTAAGCTGCTCTCTTCCTGGCAGTGAAGATGATGAGCACATCTGCAGCATTGCCAACATCTGCAAACTAGTTTCTTGCTGGCTGTGAGCCACCTTGGCCACTCATTCAGGGACTTGTTCTTGTAGAACTTCCAGTGACAAAGACATTAATTACAGTGGCATAAGGGGAGTTTCTCTCTCTGTCCCAGGTTGGTGTATGACAGCAGTCTCCTTCCGCAGAACTTGGCCAAGGATTTTGCTTTCTTGGTATCAGATTATGTGATGTTTACATGAGCTATAGGTTCTTTTTCTATGGCTGTGTGTAAGGATGAGTCAGAGCCATAAACCAAGGCAGCAGGGACTGCAGCCATGAGAATCAATAACATAATTTATCATTATGTTGGCACAATACTAGTATACAGTTTTCCAGCAGAGTCTGTTCTTTTTCCACATAAGCCTATGGAGCAGTCCATCGATTTTCTTAAACTAGTTTTCTAATAGCACTAGGGAGCTGTTGGGAAGCAGGCGTCTCATCCCACATGTCCTGCAGAGCAAAGAGCACACTGACATTCTGTACATTCCACAAGACTCATTTCGGAGATAAGAGCAAATGCACCATCTATCAGTTTTTCTACTGAGTCCATCCCAAAGTGAGGAAGTGAAATCTCCAGTTTATTTACTCCAGGCCAGAAATACAAAAAATAGCTGGCCTAATTCACTAGTACTATATGTCCCTAATTCTCTCCACAGTGCCTGATAGAGGTTTATTATTACAGTGAAACCCAGACAAGAGACCATCTTTATTAAACAACCTCCCTCCCTAGGAAACTTCCCTGGAAATATCCCCAAACGTACTGAGTACAGTTCCGATTCACCTTCATTAGCAGATCAGCTTGGTCACTGGTCACTCATACTGTATAATACTATACTTCGTGTTTCTATAGGACTTTGATTAGAGGAGCTCAGAGAAGATGTGTGTATTATGTTTATGATTTCTATATTAATGTAACCCCAGTGAAGAATGGAATTCTCCTATCGGCATCTCTCCCATATCTGGAGACATGAGAGTGTGGCAAATTGCCAGCACTACTTGGATGGGTCTCACACTTTCTCTTCTTGGGGAGGGTTCAGGGCACTGTTTCTCACCCCTGAGCTTGGGTATTAACTGCCCCACTAGTATCCTAGAGGAGGGGAGTGGAGAGGGAGGGACCCAGGCCTACCCTCTACTCCGGGTCCCAGCCCAGGGGCCCTAGGAATAACGGTAAACCACTTGAACTAGTGGTTCCTTCCCCTGAGCTACTTCCCTCTCCTGCCCTTCAGCTTGTGGGGCTTCCTGCCCTCTCTCTGCACAAACCAGGTGCCCCTTTGCCTAGGGTCTTGGTCTTCTTAGCCCACCGCAGCATTTCTCCAAACTCTCCTCTGCTTCCCTCCAAACTGCTCTCTGCTCCAACACCAATCCACTCTGCTTCAACTCCTCCAAACTGCTCTCTGCTCCAACACCAATCCACTCTGCTTCAACTCCTTCCCTTGTCTGATTGAAGCAGGGAAGGGTTTATCAGGTGCTTTAATTGGCTTCAGGTGCTTTAATTAATCTTAGCAAACTTTCTTCCCTCTACAGGGAATAAGGCTCCCTTCTAACACCCTCTTGCTTCGAGGAGCGGTGAGCGCTGTCCGAGGTTCTCTGCTCGGTGACCCCATCCAGTTCCTCCATCTGACCCTTTGATTGAGGGGAAGAGCGAGAGACCCCAGTCCCAGCCGTTGCCGCTGTGGATACCATCATCACTGTCACCTAGGAGGGGTCCTATCCCACGTGGTGTACGTCCTCCCCACCCCCCAAACCGCCCACCCCGCAGCCGTGCCCATCTTGTCGGGCACCCTCAGCAGAGGAATAATCGGTGACACTGGGCGTGGTAACTCGAGGGGGTGGAAGACCATGAGTGTCGAAGAAGCCCCCCGCTCTAGGCCACCAGGTAACTCAGGAGGGTGGAAGACCATAAGTGTCGAGGAAGCCCCCCTGCTCTGGGCCCAGGCTAGCCTGAACACTTCTCCCTCCTGAAGGCTGCTGTGTTATACCTTGTGTTTGCTTTTGTTTTGTTGCATAGTTTTGCTTTATTCTTTTTGGTGATTCTTTGTAAGTGTTACACAAATAAAATTCTTTTCTGCTTCAAAAAAAACCACCCTCTTGCTTCGAGGAGTGGTGGTCACTGTCCAAGGTTCTCTGCTCGGTGACCCCGTCCGGTTCCCTCCTTCTGACCCTTTGATTGAGGGGAAGAGTGAGAGACCCCAGCCCCAGCCCCAGCCGTTGCTCCTGTGGATACCATCATCACTGTCACCTAGGAGGGGTCCTATCGCACGTGGTGTACGTCCCCCCCCACCCTCAAACCGTCCACCCCGCAGCCGTGCCCATCTTGTTGGGCACTCTCAGGAGAGGAATATTCGGTGACACTGGGTGGGGCACTAGGTAACTCGAGGGGGTGGAAGACCACAAGTGTCGAGGAAGCCCCCCCGCTCTGGGCTCAGGCTAGCCTGAACACTTCTCCCTCCTGAAGGCTGCTGTGTTATACCTTGTGTTTGCTTTTGTTTTGTTGCATAGTTTTGCTTTATCCTCTTTGGTGATTCTTTGTAAGTGTTACACAAATAAAATTCTTTTCTGCTTTAAATAAAAACAAAACAAAACACCCTCTTGCTGCCCTCTGGCCATGCTGTATCACAAGAGTTATTGGGGGAGGAGAGGAAACCAAGAACGTGGTGCTATTTGGAGTTTGTGAAACTGCTGGAACAGTTCGTTCCTCCCTCCCTAATTTGAGGGTTTATGAAAATTTTGAGTTTCATTCATTATTTTTCCCCTTTATTTAAACTGTTGATTTTTCAAGGGGAACAATGAGATGCTCAAGCCTTGCAAACCTGCTCATGCATATTCCTCAGGTATTAGGGTTACATTTATTAAATGCATCCACACAAGAGCATCTTACTGATCTCTAGCGCTCCAGCAGAAGCTCAGTGTCAGATTCTCAGCTTCACTGATACTCTTGGTGAAAAGTCAAGGCCTCTTGATCCACAATGGATACAAATCCTTATAGAACCAGAGTCTTCCTTTACTAAATCTGGCCAGGTAATAAGCTGTTTTTCTGCCACATTAATGTCAGTTCCTTGCTTTGCCATAATTAAGTCATCTGGCTGTCACTTTGCTGTCATGTGTGGTCTGTATTTGAAGCACAGTGGAAGCTTATATTGTAATATATATTACAATTGATAGTTCCTTATATCTTATGCAAGTTGGGAAGATCTGTCTGAGGCCAAGACAATTCCCTTTCTGCATTTTAGCTACTGACCTTTAATATTATAATTATTGTTTGTATTATGGTTGCATCTAGAAGTCTCAGCTGAGGCCTGAATCCTGTTTGCTAGGCACTCTACAGACACAGAGTGAGAGAGGCCCTGCCCCAGAGATCTTACAATCTAAATAGACAACACAGACACAGGGTGGAAGGCAAAGCAGAGGCACTGAGAAAGGAAATGGTTTGTCCAAGGTCACACAGCAAGTCATTGACAGAGCCAGGAATAGAACCTATGTGTCTGTGCAGTGCCCAATCTGCTAGACCAGGGGCGGCCAATCTGAGTCTAAGAAGGAGCCAGAATTTATCAATGTACATTGCCAAAGAGCCACAGTAATACACCAGCAACCCTCCCCCATCAGCTCCTCCACCCCGCTCCCAGCACCTCCCGCCCACTGGCAGCCCCGCCAATCAGTGCCTCTCCTCCCTCCCTGCACCTCCCGATCAGCTGTTTTGGGCTCGGGGGGCGGCAGGGAAGCACATATTAATTTCTGAAGAGCCTCATGTGGCTCTGGAGCCACAGGTTGGCCACCCTTGTGCAAGACTACACTGGTTCTATACCTTAGGTTAGAGCATGGAGCAGCAGCATCCAGAATACCCATTAAGAGCCCAGCCAGATCCCATTGTTTGGGTCAGGGACAGCCCCTGCATCAGAACTACTGAGGTATTACCAAAAAGAAAAGGAGTACTTGTGGCACCTTAGAGACTAACCAATTTATTTGAGCATAAGCTTTTGTGAGCTACAGCTCACTTCATCGGATGCATACCAAATTCATGCAGAAGATCAATGGCAGAGCCCGGAAGAGAATTGCGGTTACTGAAGTCCCATGTCAATGCTTCTCTACTGGATGGTGCTACTGGGGCCTTCACATCTAGATGTTGCTCGTGCCAAGTCACTGGCCAGGTGGCCTGGACACAAGAGTGGAGCCGAGTCGTTGTCAGATGCGCATCCAATGTTCCTGGAGGGTGGTCGTAGAACCAGAGGTATTACCAGATCTTAATGACCCTGACAGTCGGGCATTGGACCTCTGTTAAGCAGTGTTTGCAACAGCAGGGATGTAACACATGGTGACCTGTAATTTAAGATGCCTCTCTCTGCTCTTCCTCAATCCCACACTGCAGATTCTGTCTGGGAGAAGCTCAGAATCCCACAGAGCAAAGGCCTTGAGGTGACCCAGAACTATTTCTTTGACAACATGATGGGAGCCACTCCTCATCGCAGGAGGCAGGATACAATGCCTGCTTGGTCGAGGAACAGGATTGTGTATATCCCTATGAAGTGTATAACATTTCACAGGTACTGCCTCGAGAGTCCGTTCTGCAGCTCTGGCTGTGGTTCAATCAGAGTTTAGTGCATCACAAACACAGAAGACACTGGTGTCTCTTCTTCTCTTCCCACCATCATTCTCTGTTGTTAACACCTGCAGAAGTTGGCTCAGTGAAGCTGGCATTCAACAAAAGGACTGGAAACTGGCAGCATTTCCAAATCCCGGTTTACTTCATGTGTTGCCAGTTAATTACCATCCGCTGATGCCTGCCCTGGTTTGGATAACTCCATACCAGCTCCAGCTTTAGATCTGGCTCCCTGAGCAGGAAATAATTAACATTAGAAGAGTGCTAAAAGGTTGGAAATGTACACGTAAGGATCAAAGCACCAACAGCTCAGTAAAAAGATGGCTGGCTCAAGTCACAGTCCCTGGCCATTTGAATTTCTGCCTTTTGTTGAGGTTAGTCACAGCTTTAATATGCTTTAATGTTTTTCCTTTTCATTATGATGAAGCCTCAGTGTGTATTTGGTACACAAGATGAGACTCCTCAAAAAGCTCCTCCTGAAAGCTCCTGAAGTGATCCATCTTGCTCTCAGGAAGGTAGACCCAACTTTAGCCTGATTTACAGCTGCTAGAACTCAATGGATCCAATCCTTTGGATTCTAAACTTCTTTCCATGTCTGTCTGCCATTCATCTCTATGGGCCTGATCCAAAGTTCATTAAAGTCAACAGAAGTTTAGAGACTGGGAGTGGATGGGTCGTTCCTCAGACATTCTTGTTAACTGCTGGAAATGGCCCACCTTAATTATCACTACAAAAAGCTCCCGCTTTCCCCCCCCCCTTTGCTGGTAATAGCTCACCTTAAGTGATCACTCTCTTTACAGTGTGTATGGTAACACCCATTGTTTCATGTTCTCTGTATATATAAATCTCCCCACTGTATTTTCCACAGTATGCATCCGATGAAGTGAGCTGCAGCTCACGAAAGCTTATGCTCAAATAAATTGGTTAGTCTCTAAGGTGCCACAAGGACTCCTTTTCTTTTTGTGAATACAGACTAAGACGGCTGCTACTCTGAAACCTGTAATACATATAGTGCTCAGAGCAATATCGCCCTTTGCTGCCACTACAAAAGTAATACCCTTCTGTTCTCCTGGAGACGGCTTTTCCTCCCAACCCAATTAAAAGTTTTAAAATGCTACAAGACGTATATGTCAGCTGAAAGATATGAGAGCTCCAAAGGCCTGGAATGCAGCTTCCTATTCTTACTGTTCCTGCACAGTAATCAGGCTACAAGCTGCCCTTTTTATAACCCTCTCAGAGCCTTCCATGTATCACCTCTTACAAAGCAGCCTGGAACAAGACTAGTTTTTAATTAACTTTAGTATCTATTAAAGTGTTAGAAACGGCAAAATAATTCCCCTTGAAATAACACTGTTACAGACATGCTTAACGTGATTTAGCAGCGCTACAAAGATTCCTCAGACCAAAGGCATCCTCAGCTTCCCACCTCGCTTGCTTTTTTTGACTCTTTCAATGCATGAAAGATATAGGGCTGGGTGAGCTCCAGGGCAATACACAAGGTGCCAATTGCTGTGTTGTTTCTGGCCTGCGCAGGAAGGGGCGATTGACTCTTTTAACTATGCCCCAGGAACCCCAGGGCAGTGTCTCAGCCACGTCTTACCGATAGCCGTGGGTGTGTGTGCAGCCAGGAGCTGTACACCACCGAAGCCATCAGTGTGATGCACCCTATGAGAATGTTAGGTAAACCCATATCTTTTAAAAGCGACTAGAGTTGAAACTGAACATGAGTATGGAGCAGCAACACCCAGGACACCCATTCAGGGGCAAGCCAGATTCAGTGCTTGGATCTCATCCATGGGGATGTAGCACTTGCTAGACTAGGCAGTCCATGTTGTCTAGCATCCTGTTTCTGATAGTGGCCAGCATCAGATACTTCAGAGACTGGAGCAAGAACCCATTGGGGGTAAACTGTGGAATAAACTGCCCCTAGAAGTATCTGCCTGACCCCATCCAGTTAGAGGTTCATTTATACCTTCCGCAGGAGGATTTAGATTCCTTTCACACTCCAAAGGTTTTTGGTTTATAGTCCTGTCACATGCAACAGGATGTTCTCATCCACATAGGTGTGCAGTTGTAATAAACTCTCTGTTCTATTGAAACGAGCACCAACATTGCTTTGTTTTAAGGACCCCTTAATCTCTGTTCTTAAGAGACCCTGTCCATCTCTCTATGTATTTCTAGTGCATGTTATCTAAGCCCCAGTGACTGCTCATGGTTCCATCTGCCACGTCAGGTGGTCTAGCCTGCTCTATATACTGTTTGTGCCACATGGCGGTGGAGGAGTAAGATTGTTTGACTGCTTTGTCCCTGCAACTCTGCTGGGGATGAGCACTATGGGTCTGTACCTCCAGTGAGAAAAAAATACAAGCCAATGCTGCCATGCTCTGGATCTGATCTCATTCTCCCAGGGAGATCGTAAAAGGGCAGAACTCAGAAGAATTAAAGAGAGGGTCAGGGTGATGGATCAAGGGTCTGACATCTGTGCAAACAGGAGAATCCTGTTGTGTTAATTTAGAAAGAATCAAGGGGCCCAAAGAGTAAAAGTGTCAACATGACTCTGTTTTACTGTCCAAACTTAAACAATGTTAAACAAGGCTTGGGGTTTGATATACAGAGACCTCAACCCATAGGTGCTGGAACTTGGAGTGTGGGGGTGCTTGAAGGAGTTTCCATTATATACAGGGTTTACAGATTGGTTCAATGGCTCTCAGCACCCCCACTATAAAAATTGTTCCAGTACCCCTGCCTCCACCTGCTTAGTACCATGGCAGACATACCATTCAAATTCTTTTTAACTTTTCAGAAAAGATACAGAAAAAGGAAAACCAGTTAAAACATTTGAAATGTAAAGTATTAAATAGGCTTTATTTTAACAACATGCCTTGTTCCCTTTCACTTTAGCTGTAGAGTCTTTAGAAGAAAAAATGCCATGTTTGACAGTCTCTTTGATGGTCCTAACGATCATTTTAGGGGAAAAGACTGTATATTATATACAGTCTTTAAGATGGGCTAGAGCTGTTGTTGTTAAAGTTCGATTAAGTTTCCTAGAAGATGAAACAAGGCGAACACACACAAAAGAGGGAGAGAAAAGATAAAAAATGCAGCTCTGTCTATGGTTTTGACTTTCACTCACAACCTCACTGCTGAAGAAGACAGGCAGAGCACCTGGTCTTAGCAGCCACGCCAAGACCTTGCAAACCTGGGGCATTGAATTGAGTTGCCTCTTTAATGACTCTGATCCTTTCCTCTTTCCAGCTAATTGTATTTGTTTTTCCAAGAAAGTGACTTTAGAGAAATGCCATGCAACTGGGACCATCATCAGGTTGTTCCCATGACTGACACAATCCAATGTATTGCTTCAATGACCTAGAGATGCAAAAGCCCTGTTATGCCCCATCTGGTCCTATCCCTTCAGACAACAAAGGATCATTTTCACAGGGCTTCATCCTGCCCTAGTTTTAAATGTCCAAGGCTGTGGGGCTACTATCACTTCCCATGGGATATGATGCCACAGGCTAATGCATTTCACTTTCACTAAATTTCTTCTGACATTAGTCCTAAATTTCCCTGTCTTAATTCCATCCCATGACTCCTAGTTATACCTCCTTGTATAACCCTGTACAACCTTTCCCTTCTGGGATTCACCCTTCCATTTTTTCTTACCTTGTTACCATGTCCCTGTCACCACAGCTATCCAGATTTAGGGAATGATTTTGAAAAGCGCCTAAGTTACTTTGCCCCTGATTTTCAATGGAACATGTGCTCCTAACTCAATTAGGTGGACACGTTGAAATTCCCATCTTTAGCTTTTTCAAATGTCTCCTCAGGAGTCAATGGCTCCTTTCTGAACTCCTTCCTGTATGCCAATATCTTTCTGGTAAGGTGGTGCTCAGAACCATCCCAGGTACATTCTCCCCAGAGCTGTAGAGAGGGACGCTATGACCTGCCTGCTTCTTGGTCTCTGCATATGTAGGCTCAAAAATTGTACCAGCCCAAAATAAAAAGCAGCATCAGTTTGAAAATGGCTTCACATCAATCCACAACAGCTGCTCAGTTGTTATTCTGCAGCTAGACAACGTGCTCACGGGGATTTGGGCTTTAGGCAAAAGCTTATATGAAAGCCGGCATTACACTGGAATCTCATCACCGAGAGCAAAGCTCTGCTTGTGGCTTCTTTTAAGCCTATTTCAATTCACCTCCTCTCACAAACAAAACAATCTATGTTTTCTTCATTGCACAGGTCTCTCATTAAACACAAACAAGGTTTTCTGCAGATGAGCAAATCTGCACGAGGAATTTTATCCAGAAGTGAAGCAAGGCGAGATGTTAACCCACCTGGGAGATCCCATCACTGCAACAGAGCAGGTCCCACCTGTTCACAATATCTTTATTGTGTACCACTGTCAATAATCCAGTGGATAATACATCATTCAAATGCAGCTACACAATGCACCAAACTGGCCAAAGAATACCAATGGAGCAGCACCCAGGCCCCGGTGGTTGGGGTAGTGATGGCACACTGCCAGCAGGTAGGATAGCAATGGGGCAGGGCCTGAGCCCCAGCAAGTGTGCCAAGCAGTGCCAGGGCTCCCTTGTCCTTAGTGCTGCACAAACACATAGAGACAGTCCCAAATCCTGGAGAGGCAGGGGGCACTGCATGGTCCCCAGTAGATGGGGGAGTTTGAGGATGGTAGCTCACACATATTGACAAATTCTGTGCCTTCACATGATGGAAATCCTGAGGTGGACAGAAGGAAGCTGCCAAAATATCCCCTGGCACTCACATGGCTTGAGATATTTCCATCTCATTTTATTCTGCGTATAGGAGGAGACTTTCAAAAGTACAAATTGGAGGTAATGGGAATTAGGCCCCTGATTTTTCATGGAAGTTGGGAACCAAGCCTTTGAGAATAATTCCTTCTGTGGACATCGGCGCAGCACCGGGCATCGAAGCGTATGCGTATGCGGAGTGTGCGAGTTATTTTCTACTCAAAATTATCTGTTCTCCAAATGCACCAAAGCAGTGAAAACCCAACAGGGAAAAGCAGACAAAAGGCTTCAAGACAGAGATGTAATCTTGACATAAAGATCATTGAGACACCAGTAAATGCTAAATTCAGCACCAAAAATGCTACAAGCAAAAAGGCAGCAAGGATGGTCCCTCATTCCCGTGGCTGTATTTCTGTTAGTATATTTTTATGCTAGATTGCACCTGCCTTTGGACCTTTAATCTGGATTCTGATCCGGCTCCACCCTTGACTCACTGTGTGACCTTGGACCAATCTATGCTTCTTTTATCAAAAAATCCAGGGTAATAATGATCCTAAACTACTTCAGAGAGGGGTTGCAAGACCATGCTCCTCTCTGGTGAATGGTTCACATCAGCTCTGCGCCAATTATGTTTCCTGTAGAACACACCCCAGAATGACCCCTAGGGAGAGGGCCCAGAGGTGCAAGGGTCTCTCTTTCTTATCAGATTTCTTTCCAGTCTGGAAATCTGGGGGAAGAGTGGGAGTGAAGACACTGGAATGAAAGAGGTTGCCATGTAAAACCAGGCCCTTCACGGGGAGGTGGCAAGACAGGATGTGTGGAAAAGGCTTTGCCCTCTTCAATTAGGATGTGTGATAGCCACAGGAAATGACATACCTCTGTAATCTTCAGAGTAGCACACACCTGCCAAATGGCAACTTGTCTTCAAGGGATCCCACTGGGGTTTCACACCTGAGTGTGCCAGAAATTACAGACCGAGAGCCCAATTATCAAAGCCTGTATAATTACCAGATGAGTTACCCTGAGCAGGCCAGACTGTCCTTTAAAGGGGACACTATTGTTCTATGGGTCAGAGAAACATGATTTAAATACAAATCATGGGAGCAATGCAGCATTATTTCTCTCTCTCTGATGTATCTGTACTTCCAGAGCGGGGATAAATGGCAAACAGGACATTCAGAAAGGGGTCCAGAAAGGGGTCAGAAAGGGGTAGAGATTCAGAGGCAAGGCAGAATAATGGAAGCCTAACACCTAGATCCCATCCCCAGGTTCATACATTACGGATGCTGGCTCCAGAGGGAGTCAGAACAGATCTCGGCTCCATTCCTGCCCTTTTACAGGGATTCATCTCATACAGCAACCACACAGGTTATTTTCAGTCTGTTCTTTAATTGCAGACGTCACCAGGCAGACCACTTTCAAAGCAGCCAGCCTGTGTTACAGACAGTGACCAGTCTGTACTTGACGGTGAGCCTCCTCCGCTGCCCCCTGACCTCACAGCTTTCCAGACTGACAGTGGGGAAGTTGCAGGAAATCCCAGGCTGTTCTGCAATGGAGGAGTAAAGCGAATCTGCTCCCTTTTTACCTAGAAAGAGTAGGTAATCGTTGTACCCTCCTGGGTCAGCCAGGGTAGGGGAAAGGAAACAGTAAATGGCACCTGAGTGCTGAGCGGGAACCTGTGGACTGGAAACGGGCAGGAGCGAGGGAGCATCAGAGAATGCTTCATGTCATTGGGGATTTAACATTGAGGGTCAGAGCTAGGTAGGAAGCAGAATGTGAGAGAGGGCTAATGGCTGCTGTGCAGTCAGCTGAATAAGTCTGTGATGTGTCGTAATAGCCATGGCGTATGGCCTGCAGCTCCCCCTCCTCCCTGACTGGGCTACTCTATCAGTTCTCCAAAGGGCCCTCATAATAAACTGCAAGCCACAAACTCCCAGGCCAGGGCAGCCACAGAGTCTGAGCCAATGGCCGTTGGTGGGGTGGGGATGCTGCACACACTCAGTAAGCTGGAATTCATGCACTGTGTTCACCTCTTTTGTCGACTGATTCCTTTTGTCGTTGAGGAAGGTGACGTCGATGGCTCCTCAGTTTATGAGTCTCAAGTACAAACTCACAGCAAGGTGAGAGACCCCCAAATGGGTAAAGGAGTCACCCTGCCCCCTGCAGGTTGTACAGACCATGCTTTTACAGCAGCCCTGGTGCAAGGCATGTCAGCCAAGCCAATCTGCTGTCAGACCCCTCGCCATCCAGGGTACACTGGTGTCATAAATATAAAGGGAAGGCTAACCACCTTTAAATCCCTGCTGGCCAGAGGAAAAACCCTTTCACCTATAAAGGATTAAGAAGCTAAGATAACCTTGCTGACACCTGACCAAAATGACCAATGAGGAGACAAGATACTTTCAAAGCTGGAAGGGAGGGGAACAAAGGGTCCTTTCTGCCTGTGCGATGCTTTTGCCAGGACCAGAGCAGGAATGCAGGTCAGAACTCCTGTAAAGAGTTAGTAAGCAATCTAGTTAGATATACGTTAGATTCTGTTTTGTTTAAATGGCTGATAAAATAAGTTGTGCTGAATGGAATGTATAATCCTGTTTTTGTATCTTTTTATAATTTAAGGTTTTGCCTGGACGGATTCTCTATGTTTTGAATCTGATTACCCTGTAAGGTATTTACCATCCTGATTTTACAGAGGTGATTCTTTTACTTTTTCTTTAATTAAAATTCTTCTTTTAAGAACCCGATTGCTTTTCATTGTTCTTAAGATCCAAGGGTTTGGGTCTGTGTTCACCTATGCAAATTGGTGAGGATTTTTATTAAGCCTTCGCCAGAAAAGGGGGTGTAGTGCTTGGGGGGATTTTGGAGGGGAGACGTTTCCAAGTGGGCACTTCCCCTGTTATTATTGGTAGACACTTTGGTGGTGGCAGCATTTAACCTAAGCTGGTAAGAATAAGCTTGGGGGTCTTTCATGCAGGCCCCCACATCTGTACCCTAGAGTTCAGAGTGGGGAAGGAACCTTGACAACTGGCATCAGTGATTTGGCCCCACCTTTTGCACTCATCCTTTGCTAAGTGAAGATATAAGTAGCAGACTGAGCTCCCAACCTGACCCATCATCGATCAATCACTACTGAAATGTTGACCCACACCTCTGATTGAACCATAATGCCAGCCTCTGTCACCCACTTGTTACATCTGCAAATAAGCACTTTTGTGCTTTCTCCCAGGCTCCCCTCCTGCTTGGGAGGAGCTCCCCAAAAAACATCTGCAAAGCTACTTCATTGTCCACCTTCAGAGCCCTCCTCAAAACTCCCCTTCACTGTGATGCCTACAAAAACCTTGGCAATGATTTGACTGCTAGTGCGCTGAGACCACTGTCTGTCAGGCTGACCAATAGCATCTCATTGTTTTCTTGTGCTCCCCTATCTGTCTATCTGGCTCCAGCTGTTGTCTCCTGTTACCCTCAGATTGTCAGCTCTTTGGGGCAGGGATGGGCTTTTTGTATTGTGTTTGTAAGGCGTCTAGCACCATGGGGGCCTGGCCTATGATTGGGGCTCCTTGGCACTATGGTAGGAGAAATAATAATGCGGATTTACTGCACTGATGTCATGTTCAGCCACTAATTTCTCCATAAAGCTATCTAGTTAACTTCACCACCAGATCCTCAGCCAATATACTGAGCGGGTGAGCGGCAGGACAGTGTTCTCGCTTCTTGGAATCTTCTGCTTTGAACCATGGTTTATGGACTTGGGCAGAAGCATTGAAACAATATGTAAAATTGGGGGGCTGAGAGCCATTGAACCAAACTGTAAATCCTGGATATGTTGGAAACCACTTCAAGCCAGGGGGTGCAGCAGCCCCCACAGCACCTCGACTTCCAGCTCCCCTGGAAGTGGGTGCTCTTAATTCTTCAATGGAGCTCAGTCCTCGTAAGTCTCATTTGTGCAGGAAGTACAAGGTGTACAGCTACTTGGCAGAGTGGCTTGCAGAGCGCCCTTTGTTCAGATGTCCATGTGCTGACCCCTAACGGGTGCAGCTACAGAAGACATGCTCTTAAGTAATCCATACTAGCAGAGTGAGAAATAAATTGGTTAGTCTCTAAGGTGCCACAAGTCCTTCTTTTCTTTTTGCGAATACAGACTAACACGGCTGTTACTCTGAATACTAGCAGAGTGTGATTTTTGTCTCCTTCTAGTGGTTGGTCTAGGTAAGAGGGTACGAAGGCCCTAGGTTCGAACTCTGCTGATGACTCAAGTAGGGGGGCCATTATGAAAAGCTGGTACTAGGTCACACCTACTCCTAAGCATACGGTGTGCCTCATAGTCTGTCAGGTTCAGGACCAGGGCTGGAGAAGCTTTATGGACCACCCATACCCCCAACAGGCCTTGTGCCTTGAAGAGGGTAAAGGAGATGAACTCCAGAAAGGAGAAGCAGAGAGAAGGAATATTCCCTCCCCACCAATGCAGACAGCAGCAGAGCCCGCTGCATTGTGACAGCCTTATTACGGTGATTAAATTGTCCAGCAATGGTGACAGATTGGGCGATGCAGGAGGCAGGTTAAAAACAAAACAAGGCAGCTCATAAAATATTCAGCATCTTACTCAGCAAACAAAGTAACCCATCCATCACTCCCAAGGCTGTCAGGGTGCATCACAGTCCCGCAAGGTGGGCTTCCTTGATAAGACAAAGACAGACTCTGCCAGGATGAGATCATTATTAGCCAGCTGTTAACTTCCCTCATTTGCATCTCTATTTTTTTAATTATTAGCATAAACTGAAGGAGGTGGAATGGTCTGATGCAACCCAGCCACTTTGTTTCCAGCAGAGCCAGGCCAGTCTGGTTCAACCAGTGCCAAACTGGTCTCCCAGTGCCAGACTGGTCTGGCTCAACCAGAGCCAGACTAGACTCCCAATGGCAGACCGCTCTGGTTCCACAAGTGCCAGACTGGACTCCCAGTGCTAGACTAATCTGGTTCCACTTGTGCTGAGCTGGTCTCCAGTTCCTGGCAGCATCTTCATGGCAGAAGCCTCCTGGATATCCATGCACTTATTTTAACGGATATGCTACATCATACATGCCCTTCATTGTCTGTTGAACTAGATGTCCCACCTGTGTTCCAGAGGCAAGCTGGGTCATAGAATCATACCATATTAGGGTTGGAAGAGACTTCAGAAGTCATCTCGTCCAACCCTCTGCTCAAAGCAGGACCAACCCCAAATAAATCATCCCAACCAGGGCTTTGTCAAGCCGGGCCTTAAAAACCTCTATGGATGGAGATTCCAACACCTCCCTAGGTAACCTATTCCAGTGCTTCACCACCCTCCTAGTGAAATAGTTTTTCCTAATATCCAACCTAGACCTCCCCCACTGCAACTTGAGACCATTGTTCCTTGTTCTGTCATCTGCCACCACTGAGAACAGCCTAGCTCCATCCTCTTTGGAACCCCCCTTCAGGTAGTTGAAGGCTGCAATCAAATCCCCTCTCACTCTTCTTTTTTGCAGACTAAATAAGCCCAGTTCCCTCAGCCTCTCCTCATAAGCCCAGTTCCCTCAGCCTCTCCTCATAAGCCCCAGCCCCCTAATCATTTTCATTGCCCTCTGCTGGACTCCCTCCAATTTGTCCACATCCTTTCTGTAGTGGGGGGCCCAAATCTGGATGCAATACAGTCCTCTAGATGTGGTCTCACCGGTGCTGAATAGAAGGGAATAATCACTTCTCTTGATCTGCTGGCAAGGCTCCTACTAATAATGCAGCCCAATATGCCATTAGCCTTCTTGGCAACAAGGGCACACTGCTGACTCATATCCAGCTTCTTGTCCACTCTGACCTTCCCACCAAGTAGTGTGGTAGAAGAGTAACCTCTCTCCCTGCGTATGCAAGTAACCAACTGCATGCAAGCCCCCAAAACAAGAGGATTCCAGCAATAACAAGAGAATGTAGCTTCATCCCAGGCTGCTCAGATACCTAGCACACATGTGAATGTTCTCCAGAGCTATATAAAGCCTGCTGCAGTTTCCACGATATGCATCTGAGGAAGTGAGCTGTAGCTCACGAAAGCTTATGCTCTAATAAATTGGTTAGTCTCTAAGGTGCCACAAGTACTCCTTTTCTTTTTGCGAATACAGACTAACACGGCTGTTACTCTGAGAGCTGTGTGAATTCACCTCAGCTCCAGCAGTCCCCTGTGCTTCTAGCCCTTCAGGGCAGGGCTCTGTAACTGATCACACACATTCTCCTGTTTCACCATGCCACATAAATAACACTAAATCCAATGCCTCAGCTGAAAGTGGGTACCATGACTCAGTGACCTGTTCCCTGGGAGGGCCTGGTTGCAAGCAGAGCAGAATTCAGCACCATGCCAGGCACAAGAAAATCTTTTGTTAAATAATCTTTTGTTAAATATTTTGTTAAATATTTTGCACAAGTGATGCCGTTGACTTCAGTGAGACAGCTCTAGCCCCAGGAGTGAGGGACTACTCGACCTGAGAACAAACATCAGAACCAGGCCCTTCCTACCGAAAATCTGCACAGATTTGGAGCACCGCTGGTCTAGATAGAACAGCCACTTTTCTGGCAGGTTTTCTGAGCCCTACTAAGAGTCAGGCTACTCGAGAGTTTCTGAAAACAAAACTGAAGCAAAGGCATCGGACAATGTTGCCTCTGTAGCCAAAGGGATTGTCCCAGTGAGCCATGCCACTAATGGGTTTGAAAGTGGCTGGGGCATTGATAAACAACAGCCTCCCTGTGATCATAAGACTCCACTCTCTCCCCGAAGGCCAGCTGTTGTAGCTATCCATCCATCCTAGGGTTTTATTCTGTCAGACTGTCATAGTGAGCACTTCACTGGGTCATGAGCCCTTCTCCCTTCCTGTTTGGGGTAGGAGATTCCTTTCAGGGGGAGGGGGTAGAGGGCGTGGCGGTTATTGCTGCTCTCTGCTCCGTGTGCCTATCCCAGCGCTAAGCTGTAGCCCAATGCTGACACTGGCGTTCCTCCTAAATTCAGGAGAAGTGGCAGTGACTAATGCTGAGGCAGGGAGGAGTGCAAGGTGATGAACACTCTCTGAATGAAAGTGCCTGCGTCTCACACACCTTTCCCTTAGGTGAGCAGGTCACTGGCACCCTCTCTCATGGGAAAGAGGGGAGGGGAGCCAGAGTTTGAGGTATTATTTGAAAGAGAAAACAAACAGCTTCTGTCAGGTTTGAGGGGCAGCCTCGCTGGAAAGGGTGACGTACTTGGAAAAAGAGAGGGAAAGGACAAGCTTTGGCATCAGACCAGACATTTCATCTGCCTTCATGCCTGTCCAGCTGCCCTGCGACTGGCATTCCTTGCTGCTGAAGCCTTGCCAGTCCTGCCCCTCTCTAGCAGCCGTCTGGAGAATGAGGGACTGCGCGTCACATGCCTAGTGAACACTGCATCATTCAGCTACTATTGTCACTATTAACACACGCACATGGCCCTGTAGAGTGGATTAAACATGAGGAACAAATAACCAAGTCTCCCAGCACATCACATGGGTGCAGAGTGAGCCCTGGACTGGGAAGTTTCGCAGGGCAGGGGATTCTTCAGGAAGATTTCTGAAAATTGCTTGGTGCAGGAATTTAAGATGATCATGTTTCCCAAAGGGAAAACAGGACACCCGCAGCCACTCGCCTAAGCCCTTCCTTTCCCCTCCCCTCCCCTCATCTTCTCCCCCCACATGAGACTGTTGCCCTGTTGCTGGCCCCCTGCCGGCCCCCTGCCTGCTGGAACACTGCCTCCCACTCTGGCATCTCCGCTCCCCTTCCCCTCACATTGCTCCACACCGCATCCCACCTTTTTTTTTTTTTTTTTACAAAAGTGGGCATTTGTCCTGTTTGCTTTTGCCCACTGATCCAGTCAACATGAGCAAACAGGACAAATGCCCACTTTTGCCAAAAAAGTCAGGATGGGTGGGACAGGGATTAAAAAAGGGACTGTCCTGGCACAACCAGACGTATGGTCACCCTATGCAGGATGCTAGCATGGGGGTATTGCCCGCAGCTGTGTACACTGCACGATGTTCCTCCCAATTTCCACCCACATGTCAGGTGAGCTGCATCGTGAGCTGCAGGTGCAAAGGCTGCTTTTGCTGCTGCCAGTTATTCTGATGTTACTAAGTGGTAGTTGCGTGCATGGGGCTGTATAAACAGGTGACCATGAGCCAACAGGACATAGCACCATTTCTGGCAGCGCCACAGGCTTTCAAAATGAGAACAGGGGAGACTCTGGTTTGTTGTCTCAAGAGATGATTTTCAAAGGCACAAATGGTAGCTGGATACCTGGTGCTCGCTGACGTTCCATGGCAGCTGGGCACCTAAAATCCTCCCTGTCTGGGTCCTTCTCACAACTGAACCTGCCTGGCTGGGATAAAAGCTTTTCACTTGCTCACAAACCTGTTAAGAGATTTCCTTTCTTCAGGGCTAGTGTGTTTCCAGCATCTTCTTTTCATTGGGGCCCTAAAGCTGCCGGTCTGGTACATCAGAGGTGGTGCCTTTGTGGTCATTTTCTGCCAGCAAGTCATGATCTGAGCCTGTTACTCACCCATATCTGCACAGTCCCGCTGGGTCAGACATCTGCTCTTCTCAAGCCACAGTTTAAGCCCTGACCCTTTAATTAAACCATCAGCAAATCTTAACCTCAGAGTTCACAGTCTGAGATTATTATTACAAACCCTGAGCCAAAACCTTTTCTGAGCCAGGATGTTAAATAACTGCAACAGGCAGGGCAGAAGGTCCCTGCTAAAAATTGTTATGCTCAAAATTCTTGCTTTGCACTTCAGCAAACGTAGTTGGTTTATGTGCTGGATCTTTGAACTATTGGTATCAGCTTCCTAAATCTTATCCCCATGCACGGAATGGCCAGTTGTGTTTGTGAATCAATATTCTACCTGCAGTTTTAGAGAACAGTATGCAGCCTGCAAAGGAAGAATTCTATGTGCACAAACATACAGAGAAATCCCACAGAGCACTGTGTGTATATTACTGTCTCTTGGGCTGATTAACAGTGGAAAGTGTTTTTATCCTTCAAACCTGTAGATCTGTTACTGAAGCAACATTATTCATTCTAAGGCCAGAATTAGAATAGAATTTATGTGATCTGAACACTGCCACCTTAATGAATCTGATAGGTTATGGCCCATAAATCATGTGTTGGGATGTAAATTACTATGCTAGATGCATTCATTCCACTGCTGGTATTCACACAGTGAACTTTCTGACCCACTCCAGAGGGATATTAAGAAAACACAAATGGAGAATGAATTGCCACAGCACAGGAAATGTTCCATTTGGAGCCAGTTCTGCTGGATTTATTTAAAGAGATGCTAGACAAGTGTGTTTATAACCAACTCCAATGAGAAGTCAGCGTTATAGTAAGTGGGGGAGAGCTGGCTATATATACATGGCAATCCAAATCTCCCCTTAGCTGAGGCCTGGCAAAGAAAGTTGGTGATACTGGTGCACACAGACAATAGCCTGTATGCTTTGCAGCTCCAGAGGCCATTTTCCAAAACATGGCACCCATTAAATGGATTAAAAACTGGCTAACTGATAGGTCTCAAAATGCAACTGTAAATGGAGAATTGCCATCAAGCAAGTGTGCTTCCAGTGGAGTCCTACAGGGATCAGTTCTTGCCCCTGTGCTATTTAAAATCTTTATCAATGACCTGGAAATAAACATAAAATCATCGCTGATAAAGTTTGCACATGACACAAATATTGGGAGAGTGGCAAATAAAGAAGAGGGCAGGTCATTGATTCAGAGTTCTAGATCACTTGGTAAACTGGGCATGAGCAAACAATAGTCATTTCAATACAGCTAAATATAAATGTATACATCGGGGACCAAAGAACATTGACCATACTTACAGAATGGGGGACTGAATCCTGGGAAGCAGTGACTCTGAAAAAGATTTGGACATTGTGGCGGATAATGAGATGAACATGAGCTCCCAGTGAGATGCTGTGGCCAAAAGAGCTGAAGTGATCATGGGGTGCACAAAACGGGGAATCTCAAGCAGGAGTAGAGAGGTTGTTTTACCTCTCTATTTGGTATTGGTGCAACGGCTGCAGGTTTGGTGCCCACAATTCAAGAAGGATGTTGATAAATTGGAGAGGGTTCAGAGAAGAGCCACTGGAATGATTAAAAGATTAGAAAGCCTGCCTTATAGTGATTGACTCAAGGAACTCAATCTATATAGCTTAACAAAAAGCAGGTTAAGGAGTGACTTGAATACAGTCTATAAGTACCTACATGGGGAAATGTGATGGGGCAGCTGCCCCACACTAGCAGAAAAGGGGTTAAAAGCAGCCCTAAGGAGGCTGCACCGGAGGCACCCAATTAGAAAGGATCCTGCAAAGCCTCTTCAGATTTAGGACCACAGCTTGACTTCTCTGCTGGGCCAAACTTTGAGAAAAAATCAGTTTCCTGCTTTTAGTTTTGTGCTCTGGGCTTCATGAGTCACAGTGCATGGGGAGGGCAGGGTGACCCTTCACTAAGAGACACTCTGGTAAATCAGGTAAGAGCTAACAGGGGAGAACCAGGTGACCTGCTGGGCTGACAGCACCTTCTGCTAATGGGACTGGACTTATGGCTGAGCCTAAGGGAACATCTGTAAAATTCCTCTACTGAAGGGTGGATTTCATATACCTCTAGAGCTAAGGCATTCTCTGAGCCCAAATACACCAGCTTGTATCCACTCTGAGGCTGTTCTTAGCTCCCCTTCCAGAACAGCATGTCAGCAATCATGCCTGCCTTTAGAGTCTGAGAGAAATGCTACAAGCAGACATGCCTGCTCAGTGCAGGGGAGTTTCCATCCAAACACACAGGGGGTCCTATCTAGACACATCCATGTATTTGGAAAAAGAAAAGGAGTACTTGTGGCACCTTAGCGACTAACCAATTTATTTGAGCATAAGCTTTCGTGAGCTACAGCTCACTTCATCGGATTCATGTATTTGGGGGACTTTATCCAAGCACACACATAATCTTCACCACTCCTTTCTGCCAGGGAAACTTACAAATGTTAAGTCCAGAGCAGAAGCCAAACTAATAAAATAAATGTAAATTGAAGACATTTATGTTCATAATGGCTTTGGAAGCAGGTGATTCACAAGACATTAGAACGCAGACAGCTTTAGTATCTGCCAGGACAAATTACACCATCGCTGTCAGAATCATTGCAAAGTTCATGTAAAATATGGCATTGGACACAATTAGCTCTTGTTTTTCATTAGTAAATTATTAACTGAACGAGCAGAGATGATGTGGCATTCAGTTCCGGTGTTTGTTCTGTATCTGCATGGAAAATCACTTCATTATTCAGAATGGATTAGCCATGTAAAGTACAAGTGCATGGCACAATCTCCCCCCCCTATGAAATATCACACGAAAGTACCTGATGTGTTTTCCTGTCTGTGTGTTGTGAGCAAAGTGACACAGGTAGATTGGGTGCTCCTATTCCCGTCTCTCATGACACAAGAACAAAGGGACAGTCAATGACCTTGAAAAACATATTTAAAACTGACACCAGGGAACACTTTCAGAATGTACTGTTAGCCTTTGAAACTCATTGCCACAAGATACAATGGAGGCCAAGAGCAAAAAGGATCCAGAAAGGATTGAGTTTTAATATATATAACACCACCACCCAGAATTGCATTAGTGCAGATGGGCGTGAGGGTGCATGGGATCAAAAGCTTCATGCTTCAGGGAATAAGCCAATTTCTAACTAGTTGGGTTCGGAAAAAAATCTCTCTGTGGGCATGTTGCTCCATTACTGCCCAGTGCAGAATTTCTTGCACCATCTTCTGACACATCCGGTACTGGGCACTGTTGGAGATGGACCCCTGGGGCTGAACCAGTTTAGCAGTTCCTATGTTTCTATTAAAAAAAAAACCTTTGGAATAATTAAAACTGCGCCTGTAGTAGCCATAAGCCAAGGGGGGGCTGCATGGCCCAAAGGACTAGCAGAAGGCGAGGGAGCCAAGAGTTGGGGGGATCTCAGTCCATTTCCTAGTGAGAAGGTGCCCCCATCTCAACTCTCCCCCTGGTTGGCAACTTGAGTGAAATTTAGTCACGATACCTGTCAATACTGAAAAGGCACCACAGTGATTTGTAATGAGGGGGAGCCAGGGCAATTCTCATGATCTATCCCCTGAGAGGCTCTAATGGGATTCCCCCTCCCCTCACTATCTTTTAGCAGTTTGTTCAATATATTACAGAACATCCACTTCATCTGGAGCTTCAAGACCCTACATTGTCCTCCCACTGTCTCCAGGAACATCACCAATTAGAACAGCCGCATTAGGTCAGGCAGCCCAATGGTCCATCCAGCCCAATATTCCGTCTTCCCTCAGTGGCCAGTGCCAGATGCTTCAGAGCTATGAAGCCCAGAGGAATTTGCGGGGGATTATTATTCTCATTGAGAAAAAGAGTACTTGTGGTACCTTAGAGACTAACAAATTTATTAGAGCATAAGCTTTCGTGAGCTACAGCTCACTTCATCGCTCACGAAAGCTTATGCTCAAATAAATTTGTTAGTCTCTAAGATGCCACAAGTACTCCTTTTCTTTTTGCGGATATATACTAACAGGGCTTCTACTCTGAAACCTATTCTCATTAAGAAATTCAAACCTCCAGCAGCTTCTCTCTGGCTCTTAGATCCCTGTAATCCTTAATGAGATCCCAGCTGCAAGCTGCAGAAATCAATAAGCATCTTCTTTGTTTTGTTGAGTTTTGAAGAAGGAAGGGTGATTTCCCATTAGAACTCACTGATAAGCCCATTTGTATGGATGTCTGTGCAGCAGCCCAGGGCCAGGGGACGTTGATGCGAGTGCTGGGGGTGGGGGGGGAGCTGAGGGGTATGTTCCGATTTGTCAGTGATAGAGAACAAGAAAAGGCCACATTTATTCCTCATCTGCAGGCTCACACTAGGCACTGATACATGCAGCCTAATCGGTTTGCCAAGATACAAGCAAGCAGGAGACTTGCCATGGGCTGCTGCTTATCCTAGTATCTGACATCAGACTCTCTCTAAATTGAAGTCTGCTCTTGATAACAAGCCATCCTGTATGCGTCGCACCTCAAGGAGAAAAGGAGAATTTCAGCACAAAAGATGTGAGAGTCTCTTGAAACTGCTTGTTTAAAAGTGATCTCTCTGAAAGCAAAGGACACCACTGGCCCTAGAGCTGGACTGACCTTCAGAAAAGGGTGTGTTAGTGGCACATTGAAAAGGTTCACAGAGCACCCTCAGTTTCTATAGCCACCTCCTCTCAGGCACAAGACAATGGGGAAATAATAAGCTATTCTTGCTTATCCTTGCCCAGGACTCACTATCATTTTATCATTCCAGAGCTTGTCTTTTTAGAAACAGTTGCTAGCTGGAAACATTTCTGGTTTAATCAATAGACTAGGGACCCTGTTCAGTACAGAAACTGTCCTTTGCAGCCAGAGGTCTGGAATGTGTCTTTAGGGAATGACAACACAGAGGTAAGGTCTGTTTTAAGGAAATGCAAAGGAAGGAGAGTGATTTTACAACAGCACTAAAAATACAAGCTCCATTATTCTCTGAGGAGGAAAGATATGCCAGCAGTGTTTATCTGCAATCAAGGGCTATTCACTTATCACCTCTCTCATGCAAATTCTTCATCAGCCTCTTCAGTGTAGCTATTCATCCCTTGAATTGATGGCATTGACACAAGAAAACTGTGATAGCTCTGAACAGGAAAACAAATTCTAAAATGCAATAGAAACTGTCAGGTTTCAGAGGAA
Source organism: Lepidochelys kempii (assembly GCF_965140285.1). NCBI lineage: Eukaryota > Metazoa > Chordata > Testudines > Cheloniidae > Lepidochelys > Lepidochelys kempii. Next base: position 18,287,588 of record NC_136406.1, on the reverse strand, counting down.
CAGCCGTGTTAGTCTGTATTCGCAAAAAGAAAAGGAGTACTTGTGGCACCTTAGAGACTAACCAATTTATTTGAGCATGAGCTTTCGTGAGCTACAGCTCACTTCATCAGTGAGCTGTAGCTCACGAAAGCTCATGCTCAAATAAATTGGTTAGTCTCTAAGGTGCCACAAGTCCTCCTTTTCTTTATCCAGTATTTGGAATTCTACTGCAAACAGCAGAGCTAGCAGAAGTTGCCTATAACTGCATGGACTAGCCTATAGCTCATCTTCTGTACAATTTTTTTAAACATTATTTGTAATTGTGCTGGATATGGATGCAAACTACAAAAACAGCATCAAAGCCATTGACAAGCCCTAGTTAGGCAGGGTCCTGGGTACACTGCTCTCAGCTGTAGTGCAATCATGGGAACTCAGCAGTTTCCTAAGGGCTGTGACCCAAGGTGGGTCATGAGGGAGTGCACAGGGCACATCCTAAATGGCTGGGATGGAAAGCAGAGTGAGACAGAAGAATCCTTTCCCATTGGAAAGGGCACTAACGGGGCTCAGGCACTTCATTACCATCAGGTCTGTATTTTAGCAATATTGAGCTGTGTTCTAGAACAGAGACAGGGAACAAGGAAGTCACTGGCAAGGAATATTCTGCTAGAGGCAACCTTTGGAGGAGGAGCAAGGAATTGTACAGAATGCTGTCCCTCCCCCTCCCCCCCCATAGATACCAGCAGTTTAGTGCTCAAGAATGTTCTGCTACTAATTACCAGCCCTTGGTTTTTCCAGGTAGCACAGTAATTAGATAGAAATCTGCCCATTAAATGCAACCAGAGGAAGGATTTTGGCTACGTAGTGCTTACGTAGTGTGTGTCTCCGAGAGTCTGGAGGAAGAGCTTTGTTCTGCCTCAACTGCTTCCTTGGGATAGGTAACAAGATCAGCAGTCAAATCTGGACAAGGCAAGTCTGTGCTCAGCCGCCCTCCCGGAACTGGTGCACAAATACCTGCAACCAGCAGACTTGCTCTTACCACAGGGCATCTGGGAGAAAATACTTTTGGCTGAGCTCAGAAGCCCTAAATATTGGAGCTTGTTATGGAAACAGTAATGGACACTGTGACAGCTCAGGTTATAAATGGTGTTCATAAACCAGAAGCAATCCAGAGAAGGGCCAAGGAACTGATAAAGGGATTGGAGGAAGGGGGTTGAGAATGAGATGATGAAATGCATCACTCGTGGGGATAAATTTCTACAGGGCCTCACTGTGGGGGAGAAGGGAAAGGAGGAAGGGTGTACTTGGAGGGTAAACCAGGAGCATCTGTTTATAAGACATGACATACTCAAAGCAGTAAAAAAGTTCAGGATAGTGAACATCTAGAACTTACAATAGTCTCCCAAGGGCAAGCGGAGCCAACAACAGAGATACCCGGGTACAGGCTAGATAAAACCCTCATGAACATTCTAGAGCCGCAAGCCTCCAGACAGCAGGGGGAGGGCCGGGTGACCTGTCAGCCCTTTCCTACCTCTGATTCTGTGATTAAACCCCCCTTCCTAATGAGCTCAGCCCAGGAGAAGAAATCAATTGCGTAATTTCACCATCTGGACTATAATCACTCCCCATCAGCACCAAATGATGGGTTTGTGACACGCATCAGACCCTCCCTCGACACCTGGGATTCAATCCCGTGAATTAGCTAAATCAGCTGAAGTTTGGGTATTTACTGCAATTGAAATAACATAAAAGCTTTCCACACTTAACATCTCAAATGCATTATGCTTAATTTGCAAGGAATAAATGGGACAGAGAATTCAGCAGAAGCCCAGACAAGTTTGCCTCTGTATAACTCGAGGTTGCTGCTCTGCAGACTAGGTTCGGAGGTGCAGGGAATGTGGAAGATGCATTGTTTCCTGTGATGCCATGTTCAGTTCTGAATTCAGAGGTCCAAGCTCCGTAATGTTTCACTCTGCAATAGGATTTTCCACCAGTTGAAACACCAACACCTCAAAACATTACAGTTCTCCAAGCAATAATAAATATTATCCATCAGGAATGCAAGGCCTTCTCTGTTGCGATATCTGCATTTTACTCTGTGGTATCATGCCCTATATTTATTGTTGCAATTTTTCCACACAATAAGTTTATTTAATTTGTAATATGTCCTAGGGATTGTAGTAGGAGGAGTTTAGGTGAGCTGTAGCTCACGAAAGCTTATGCTCAAATAAATTGGTTAGTCTCTAAGGTGCCACTAGTCCTCCTTTTCTTTTTGCGAATACAGACTAAGACGGCTGCTACTCTGAAACCTATTTTTGGTATGTAATTTAACTCTTTCCCTTCTCTCTACCATTTGTACCACACAGAAAATGCAGGTTTCAGAGTAGCAGCCGTGTTAGTCTGTATCCGTAAAAAGAAGAGGAGTACTTGTGGCACCTTAGAGACTAACAAATAAAATGCAGTTTTCTTTAATGGGGAATAATTTATTGGAATTCTAAGCCCAAAAATGTTTTAGCGAATCCAGCTCTTTAGTGACTTTCTCTTATTACTGATTGGCCCGACTGGCTACTGGCACACAGCAAAAATCTCATCCCTCCCTTGTAGCTATTCACTAAGGCCAGGATCCTGAGCCTGAGCCAAGTAGCAGGCAGGGTGCTTGAAGGAGCCCTAAGAGAACTATAAGGACCCCCTCTTTACTCTGTTACCTCCAGTCAAAAGGAAAAAGGGGTTTGTTCCAGTGCATGGCCCTGGCAGACAATAATTGAGTTCAGTTTGGCTGCATAGGAATGACATTGCTGCCCTGGGCATGATGTAATACTGCCCACTGTGAGTTTCAAGGATATTATGCAGGGACATTTGCTTATTGAGAGAACCTCTTCCAATGGCACTGGGAAATCAGCTCAAACCTATGAAAGGACACAGAGCATGTGACGGGGCTGCTCTCCTCCAAGAGTGGCCAAATCCTCTATGCTCTGAGAAGAAACTTGTCAAAGCCAATGTAATGTGACTGAGTTCCAAGGGCAGCAAAACAGGGTTGTGAAGGCAACAAAGATGCAGGTTTGAGGTGGCCTCAGGTGCCGTGGGGTCCCTTGCAGTTCAGCAGTTTCTTACTCTTCAGGTTGTGTATGAATGAAAGGAAGCTTTGAGTTATAGAAAGTGCTGGAGAGTGAAGGTCTGGAGGTGGAGCTGACTTGAGCTGCCTCCTCACCTTGTGTCACCGGAGCCTTTACATGTTTCTCATGCAGGATCCTTTGATCTTATTTCTTCAAACATTCCAAAGGCTCAAACAGTTTAACCCGGAGCACCTCCTGACTCACATTCTCCCCACATGCTCAATACTCCATGCTTTCCAGACTGTCCTAGAGTCTTTACTCCTGAGCCTACAAGCAGACCAGGGCACTCCCCCCTGCTTAAAGTGACAGCTTCCAATTCCAGCACAGTCCTCAATACTCCACAATGGTCAAAGGGGGATGAGGAACAAAAAACTGTCTCGCAGGCCTACCCCAAAAGACCAAGACCAGCCATCACGTGACATACTGACATGACAGTCAGGCATCAGGGAGTAATTGAAGGAGCTGCCAGAAACATCCCCTGCTTCTTTATTACCGGCACCACTGGCAGTGTCTCCTATAGCAAGGCCGCCTCGCACTTTCCATCACAAGACTCCATGTTCAGTTGCTTATAATTTGGCCAAGCTTAAAACTGTTCAAGGCTGAGATTTTCCATGCCATGTGCCTGCCTCAGGCTGAAAATGTGTGAAAAGATTCGGCTAAACCAGTTCAGCTGTTTCTGACAGGAGGTTAACGAAAAATACATTGTTTTGTCCATATTAAAAAATTCTTACAATTGTTTTGTTGCATCCCCAGGCTTTGCAGGAAGGACTTGGCATTTGGCAGGGTGATTGCCACAGTGTCAGGGATGTGCCTTTTGCCATCCCTGTGAACATCTGCCCAAATGTGGCCAAGTTATAAGTCTCTGAAAAATGCACATGCTCAGTAGAAGTTTATTGACTACAGACAGCACTATTCTCCTAAGATCCTCTCTCCACTGAGCATGCTCCATCACCTTGCAGCTCCTAGTCACCATCATAACAAAGCAACTGGGAATGCTACATCCCAGGACTTCAAGGGATGAGCAGGGCTTTCCTTGCAATCACCTGAGTCCTTTGATAGGAACCCAGCCAAATCTTAATGCTCCTTTAACACAGTTTTATCGGATGCCATTAAAATAACACCATACATCGTAAATGTGCTGGTCTGGGAGGACTGTGCCAAGCAATTACAAGTCACACACTCCAAACAGAACAATCCAGGCCTGCTTTTAAATTCACAGGCCCACAATATAAACTACAAAACTTGGGGAGAAGATGCTGTATGGCACCAGCAGGGCTGTGTTCATGCCTTTTTGCCACGCCTGATATATTTGGGCTGTCAGACAGGGACACAGCAATTTGCATAAGCAGCCACTGTTGTGTTGTGGTCTCTGAGGGAGGTTTAAGGGCGTCTGAGCTAACGGTTGGCACAGGATGCGCAGCTCCTTACGCCTCACATAAATCTGACAACTTTAATTGAAACCTGTCACACTGCTGAAGGCCTGCTGCAAATTACATTCATCAACAAATTACAGCAATTAAAGTAAGGGACTCCAGATGACTGTGGGTGGCAAGTCCGGCACATGGCAGCCATTTATTAGTAATTAAGCCTTAGCAAATAAAAAAATCAGAGGCATCAGTCTGCCAGCATATGTGACAAGCTAGAAAGGAAGTGCCTGCCACTGGGCTGCTAAGTACAGAGACAATGGGGAGCCTAGACAATGAAATTGCCATTCAGTGAGGGTCCAGGAGCACCATGTCGCAGGCAGACTGGTATTCATAAATGACCTCCGAAGGCCTGGCCCCTGGGACAGGAGTGGAAATCTGATGGCCCGCAGAGGTAAGGATGCACTAAGTCATGAGATTGGATGTGCAGTGAGCTGCCCCCTACTCCTCTAGCCAATCTGCACAACAGAATGAGGAGCCATTCAGTCCAGAGGGAAGAGGAGGTACCTGCAAACCTTAATTTGCTGGCCAGGTCCTTGCCACCAGACTACTGCGATCAACACCATGCAGTCCCTACCCTGCAAGTACTGCTCACATACCTAGGCATGAATCTCAGCTAGAACAGGCAGCTGGATTGGAATTCCCTCCTCAATGTAGAGCAGACACAAACCTTCAGTTCTTCTCCAAGAGAAACCCAGATTATTTAGTTGAGCCAAAGGCTGTCACCTTCCTCCCCCTGCATTCTCCACTCTTAGCCTCCCAGACCCAGGCTGTGCAGCTGAGCATCACTATAGTATGGAGCAGCCTGACTCTGACTCCATCCCTTGTGCGGCACCAAATCTTGTGGTGGTTTGTTTGGGCAGACAATGACCAATCGCTGTCCGCCTTCCCCTGGGCCGATACCAGCTATTAGTGAGGTGGGAATTAGGAAGAAGATGTAAAGGAGACAAACAAGCCAGATGAATTGATTGGTCCCTGAGCTCAGTGCACTTGAATTCCCTGGAACTTGCGGCATGGTGCAGAACTCTGGCCAGGAGCAAAGAGAGGCTGAGGGGCAGCGTCTCTGAGGAGGAGGGGTCCAGGTGCATGCCCCAGTCTGGCTGCATCAGCTCTTCTATTTTTCTGAAGTTACTCTGTATCAGCAGCTATCATTGCAAGATCAATGAGGGATCTGAGGTTTGTTAACTCTTGGGAGACCATAGGGCAGGGGCTGGGCTCTGAAAGGGGACTTCCTGGGAGCAGTTAGTGCTTAGTTTAACAAAGTTCTTATTTGCAGACAGCCTCAGAGTGGTTCCTTTCCGAGACAGCCACCTCAGATCCCCAAGGAGCACAGAGCCCCAAGGCTGGGGCACAAATCTGTGAATTTCAATCCATCTTGATGCTTATCCGTCCCCCCTCACCACAGTTATCAGAGCCTATCACAGAAAATAATTGAATTTATCCCACCAACCAGAGTGAAGTAGGGAACTACTGTTAACTCACTTTATAGGAAGTGTAAGTGACTGGCCCAATGTCACAGAGGGCAGCTTTAGCAGAGTAGGAAACTGAGCCCAGATCACCTGAGTCCCAGCCCAGTGCCTAAGCACAAGTCCAGCCTTCTCCCCTTTCCTTCCCTTCCATCTAACATCAGAACGTTTCTCAGCCACGGAGTTCTGGACTCCATTGAAACGATAAGTGGAGCCTGAAAGCAGAGCGCATTGCAGCGCCAGCTGTTGTCCCTGAAAAGGGGCATTCTCAGCATTCAGTTTCCTCTCCTACTCTGCACCAGGAGGCTTCTGTGTATTTCACAATCAGGAAGACAGAGGAGGTGCGATTCCTCCATCTGTCCTGCCCAAAGGAGATTTATGACTCACATATTAACAGCCAAGCAAGACCCTGCTCAAATGGGCCCTTCTCAGGCTGAGGTCTCCACATGAGGTGAATAACAGAAATCCTTCCAGGTGGAGCCATGCAGTCTTGTCCAGTGAGGGACAGTCTAGCCGCACCAGGAAAGCACTTGGTAACGAAGCAGGCCCTGCTCGGAGACAAAATTCCAGTCAGGTTCTAGGATGCAGGATTCTGCAAAAATTCTTGTGGGAAAATGCAAAACTTCACTCAGAAAACATCTTATTTGCTCAAACACACACACACACACGCCCTGTTGGTTAGCTAATGTTGCCTGGATTTAATCGGTTTAGTCACAGTTCGCTGTGACTGGTATCTCATGTTGGTTGCATGAGAGGATGGAGTTTGTGTTGTGCATGGACATACACTGCCGCGTGGCACAGAAAGCCATGGTCACATGTGTGCACAGACACAACACACATGAACATCTGCATGCTGAGCAGGACAGGCAGTTCTGCATATTCATAAAGAACTCCTGTTTCCTGCTGTGAAGTTGCAGAAATTAATCTGGTGCCATTGGAAACTGTCCCAAGGGATTTCCATGAGGGATGGTAAGGCTGGTGGTTTGCCCAGACAGCAGCCACTAAAAAGATGTGTTTGCAAGAGTGACGAGCAATAGTTTCCACTGGAGAGACATGGGGCCCTATCATGGGACATTAAAACTCTCAAGAGAGATGGAGAGTTGGAGGCAAAGGAGGGCCATTCCAAACAGTTAGGGGCTCCCAGCCTGATGGAGGGGAGGCTCCTCGCTGCCAGGAGCAGCACCACCTAGGCCAGGAAATTCTGAGAACCAGTGTAGGCCACCCCCAAGCAGAGCTCAGAAGGGAAGTGCCTAGCAGAATGGGATTCTTGAATGGAACCTGGGGACTCATAGGTCTCAGAGCAGCCTCCTGCTGGCTTTTAGCGAGAGGTGAAGTGAGGGGTGGATTGGCATCAGTGTACAGTGAGGTGCACAGTGGTCACACCGAAGGCATTGTGTGGGCAGAGCAAATGCACCATCCAGCACACAGCACAAGGTGAACATGCCTTCCACGCTACAGGACACAGCGCGGGAGCGGCACGGAGCGAATGCACTGGCTGGGCTACAGGGTGTCACGCAGGGCAAACACCCTCCAGGACACAGGGTGCAGATCTTTCCTCTCCCACAGCCCAGGGGACAAGGAAGAGGAGAGTTCTGGGGAAAAGAAAGCCAGGGATTCCCAGACAAGCTGCCTGAGGAAGAGCTGGGAGACCAGCCCTGACCACCCTAGCAAATTGTTTTCCTGAAACAAAGGCAGCTGGGAAATACCTGGCCACGGCTCATTGTGAAACCCTTGGAAATCCCTGGTTCCAGACAGTGCTGCCTCCTCCCCGCTATGGTTCCAAACAGTTCCACCCACCCAGCGCTTCTGCACTCAGCCTTTCACAGCTGATTGCACCTTGCTCTCCTCCATGCTCTCTGCACCTTCCCTTTTGCTGGGGTAGCCATCCGCCTCTTGTATTCCCTGCATCCTAGGGCCAATTGCGGGTGAATGCCGCCACCTCCATCCCACATCAGTTATAGCAGACTTGGGGCTGCTCTAGCTTGTCACTGATTCCCTGATCCAGCAGTGCTATGCCAGCAAGGGAGCCCTTTCAAACAGGGGTGTTCCCTGCAGGCTGTTTCCAGTCCCTGATGCTGCAAAGGTGGCACAGAGAGGCCGCAGCACAGGGGAGGATCAGCCCCCTCTATGGCACAAAGCATCTCCATGACTCTCATTCCACATGTTTGCTCCCTGCATTAATTCCAAGGGAACAGCCCTGAGTAGCTGGAATCCCATAAACTAGGGTGAAGCCCATTACATGCAGGGCTCAGCCAGTGGAAATTGCTTTATCCTACCCCGGGCTTCTCATAGCATTCTCTGCTAGGGCAATGAGCCCATGGAGTATAGATCTGCTGGCTGCCTCCAGCCATACCCCAGGACTGCAGAGGGGCTCAATAGCTAAGCCCTTGCAATCAGGATTCAGCACTAATCTCTGACACCTGCCTGGTGGCCTCTTGCAATCACTTATCCCTGTCACATGAGCCTTTCCATCTGATAAGGAGGCTGCAATTTATTTACTAACAAGGAAATGGAGGAATTTTGCCATGAAGGAATCCTATAATCTGGAGACAGCCTGTGTCTGGCTGGTGATAGCAAGCGCATTCCTGCAGCCTGCACAGACACCCTGCAGGCCTGTGGGTTAGCTAGACACAGCTGGCTTGGTGGGGAGAAGGGGGGAGCCTTCCATGGGCTCTCATGGGGAAGGGGCTTAATGCTTTGTACCCTATATAAGGACCCCACCGGTGCCCTAGCCTGGGCTGCCCTGGGCCAAGTCTGGGTAACACAAGAATTGACGTGGAGTCAAATAAATGGGGAGCCCTGGGAAGGTGTCATTTGTGTCCGCTGCCCCGGAGCCATTTCTCATCTGTGTACATGTATCAAGACACTAGAGCATCCCCTGCTGGCAGCACTGGCATTTGGAGCCAGCGGCAGGCGTTATGGGCACAGGCATCCTGAGGACGAGAACAGCCATAAAGCCGCACTGGTTAGAAACCATTCAGCTCTGAGCTGTCTGCGGCTGGCTTTACACAGCAAGGAGTTTGCCATCTGGCTCAGTTCATATCCCACGCGTCATAATCTGTCTCCCTCCCCAAGCCCCCATCGCTGTCTGATTCCCCCTTGATCCCCCACCACTGTCTGCCTCCCCCTGAACAACCACAGTCTCCATTCCCTATTAGTTTGTTTTCCCTGCAATCCACATGTTCCTTCACCCCCCACTCAGCTTTTATGCCCCGCACCTCAGTATGGGTCTGAAACCCTACTTGTCCCTCCCTCCTCACACTTACCCTGCCTGCATCTGTGTTCCCCCCCACACACACACACAGTGTAACTGAGAGGAACCAATCAGTGTTGCCAACTGTCACAGTATTGGGGGGGTTTCTTAAAGCCCCAGCTCCTGGTGTTATTACCTGGAAATCTCAGCTTTTGTTAAAAACAAATGTTTCTAGCCTTGAGGAAAATGTGATTTGATTGCACCCTAAAAGCTCTGAAACCAGAAAACAAACAAAATGACCTCATTTGCCCACGGTTCTGCACAAACACTGGGACAGCCAGTCCCTGCCTCAAAATGTTCACAGCTATGGGCTATCACCAGCAGGAGAGTGAATTTGTGTGAGGGGGTGGAGGGTGAGAAAACCTGGATTTGTGCTGGAAATGGCCCAACTTGATGATCACTTTAGATAAGCTATTACCAGCAAGACAGTGGGGTGGGAGGAGGTATTGTTTCATATTCTCTGTGTATATATAAAGTCTGCTGCAGTTTCCACGATATGCATCTGATGAAGTGAGCTGTAGCTCACGAAAGCTTATGCTCTAATAAATTGGTTAGTCTCTAAGGTGCCACAAGTACTCCTTTTCTTTTTACAGCCATGAGTGCACACCTGCCCTCCGGGCATGTCAGAAGGGGACACAGGCAGAGGAAAGCAGACTGTAGCCCTCACACAGGACATTGGAGCACGTGCATGTTTTCACCAACTTAATTAAAACTAGTGGGAACTTGACCTAAACCCACATGGGGGGAGTCCATCCAGAGTGATCCCTGGCGGGTGCAGCGGGGGTTTCACTCTGCAGCATGGTGTGCAGTGCACCCCTCCCGATGTGGGTCACTCATTAGCTCAAGGTGCCCTTCAGCGCTCTCTCCGCGATGCCATCTCTGCAGTCCCTTTATTGAGTTATTTTTACTAATCGAACAATTTAGGTTTTCTCAGCACCAGTTAATGACATTAGTCTCGTGTGAAGTTAAGAAAACAAGGAATTTTTTCCCAAGTGCCACAGGTTCAAGCTGGTATTTTCCCCATAAAGCATCTTTCAGAATCTTACAAGTGAAAGCTGTAACGACCTAAAGGTGTTGGGATAGTGCCTATTCCTGTGGTAAACAGGGCCTGGGTCACTACCAAGGATGCAGAGACAGCTGCAGGTCTCTCTCAGAGCAGGTAACCCAGGACACTCCTATGAGAGCTGTATGAGGCTCCTTGGTTTAAAACTAACAGAAAAATGCTGAATAAACAGCTGTGAATAACGCAGAGAAAAAGATGAAGCTAAATGTATCTTCCGTTGATTTGTTTTTTTGGGGGGGGGGGTGCCCAGAGGCAGGAAGTATTCTGGGTCTGTCCTAAGACAATGCCAACGTAGAGCATGATGGCTAGACTTGCATGTAGGGCTCTCTATGAAACCCAGCACATGACTGTCAGGCACAAGAGGAAGGACTGTGCAATAAACAGGCGCAGCTCACTTTCCTGCTGCCCTAGGCATGGCGGACAGTGGCTTCCAGCACCCACTCCTGCTGCAGTCCCTGAACGGCAGATGCAATAATTAGGGGCATGGTTCCAGGTCATGAACTGTTGTGCACTAAGAGAAGATACTGGAAAGGGCATCTTACAAGTATATGCCATGGGTTGAAAAGCCAGGGGAAGGGATTGTTCTGTACAGAAACTTCCAGGGGCCTCAGCGCTGGCAGGAGGCATGTACTACATGCTGATTATAAGGATGGATGATGAGAAGAAACAACAGAAGAAATCTAATAAAATGAAGAAACTGTGAAGGCAGCTTCAAAGAGCTTCATTAATTCTTTAAAGTGCGAGCAAGTGCACCGGTTTACAAAGGCCATCGCTGCCTGTAGCATTTGGAGTTTTGCAAACTTGATATCTGGTGACCAGCTGGTCTCTAAGGAAGAGTCTCTAATGCACTTTGCAGCACTTGAATTGGATACATCCTGCCAGGGGATATCCTGTTGAAGGGGTCACATGCCCCTGACTGTTTGCAAACAGGCCCTGCTGAGTTCACCATATGCTTATTTGTGTCCTGCAGCGGGATTCTCCGCATCCCAGGGACTAAATCAGTCCTTCTTTCTCAAGCCAAAGAATGACACTCCACTCTCCACAACAGACCCCACCCCTCCCTCTGGACCCTGCTAGGAGTGACAAAACAAACATGACATTTTTGGCAGCTCTTAGAAGCTCTCACCCCAAAAAAAAATACATCTGAGAAATAAATACCAGGGAGCAAGAGGAGTGATTCAAGCGTCAACATTGGCACAAGAACAAATGGATAGAAACCGGCCATGAATAAGTTTAGGCTTGAAATTAGACAAAGGTTTCTAACCATCAGAGGAGTGAAGTTATTGAACAGCCTTTCAAAGGGAACAGTGGGGGAAAAAACCTAATTTGTTTTAAGACTGAGCTTGAGAATTCATGGAGGGGCTGGTATGATGAGGTCGCCTACAATGGCATATGGCCCATCTGCAACTGCTATTAACAAATGTCTCCAATGGCCAGAGATGGGACACTAGATGGGAAGAGCTCTGAGTTACTATAGAGAATTCTTTCACAGGTATCTGGTTGGTGGGTTTTTCCCACATGCTCAGGGTCTAACTGATCACCGTATTTGGGGTCAGGAAGGAATTTTTCCCCAGATTGGCAGAGACCCTGTGGGGGGTTCACCTTCCTCTGCAGCATGGGTCACTTTCTGGTTTGAATAAGTGTAAATGGTGGATTCTCTGAAGACTTCAGAAACTCAGCCAGAGTTTAGGGGTCTGTTACAGGAGGGGGTGGGTGAGGTTCTTTGGCCTGCAATGTGCAGAAGGTCAGACTAGACCATCATAATCGTCCCTTCTGGCCTTCAAGTCTATGAGTCTAAAAAAGTAAAAAACAGTTCTTAGTTATAAAGCAGCCACTGATTTTGGGGGCCCAGCTTAAGATCTCTTTATCATGAGGAGCTCCCAGAAGGGTGCAGAACAGTAGTTTGGGGAATGGAATCATCTGAACTTCCAGGGTGAGAGTATTTCATACTTAGTCCTCAGCAGCAGGAAGCTCCCTGCTCCTCCTTGGCAGCTCCCTCAGCTCTTTGCTCTCCCTTGGCTATTCTTTAACTCTGGGAAGCATGTTGAGTTACAGCTTTTGAAGAAGGACACTGTGCCATATACCTGCACAGGGAGAAGGTGTCTGATAATAGAGGGCTCTTGAATCCAGCAGCCAAAAGCGTGACAAGATTCAGTGGCTGCAGGCTGAAGTTACACTCAGTCATTTGTGTCTTGTTTCAAACTGGAAATAAGTTGCATATTTTTAAACAATGAAGGCAATTAACTATTGGAACAAAGCATGAGATAAATTCTCCATCTCTTGGACATCTTTCTATCTGTCTTAGGTGCTTAGCTGGCACCCATTACCATGTAATCTGAACATCTCTAAATCTTTATTTATCTTCACAAAATCCGCATGAGGAAGGACAGTGCTGATAGCCCCATTTCCAAGATGGAACACTGAGGCACAGAGACTGGGACTTGCCAAAGTCAAACAGAAAGTCTGTGTTGGAGCGAAGAATTGAATGCAGGTCTCCAGGTTGAAGGCTAGTCCCTACCACTCTTGTTCTAAAATCCACCTCTTGTTCAGCCACAAGTGTTTGGGCTTGACATCACTAGGTGGAATTCCCGGCCCTGTGCTGCAGGAGGTCAGACTAGATCACCTCAATGGGCCCTTCTGGTCTTAAAATCTATGGGCCAGATTCTCTCTTTCCCTGCAGCTTGTGCCCTCATTTGCACTAGTGCAAAGTGGCAGTAGAAATTTATGAGTCACAGCGGTAGTGTTCTGTGCCTTCTTTTCACTGGTCTAATTGACTACTCCAGGGGCAGGCCAACAGGGACTCTGGCCCTATGAATCTAGTAAGCGAATTTGCTCTGTTTAATTAGTGTTACAAGGAATGGTGCCAATTAGCGGCTAAGTGTACCTGTTGCATTATCCCTCCCTGCTGCCCAGGCTGCACCTCCCTCCTGTGCACACCAATCAGAATAATTCCCATGCCATCCAAAGTAGTGTATAGTGCGAGCAAGTCTCCACCATCCCTGTGTCTCCTGGGCCGCTCCCTGCATGTTCTCTGCGTTGTTAAATCTAATAAGCTCTCCCTCACTGGGTGCTGTTCAGTGGAGGCATTTGCTCTGTCAGCCCCTTTTACATGCAGCTCCAGCTGCCCCCCTTCCTCCCTTGGTGTGCCAGTTCCTGGTCCTCAATGCATCCTCAAACGGCAACAAAGGCATCTTGGAAGAACTTGCCTCCTGCCTCCCCCCACCAGAATGACACATGTGTCTGGGCACCAAATGGAAAGTGCAGGCATGAGGCATCCCAGTGGGGACCCGGCTGAGGTCTGCCTTTATTGAGGGTTTCCTCCTTGCCAACAGGACGTTAGCCACAGAAGAGAACCTGAGGCCTTCTGTGAGGCACGCACACACACAGAAGGGTTTGAGACTGGAGTTTCCTGCAGGCCTCTGCAGAATTCCTCCCATAGCGCCATGTGTCCTCTGGGGCCTGCACCACTCTGGTGCCCATAAGCTTATGAACCACCTAAGTTCTGTGAGAGCCCGCTGCCACAAGCATGACTTTCACGCCCAGCCGATTGCCCAGGCAGCATCGCCTGCTTTTGCTGGGCACACCTTGCACTTGGCAATGCAAATCGCCACCTCAGTTTCGATGCTGCCCCAGTGACAGCAAAAACAATAACAGGGAGCAGCCAGGGCGCCACGCCGGGCGGTGGCCTTGTTGTGATCTCTGAAGGGATTAAAGCGTGACAGCTCAGGCTCTTCCAGGAGCAGTGGGGCAGGGAGCTGGGCTTGTGTCGACACATCCGCAGAGCTTCCTACCTGCCAGGATGCCACCGCACGAGCCTTGCCATGTTCTTGGCTGCCTGCTGTTGCGTCCAGGGATCTCCCCATGCTGAGCAGCGTCAGCAAGAGGGGCTGCAGCACAATCCTAAGCCCTAGTATTTTATTTAGTTATTTGGGATTAAAATACTAACGTGGCCTGTTGGCACCAGCGCTGTTACCTGTAAAACAAAACCAATTAAATCTCAGCAGCATTAAAAGGATCAGAGCTACAGGACCCGCTTCATCAGCCAGGAAGCAATCCCACGCACCTTCTCCCACAGGTGTCTTTTGCAGTGCTCCTGAGAGTCCCCAAATCTGGACCAAGGCAGGGGGTAGGTTCCAGAGCCTCGAGCCCTCACGGAGGAACTTCAAAAAACAGGAAGGAGGATTTTAAAAGCAACCAAGGCCTGAGCCCACAGCAAGAGTCTGGGAGCAAAATCTAATAGAGAGAGATCAAACAAAGAGCCATCACTGCTACCCATTGGCCTCCCCTCCCTCTTCCTGGTGTGTCAGGGCCCAGTTAGCCTGTATAGGGCCTGTCCCCATCAAATAAAGGGTTGGGGAAGGAGAAGCCAGTCAGGCGCCAAGGGCTTTATTGAAAAGGCTCCCTGCTACCCAGAGCGAGGGGAGGAGAAATACTAATGTCTGGATGATTAAAAGGATAAAAGGTATTGTTAGCCAGCACATTTGAACTAACACTCCAATGCCCTGGCGGAGACAGAGCAAGTTGTATTTTAACTTCGTGAACACTTGCAGGGAGCCTAGGTTGCAATGCTATCAGCTAATCACGTTCAGTTGTAACTTGCGCTGTTTAGTGTACTGGGGTGTCAATGGTTTTTAAAGCCAGCCCTTTGTCCCCAGTGTTTGTGCACAGGGAGGACCCAAGAGGCCTCTGGGCACTGCTGCAATGCAAATAAAAATACCAGTAATGGGTCAGAGCTGCTCCTCTCCTTGTATTGCTGGAGAGGTTCCCCACCGCCCTGTCCAACTCCCCAGTCCCACACGCTTGCATCCCACTAGTTCTATCTAGCAGCGCCTGCAGCCTCCCCTGCGGATTCACCCAGGAGGAGGTGGCTAGGGAGCAGAGCCGGGGATGCAACTGACCTTTGAGATGCAGCATACTCTGCAGAACTGTTTGCTCATTCAGCTCTGAGCTGATGCTAATGATTCCTGACACGTGTATGAGGAGCTGTCTGAGTCAAAAGCATCTAGCAAATAATTGACTGGGGAGACTTTTGAAAGTAGGGCAGGAAAGCTACAGCAACAGGGAAAATGTGACTCTCTGAACAGCTGCAGGCAAAACCAGGTCTCTTGTGTCTGCCTGTCCCCTCGGCTCCTGTGACACCTCACAGCCCACTTAATGGAGCTCCCTGCTAAGGGAAGAGAAGAGTTAAAATGTGCTTCCCAGCGTGCCAACCGAGCACCTGCAGCAGTGGAAATGCAGAAAAGCAATAAAGTTGCTAAATAACTAGTTCCAACCTAGCTACACCCATGATGTGCTGCATTCCTCCACGCCAGACACAGATCTGACTCTCCATTCACCAGAGAGGGAGCAAATGCCTTGCTAAGCTCTCCTGCTTCACATCCCGGACCAAGAGGTGCTAAAGGCCTAAAGCACAAGTTTATTGCAAAGGCTCCTGTGACCCAGGAGGTGGGGAGGAGAAATAATAAAATACTGATTGTCAATACTTATTTTTATTTAAAACAGCAACAACACCTCTCCCAAAAAGAAAAGGAGGACTTGTGGCACCTTAGAGACTAACCAATTTATTAGAGCATAAGCTTTCGTGAGCTACAGCTCACTTCCTCAGATGCATATCGTGGAAGACACCTCTCCCAAGCTCTAGACGCCTGCCATCAATTAACAATGCAGTCCATAGGCATAGATGCCACCCCATCAGCAAATGCAGATTGACAGCACCATATCCCACACCTCAGCCCACCCCAAAGAGAGAGTTCTTCAGCCTGCATTGAAGGTCAATAAACGAGGGTTGTTCCAGGCTGGAGTGGGGGGCAGTGAAAATTCCAGGCGAGGCTCCTTCCTTGGGAGCATGCTAATAGGCAGGATCATGCTCATAGCAGCGCAGGGGCTGGACGGTTGCTTGGCAGTGGGAATTGTTAGTGGTTTATTTTTTGGTATTTCATGGGGATGGGGGCAGGAGGAGCTAATGTGGGTGATTTTACTAATAGTGTGTTACAAGCTAAACATGTCATTTTAAACCTAAACTATGTTAATTGGAAGATAAATAAATTCCGGAAACGTTTGCTCAGCAAAGCACTAAAAATTGCTGAAAGGCCTAGTGCTACAAACATGGAAATCCAACAAGCACCCAACAATTCAAGAGAGGAACATAGCCAGCATAAGCTTGGCCACCATAGAAAGAACTGTATACTGTCACAGAGATACCGAGAAAACTTCTCAGAGATATAGGGTGCTTTCCCGGATATACCTGAATGCTCCTGTTAAATAATTGGGGGGGGAGGGGGCTTGCTTCACCCTCTACTCTTTCTCCCTCCTCTGAAATTTGCTTCTGTTCTTTATTCTATGTTAATATTTTTTCTTTAATTTCTCCATACATAAAATAAGGATAAGGCAGAATAAGATGTAAAACTAATTGGATTTAGTTAAGGTTAGAAAAGGTTCAGAAAAGGGCAACTAAAATGATTAGGGGTTTGGAACGGGTCCCATATGAGGAGAGATTAAAGAGGCCAGGATTTTTCATCTTGGAAAAGAGGAGACGAAGGGGGAATATGATAGAGGTATATAAAATCATGAGTACTGTGGAGAAAGTGAATAAGGAAAAGTTATTTACTTGTTCCCATAATATAAGAACTGAGAGCCACCAAATGAAATTAATGGGTAGCAAGTTTAAAACAAATAAAAGGACATTCTTCTTCACTCAGCACACAGTCAACCTGTGGAACTCCTTGCCTGAGGAGCTTGTGAAGGCTAGGACTATAAAAGGGTTTAAAAGAGAACTGGATAAATTCATGGAGGTTAAGTCTATTAATGGCTATTAGCCAGGACGGGTAAAGAATGGTGTCCCTAGCTTCTGTTTGTCAGAGGGTGGAGATGGATGGCAGGAGAGAGATCACTGGATCATTACCTGTTAAGTTAACTCTCTCTGGGGCACCTGGCATTGGCCACTGTCGGCAGACAGGATACTGGGCTGGATGGACCTTTGGTCTGAGCCAGTATGGCCGTTCTTATGTTCTTATGTTTTATGTTGATTTTTATAAACAAATTGTGTTTGTTTGTAAACTGTGTAATACAAAGAACTGATTTAGTGTGTGTATGTGTGTATAAATTGAGAAAATGGTGGGGATTTTACACAGTTTTACAGTCAGCAGCGTGAATATAAAATGTGAACAACACACAGTGGGTTCCTTCCAAACTGATGCTTTGTGCAGCACAAAGCTGATCATGCCCCAGAACTTGTCTCTGCTTTTCCCACTCGGGATCCACATGGGCCCTTGCTCAACATGCAGCCTGTCGGAGCAGGGGGCCACCAGCTGCCCTAGGCTAAGCGCAGCTGGAGGCTCCCATATCACTGTTAAATGCCAAGTAACCCCCCGATTTTGGGAGGTGGAAGATCCCCATTGTGGTAGTGCAAAAACTCATTTACTTCCCAGTTAAAAACTTTCCCTTTCATCACAGATTCCTCATGCAAACCAGCTTGCACCTTCCTGGGTCTGATGGGAGGATTATGAGGCAGAATGACAGCAAATGAAAATGTGATTTCGGGAGCCTCGCTGTAATCAGACAGACTGGGGTTGTTCCAAGCACAAGAGCCTCATCACAAACCATCTCACGAGAGATTAGCTGCAAGCAGCTGCTGCTGTCCAGGCTCTTTGCAATCACCCAGGCAAGTTAAGATTCATGCAATGCACAGATGGAGCCCAGATCCCCCTGCCGCTCCTGCCTCTACAGATTAGCTATTATGTAAGGAATCTCCGGCCTGCAGACAGACGGATGGACCAGTGGGAAGGGATGTGGGTGAGGGGGGATGTGGTCAGTTCCAGCCCTAGAACTGCTCTTGACTCTGATCAACATGACGCTTTCAGTTAAATCTCCAAACGAAACAAACGCTGGACGCTGCAGAGTTTGTCCTAGGACCAACATTGCTCCGGTCGCCCTGCATGAAAATAAATTTTTAAAAAGTAAAAAAAAAAAAAAAAAGGACAAGATTGCAAAACCTGACACCTTGTAACTGTGTAATGACACCCTCATGTTCCCCCAAAGCCCCCAGCAATTAAGCAATGGGAGCAGGTTTATTTTCCTTTTTTTTTTTAAATCTCCACTTCCTAGACCAAGTAAGAGAGGGAACAGGAGACAGAGGAGAATGGGAGGGGTGGGGAGACGGAGAAAGAGCAGAGAGCACCTCTGCAGAGCACGCAGAGAGGGGAACATGAATCAGATGACAGGGTATTTACAAAACACCATTAATTGGACATCCCAGATTTCGGCAGTTTCAGGTTGTCTGAGCATCACCCACAAAGGCCTTGTCCAGGGGCTTATTTCCCTGGGAGCAATAACAGAATTTCCCCCTTCCCTGGCCATGATTTATATCTTCAGGGGCTTGACTAGAAAAGAAGCCCCCGCCACTTACACATACATCCATGCACCTCCCTCCACGATCATAGCTCTGGGTTCTGGGGGTTAAAGAAAACCCCCTCTCGTGGGATCACAATTATTACCAGCCTGGCTGGGAACCTGGCAAAGGGCTGGGGACATCTGAAGGTGCAGTTCTTCGTCGGATGGGTCCGCCAAGCTGCAGCAATTGGATCATACTCAGTGCTCCCTGTAAGGCACTGGGAAGAGTATTTTGGGGTAACGTGTTGAGACAGGCTCTCCTCCATTTCTAGCTGGGCAGGAGCAGGCAGGCCCCTCTACCCCTGGAGAGGAAAGGGTGTTGTGAGGATTCATCGCTGGTGTCTGTACATGGCTTGGAGCTGCAAAGCACTGTAAATGCTGAGTGTTTTCCCATCCATGGTAATTGCTTAAGACTCACCTCGCTGCTGACGCAAGGCCTTTCCATCCTTCCCGTTATGATTCAGAGTGGTGCAGGCTGCCAATGCTGGGGAGAGCACAGTGCACTCGCCCCAATCACCGCAGGTGTGGTAGCTCTCTGGTAAAATCTCTCCAGGGCTGGAGAGGTGCCCAAGCCCAGCACTGAAATGCACCAGGAGGCCTGGCGGAGCTGCTTGCTTAAGAGACGGGTCTCAGGAGCTGTGCATTGTCTCTGGCAGAGGGACGGGGGCCTGTATTGGGAGGTGGATTACTCACAGATGTAGGGAAACATGGGACTAATTCCTGCGAGAGTTCAGCCATTATCACGTTTGTGAGAATGAAGGGCTGTCAGCTCCCCGCACCCACCCCGTCCCACTGTCTTCTTTGCCACCACCCTGGGGGAACACGCCTCCCAAACCTGCCCCTAAAGCCACTGCCCAGTCCTCCTCCAAACTCCTCCTCAAGCCGCACTTACCTGTCAGAGCAGAAGGGAACCTGCCAGATGAGGATGACTAGGGAGGTGGCCAGTACAAATGACTGATATTTACTAGATACTGCTAGGCATGCACAGGGGAATTCATGCAGCCATGTGCTCCTGCTACCCTTAGGCCCCAGTTATCTGGTACCCCCCACTGCTTCAGTAGATGGTAAGCACTTTGGGAGAGAGGCTGTCTGTCATTACATATTTGTCCAGCACCCAGTACAAAGTGTCCCTGATGCTGAATGGGGCCTCTGGTGGCTACCACAATACCAATAATAAAGGAGAAGACCGTAACACCATAGGGAGTCTGGGAAAACCCAGTCCTGGTGCAGACTTCCAGCCGGTGACTCCTGGCCAGCAGTTCCTCTGTCTGGGCCAGGGCCTGACAATCTCACCAATTTCTAACGTGGACAGATGGCCACTAGGCTGAGTGCCAAACTTGTTTTCACTTCTGTGACCTGAACTGGACTGAATCTCCAGGCTCCAGTGGTAGCTGGTTAGGCAATGCCATCAGTATGGCACAGAATCCGCCTGCACCACGTCCTGTAACAGCAACCCAGAGCATATTGCTTCTGTGCATTGCCTCTGCATTGGGCTTAGCGTGGCTGGGAAGTGGCTAGCAGGACAGCAGGCAGCGCTGGAGTCTCCAGTAATTTGCACCTTGTGCATACGACCTCTCTCCTCTAAGGAACTCAGAGCCCTTCACACACTCCAAAGTGCCAGTACCGAGGAAAGTGCCAAGGTTCTTGGGTTCATGTTTCCTGTGTCTCAGGCGGGTGAGTGTGTGCTGCAGAGGGTGGAGCAGCTCTGAGTTAGGGTGTGGGTTTCTTTCCCAACATGAACCCAGCACACCTGCCCTGCTGGAGGCATTTTCCATTGAGGCAGGTGGGAGCAAGGAGTGCTTGGAGAGGCTTTCTGCAGCGGGGGAAACCCTCAAAGTTTGAAATCTTCCACAACAAGATTTTGGGTTTTTTAAATCGAGATTTAGTGACATCCCCAACTGCAAACAGGCTGAATTGTTCAGTCTCTTCTATAAACCGGGCTGCAGGGTCTGGATGCAGAGCTGTGTAGGAGCAGAGTCAGCCCTGGGCCTGTTCTGTCTGCACTTGCTGTGGGACACCTCTGCTACCTCAGTCTTTTAAAGTGTTTTGGACCAGAAGACAGATGCAAACCACCAGCTGTTTCTCCCTTGCAAACCTGGGTGGGTTTGAGGGTCAGGTAAAAGCATTTATACATTTTCCCAAATCCAGAAGAGCTGCAGAAAAACCCCAATGTGCCAAGGAGACGGAGAGCCCCATAAACCTATTTGTAAAGATTCTTCCTTCGCTGCACATGCCTGACAGAGTCCCCACGCAGGACCTCTCTGCTTGTATGAAATCAAGTTCTGTGCAGCTTCTGCCACTGCTCTGAGAACCATGCTGGGCTCATCCTGACCCCGCCCACAGCGTGAAGGGCTGCTCCCAAGGAACACGTGGACTTTCTCTGCCCCAAAGCAGCTGCACTAAGAATGCCCTGGCTGTGCTGGGGCCTCATGTATCAAAAGCAGCATGTCTGGACTCCCATTTCTTGGGTTCTCAAGGTGTATCCTTATACAGCATCATTAATCCCCCTCCCCCCCACTTGTTGCACACAGCACCCTGGCTCTGTCAGGGCACCTCTGCTAATTTGTCTGTTGCCAGGGTGCTGCAAAATCATATCATGCTTCTCAGTCCAGAACAGATGTTTCTGAAAGAAAAGGGAACAAACAAACTGCCGTGGAGAACTGTGGATTGGAACTTCTCGTTGAGTCACTGGTTGCATGGCATCAGCCAGGATATAGAGAGATATATTTAGATTCCTCTTTTCTATAAACAGCCTGAGATCTTAGCCACTTACATGTCCGCAGGCCTATGTATTGGATTGGCCTTAGTATCTGAGTTACCATCAGCAATCACATTTCCTGTGAAAGGTATCTGCCTCCAAATAGCAGCCACGCTGATGTTCAAAACTCTGGCCAAAACTTTCAGTAGATCCGGGTGCCTACAGATAGGTCAACAGATCCACATTTAGGTACTTAAGTAAGGGTCTAGATTTTCAGGACTGAGCACCCAATGTGGATGTCAGCAGCAGCTGCAGGTGCTCAGCACCTCTGAAAATCAGCTAATTTTTATCTACCTCCTTTATATGGATTTAGGTGACTCATTTTTAGGTATTCAGATTTGAAAATTTTGCTCTATGAACATAGTGTGGATAGAATTTTACCCCCATTTCCAGCTCTCAGAAATTCTTGCTTGTCTGGCTACTGGCTACTTCCTCCCCAGCTGCAGCCACAGCGTCTCTTGGCCTACGACAATCAGATCCGCAGAGGTTCTGTTCCAGAGAGACCCAGCAGCAGCCCATTTGCCTGGATTTCTGCCCTGGCAGTGTTCGACCTGCTACTAGGGCTGTGGCATGAGACCTCTTCTTAGCATCACGGGGCTCAGTCTTTCCTTTGTAACCATTTCCAGCTTGTGACCCTTTGGGACTGCCAGCCTCTTCCCTTGGTCTTTCTCAGGTTCCTATTAATTTAAAGCCTGGATTATTTTGCTCAGATGGTATATTATGTGCTATTCTTCCCACTCCGCTCCAAGACTAACCCTGGCTCCCTTTGCTACACAGATGGTATGTAAATCTAATTGCTGCCTTCATTGATATGCAGATGATATGCAAATCTATTTGCAATTTTTTTTTTCTTGACCACTCCAAAGCTGTATCTTCTTTCAGGGCTTGTTTGGACAGTTTGGGATCCTGGCTCATCATCCACAGCCCAAGTGAACAGCAGATGGGGTGGGCTCCTCAGAAGCATGCACCGTTGACCACACCCTGCTCCCACTGCAAACCAGTGGTGAAACACGCATGGACTTCAAGGCCTGCCAAGTTAGGCCAATGCTTTGCTCTTTAAAAAAAAATCGCTCCTGATGTGTATTGCCTGCCGAATTTGAACCCCACCTCCTGCTAGTCTCTTGACTCAAACTCATGCTCAATTTGCATTTAGAGACAGTGGTCCCTAGTTCATCTTTTGTAGCTCACTAAACGTATTGACTAAGGCTGCTCTTTGGTGGCATGAGAACATTTTGTCTCTTTGCACGAGAAGGGAGGGCTGGGCACTAGACACAGGATGTGGGGACATGAACTAGATGGCTTCTAAAAGGGATTGGCCCTTTATTTGGGTATCAGGAATATACAGCGTTATCGTTCATTCTTACAAAGATCTGGGAGAGATAATAACCCTTGTGCAGGAGAGCTTATGCTGCTTTCTGGCTGAGAGACCAGGCTGACTGGGGGTTTCTTCCACCTTTCTCTACAGAGCTGGTGCTGGCCACTGTCAGAGACAGGAGACTGGACTAGATGGACCTCGAGGCCGATCCAGTCTGGCAACTGCTATGTTCCTATGGTACTCTATCAGCATTCCCCAGCTGTGATTTCTGTGATCTCTAGAAGCTCTCACTCACACACACGTACACGTACACACACACACCCCTTTGTGATCCACTGCGGTAAAATCATTTCCCCCAGTTCCTTTC
Organism: Lepidochelys kempii; assembly: GCF_965140285.1. Taxonomy (NCBI): domain Eukaryota; kingdom Metazoa; phylum Chordata; order Testudines; family Cheloniidae; genus Lepidochelys; species Lepidochelys kempii. The sequence continues at coordinate 18,264,465 of NC_136406.1, read as the reverse complement.
AGAGAAACAGATGAATGGATTTCAGCTGGTGCAGGTCTTAGTGGCTCTCTCTCTCTCTCAGCCAAGTGCCAAGGCTGCATATGCCTGAGCACTGAAGACAGTTATTGCTCATCTCTCTACATTTTTATTTGTTGCTCATCACCATGATATGGTCCATTTACCCAGCTTGCATTCCAGCGTAAGACATCCATGTTCTGGCACTGTGGCTTGTGTAAGTTGCTAGGAATTGTGAGCACTCCAGGCTGCCAGCAGGAGCTACGAGCGATAAATGCACACCATTCCTGCTGGAGTCTTGTAGTTTTAGACAACTCCTTTAAACCATACTTCTGTGTCTGCAAAAAGAAAAGGAGGACTTGTGGCACCTTAGAGACTAACCAATTTATTTGAGCATAAGCTTTTGTGTCTGCGGGTGATCATTGCAGCTGTGTCCCAATGACATGCATTGTCTCTGCACTGCTGACTGCACTCCGGAGCCAAGGGGTGCCTTGCTACCAAGGTGAGGGTGGCTCACCAATCTGTGGGCTTTTCTGACTTGCTGGTGGTTTTCCTGTTCCTCCCACTGTTTTCTGCCAAGCTTTATTTCAAGAGCAGCTTGCCACATATGTGACATTCAATAGAAGAAAATACGTGGGCAGCTCTTTAGGTTAACATTGAATCTCATGCACCAGTTACATCCTGGCACGTTGCATGTTGCTTTCAATCAAGGAGCAGGGGCGTGTGCAAGGGGGAAGCAAGCATGGCACAGGGCCCCCCAATAATCGTCAGGGGCACAGAACTTCTCTGGCCCTGGGGCCGTGGAGGCAGGGAAGATTGAGCTCCTGCTTGGGCCGGGCTGGGGCAGGGTGGAGGGAGGGAAGATCGAGCTCATCCCTGGGGCCAGAGGGGAAGTGGGGGGGCAGCGAGCTTCTATGCCCTTCCAAAGGGGGTCAAATTTAAATTCCTGCACACGCCTCTGCCAAGGTGTGACTTGGGGTCCAGAGCACAAGACTGAACTGGGAGCACAAGTTTCCCACTGCAACCTGCCAGTGCACCTCTGTCCTTCCACACCCCCCCACTATCACAGCTCACATGCTCACCTCTTCACCCTGCCAATGCACCTCAGTCCAGCCCCACAGCAGCCCCTAGTGTGCCAGCCCTGATCACACACAGCTCTGCCGCTGCACCACAATGCTGACCGCTTCACACACAACCGTTGCAGTGCTGTCACGCACTGGTTTTGGTGTCCTCTGTATTACGTGGGGACTGAGGCAACCAGAAACCTTCACCTGTTTGGAAGCTCTAAACTGACCCTGGTTTGCAGTGACCGCATTTTTAACAGAATCTTTCTGTAAAAGAAACATGATCTTGGAGGAGCCAGCAAACTCTGCACACACCTCAGGGTTGGGAAAATGTGCCCTGTCTGAAGTCGGGGAGGAGAGCCCAGACAAAGCAGAATGAATACAGCGGTCCAGCGCAGCCCCAGGGGGTGCCATTGACTTCAGGAGAGCTCCCCAGGGATGAACAGACCTGGCGTGTGATTAACGAATGGACCAGCAGCAGCAGCATGTGGGTTGGGGTCAGGGGAGGTCTTGGAGCAGCATTTTCCAAGGCCAGCGCTGACTCTAATGTGTTTCAGAATGTCCAGCACCCACTTGGCCCCTTATTTTCTCCTTTTAATTTTAAATACTGGCAAGGAAGAGACATTGCTCAGTGCAAAGGCTTCAGTTTGGTACTTCCCCTGAATCTTCTCCCTCCATCCCGGTGGCAGTCCTCCTCTCACTGGCTTGTCAGCTTCCACATCAGGTTCAGACTTCAGCCTCTTTTCCTGCTCAGCCCCTGCCTGCATCTCTGCCTCCACTTCCTATTACGGGCCTGTCCACTCAGGGGCTGCACCAGCCTCTCCTGACTGCTCCCTTTGTCCACTCTGACTGCAGCATGCTCCTCCCCTCTGCCTAGCGGCTTGGAACAGCCTGCCCCTGACTGTTGGCCAGACTCTTGTCCATGGAACCTGCTGTGTAGCTACTCACTTGCCTGCCCCTGGAAGATGCTTGAGGCTGGGACTTGCTGAGCTGCTCAGCACCATGTGCCTTTCCAGTGCTGCATAAACTAGAATTGTTCAGAGGCTGTTTGGAACAAACCCCACCCCCGCCACCAGAACAGGGCCACTGATTGTTCACAGCCACAGCCAGTGGTCTAGAACAACCCAGGAAGTCAGACCACCTTTCCTTTCTGTGTGGCCACGTGGGTGATGGCTCCTGAAATATCTTCTGTTGTAACATGGGGCCCCAGTCTGGAAAAGGCTGAGAACCCTGGTCTAGCTAAAACAAAGCCTGGGGAACCAGACTATTAATAATGCCACTCATGAGCCCTACTGGTGACCAAACTTCATCTCTACCCCTGCATCTTGCCTCCAAGAGCTCAAGGATTGTTCTGATTGGCCAGTGTTCTTTCTTCTAGGCAGGGAATCCAAGGAGCGACAAGCAACTGAAATCTCCAAAATAAAATAACTTGCCTGGCAGCCCCCGGCCTTCCCAAGGCACCTTTGGAGCAGAACTCAGCTCAGTGACCTGCCCTATGACCCACCCTGTCATTCATAACAACACCTGGCACCCTTGGTGCCCTTCCTCCAGGGAGCTCATTTTGCTTTACAAACACAGGCAACAAACTCTGCCTAGTTCCCCGGGCACCTTGCTGAGTGCGAGAGGGACAGGTCAGGGGATGGGTTCCCTGAATGGCCAGGATGCAAAGTGCGGTGAGGAAAGATCATCTCCCACCACTTGGGACGTGAGGCCAAGTATCCCCTTGTCTGCCCCGTCAGCTGTGGCTGCAGTGTCGTGTATAACTACGCAAAACCAGAGGAGAATCCACCTTCCATCACAGCAGCTTCCGGCGCAGAGCTGCTCCGCAGGCAGCGTGATCACCGATGACATCAGCCTGGCTTCGTTACAGTCAGATTCACAGCTGGAGCTTGTGCAAAACAAAACCCTGCCCGCGGCCAGCACCCGGCGGGCAGGTCTGTGTCGGCTGCATGGATGCACTGAGCCCAGTGGACCGTTTCATTCTTTAACCTGTCTGTCTATCTAAGAGCCTTCTCTGGCCTGCAGTACAGTGGTATCTGAGCACCGCACCGTCTGTGATGTGTTTCTCCTCCCAACAGCCCTGTGAGGCAGGGCACAGCTGGGAATTGAAGCACAGAGAAGCTAAGTGACTTGTCCACGGCCATACAGGAAGTATGTGGCAGAATATAGATTTGAACCTGGGAGTTCCAAGTGTCAGGCTAGCACTGGACCATCCTTGCTCTCCTTCAGACTGGGACCCAAGAGCTGTCACTGTCAGTCTGTGTGTAATTTATGTCAGCAGCGTCCCACATGTGGCAGGTACCTCACTCCTCTCCAAAGCACAGAGACAAACCCAGGTACAGTCGCCCAGATGTAGTAGAACAGGGGTGGGCAAACTTTTTGTCCCGAGGGCCACATCGGGGTTGCGAAACAGTGTGGAGGGCCAGGTAGGGAAGGCTGTGCCTCCCCAGACAGCCTGGCCCCTGCCCCCTATCCGCCCCCTCCCACTTCCCGCCCCCTGATTGCCCCCCTCAGAACCACCAACCCATTCAACCCCCCTGCTCCTTGTCCCCTGACTGCCCCCTCCTGGGACCGCCAGCCCTAACTGTCACCCCGGGACCGCACCCCCTACCCAAACCCCCCCCCCGCTCCCTGTCCCCTGACTGCCCCGACCCCTAGCCACACCCCTGCCCCCTGACAGGCCCCCGGGACCCCCAATCCATCCAACCCCCCCCCACTTGTTGTCCCCGACTGCCCCCTCCCGGGACCCCATCCCTAATTGCCCCCCCCCAATCCTCCCCATCCAACCCCCCCTGCTCCCTGTCCCCCCCTTCCCGGGACCCCACCCCCTATCCAACCCCCCTGCTGCCTGTCTCCTGACTGCCCCCCCAACCTCCTTCCCATCCAACCGCCCCCTGTCCCCTGACTGCCCCCAGGACCTCCTACCCCTTACCCAACCCCCCAATCCTCCTACCCCCTTACCAGGCTGCTCAGAGCAGCAGGACAGGCTTATTGGAAAGCCTGGGAGGTGGGTGGGTACAAGCTGCACTGCCCGCACAACGGCATAGCTATGGGGGAGCGGGGACAGCGGGGGAGGGGCCGGGGGCTAGCCTCCCTGGCCGGGAGCTCAGGGGCCAGGTCGGACGGTCCCGCGGGCCGGCCATAGTTTGCCCACCTCTGCAGGAGAGCCTTTTCTATTGTTTCCTGCTTGAGTCATCAGGAAACATCCCAGCTATTAATGGGAGCTGGCATCTTAAAGCCCTGAAATTGGAGGCTGCAGGAGGTTGGGGAAGCTGAGAGTTTACCTCTCAGTGTCGCTGCGAACAGCCTCCTTCCACTTACTGTGCGTCACCAAAGTCTCAAGCAATTTCCATTGCCTCCAGCGTGGTGTGAGCTGGGGCCTCAGGTTAATGGCCCAGGACGGAACATTTAATTCCCAGGCTGCTTGGGGGCAGGGGCCTGCACTGTCCCATTCACTGTTAATTCTGCATCGGATTGGGGAGGAAAAATCCTGCCACCCGGCTGTGCTCCAAAAGGTCAGGTTAATAGTTATCCCATGCCACAGCCATGCTCAGATTAACCCTTCCTGCGCCAGGGGGACAATGCTGGGGGTGTGGAGGGGGTGCAGTCATACTCCATAGGAAACGCTTCTGAGAGTGAAGCAACCTCCTGAACACGGAGTGGGAGCTCTAGTGCCTGGGAGCCTGAACTCCTGGGTCCTTACCCAGCTCTTCCACTGACTTTCAGTAGGATTTTGGGAGAGTCATTTCTTTAGGTTGTAAGCGCTTCTGAGCAGAACCATGTCTTCCTGTGTGTTTGGGCCATGCCAGCTCAGCCCCACTCCCTGCAGAGCTCCAGCCTTCGTCCTGTACCAAGCCCACGTAGCTCCAGTCCACTCTTGGTCTAGACATGCCCAGGAAACATCATCTCAGCCCCCTTTCTCTGCTCTCTCCCAGCTGTATCCGGGCCTTGGCACCCGCTCCCTGCAGGGAGCTGGGAAGTGCAGAGGCCCTTGGCTGCAGGCAGCCAAAAGAGAGAAACCGCAATTAGGGAGTGGCATGAAATGCCTGAGCAACATGCCTGCAAAGCCAGTGGAACACATGGGAGCAGGAGGGATTGCAGCAGCTGGGGCTTCTGAGCTGGCATGAGTTGACCCAGAGCCAGGCACAGGGCCATGTCTGTCAGACCTGATACACATGAGCCCCCATTGAACTGACTGAGGCTGCAGGTGGGCAGAGGCAGAGCACAGGGTTTGCACTCATAACACCTCATAACTCTCACTTGGCAGCGCATCCCGAGATCGCAGAAGCTGAGGCTGGGGCTGGGGCTAGGGCTGGGAGCAGACGCAGATCTGACAGAGGCACTGAATGTCTGAGGAGGCTCGAGTTGTCCCTCAGCGATGATCACCCAAGCTCTCTGCCTCATTCCCTGGAGCCACATCTGCACAACACTGGAGCAGTTGCCCTCACCTGGGGGGGGCAGCTACTCCTGATGCACCCCATAGGCTGGGGCAGGGCGTCCCCACTGCAGAGCTGTATGCAGTCTGAGCACGGGCTGGGAGACAGGACTGAGTCCTGAGTTCTAACCCCAGCTCCGACTCCGATGCCCTCTAGGACCTTGGGTTCATCACTGGCCTTCTGTGCCTAAAGCTCGCTGCCTATTTGATGGCCATAATAATACACGGCTGCAGCTCAGAGGGGTTGTGAGCTGCTGCTTGAGAAGCACCATGGATGTGCAGCATATTATTATCATGGTGTATCCTACAGTGGCTCACAGACTTTGACACCGATGCAGCTTTCCTATTATTTACTTTTATTACTTAACCAACAGATTCAGCCTGAGGTGATCTATAACTGTAACTTCTGACAAGCACAGGCAAGAATCTGGGATTCTGGCATCTGACCCTTTATCTCTGTTGCAAGAAGCAAGGTATGAGTTCCACTTTGCACAGGTGGACGGCATTACTGAATACCTAAATTACAGCACAGCTCTCTGCAGTGCCCTTGCAGCAATTAGTAGCTAATGAGCACTGCACCCCTTGATAACATTCAGCTTTAGCTGAGCAGTGACACTCACATCAAATCCAAACTGTTCCTGAAGCTGATTTGGAAATGAAAATATTAAGTATCTTCTGACACATAAAGGGCCTCTTGATCGACATTCCCATTTGATGCCCTGCTGCTTTCAGATCTTCTCTCTGTTGGGGGGCAGAGGAGGGGTTTTCCCTCGGTTTCTTACTACTCCGGAAATTTGCTTGAAAACAGGATCTTTATTTCCTATAAGCTCCAGCTGCTTCCTCCCTCCCTGACATCACAGTCCCTTGTTTGTGATGTCACCATTGGTTGCTATAGAGATTATTCTGACATCACAGATTCAGAAGCCAGCTGGGGACAGATGCTGATGGACCCATCAAGGAAAAAAGATCATACAAATGCCTCTTGAAATGCCAGTATGTGGGGAAGAGAAATGCAGCAATGTACGGTTATGAGGCAGAAGAGAAATCACTCCAGAGAAGGCATTAGCAGATCTCACCTTTATTCCTACATAAAACAAACTTCAGTGCAGCCTTCTACTAATAAGTTATCCTCATCAGTCACTTAAGATTTGGCACCTCTATAAAATCCTCCCTTCAAGGATCTTGAAGTGCTTCAGAACATACAGGGACTAAGTCTCCAGCTGTGTTGAAGATAGTGCAGTGTTATTGCCCTCTTCTCATAGGCGGGGGAGCCAAGGTAAAGAGAAGCGAAGTCATTTGGTCACACAGCTCTTCTCTGTAGACTTGAGGCTAGAACCCAGGAGTCCTGACACCTGCTCTGTGCTCTGACTTAAACTAGCCCAGGCTTGTCCCCCTCAGTTCAGGTCCTCAAAAGGGAATTAACTTTATGTGGGTTAAAATCCCTATTTCTGTATTTTTCCCTTCAGGGCCAATCCAGCAGCACCAGGCCTGGCACACAGGAACCCAGGGCCTGCGTCGCAGCGAGAGGCCAGCCCCTGAACCTTGGTGCGTGAAAGGGTCCACACCAGGAGCACAGTCTGTGCGCAGGATCCAGGTGTGAGTGGGAAACGCCCAGGTGTGCAGAGCTGTGTCCCAAGATCCCATTTACTCAGCTTCCTACACAGCTGGAAACACCCACCCAGAGCCAGCCCTGGTTGCAGACACGCCCTCACTCATCCTTCAGGACTCTGTTCCATGCTCAGCCCACGTTTGAGAGGTTTGGGGTGAGATAGGACACGATGCTGCCAACACCTCATTTATTCCGGGACCTTCCTGCCTGCATGGGGCTGAGACTGGGCGTGGGAGGGAAGCAAATCATGGACAGTTTCTCTCTTGAAGCTACAGAGGTTTTTGTGCTAATCCAGTGCTTGTGCATTTTCCCCACAGGGGGATTCCTGCTAGTTCCTGTCACTGAACTTGGTCCCCTTCCCCGGGCAGGCGCTGCCTCCCAGATACTGAGCTCAGCCAAGGGAACGCTGCTGCCTTCCTGCAGGAGACCCTCGGAGGTCCCCATCCACCTGCCAGCTGCAGAGACTGCTCCCTGCGTGATACATCCTGTGGGCTGGTTAAGCACTCAGGGACAGGGGTGCTGTGAGCACAGTTCTCTCAGTGCTAGAAAATCCACCATCTTTGGGTACCAGCCTCCTCCAAATGGAATGGATGGATGCAGCCTTGCCAAGGTTGTTGTAGGTGTGTGGTCCCTGCATGAAGGTTACCAGGGTCCTCCTTGTCCCTCCCATTGGAATATGGGCCATTTATGCCAGGTGGACTGGTGCAAAGGGACTGCAGACCAGGTGTAAATCCCCTGGCACAGGAGAATCTCTGCAGCAAGCTGCGGTGCAAGGGGCATTTGGGACTGGAAGGAGACAGGGGCAGGGCACAGGAAGGAAGGGTGCATCAGGGCGAAGTTCAGGTGGACCTGCACCCTGCTGGTTCTCCACCCCTGCAATGCCCCAGAGAGGCCAGTGAAGCAGGTGCACAACCGAGGGCTTCCCTGGCCTGCACTGGGGACCACACAAGCCCCTACAAACAGAGGCGCAAGCTGCCTTCCCTCTATTCCTGCACCAGCGTGGGCATGAATCTGGCTTTGTATCCCGACCAGCTGCTCCTTCATAATCTTTCCCCACCCCCTGAAATCTATACAAAGGATCAGCCCAGGGCCACCCTCTGGATTTAGTAGGTCACCTGGCTGAGCCCGCAGTGCCCAGCACCTGTCCTGCCGCCACCCCAGCAGTGCCGGTTCTTCCAGTGTTGTCCTGCCAGCCTGCCCGGGTGAGTCATCTGGGCAAAAGCTGCAGAGACTCCATCCTGTGCCACTTACAGCCAGCCCCACATGACATGCACGAGGCTGCTCCTGGGAGGGGCAGCAACAGCCCAGGAATGATCAGAACTGGCCTTCCCTTGGAGTCTCTCCTGGTTTGGGGTGCACGCCTTACCGAGCCCCCTGCAGGGAGTGGCTCTGCACAGCTCTGTGTGTATAAGAGAGGGATTCTGTTCAGAAGACCGACAGGCAGCATTCAAAGCTCATGAGTGACGGTTGCCAACCCGCCAGGACTGGCCTGGAGTCTCCAGGAATTAAAGATTAATCTTTAATTAAAGATGATGTCATGTGATGAAATCGCCAGGAATATGTCCAACCAAAATTGGCAACCCTATGTGGGGAACCCCCAGGGCTCCAGCAACCAGGAGCCTTGGGAGTGCTTAGCCCAGCCATGAGCAGAGAGTGCACCGTGTTCCCCAACTCAGGGAGGGGATGGAAATTAGACAACACTCTGCAATTCCTCGCCAAGGTCACAGCACAGCTGCAGCCCTCCCCTGGAGCACTGCAGGCCACACAGCTTTGGAATGTGCCTCAAACTCTCCCAGGTGAAAGCTGGTCTTGTTTATTAATTAGGAATTAATTCTTCTGTATGTGATGGCTCCTCTAATTATCCAGGAGCAGGTTCTGCTCTTCCCAGGACAGGGAGCAGCAGCCTGTCCAGAGGCCAGCTTCTTGCGGGTGGCTGGGCCCCAGCGCGAGATGTTAGCTGGGGGAGCGTGTAGCGCCATGGGGCACAGTGCCCTGTTGTGCTGCGGTAGGGCCCAAAGGCTCCTGTCAAGAGAGGGGCACCATGGCCCTGGGCCTTATGCACACACTGCTGCAACACAGACCCAGCAAGGAGCTGTGCCTCGCACTGGAGGTTCCACAGCGTCCAGGCACTGTAACAGAGCATCTCAGGACAAGCTCCCCCCTCCAGGAGCCTGCTGCAAAGTACTAGGTGTGAGAGCCTACCCTACGGTGGCTCATGCTCCCAAGTGCAGGCGAGCACCAACCCCCAGGCCAGCTGCAGTCTTCACAGAGGCCCCCAGGACTTGCATTTTGCTAGGGAGGAACAGTGAAAATATGAAAAAGAGGAAATATATGGCTGCAGAGCAGAGCTTCTTATCACAACCTGGGACGCTCGCTTTCCCTGCCGCTCCCTCTCGGTTCTGGGGTTTCCTCTGGCTTCCATTTGCCCTACATTTTCTTCTACTTTGGACAAGGCTGTGCTAACACAGATCCGGGGGAACCAGCTACAAATGACCCCATCCACCTGGGCTGCTGGCATGTGTCTCTGCACAATGGAGGGGAAGAGGCCCTGGCTTTTAAATTATCAGTAACACTACACTCTGATCCAGTTCTCCTACACGGTTCCTCTTCTCCACAACATCTGTCTGTCTCTCTGCCATGACTGTTACAACCCTGCATGCTGCAGTGTGCTTCCTTAAAAGAAACTCTGAATTAGGCAGTGCAGACACGCCAGGCAGCACAGTTAGTGCTATGATTGATACACCACAGGCTTGCTCATATCTGGCTGTGCTCTGGCCAGCCCCGCAGTCCTTCATTCAAAAGAGTCAGCCCTGCATGTCAGAGGCTCTCAGGCCGCTGCATCCTTACACATGGGAGGAGACCCGATTCAGAGGTACCCAGAGCCTTGCTACGTCCCCATGTCATGCACCAATATCAAATGCTGGGGTTTCATGTCTGGTGAGTCCTTGCCAAGCTATTAAATAGTGCAAGAGAAAGGTTTTTTAAAGAGAGATTCAAAGCGGTTTTGGCTGGGTCAAAACCCAGCTGACCCCCTGGGCCACAGAGGGAGCGATTTCAATATCTATAACGCATCCCTGATGGATGGCGCTGGCGCGTCTGCTCCCTCCCTCGGCAGCTCCTCCCATTCCCAAAGCTGTTCCTAGATGTGCCAAATTCCCCTGATATTTAACCTGTCTTCTCCCTGTGCAGCAGAGTCTCGCTCTGGCCACACTGACAAATGGGGACCTTGTGACATTAACCTGAACAAACTTCCAGCTTGGAAGCTACCCAGGAAACAGGTCCAAGCTCTAGTAACAACGGCTGGAAGGTGATTGATGTGGGCAGAACTGTGCCTGTAGACCCCAAACCGGAAGGCTCCTGCCTCCCAGCTGTTCTGCAGCTCTGGGAGGGACGGGGGCTCTGAAATAATCCATAAACACAGTGGTCAGCAGCAAGGCGGGCGAAAGGCTCTAGATTCATCAGACTGTGATCCAGGCTAGGAATGTGACTTGGCTCATATGGTTTCCTTATTTTAGCTGCCACAATCATTATGTGGGCTGCAGATAGAACCTGGGGGAGCAGTGATAAATGTCAGGTCTCTCCCGCGGGCTCTAAGCTCCCTGCTCGCCATGCCAGTGTTCTCAGTGCTCGTCCCCTGGCAGCGGCCACTCAGCACCTTTGCTCTCCCATCCAGGGGGATGTGGGCCAGAAGCTTTGGTGCAGTAAGCCAGGGCAAAGTGGCCTTACACCAGCCAGAGCTTCTCAGTGGAGAATTCCCCCTGCAGGGGGGGGATCCCCGCAGGTGTCGCGTCCTGGAGGGAGGTGAGCCACCCAGGCCGCACCTCTGACATAAGGGGGCATATCGGGGACTGTGTAGGGAGCTGAGCTGCCCTACACATGACCTCCACCAGCGCAAGGGCCTTTCAACAGGCTCTCTGCAGCCACCTCTCTGCCACGTCCAAGCAAACTGAGGTCTTTGTTTTCAACCACCTCCTGCTTCTTGGCATGGTGCACGTCTGCCAGCTCTCTGGGGTGGGCCTTTTTGCTTGTGCCGCGCTGCACAAAGGAGTCCCAATCCATGATGGCGCCTCTAGGCAAAAAAACTCATAAACAGCAGAATATCCATAGAGCTGGCTTTGCCCATCTCCTCAGTGGGTAAAAGCAAGAGCAAAGCCAGGGGCTTGTGCTCAGCATGGACTGTTTTCCTGCTTCCCAAGGCAGGTCCACACTAAAAATAAGACCAATGAAGCTCAGTGCAACATCTGGGAGCTAAATGCTGAGGCTTCCGAGATGGTGCATTTCTGGAGCAAGAGGTGCTTGGCTGGCCCTGGGCCTCACCTGACACTGCTGTGCAGGAGGTCACAGAGGGCATAAACACAGTGAGATCCCAGCAGCAGCAGTGTCTGTAACACATGGGGCTTTTCGGAGCCAGGCTGCCCGTCTGCAGCCATGGCCTGTCTGGCAGCACAGCACTCAGCCCCAGGAAGCTGTTATGCATTATTTACAGTGGCTCCAGCATTGTTTGTGGATATTGTGCTAAAATCTTCTGCACCAGTGAAGTTTAGCTCAGCGGGATCTGCCCCTTCCCCACAACTTGACAGAGATGGGTATAGGTCAGGGGGCAAAACAAAGCCAACTGCTCACAAAGCCTGCATGCAGCATGGGGAGAAGATGATGGTGTGAACTCTGAGCTGCCCAGCCCAGGAACATTGAGGAGGGGTGGAAGAACAGAGGTGCATCCCCATAAAGAGAGAACAATCTTCACCCCATAGAGTGACCCCGGCTTGCTGGGGATTTAATCCGCTGACAATATAAACCATGAGAGAGAATCCCTTGCTCCTGAACAATACACCCGCAGAGTAAGCCCAGCAAGTCAGTGACACAGGTGTCTGGGTTTTTCCTGGGCTCTGTGCCACTCTTTCAGAGGGAAACGACGCTGTGCTTTATTTGGATAATACTTGGGAACCAACGAAACACCTGGATGCTTAGCTGAAACTCTCTCCTCTTGGCCTGCAGGACAGATGGGACCGACCTGTAATCATTTAAGTATCTGTGTTTAGGATTCTTACTGCTGAGCTGAGCTGTGTGCAAATAACCTGCCTCTACCTGAATAGCAATGAGGTTCTGAGGAAATGCAGGTTTCAGAGTAGCAGCCCTTTCCCCATGTTTATTTTTCCCCACTACTGTTCCTCACACATTCTTGTCAACTGCTGGAAATGGCCCACCTTGATTATCACTACAAAAGTTTTTTTTTTCTCTCCTGCTGGTAATAGCTCACTTTACCTGATCACTCTCCTTACAGCAAAAAGAAAAGGAGTACTTGTGGCACCTTAGAGACTAACCAATTTATTAGAGCATAAGCTTTCGTGAGCTACAGCTCACTTCATCAGATGCAAGTGAGCTGTAGCTCACGAAAGCTTATGCTCAAATAAATGGGTTAGTCTCTAAGGTGCCACAAGTACTCCTTTTCTTTTTGCGAATACAGACTAACACGGCTGTTACTCTGAAACCTCTCCTTACAGTCTGTATGGTAACTCCCATTGTTTCATGTTCTCTGTGTATATAAAATCTCCCCACTGTATTTTCCACTGCATGCATCCGATGAAGTGAGCTGTAGCTCACGAAAGCTTATGCTCAAATAAATTTGTTAGTCTCTAAGGTGCCACAAGTCCTCCTTTTCTTTTTGAGGAAATGCAGCACATCCAGTTTGCATAGTAATGAACCTCTCTCTGCCTGAAAGGTGTTGATTACAAAAAGGCGAGGAGGTTTGCTTGCCCGGGGATAATGAATGCCCCCCTTTGTAATGTTATGGGCTGGGCATGATTGCAGAACATGTGGCAGAATCCTATGTCGGTGTGTTGCACACCAGGAAGAGGAGAGGGATGCCTTCCTCCACAGCCCATGTGCAGTTAGACACCTCCCTGCTTAGGGAAATGAGTGGTTTGTAAATCCTGACATGGTCACATTGGAGGGGAGGACATTCTTGCTGGCTGCACTTGGGCAACCTGACCAGAGAAGAGCTAAGTTTGAGAGGGGGCCCTGCTTGGTTGCTATGGTGACCAGGTAATTTTTATTTATGTTAACTTCTTCCCTATGCGCCATTTCTGGTTTCTGTCAGATCTGCGAAAACCAAAATGTGACACTTGTGGTTAAGCAGAGCTGGCTGGTTGGTTGTCTGTTACCTGCTGCTGCTCTCCGAGGAAACAGAACTCTGTCTTCAAGGGACATGGCAGCCTTTCCCAAGGTCAAAGGGTACGGAGAGGCTGCAATCTTCCTCCAGAGAAGTGCCACAGAAATGCCCACGGCTTTCAGTGTGGGGAGACAGGAGGCCTGGTGACCTACGGGCATGATGTGACCCCCATGCCTCGGCCCCCTTGGTCACTGTTAGCATCATTTGCGTTGCAATAGCACTTAGGGGCTCCACTGTGCCAGGCACTGCACAGGAACATCAGGAGACGGTCCCTGCCCCAGGGAGCTCCCAACCTGGACAGACAAAGGCTGGGCACAAAAGCAGAGGCTTGGGAAGTGGGGGGTGTGATTTGCCCAAGATTAACCAAGATTGTCAGTGGCAGAGCGGGAGGGCTTGTCCAGGGTCCTAACCACTAGACCTCACTGCTTCCCAGGGGGTGAGTACAGCAAGCTATTCCCATCCCCTCTGACTTGCTGGAGGAGGTCCCTGGCCTCCCTTCCTCTCCCACTCCAGCTGTTCATGAGGACGCTGGCACTGTGCCAAGCATCCGTGAGTCTGAGCGAGGGGCTCACTCTCTAAGAAGGACCCGACCCCTCCACCCCGAGCATGGGGGGCAGGAGACCAGCTCAATAATTCATGCCAGTTGTTATGCAAAGAGCAGGCTGGCTGGTCCCTGAGGCGGGCGCTCTGACTGCAGAGGAGGGAAGCTGGTAACGAGGGCCAATGCGGGAGCCAGCAAACAATGCCGTGAAAAGCACTAGATAAATATTCACATAATGCCTCTCCTCTGAGCAGCCACACAGCTGGCGAGAGTTGCCAGGGAGGCTGGACGGGCCATGGGCCAGCACTGGCTCAGAATATCTGACTGTCAGGGGTAGGAGAGGTGCGTGTGTCCCCTAGGACAGTCACTCATGCCTCACGCGCCAACCCAGCTTGGCCTGTAATGCATTGGCAATCTGAGAGCCCTCCAGGAGGTGCCGCAGCAGCCAGCCAGGCCTTGAACAGGTGGAGAGGCAGGCAGAGAGCTGGCCCCAGCCATTGGTGGACTCCTGCTTCAGCAACATTGATTCATCAGAGCTGGGGATGAAGTTGCATAAAAACTATGGCAGCCCAGCAGCACAGGCCACTGCAAACACATCCCCCCATGCTCTGCACAGGCTCCCCCATGAACAGAGGCCAGCCCACAGTCTCTGTCCTGATTCTGAAATCTCTCCATGGGACTGGCCCTGGCCAGCGGAGATGCCTCTCACTGTTACTACGGTCTCCCATGACTTCTGTGCTTCACCAGCACAACAGGACTGTTGGCCAACAGCCAGGTCTAGCCTGTGGAACTCACTGCCACAAGAGATGTCTTCTCCATCTTTGCTTCCCCTCGCTAGCACATCGCCAAATTGAATCAAGCCCTCACTTATCCCCGTGCCCTGTGGCAGGCAGGAAGGAGAGAGAGTTCCTTTGCTGTGCGTGTTCTTTCCAGGGACTTCTGTGCTACACTTCAGTGAGAAGGGATCTAGGTAAATGGAGACTGGAGCTGGAAGAGAGGATGTGGGGAAATGCTGTCTGAATACTAGGACACAAGCCCCTCCTGATGCTCAGAGCAGAGGGCGCTGAAGGTACTGTCCGTGTAATGGTAACTGGGTCACTTCTCTCTTCACTGAGCAGGACTTTGCCCTCGTTAGCACGTTTTCTTTCAGTCCCCTCCTTGTACTAACTGCTGCAGAACCCCAAGTGCTGGGGATGAGGGAGAAAACTAGGATTAACCAAAAACCAAAGACATTTAACCTGGAACCAGCCATTCTCTCCCCCTTGTTCTTCACGCCTGGCTGTAGCATGTTGGGAAAGGGGGACTAGAGGTAGCTGCCTTTGGCTCCACAAGGATCAGTTACACAGGCCCAGAGGATCAGCAGAGATGCCTGCTCTGATAGCGGCGTCAGATGCCCTCTTCCTGCTCTGGGCCTGGTGCTAATTTCTGCTTTGATCATTTGGATGAGATCAAACAAGTTGCTCTGGATGATTGAGGGAGGCGCTTAGAGTCTGCCCAGGACATGGCAGGCATTGCTGCTTCACGGATGGCAGTGAGTCAGCAGCGCACAGAGGATTCCTCAGGCAGGGATGTGAGGAGCATCTGGGCTTCTACAGACAGGGATGGTCAGAAGAAACCAGGCAAATGGGAACTCAGAGACTGAGCCCCATTCCCTGCCTGCTTACCAGCACGTCTGCAGGAGAGCATGCATGCCCTTGTTTGGGTACGCTTCCACAGCAAAGAAAAACCTGCAGCTGGTCCGTGCCTGCTGGCTTGGGCTGTGGGCCTGTTTCATTGCTGTGTGGAGCTGAAGCCTGAGCTCTGGGACCCTCCCACCCAGCCCGAGCGCAGACGTCTACACAGCAATGAAATAGCCCCGCAGCCTGAGCCCCCCGAGCCCAAGTCGGCTCACACAGACCAGCTGTGGGTGCCTCATTGCTGTAAAGACATACCCCACGTGTGCTCTTGTACCATGGACACACCTGTGTGCACCCTGACTTGGATCATACGGCTGCAGGTCTGTGTGAGCCCACATCTGCTCCTGCACATGGCAGTATGTACCCACATGACAACATTCCTGCATGGGCCTGTTGGTACATACTGGAGTTTGCAGTAGTAACTAGGCTGCTGGGGGTCCGGATGGCTTAGGGGGCTGAAGATGTCCCCAGCCCAAAGGGCCCAGAGAGCCGGCAGCATGCAGGGTACAACAGGAGAGAGACGACACTGGCAGCAGGGAGCGTGCAGGGGAGATGGATCATGGAACAGAGTTCTGTATGCACCTGGGTTGCCTCGCAAGCAAAACAGCAGTGAACTGTCCATCAGCCCCAGGGTCTGGGACACAGGAGCCTCCCTCTGGGTTTGGTTTGTTAGCTGCTTCCTTCTGTTTCTTGTGTTCCACTCACTCCAGAGGAGGCACGTGAAGCTGCAGAGCTGGCATCTGCTGTACTATACCATTAATCTTCCTCCCCTTGTGCCTTTCACAGGTGGGCTCCTTCAGCTCCCTGGAGAGCTGCAGATGGGTTTCAAAAACTGCAGAACACAGCAGGACTCCTAGTCAGCTATCGCAGGCATGCCATCCCCTGCCCTCCATTGTGGCGCTGCAGCCAGGAGGTTTTCCCACCTCTATTGAGATCAATTCTGCACAGCCCAGAGAAGCGTAAGAAACCAACTGATGCATGAAATGACCCTTAGAGTTATGCACGTAGATGCAAATTACAGAGAGTCCAGGCCCAAAGAGACATTGAATTCCAGACCAATAAGCCTACAGTATCCTACTGCCCCATGCTTGCCTGAATTTTCATGAAGAAATTACAGTCTACAGAATTCTGAGCCAGTAATTTATACAGCACTTTGGACAATATTTCATCTTTCCTTTCTATTGATCTTTGGCCTGTGCTTTAGTCTAATAATTATTCCAGTATTTCATACTTCATTTTACAATGTTCTTCAGGAGAACAGAAAAGGCTGTTTATCTTTGGGAGAACAGATGGGAAAGAAAGAGACTGCAGCCAGGAATTTCTTCTTCTTTGGAGCTGATCAAACTCTCATGGTTGAATTGTCAAGAATAAACATAATCAAATAGTGTTGACAACTTCAGCTGAGAGAGCAGAATGCATTTCAGAAGGAGACCTCGGCCTTTGCATATTCCTTCTCTACACACACACCAGCTGGCAGCCTCTAATATCACACACATCAGAACTCACCACGGATAAAAATCTTCCTCTTACAGCAGACACCCCAGAAGCTTCTTGTAGCACCAGAAAATGTGGGACCTAAATCCGCCAGGCGGATTTTCAGTTCCTAGCGCCCTTCCCTTCCCATTGCAGCATCTCAGTCTGTCTTTGCCTTGAGTTATTTACCAATGGAAAACAAGAAGCATACACAGTCCTGGGAGCCGGATGTGTACGAATCTCAGAGAAGGGTGGGGAACCACTTCTGAGAAGTGGGATGAACCAGGGGATGAAGTGTGGGGCTATGAAGTGAGAATCCTGGGTTCTGCCTAAGCCTTAGTTTTCTATAGTATCCGTTGCCATGGTAGCAAAGTCTGCCACTTAAACTGAAGCACCCACTTAATTCCCACTCAGAGATCAACTGCCTGGGGCAACCTTGGCTCTGTTCTGTTAGGAATCTCCCGTCCCAGACCCCCACTACGAGCTAGTGGGCTATTCCTGCCTCTTGAGGAGGAAAGGGGGCCCTGTCTGGTTTAGATCATGGCAGAAGAAGTGGCAGGATCAGTCTCTCTGGAGTGTTTATACGTCCCCCCACCCCTTGGTATACCAGCACCAGAAGCCCAGACCAGTCAGGTTTCAGCCTCCATTTGTCAGCCTGACCTTTGGTCTGAGTTAGCTGCTAAGTGCCACCCTTGCCCAGGGCTGAGCTGGATTCTTTCGCAAGGGACCAATTCCTGGGCCTTGTGAGGGCTGTGTCTCCAGGCCTGCTCTGGGGTCGCAGACAGCGCCCTTGTCCCTTCCCCATGTGGTCCCTTCCCCATGTGCCAGCATAGAGTCAGGGCCCCGCTGCCTGTGGAGGGCCCTGGGCAAACATCATCGCCGGCTGGATCCTCACCGTGAGGTGGGCACTTTCCCCATTTGAAACAGAGGCTGAGGCCAGAGTTTTCAGATGGGCCCAGCTCCCCTTAGACACCAAGCCAAGGGAAGATGTTTTCAAACGTGCCCAACCCCCACAGCTCCCATTATCACAAAGGAATAGCCACCTCCCGCCTCTGCTGAGGGCAAAGGGAGTCAAGGCAGGTCAGGACTCTGACTCAGGAATCCTGGCATCCCGTCCAGGGCTGGGGCTGCATCATTCCAGCTCTCCAGGGTGCCCTCTCCAAGGGAGCTGGTGATGGCAATCAAGGAGCTTGCCCATCAGGTTGTGAATACATGGTGGAAGTTGGGCCACGTAACAGGAGATCAAGAGTAGGGAGGGTGGTTGAGAATCTGACGACGGGGCAGAGTCCAAGGTTCTAGTGGTTTGCCCCTGTTTGTCGAGCATGCCCCAGGCATCCATCTCTGCAGAGCTGGGTTCCCACAGAGCCTTGCTGTCAGGCAAGATGTGTCAGGAAAGACCTGTCAGACCAGAGGCCGTTGCAGGTCAAAGGGAGAGAAAGGGCTGGGAAAGCCTTTGAGAGAGGGACCCATGTGGGGCTAGTCACAGCAAGGTCCTCAGCCCACGCTGCTTGTCTCTGAAAAGAAGAGAATTTACGTGGACATCCCGAGTTTGGCTGCAGTGACTTCAGCGCTTCTGAGCCTCCAAGACTGCTCCCTAGAGCTAGCCCTACATGGTACCAATTCATCCTTACAGCCTTCAAACTGCTTAGCCCTCCTAGCACGCACATGCCAGCAAGGCTCTCCACAATCCCTCGGTTTAACTGGTCAGTTGCGCCCAGTGTGGCCTGCCAGCAAATCTAGTGCCCGGGAGTGGCTGGAATAATGAGACTCTGCTGTAGCCCCCAGACTTTCCCCTTGTTCCCTTTCAGTGAGCTTGCTTCAGTTAAAAAAAGAGAGGAGCCCATGCCTGGTTTGTTTGCAAAACCAGGAGACTTGATGCAAGTGCAGCCCCTGCTCAAATGTTTTCAGCATAAATATGCCTGGAGATTCCCTGAAGGAGCCCTCCAACCTACTCCAGGTTCAGCCAACCACTGAGCTGCATCCGAGCTAATGCATTCACTGCCCACCCCTCCTCCACAAGGTGAGAGCCAAGAGCATCACTCCACAGGACTGCATGCCCTGACCTACTTTGTTGCACTGAAGTTTCCCCTTTAATTAAAGCGCTGACCAGAGAGAGGGTCTAGCATCTCCAGCAACTCACAGCTCAGATAATGAAATGTCACATAAAAGAGAATTAGCAGAGTTGTGAATTTCATGTACAGATTTAGTTATGAGAGTCTCTCTGCAGTGTGATGGGCATTGGGGTCTTTGGTGCAATCATACGACGTAAAACACAGCAGCAAAAAGCTGAGAGCACGTCTCTGCCTTGCTGATCCATTGCTGAGCCATGAGCCGTGGCCCTCTGGGGACTGGCTTTATTCTCTATGCTGTCATCCTGATGCAAAGTCCAAACTGCTGAGTGTATGGAGGAGCAGTGAGCCACACAATCTCACAACTCACATTTTATACCCAAATTTCACTTTCCAGCCAAGAATCTTGGTTTCCCACCAAAGCATCCCAGAGGTTTTGCTTTGGTATCTTGTCTAACTGCAGGTGTCAGGACAGTAGACGGGCAAGTGTTGCCAGCAAATTCTGCGGAGACAGTCACCTCAGACTCTAAGAAAGGAGAATGCCCAGGTCAGCATTTCCACCCCTAGCCTCTTTCACCCTCTTTCTCCCTGCTCTGCAGTTGTCTCCTCCCATTTATTTGGCTCACTGGCTCTGGCTCACTTTCACCTTTTAAATCTCTTGAGCCCTGCATAGTCAGGAGATGATTGTACTGAGAATGAATAACTTCTCCTTGCGCACATGATCCACCCATGGGTGTTTGCCTTTTATAGCCTTCCCAGGTAGCTTTGATACAGTATCACCCACACTGTTTGTAGCAGGCACTTATCCCTTCATTGACATCACCTCCTCCCAAGCTGAAATGCGGGGACGGCTCAGCCCAGTTCCTGGAGATACAAGCTATTGCAGTTCTTACAGGAAAGCAACATTTGGCAGCTGGATAATGGCAAGTAGCCGGCCAGTCCTGCACCGTGCCCCTGGTCATGGACACCATGAGCCAATGGGCCTTTTCCATCTCTCACTGCTGTGCCACGCTGAATTCTGGGGGTAATCTGGGCCAGGCTCTATCTAAAGTGGCCCCTGGCAATAGAGTCACTGAGCACCAGCTTCAGCTTTTGAACTACCCCAATCGCCCTCCAGAAACATAAGCTAGTTTATAATCAGCCATGTGTGTGCACCAGTTCGCAGACTGGCCCAGGGCAAAAGGCTTTTGTGTTTTATTCCGGAGAGGAAATCTTGACCCAGGTGTTTCAAGCAAGGAACCAGGAGCCACATTTTCTGGGCTCTGCTACTGAGCTGTTGGGTGACCTTGGGCAAATCACTTAGCCTCTGTAAAATGCCAGTGTCCCTTCCTCGCAGAGTAGTTGTGAGGCTCAGTTAAACAGGACTTATAAAAGACTGAATTTTCCAATGGAAGCCATGTCAGTGCTGTGTTATCATCATTGCCTCCCCCAAGAGGGGCAGGAAAGTTGAATCTCTTTAGTGCATCTTTCCCAGGGATCAGAAAGAAATTAAGTCGGCAGCACTCTCTCTATGCACTTATACAGAGCCCTCTCTCCAGCCCACCTGAGCTCCATTAGAACCCAGCATTTCAGGAGAGGGGTTTGCAGCCCACTGCCTCTGGGAGGAACGGGATTCCTCTCTGAACCACTGGCCAGCAGCCCACGGGAAGAGCTGGGTAGGAGCGGGCGCCGTGCATTCCTCTACCCAAACATCTGCTTTAGGCAGAGGCTGCAAGGCTTTGTCCAGGTCTCTAGTATTAGCCCTTGGAATAAATCTGCCCTCGAAGACCTTCTCCTCTTTGGTTTCACTCTGTGTGCTCCTAATGCAGCCTGTTTTGGACAGGAAGTTCTATGATTGTTTGCTTCCTGAAGGCACTGGATTTCTTAATGTGTGCTGTATGGCACAAGGAAATCCTGGAAGCCCCCCACCCCAGGCACTATATCAATAACCAAGATATACTAACAATAACTAATAGCTGTAGGAAACCTCCATCAGATAGTTCATAGATTTTAAGGTCAGAGGGGACTGTTTTGACTATCTAGCCTGCCCTCCTGCATGGCACACACTAGAGAACCTCACCCCTTGGTTCTGGCAGTGGAGGGAATCATTCTTCCCCGCTCCACGAGGGAACACTGCTGAGCCCACTCACTCGTGGTCAAACTGAGGCCTGTGCTTTAGAGAAGCCACCAGTCTCTGTTGAACAGACCCCAAGTGTTGAGGAATTAAGCATGCGGGGGGGAGGGGGAGACAGAGAACCTGTTCCAATAGGTTACCCTCACACCAGGAAGGTTCTGCCAGTTCCAGTCTCTGGTCACAACAAGGCCATTCCCTTGAGTGTATTCTCCAGGTATGCGTGAGATGCAGCAGAAAGGAGGCTGCAGTGAGAACAGAATAACTCATGCTCTCTCCGCTGCAATTCTCTAGCTTTGTGTGGCTCAGCAGACCAGGTGACGCCTGAGGCTACCGACAGCAAGTAAACACAGGGCTTTGTTAGTTCTGCTCTAGGGGAACTTGCCTTCTCTTACAAGGCAGACCCACTTTCCACCATGGGGGCTGAGCTCTCAGGTTAGGCTTTGATGGGGTTATTTGGGGCTCACCTGCTCTGCTACTTAATCACTGCAAGCAGCCAGTTGTATAAGTTAATTAAAAAATTAACAGGTAACAACAAAGCTTGAATTAAGCTCATTATGATTTTGGAAACTCAGCATCTCACCCCCAGCCGACTCTCCTCTCTGAAGAGTCCCAGTGACATATCCTGCCAGCTGGGAAGCTTCAAAGCATGCTGAAAAGATTCTGTGCATTGACCCACCCCCATCGCACAGCCTCCCATGTGATTGCTCAGTGCCAGGTCCTTGACCTCCCAGGTGATGCCATGGGAAACTCTTAGTGAAAGCATATGGCCTCCTGGTCCTGCCATTAATCAAGTTCTTACATTCCCCACCTAAAGCTGGAGGGGGATTGCAGGCACTACTTATTTAAACAAGTCAGCAGAACATCCTAGGGTGGGGTGTTGGAGCCAGAGAGGATGCCAGACACACAGAGCTGTATGTTCCTTATATAACAACCCCTAGGGGATTTAAACTGAGCGCAGTGAGCTTGGTTACATAAAGAGATTGGGGCTGAGGCTCATTCTGTCAGCAGGGCACCTTGCTTTCTGTGGCTCAGAATGGGACTCTGCATTCCACCACTTAGCAAAGCTCATCTAGCTTAAAACGCTCAGACAGTGTTCCCCTCCCCTGACACCCATGCTAACTGGGCCAGGAACCCTGCTCAGCCCAAATACCCTGGCACGTGGGCACGGGCTTTGCTCTCCCTTCCCCTGCTGCTATCTGGGGAGAAGTGGGTGTGGCTGCTGCAGTAGCCTGGGCCCACTGCTAGCCCCGTTCTTGCAAGAATCTGAGCATTGCACTCGTATTAAGCCACCTACGGGTCCTGTGGCAGCCCAGGCTCAAGAGCCTGAGCTACAATAACTCAAGGCCCACAGGTACAAACCTGTCTACCCAGGCTCCCTCTCAGCTACAGCTTAGACATGGCAAGAGAGAGACCTAAGGGCTTATCCACACAGGGAGTTACTCTAGTGCTCTGACTCCCAACTCCAGCAGCTCAGCTCCTCCTCTAAGCCCCAGACAGGTTTCCTAGTCTGTGACGATGCTAGTACAATGCGAAGAGCCCCCACTGCTCTCCGGCCCCTCCTAGTTCAGTGCTGCTAAGCTAGCAGACGCTCTCCAAGCTGGAGCCTGCCTGCAGAGAGGTTAGTCTCTAATTGGTTAGTCTCTAAGGTGCCACAAGTACTCCTTTTCTTCCTGCAGAGAGGGGTAGTGGACCTGGGGAAGATCTTATACAGGCCGGGTGTGACCCAAGCTGCCATCAGAGAAGAGCGGGATTGGCTGTGAGAGTAAATTGGCATCCTAGTGGAGCATTTCTCATGAGGTTCAGCTGAAGCCATTCAGGGTCTCGCTAATAAGGAAAACTACCAGTATGAACTGAAGGACTAAGTTTGAGGTGCCCAGAAAATCACTGGCACAACAATGGGATCCACAAAGCCTAGGGTTGCCAACTTTCTAATCGCACAAAACTGAACACCTCTGCCCTGCCCCTTCTCCGAGGCCCTGCCCCCACTCACTCCACCCCCCCACCCCCGAAACTCGCTCTCCCCCACCCTCACTCGCTCATTTTCACTGGGAGGGTGGGGTCCCTTTTCGACTGGCTGTTCGACCTGAGTTAGGCACCTAGGCAAGTCCCTGAACAATGTACTGGGGCAGCTAGATACCTGGGAACCACCTAAACTAGCCAATGGGAGATGCTGGATGAGAGGGGTGCGTCCTACGTCCCACCACTCTCACAGAGCAAAACGCCATAGACCCGGGCTGCAGGGAGGCACCTACCTCTGCTGACGATCCCCAGCTAGGACTCCCTCTCCCAGAGCCTGGTGGCTTTGGCAGCTAAAATGCAGGCAGCAGTGGTTCAATTTCTCCCTGCCCCCATCCAGGAGGGGCGAGATCTAGGTTCAATTCCCCCCTCAGCCTGAGGGAGGAAAAAGGATTTGGGGGGGCTCCCACTTCTTATACACTCTAACCATGGAGCTGTGAGATACTCTGATATGGTGCTACCTCAATCTCTCCTGTTCAAGCTATTCCCCGTTGAATAAATAACTGAAGTGTCATTAGAGCAGGGGCCCTGGCCCCTGAGTTTCCCTCCAGGCTATAGGGTCATTCTCATGCTTGCTCTGGCCTGAGGCACTCAGGGATTCTGATGCCTACACTCCTTTATGGATCTGGGCCTGCTCTCCTGAAGCATGAGGATTTATAGCTCCCTTCCAAAACCATTAAACTCTGAAGTGTGTGTGTGTGTGTGGTGGGTTCCCCCTGGTCATTGCCGCTGATCTCCTGGGGTGGGATGAGGGGTATGGGAAATCAGCTAGGACACAGATCAAGAGGGTTCTTGGCACAGGCACCAAGAATCCTTAGAGAGTCAAGGTAGAAAGATCTGACCTCACCCACCTTAGCTCTGATATCCTGGGACCAACCCAGCTACACCACCAGGAATCTTTAGTACGTTTAATCTGCCTGCAGAACAAAAAGAAACACTTCCTTCTACTACCCACTCCTCAGACACCTGCAACCCCTTCCCTCCTCCAGGCCCCTTTCTCCCCATCCCTCCTCAGGCACAGGCCCACTTCCCCTTATGATCCTGACCTTGGCCCAGGTTCTCAGAGGTACTTAGCACCTGCCTCCCCTGGGGAGTTGATGGGAGCTAGTACACAATTACCTCTAAGGATCTGGGTCCTTGTGACTGACACACTGCGGCTGTGATGGTCCTTCTGTGTCAGGGCTGGGGGGCGAAGCAGAGCAAGACCAGCCAGCGTGATCATGCTCACAAAGCTCGTCCAATTATTTAAACAGCTTTTTAGGCAAATTATGTGCAAACCCTTGCTGCATATCCCTGTCATCTCTGGCAACTAACCCAAACCCAGGGCCCACATCGGGCTAATACCAAGGAAGAAGGGATTCTCTGGGAGGAAGTTAGTCCCTACCCCCCCCCCCCACTTCCTTTCCTGCTGTGTGAGAAGTTGTGAATGGTCCAGCTCCCAGTTCTCTGTGCTTAAAACCACTTCTTGGCTCCTCAGACTCTGCTGCTCTTCCCCATGGAGCCCCTCAGTTGCCATAAGACTGCGCCTTCTCTTTGTCTGGAAAAGGGGAACGAGAGCTCTTCACGCACAGTTCATGATGGAAACTGCTTCCGCTCCCGGAACATGAGACACGGCAGCCACTCCCACAGGTCAGGGGGCTCCGACCCCACCACTGTCCCACAAACTGCTCAGCTCACCCAGGGGCGCAGAAGTGAATACAAAGGTATAATCTTGTTTAGCAAAACAGGCTCCAGCCACACACACACGACCAGCTTAAGCTGAATAAACCCTGCGGTGGTCAATATTTATTCAGACTGGTCAATATTTTATTCAGACTGGTCAATATTTATCCAAACTCGTGTGGCACCCAAGACATGTTTACTCCGGGTCACCTTTGGGGCTAACGCCCTCCGCAACTGCTGCATTTACCACCCTATTGTTAAAGGAGTGGGGGGAGGAACATCTTGTGTTCACAGGAATGGAACTGTCCTGCGTATTCCTCCCCCAGCCCTCCAGTTCCTGTGACAGCAACCACGTTTGTTGTCACCTTTGTACAATTAGAATTGCTAGGGGTTAGGCTGCAGTGTTGTTAAGGTGTGTGTGGGGGGGAAATATATTTTATTGGACCAACTTCTGTTGGTGAGAGACAAGCTACACAGAGCTCTCAAAAGTGTCTCTCTTTCCCCAACAGAAGTTGATCCAGTAAGATAGGATCTCCCCCCTCTGGAGCACCAGTGGGTGTTTATAGCCTGTGAACAGCCCAGCTGCTACAAGGAAGGGACCCAGGGTAGCACATCTGATCCCAGCCAGTTGGGTGTGAGGGAAGGAAGAAGCCTTGGGCTTTTCACAGTTACTTAAAGACTCCTAGCTCATTTTCACCCATGACACCTACTCAACTCCATACAGGGCACTTCAAAAGGTGACTTTGGTCTAGAGTTTCAGGGGAGCAACTTTTGAGATTTACCATTGACAGAGCAGTAGGAATTGCCACTCCGGATCTGGTCCGGTGACCAACACCAAATGCTGGAGAGGAAGGTAGGACACCCACAGTAGCAGAGTGAAATAATTTGCTTCCTCCCAGCCCCCACATCAGGGCTCATCCTGGTCTCCAGTAGTTCAAGACTGGTTTAAACCTACAGCCTGAGATTTAATATCCCTCCTTTGCTGAATCTGGATCATCACTAGTTATAAAACTCCAGATACATGCAGTATGGGAGCTGCAAGGGCTTACCACCCTGGAAAAAAAACGATTGGATTGTGATTTTGTTACTATTCATTAGTGCAGCAGTCAGAGATTTGGTTGGTTTCTTTCGACCCCCACAAGAGCTCACTCCCTTAGCATGGAGACAAGGATAGGTTAGATTTCTGTTACTTTATGTTTAAAAGCCTTCTTTCCTTAAAGATAGCCAACTGTTTAGCAGAGGTCATAGGTTTCAATAAAAGGCAGTCCTGCCTTTGATCCCAATGTACCGTTTGTCCTGATCCAGCCAAGGGAAAGCTGGAATCTTGACAAAGTATGAACTCGGACAGCATGAAAGTAAAGAGTCAAAGCCACTCCCAGCTATCCAATCTCTCTGTTTAATAACTTATGTTTAGTTCCTACAAAAAAACCAAACACACGTGGTTTATAAAAAAACAACCCAGTAATACAAAGATTCCCCTCCCCCACCTGTCCTGTAGCAATGATGGAAATGAACACCCACACGCCTAGAAAACCCACTTGCAGTGTTTTCACCTAATGCAGGTTGCCATCAAGTTGCAGTCTCCTAACCCCACCCTACCTCTCCTTTAAATTTGATTTGGACACATCAGGGGCCATTGCTGTCAGCCTGGCTGGGGCACTCCGTGTGTCCTGTCGGCCGGCGGGCACAGGTCCAGACCAGTCCCTCCAGCACACTCCCATTGGAGCCATCCCAAATCCTGGAGCCAGATTCACCGGGCAGGCACACGCAGCCCCCAGAGGGTGCTGCCCCCTAACAAAGTCCTCGTCTACACGGGCGATTTAGCCACGCGGGGGTGAGCCAGGCCTGGCACGGGAGCCGCTCACCCCGCGCCCAACCAGCAATGCCCTGGCAGCTGGGTGGGGCCGGGGCAGGCCCAGGGGGCTGCTCATCGCTTCTTCTTGCTGTGTCGCAGCATTTTCTTCCTCTTGAGGATCATTTCGTAGAGCTTCTCCAGCCCCTGCTGCAGGCCCAGCCCGTCCACTGCGCTGCAGCCCTGGGTGTAGCTGAGGGTGGCGGCGCTCAGTTCCTGCAGGGCCAGCAGCTTCTCCACCTCGGAGGCCGCCAGCGCGCCCGGCAGGTCCTGCTTGTTGGCCAGGAGCAGCACGGGGACGCCCTGGTTCTCCGACGTCCGGGTGATCCTGTGGAGCTCCACCCGGGCCTCCTCCATGCGCTCCCCCTCCGCCGAGTCCACCACGAAGACCAGCCCGTCCGTGCGGCGGGTGTAGGACTTCCAGAGGGGCCGCAGCTTCTCCTGGCCGCCCACGTCCCACACCTGGAAGGCGATGGCGCGGGAGCCCCCCAGCGGCACCCGGATCTTCTCCGTGTTGAAGCCCTTGGTGGGCGCAGCGCTCTTGACGAACTCCTTGAACTTGAGCCTGTAGAGAAGCGAGGTCTTGCCGGCCGCGTCCAGCCCGATCACCACCACGTGCAGCGCCTGGAAGTGCGGCAGGAAGGCCGGCGCGGGCGCGATCTCCGCCAGCTGGTTCCCCATGGCGCTACGGGGCGCTCCGGGCTGCGGCGGGGCAGAAGGACAGGGTGAGCCGCGGCAGGGCCGGCCCCGGCCCGAGACCCGCCCCCAGCGCCGGGAGAGGCGAGGCGGGGGACCCCCGGCCCGAGACCCGCCCCCAGCGCCGGGAGAGGCGAGGCGGGGGACCCCCGGGCCAGCCAGCCCCACTCGCCGGGAGAGGCGAGGCGGGGGACCCCCGGGCCAGCCAGCCCCACTCGCCGGGAGCTCGCCCCGCGGCGGACGCTCCCGGGGCCGGCGTGGGACCAGGGTCCTTCCCACGGGGAAGGGAGCGGGCCGGGCCGGGCACCCGCCGCGCCCCGTCCCCCTGGGTCCCTCCCAGCTCCCATCCCCACGGGCCAGTTCGCCGGCGGGGTCCCAGCGCCCCCGCAGCCAGGTTGGTGGGGATCCCCGGGGAGACGCCCCTTCCCGGCTCGCTCCCCGGCCGCGCCTCCCCCCTGCAGCCCCCAGCCCGTTTACCTGCCATAGGGGCCGGGGCAGCCCGGGATCGGAGCCTACTCGTCCGGCAGGGACCCGCCACCGAGACCGCCTCTCTGCGGCGACCGGAGCAGCGGCTGGAAACTCCTGCAGGGGCGGCGGCGAGGGAGCTAAAAGCCTCCGCGCCAGCCCCGTGATGTCACAGCGCCTGAGCCAATCAACGCCAGCCGCTGCGCACAGCTGGCTCCAGCTGTTTGCCCCTGGACAGGAGCCCGGAGCGTAGAGCCAGCCGCGGGGAAGGAGGGCGCAGCCCCAACTCACTGCGTGACCGGCGCGGGGGAGAGCTCGTCTTTACATTCGTTTCCCCCCTCAGTTTCCCCCCCTGCGCCCGCCTGCTCGCAGTTCCCCTGGCCCCGTCATGCTGGCGAGGAGTCACAGCTTTCCCAGGACAGCCAATGTGTATGAGAAGGCCTGGGGAGAAAGGGAAGGGACCTGACAAAACAAATAAAAAATAAGTCTCCCATTATCCCAGGCAGAGCCTTCTCCCCCAGGGGCATGAGACACAGGCCTTCACCTGCAAATCTCATTTGGCTGAGATACTGGGGTACTGGACATTACAGAAAACCCTAAAATATCCATCATCTGAGACTGGAGGGAAAATCCAGTGGGATCCTCAAGGCGCACAGGCCCCAGGGCAAAGCCTTGTTTTCACAAAGAAAGCTCACAGATAGTGTTAGTAGCACCCCGCTCGTTTCCTTATGTTGGGGGCTGTCTAGAAGGACTGGCTGAGGTGCGGGTGTGCCTGCAAGCCGAGAATGAAAGGTCCCTTTGTCACTGGTAGATGCTGCTCCCCAAATGAAGGTGGTGACCGTTAACAGTCAATCATGAAATTAAATATGCTTCCTAGGAAGGCGGCTCCTGTTCTAGGAGGATGTATGCTCTGCATGACAGCTGTCAGTCATAGCTGGTGTTATTCGGTAGTCTTTTTTCCATACTTCAGCTCCTGCTAGCCTTCAAGGTAGCGATACTCACCAGGCAGTGAGAGCTCATTTGCTGACAGAGAAGCCAATTACGCAAACTTAAAAGGGTTAAAGGACTAAACTCCTGCTATCTTTGGGAGATAGTGGAATCCAATAAATAGGTGACCGGGAGCATAAGCAAAGTACCTTGCAGGCAGACGCCTGCTCACCCCTCGGCTGTGTAAACAATTAGGGAGGATCTAAAGCAGAAGGATGGTCTTGACACTAAGGCAGCGACCTGGGACTCAGCAGATCTGGATTCAGGTCCTGTTTCTGCCACAGGGTCCCTGTGAGATGTCAGGCAAGTCACTGAATCTCTCTGCACCTCATCTCCCTATCTCTGAAAGGGGGATGGCCCTATTTCCCTACTGCACTGTAAGGGTAAATGCATTAATGGTTGTGAGGTGTTTGGATGCCACCTAGGTGGTTTTGGCAGGGCTATGCGGAGTTCCCACCCAGCAGATTAAGATGCTGCTTCATTCTGAATGAAGCACTTGCATAGTCTCTAGGGTTTCCAAATAACCCAGTTTTGATTAAATAGGCCCATGTTTGAGAGGCACAGAGAGGTGAAGTGACTTGCCCGAAGCCTACACAGCACAGCAATAACAGAGCCAGGAACAGAACTCAGGAGTCCTGACTCCCAATCCCTTCTGCTCTCACCACTGGGCACAATTCCCTGTCCATGTATAATACAGCCCCTTCTTAAAACGGTTACTACTACTTATGCACCCGATGAAGTGAGCTGTAGCTCACAAAAGCTTCTGCTCAAATAAATTGGTTAGTCTCTAAGGTGCCTCAAGTCCTCCTTTTCTTTTTGCAGATACAGACTAACAGGGCTGCTCCTCTGAAACCTACTACTTATAGGAGTCACTCTAGATTTAGCACTAATACAACCCCACTGTTCAGGCCTATGAATCTGCCAGTCCACCTCACAAGTGGGTGATGACCTAATTTAAAGGCTGTCAATACACTGCACTGCTATACTTCTCAAGCCAAGCCAAAGAGATTGTCATTGACAGGAGTAATTTAATGGGAAGCATCTAATCCTGTTGGAAGCCAGCGGTGGATGGTTCAGGGAACAAAGAAGTGGACCTTTCACCTCCATGCCCCTGCTGTGAGTCCTGCCTGCTATCTCAAGTGAAATGAGTTTTGGTAAACCCAGTAATCCACTACACTTAACTCATTAATGTAGACAAAGCTGGAAGCCTCTATTCAGGGATAATACCTGAGACTGTCCCTAAGCAAAAAGAAAAGGAGGACTTGTGGCACCTTAGAGACTAACCAATTTATTTGAGCATGAGCTTTCCTGAGCTACAGCTCACTTCATCGGATGCATGAAAGCTTATGCTCAAATAAATTGGTTAGTCTCTAAGGTGCCACAAATACTCCTTTTCTTTTTGCAAAGACAGACTAACGCGGCTGTTACTCTGAAACCTGTCCCTAAGCAGGGACTCAATAGCTTCTGGCAGCAATGATCCTTCAAGGCTAAAAGTAGCAGTGAGGAAACAAAGGTCAGCTCCCGCTGTGGCAGGCCCACTTCCCTGGTGCATATACCCGAAGGAGAGAGCATCAGTCCTAAACACCCTCTTATATTTGTTCCCCCTATTCTCTGTTTCCCTGCCCACTTGTTTGTCTCACTTCTTGCTTGTAAACTCTTTGGGGGCAGGGAGTCATTTCTTACGCCTGCATGGTGCCTGGCCCAGTGGGTCCCATCCTGCACCAGAGAACTGGGCATTACCACAACAGAAATGTTCAGTAACAAGCACCACCCTCAGTTTTTCAGTGGGATGTTTTATTGCTGGCATTTGATAACTCTGGGGCACCCGGGAACGCAGTAGGTGTTTGTAACACCCACTCTTGGCTCCGAAGGAAGCTAGACACGGACAGGAAGGCGGAATTTGCAGCACCCTTGTGAAGTGTAAGCCACTCCCGGAGAGAGGGAGGCAGAGTTCAGTGCTTACAGGGCCTAAGGAAGCTGCCAAGCGAAACCAGAGAACTGGATTCCACCAGGCTGAATAACTGTCCGCAGCCTGCGATGGGCAGGGGGGCTGTGCTGGCAGGAGACACCCCAAGCCCCCGCGGTTTGAAACCTGAACAGCCAGGTCCGAGTTCCCGAGCAGGGGTTGGGAGATGGGCGCCAGCTGCCCCCACCAGCCCTGCGCGGATGTTCAGCGGGGCCGAGCGCCCACGGGCGCTATTGCCGAGGGCGCAGCACCCGGTGTGGGGGGCCCGAGCGCAGCCCAGCGCGGCTAGGGAGCGGGCGGGACCGGGGGCGGCCCCGCACCTGCCGGACCCCCGGCGCCCCCAGAGGCGCGCCTGGCTCCCGGGGCTCCGCGCGGCCCCCGGCTGGTCCCGGCGCCCGCGGGCGGGGATCCCGGGGGCTTCTGCGGCACCCCCGGAACGCCGGGCGGGCAGCGCCCCCTGGCGGGCAGCCCGGGCTGCAGGGGCCGGGCCGGAGGAGGGGCCGCAGCCGGGGGTGGGTCCCGAGGGAGGGCCCCCGGCCGGGGGAGGGTCCCGAGGGAGGGCCCCCGGCAGGCGCAGCGGCTCCCCGGACCCGGTTGCCGGGCAGCCGCCGCCGCATTGTGAGGCCGGGTCCCCGCGGCGGCAGCTGGGGCTCCCCTGGGCAGAGCCAGCCCCCGCCCCGGCCCCCCCGCCCCATGTCCGCCTACCACTGGGAGGCCCGGCGCAGGCAGCTGATGCTGGACCGCAGGAGGCGGAACCAGCTCCTCCAGCAGGTGTGCGCGGGGGGGGCGTCCAAGGGCCGGGGGGGGGGTAGCAGCGGGGGTGGGGTGGAGAAGGGGGCAGGGAGGGGGGCAGCAGCGGGGGTGGGGTGGGGAAGGGGGCAGGGAGGGGGGCAGCAGCGGGGGTGGGGTGGGGTGGGGAAGGGGGCGAGGACCCTGCCAGGCGGCTGCTCGCTGAAGGGACGTTCATTCCCGTGCAGAAGGCGCAAGAAGCCTCCAAGAAGGTGCCTGAGCAGAGGCCCGAAATCAACACCCCCCAGCTGCAGCCCCAGAGGCCCCCCGCGCCAGGTGAGGGGGAGCTGGGCAGGCTCTTGCCAGGGCTCAGGAGAATAAGGGTCTAGGCTGTGGCAAGGGGGCACTGTCCTTGGTGGCAGCTTGGCCTGCACGGGGGCAGGGCAATAAACATTTGTGAAACCCCCTTTTTGGGGGGAGTTGTAACATTGGAAGATATCAGAATCGTTTCCTAGGCTGCAGTGATGGGCACAGAGTCAGAACCTGAAACGACCCGAAGGTCCACCCCGGTGCCTGCCCCCGACAGTCGTATCTTAGCCGTAGGGGTGCTGATGAGCTCCGTGCTTCAGCTCCAACTGAGGATGCTCAGCACCTCTGAAAAATCAGGCCTTTTTCTCCTACCGACTGCTGGAGGCAAAGCCTTCGCTGCATGAATAACTGAATGGAACCAGAACTTGAGAAGAAGGCGCTAAGGATCCCATCCTCACCTTCACAGCACTGGGGAAAATTCCTGTAGGGAAATGAATTGGTCCACTCACACATCATTCCACACCTGCAGCTTTTAACTTAGGTGGCTGGTGAATAATACATTAACAGATGAGTAAACTAGTAACTGAAGCAGAGTGCAGGATTTACAGGAGAACTGAGTCAATGACTGAAGTGTAGAAAGGAGACTGTTAGGACTAACACAGTGTTTCCAGTGGCTAGTACAGGGGACTGTAGGTCAGGGCTCCTGGATTCTGTTTGCCAGTAAGTCTGAAGGAGTTATGAAGTTTAATTCATTAGTGTTTGTAAAGCACCTTGAGATTCAAACCATGGCCTAGAATTCCAGAAGCGGCCCTTGCTTTAGTGCCCCCCAAATAACTGCACTGAAACAACACAGCCACAACTACCAGAGAGAGAAAAACTTCACGTGCAAAAAGAGAGGCCCAGCTGAAAATCGGGCCCTAGGTGTAAACAAAGTTTGTGTAGACAAAAAAAGGGAATCAAAGTAACAGCAGTTTAGTTCAGTTTTAGTTATTTTAGGGTAAGACTTATTTCAGATCATGTGTCCCCTGTTTGATTTAACATAATCAGAACAGGACACACTTTGTCCAAAAGGAGTTAATCCATTAGGGAACGCAGGCAAACCATCCTCTTCAGAAAGGCCTTTCCACCTTTGTCCTGACAACATTTACACCCTCTCCACCCAACCTCCCCCCCAAAAACAACAACTAAAACTCTGAAACAAATCAACCTAAAAACACCAATATAATTAATTAAGTTTAAAAAAAACTAGAACTCTGCTTCCACACAGTTTTAGTGTTCAACACTCCACTAGGTAGTCACCATTGCTATCAGTTTTATGTTGAAGGCCCTATGATACTTCAGCGATGGACAGTAGAATAAGACCCTAAGATAGATAGAAACGTGTCCACACACAGAGATGCACCAAAATAATTAAAAGCGTGGATTAAAACAGAGTTAGCGCAGTTCCAGTTTGTGTCTAGACAAGCCCTTAATAGCTCTGACCCTATCAGACAACCGGGGGAATTGCAATAGTCTAGGTTTCCTCAGCCCTATTAAGATGGGAGTGAAAAGCAGGGTGGAAGTTCTCTCTCATGCAGCATTGTATCAGGTGTTCTAAAAATAAAGTCAATCCTTAAATTTTAGCTTCATAAACCAACAATGCTACACATCTGAGGCCAATCCTAAACTCGAATACACCACTGCAAATCCCTTTCACTAGGCCAGTTTTTCATTTTATCTTCTTACCACTTGTTGCTGTTTTATGGCAGTATGATAGCAACACAAAGGCATGTCAAGAAATTCTTGTGAATCTGCCTTTGTCCCAGAGGTGCAGTGTGGGTGGTTCTATGGCTCTTCATGGCTTTGCAGTTATTCAGGGCAAAGGCATTTAGTAAAATAAATTCACATTCGGAGAGTTTCTGCAAAGGCAACTGCATTTGGTTAGTAACTTGTGATTTGTTTCAGAAGTCACCTGCTCCTGCCAGTGCTGCCCATGCAAGTGTCATTACGTGACGATAAGCAGCGCAAAACTGCCACGTAGATTCTCAGTAAGTTGATGGGGAAGAGGTGAGAAAAGAGCTGGGAGCAAGAATTAGCTGTTTGCTTCCTTGATGTAAGGGTGTGATCCCTGTGCATGAGCATCCTGGGTTTCTCTGCAAGGAAATTCCCTAAGAGATTTCAGAGCTTTCATCTTTTGTTGCCATCACAGCCATCTTAATGAATCTCATCCACATCAAGAATTAGGGTTTCTCTCATCTTAGGTGTTTTGCCACTTTAACTATACCAGTATAGCTAGAGCAGCAAAATGTTCCTGGCATGAACGCAGTTACACTGGCATAAAAGACTATACAGCAGCCTAACTTATTCCAGTTCAGCACCTTTATACTGAGTATAATGAGAAGTTATCAGCAAGAGAGTCACCTGAACTGTTGCTGGAGGTAAATTCCTCTCATTTCTGCATAAAACTGTTTTCTTGCCAATACTGGATCATTATCTAAACCCCACTGCTGTCCACTCCTCACCTCTGTTTGAAATTCAGTTGTGAATGTTAAGAACATGGTTCCTTTTGTTTTTAAAATCTTTTACAAATCCCACCCCCCCCCAAATTATAAAATGATGTGGCCTAAAACAGCCACCATGCATGCTTCCATCAGACACAAGAAACATGGAGACAAATGATCTTTCTTTACCCTTCCAGGCTGTACAATACACACAACAATGGTAAGGACCGAATAACCAGCAGCATCGGAATGACTCCTCACCTAGTAACATGCCTTTAAGCACCAAGGAGCTCCAGACGAGTGCAGCTAAATCCAACACCATAAAGAAGCCATCAGCATGAAGAACACATAGGACCTGCCGGCCACTTCCCAACAGGGGCTGTAACCCTTAATGTGTAATAAATTCTCCCAACCCACAGAATGTTATGAGGGTATGGTCTCTCTTAAGCAACCAAGTGCACCTTGCATTTGCATATCATCCATTCACTTTGCAGCAACCTCCCTGCTAAGACAGTTACACCCAACCAAGGCCAGGTACCTTACATTAAAACTAAGCTAAGTTCAGACCAAGAAAGCAGCATCCTTAAGAATTGACGTAGAACTTTTAAATTAGTGTCACCTGTCCACACACTGAAAATCGATTTGATAGACAAAATTCTGAGGGAAGAGACAATAAATACAGTGACAATTTTAGCCCATTTTACTCCACTGCTTATGATCAGGAATCAGATTATCCTTCCCAGTCCGAGTTGGTTTTGTTCAATCCTTCCCCCCCGCCTTTTTTTTCCCTTTTTTTGCAAGGAAGCCTGGCATTTCTTGGAAGTTGTTATTATTGGAAAGAAACATTTCACCAGTGCCAGCACTGGCACAGCTCAGGATTTTTTACACGCTGGATGAAATCCTGCGAGGGTTTCATTGGGACCGTGAGGGTGAGGAAGAAAGTGTATAGCAGTGACAAATTTGTTCCTGATCTGCGAAGGGAACAGTCTTTTTGACAGAATGATCCAGGGGTGCTGCCCTTTACTCTGGCAGAGCAGGAAATCTGCTCCTTTCCTACCCTGGCACATTCATCCTTCCAACAGCTGCTAATAGAGTGACTGCTAATAGAGTGGGGTCTCCATCCTTCGTTACCTAATTGCACTAACTTTAATAACCCACACAGGGGAAGACAAAGAAGTCCACTGTAGATACCGAAAACGTTCTAGTTAAGAGGCCAAATTCGAACCCACAGAAGCAACAGGCAGGGGAGAAGGAGAGTTTTGTGCCTTAGGCATATGAATGGGAGTCAGGAGATCTAGGTTCTGGTCCCAGCCTTGCCATTAACTCATTGCATGACTTCAGACAGGTCCCTTTCCTTTCAATTCCTTATCTGTAAAGCTGAAATAGTCACACATCCCTTCCTCATGGGGTGGGTTATGATGAAAATGCACTGATGTACGTGAGGTGATCGGACACTGAAGAAAGGCCTGCGAATAGAATTTGATCTCAGTGTGCTATATTTACAGCTAGAGAAACAACTGCCCTGTAGGAGGCTACGATGCACAACCCGCCGGTGAGAGCAACTCCTGCCTCAGGCCTCCTGCAGAAAGTAGCTGCAAAACCCCTGGTGGGTGCCCCGGACATTGCTCCCCTAGGGGGGATGCTCAGGATGCACTCTCATGGGGCCTTGCTTTTCCCATTTAAAACCTCCCTCCTCCCTTTTTAAGCCCTAATATGCAGTGATCCCCACTGGCCAGCAGGGGTCATGTCACACTACGAGGAGACGGGTTTCCCCAGGGAATCAGGCCCCCCCGCTCAGCACTCTCAGGAGTCGTCCCACCACAGATCATAAGGAGAAAGCACCACTCTGATTTTACAGCGCCCTTTTTATTTGTGAACGGATTGGCGCAGGCAGGTGACAGGCACAGCCGTGCCAGAGCACAGCCAGCTCTCCACGACTGCGCCGGGGCAGAGACAGCAAGAAGAGAATGGCAGAGCGGGTGCAAAAACACAGCAAATGCAAACACACATTGAGAGACGGTGGAGAAGGACCAGAGCCAACAGGCAAGTGACGCTTTCAGAACACGAGGTGCTTCCTCAGGCAGGGATTTAATCTATTGCAACCTTAAAGGAACACACAAACAACCAGGAAAAGACACTTAATGATTAACGTGTGTCTGCTGAAATGTGCTAGTCTGGGAGCCCTGGAGACTGGACCTCTGGATCCACAGAGCAGGTAGATGAAAGGCAAGCTACGGCACACTGCCCTGCTGGGACCTCCAGGAAGGTCAGGCCCCTAGGCGTCTCTGCTGAGAGTGCCACCCCAGGGGCAGGGGGCTGGTGGATAGTGATTAGTTCTTTGCTGAGGCACAAAGGTTTCCTCTCCCAACTGCTCTGATGCGTGTTGCTTTTCCCACCATGTCTCACCTGGCTGGAGAGGTGTTTAGGGCAATGCTGGGCCGCTCCGGGTCAGATCATATGCCCAGCAATTTCTATACATCCATCCGTCCAGGCAGAACGTGCCAGCCATTAGCAACACTGGGATCTAAGGAGGGTGCTCACGCCCAGGGGTCTAGCAGGCAGTAATGTGAGTGTGTGTCCTCTGCCTGAGCTGTTCCTACAGCGAATGAGTCTGCACCCTACCAGTCTCTGGAGAGAGGGTGGAAGAGCAGCCAGGGATCCTCCCCTCATAGAAAATGCTACAAATAGGTATAAACAGCAGCTGTTGTTTCCTGGCATTTGCATGAACTGAGATTTTCTTATCCAAGTAAGATTCCTGCCACTTGTTAAAGTTCAACTCCTTAATACAGGAGCCCAGCAAATGGAATGTGCTGAGTGGAGAATGCATGATGGGCTCCTCACCTCCCTCTGCCCTCTGGGACGTAGCAATCCCTCCCTCCCCTCCCGCCCTCCATGCTGCAAGGATCCACTTGCTCTGGTACAGTTTGATCACTTTGGGTACAAGGCAGACCGTGGCTGCTGCATCGATCTGGACTGCACAACCCTTCATGCGAGACGATCCCTCTGGTGGGATTAGGAAAAGCCAGGGAATGAACATACTTACCCAGCCTCCCTAGCAGAGGAACTTGGCCCAGCATCCACTACACCACCCTTACCTCTCTCTGTGCAAACCAGGCATAGTTTTAGCACATTATTCAGAGCTTGTTATTTAAGAGCCAGAGGTTCTTAGATGTCAGTTCAAACTGGGTTTCTCCCTGCTTTGCAGAGCTGGGGGTGTAATTGCAATCCAAGAATCACTAGGAGAGGCACTCTCCAGCCAAGAGCGTCCACACCACAGGGCTCAGGCACAAAAATGTTATTTGTCAGGAAGAGCTGATTTGACCAACAAGTAATGCCTCCCCTAGTGAAATACTGCACAGGATAAGGTAGCTAACAACCTAGCAGAGTTCTCTGAATCTGCTAATACAACAATTTCCCTATACAGTGTATAATCTGCTGACACCAACCACCATACAAGTTACAAATGGGAATTGCAAACTCAGAGCAGCATGTTCCAAGTTCATGAAATTTTGTCAGTCTGTGACCAGGAGACAGCAGCAGATTGAAAGTCTCCTCCCAAGGGAGAGCCAAATGTCCTGTTTAAAATCACAGTGGCTTGGAAGAGAAGCCCCTGGAGTGGCTATGTCCCTGGTACAACTTGCCTTTGCGACAGGAGAATGTCATCGTCCAGAGACTCTGTCATGGTGGGCGGTGGTACAGTGGGTGAGGCAGCGTTGCGTTCCCTCTACAGTCCACATACTGGTAGCTCTCAAAAGCCAGTTGCTCCGAGTGGCACAGGTATGAGCAGGTCAGGGTGCCCCTGCAACGCACAGTCACAACAAGAATCCATTTTACTTGAACTAGAGAGAGATTTGAAAGCACCAAGCTGGATCTTCTGCTGGGATTCACTTTAAGGAAAAGTTCCATTGTGGCCTTTCCCAGCCACTCAGACAATTCTCGTCTTTCTTACTCTGCAGCTCCAAACCACTCACACCACAAGTCCAGGCCGAGCTGCCCCGTTTCACACATTTGTGGGGGGGGGGTCCCTCAGACCGTTTATTTTTAAGGCAGCATTTAAGCGATCCCCCATCAGCAATCTGCAATATTCTTCTAACACAACCTTTAAAGCTGGACCCATTCACTGCTACGGCCTCTGCACCTCTGTGCTGCTCCGCCTGATCCTTAAACGTCATGCTGAGCAAACCGAGCACTTGTGCAGTCGAAGTGACGACGCACGGCGACAGCAGCACATACCTTCCCGTTCTGTTCTCAGGTGTTACAGCAAAGAACAGCGTGTACCCCACCATGCCAGGCACCGCAGGGCTAACGCCACTGGGAAGCGGCACACCACAGAAGAGAGGCAGCAAAGGTCACCCCTGAGTCACCTCCCGCCGCCTGCGAGTCCAGCAGATAGATGGCGTGGCTGCAGGAGCTGGGGCGGAGCATCAGCACCACCGCAGCTGTTCACGCCATCCTAATCGATGCTCAGCCCCGTCACCACAGGTCTCAGTCCAGAGGGGATACAGACTGTTCAACTGCTAGAGCAGACGGGCCAAACCATTCTCACCCCACAATGCACCACGGGGACTTGGCCGCACTGTGTCTAAGTCAGTGGTTCTCAACCTATTTAACATTGTGGGCTGCATATGCAGTCCACAATGCATTATGTGGGCTGCATCCAATACGACATGTATGGCCCCGAGGATGCCACATGGGCCACAGCGGAGAACCACACTCTAAGCCATGGTTCAAGAACAGCGTTGGAAATGGGTTTGTCATCACTGCTCCACTGGCAGCCAGACAGGAAACTGCTGTCAATGGCAGGTCAGTTTCTGGGTCATGTTACTGACCAACCCCTGAGAAGGATTGTGTGGGCCCACACTCACTCCCACCTCCATAGGAGGAGGAGGCAAAGCTTTCTTGGCTTGCCTGGTGTGGGCCATTCGCACTGGCCCGTTCAAAATACAGCACAATTCATGTGCAGTCAAGCTGAGTGCAATGCCTTCAGGCCATCTTCCTGACCAGGACCTCCCCTGCAGCCAGGATGTCTGCAGAAGAGAGAATGTGCTTTGTTCCTTCACACCCTGGTCTCACAGCCATCTGCGCATCTGGGGTCTTTGTTCAAATGCTGAAGACCTCAAGCACCAGTCTGAGTCACTCTGCCCTCACATGGTGGATGTACAGGATCTATCCTCTGGGGAACAGGCCAAGCTCATTCTCCCCCACACAGCCTGCACCATTCACCCCAGACACAGGTATAGCTGTTCCCAATGCAGGCTGAAACAGTACCACTGTACAAGTCACCTCACCAACCCTCTGGGTTTGCACTGCTGGAGCTCTCTGGGAGCTGAAGTCAGGGCGTGTTCCTCTGCACCAATAGCTTGGGTGACTTTCCCCTTAAAATTCAAATAACTGGTGCATCCGATGAAGTGAGCTGGAGCTCACGAAAGCTTATGCTCTAATAAATTGGTTAGTCTCTAAGGTGCCACAAGTCCTCCTTTTCTTTTTGCGGATACAGACTAACACGGCTGCTACTCTGAAATAACTGTTACACACCCACGCCAATAGTTGCAAACCTACCTGAGGAAAGACTAATTAAAACTTCAAACAGTCTTGGTCTCTGAAAACACTAATATGAAGGGAAATTCAGATTGCCTCAGTGAGGAATGTTTGGGACAGCGCAGATCAACAGCGAGTGATTTGCTTTGAACCAAATGCCACTTACTGTAAGTGCAGTAGAACGTTGTGGACTTTAATTTTGATCCAGGTGCAGATGTTGCTTAGAAGACAGAAAATAGAGAATTAATTTTGCAGTACAATGTTTTCATCACACAAAACCCGTCTGCACCACAGAGCAACCCAGGCCTGGGGAGAAAGCGCAAGCTTCTCCTAAGTACTTCTCTGATCAGGTCTACACTTGGAAAGCTTTGCCGGTGTGGTTGGACTGATCGGCTTACTTGGCAAAGCACTCCTTGTATGGATGCTGCTTATACTGGCAAAGCATATTCCTTTAAACCTTTAGCTGACAACGCTTATTCCAGCCACGCCCCTCTCTCCTCCTTGAGCACGATAAGCTATACTGGTGAAAGTGCCATTTTG
The DNA here is from genome assembly GCF_965140285.1 of Lepidochelys kempii. Lineage (NCBI taxonomy): Eukaryota > Metazoa > Chordata > Testudines > Cheloniidae > Lepidochelys > Lepidochelys kempii. The sequence goes on along the minus strand of NC_136406.1, from coordinate 18,224,082 downwards.
CCATTATAACTGCATCTACATTAGGAGCTTTTACCGATGCAGCTGATTTGGTCAGAGATCACACCCCCGACAGACATAGCTATGCAGTAGAAGTTTGTAGTGTAGACGTGATACCCTCCCTGCAAATGCATCAAGCAAAACAAGATGGGAGAATTCACATTCTGGCAACACCTAGTATCTTCCCCCACCATGGGCAGAGCAGGAAACAGATCGCATGAGATGCCTGTGGAGAATCACCAAACTGCTCATTCATAGAGATTGGGGGTGGTAGATACACTTAACTGCACACAGATGGACTAATCTGTATCAGGCATTTCCAAACCAGATTGATTAATCTGTGGGGGGTATTAGATTTGAAAGTTATACAGTCTTGTCAGTTGCAGGCTGGGAAAACATTTAATGCAGAAGAACTAGAAAGGAATAGGAAGGGGGTCAGGGATAGCTCAGTGGCTTAAGCATTGACCTGCTAAACCTAGGGTTGTGAGTTCAATCCTTGAGGGGGCCATTTAGGGATCTAGGGCAAAAATTGGGGATTGGTCCTGCTTTGAGCAGGGGGTTGGACTAGATGTCCTCCTGAGGTCCCTTCCAACCCTGATATTCTATGATTCTATGAATTTAAACTGGACATGCTGGGTTTCTGTCCCCACATGATTACACATATGAAACTCAAAAGGACACATTCTCAGCTGCACTGCAGGGTCAGACAGAAAGAGGCTATGGCCCAAGTTATACATTTATGCCAGACTGCCCCTTGAGAAAAGCCCAGAAACATTAATGCTACTTATCAGCCAGGAAAGTAAGTCTCTGAGAAATACTTACTAGGTATTATAGTCCTGTATAAGACTGGAGACCGTATAATATATCTGCAAGTAAAACAGAAGAGTTAGTTGGAGATTTACAGTGATTACAGTAACCATGTACAGGTGCAGCCCAGTGATCTGAGCACATAAAGAGTTAAAGATTATCCCATCAATTCCACACAGCTCAGAGCCAGTATTTAAAATCCAATCCACACTGTGTTGGGACCAAGTTACAACATGGCAGATCTCGACATAGTTACAATATACAGCATGAACCTGTGCAGGAAACACCCATATGAGACTTCAGGATTCGGTCTTTTGCCTCCCCTGTTTGCTAAGTACTGGCCTGGGCCAGCAGGTGAATGGGCAGCTGGAAAGACAGGAATGGGGGTGGGGGGTGAAGGGACTCTCTGCCCCTGGGGCAATAGAAATACAAGGCAACAGAGAAGGGGACCACTATCTCTCCCCACCCGAAGGGGGCCAGACCTTTTGACAGGGCAGCAACAGGCAGCAGTACCCACCTGGCCGCTGCGCAAAGGGCCGATATTCAGGAGGTTCTTCTTGGTGGTTTTCCCTATCACCAGGGACAGGTGTAAGACCTCAATGTCCAGTTGGGTGACAGTGACTGCGTAGAAGTTGTTGTTGGTTACATTCAACACATTCTAAGGAGAGAGAGAAACTCAGCCTGAAGCTCTCACACAGCGAGGGTAACGCATGTGCTCGATTTCCGTGCAGTGACCTTGCAGCACCACAGCCCTGCAAACGCCAGTCCTCAGACACTCATAGCTTGGCTGTGGCAATTCCCCTCTGCTGAGGATTGGCCCAAGGAAACACCCAAGATCACATTTGGGTGAGAGTCACTGGCTCTTTAAGTTACAGGAGCAAAACTCCTCACCTGCCCCAGAGCTGCTCTGGGAATCACTTGCTCCCTGCTCTGCTCCCTGTGCCACACATTCATGGCTGGGCTGAAAGTGGAGGAAAGATACAACACACAACGACAAACAATTCCCAACATTTGTTACATAGTCCGCTCACTTCCACCCGGCAGCACCTCCTGCCCCATCACACACTGCTCCACCAACATGCCTCATTTCTGACTGGCCACTCCAGTCTTGCCTGCTGCCCCACTGTGCTTACACAGCTCTGCCAACTAGCTCACTACTGACCTGCCGCGCTATCTCCGAGACTTAGAAGTGAGCCAAGCTATGGACTGATAATGGGATATGAGCTCAATGTCACCGTACGCGCTGAGCTGAGAACTCACTGTCATGTTGAGATCGATACTGGAAATGGTGGAATTAAAGGCAATGGAGGAGGCATTCAGCCCTGCGGGCTGCACAGCGATGGAGCGAGGGAACAGGAAGAATATGATGAGAGATGACATCAGCAGGCAAATTGTCACAGCAAGGGACACATAGAGCTTCCTGTAAGACAGCATCAAAGGACCATAACTGCAACAGTGGCCTAGCACTGCCCACAGCACTGTCCTAGGCTAGAGCCCTGTCTCTACGGGGTTGGACAAGCACAGGGGGGAGTGAGTGCCCGCTCAGACGCAGTGAGCACCAAGACATGAGGGCCTGCGAAGGGACTGTGTAGTAGCCAGTGATAGCAAGTTCACCTTGGGGCCAGAAGGGGGTGGGGTTCAGACCCCGAAACATGCTGCTTGTCACTGCTGGAAGTTAGCAGTCCCACGCGGCACTTTTCAAACAGAACTAGCCCAGAATCCCAGCCCACAGTCCCTCCTGCATGAAGAAGTGCTGCTTGTACAGCCCACAGCCAACACAGAGCAGATGCCGTGCAGGCACCAAACCCACTGCAGCTCGGGGCCCAGTGAGAAACAAAGCTTTTAAATGAACTTCTGCAAACAGATTCCTCATGTAATGCTGTGCACCCTAGCTGCATACATTTAAACGCAGTCAGAGCATTAAAAGAACAGGGGAGAAAGAACAGGGGAGAAACAGGACTTTACGTTCGTCTGGGCTTCAGCCTCTGGTCACCATATGGAATCAGAGCCACCAACTGCTTCTCTTGCTCTGAAAGACAGAAGATAAGAGGTGCAGGTCAGAAGAGATGCATCGCACTGCATGCAGTAGTGAACAGGGCACATCGGGCTGCAGAGCACCACGCTGCAGTTTAGGGCCTATCAGCATTCTCGTTACAAACGCTGCCCCGTTCAGAGGGATGCAGGGATCTAACTCAAATAACCCTTGCTGGCTTTGACCTAACATAGAGACAGACTGAGCTTTGCTCACATAGGGCTGCATGGATACTTTCCAACAGCCCCAGTCTTGCACTGATTAACACAAGATGGAGCCAATTGCAGGCTCTCTCTTTAGTACAGGATGGAGATTGCAGGTCACAGCATGCAGTGCTCCATCCTGACTGGTGTTCCATAGGGCGCAGAGCTGAGTGAGAAGCAACAAGCAGAGGTCAGATTGGTGAAGTGCCTGGAAAGGCTGAAAACCACTGACCAAGCACACACAAGAGCCACCTACCCCTGGGGATTCTTCCCGTTCCCTGGCACGTTGGGCAGTTGATGCAGCCCCGACTCACAGTGCCTACACAGGGCATGCAGGATGTGGCAGAGTCTCCTCCATTGATAGTGCCATAATTGGTGACTTCATCCTCACCAGCCGATTTCCTGTGCAGAATCGATTTCTCTCCCCTCTCCTTCTGGACAGAGACCTTCCAGAACTGGGAAAATGTTTCACCCATAGTTGAAAGAGTTTTTCTCTAGATCCAAAAACAAAAACATTCCAGAAAAGACGTCTCTTTACTGATCAGTCCTGCTAACTCTTGTGTTTTTAATAGCAAATATTGCAATAGTTGGAGTACTTCCTAAAGCCCCACGTCCTGGAGTCATGGGAATGTGTCAGAATCTCAGCTTTCAATTTAAAAAAAATGAAAAGTAAGTTTTTCTAGTCCAAATGGTTACAGGGGAAAACTTATCTCGAGCGTGAGCTAATGGCTACAAAAACAGAAGGTAAATAAAAAGAACCCAATGTGTTTTGGTTTTTCCAATCTCATTAATTTTGGGGGTCTGACTCATGAATTTTTGAATACTTGTGGGTGGCAGCACTTCAAAAATCTACAAGTAACAATTCCCAGGTTCTTTCCATATGTCAGATCGCTCACCCTATTGGCAGCGAGAATACCGTGTGCACACACGCATGCGCTCACTTTTGAATGCATCAACCCCTCACCAAACTTCACCTTACTAAACACATGCCTAATTAAAATCAGATCAGTGTTTGTCTCTCCCCTTTTGTTTAAGCCAGAATGACTTCTCAGATCTTCTTCCTAGCTCCCTGCAGCCCCTTGCAATCAGAAACTCGTGAATCAGCTGTTGCAATGAGCCAGGCTTATTATTAAAGAGCGTTTGCAACTAAAGAAGAAAAATAGCAGAAGTGAAAGAACAATATTCTACCACCAGACCATCTGATTGCACCTTCCTCCATGATGTCATCTGCCGGCAGAAAGGAGAGAGGATTGCTCCCTAGTCGAGGCAGTCTCGCTTTAATGACTGAGACACAGGCTGCTTCTCAACAGAAAGGGCCTAAAGGAAGACCAACTGCACTCACCTAGAAAGTTATGAGGCTGGACGTAAAGAACCACTCCTGATTCTTGCTTGAAACACGCGCTGGAGAAAAGAACTTGGGGATGGGGCACAACACCCACGGACACATCTAGATCTTTCCTTTAGTCCCCAGACCAGTGCTGCTGAGCTCAGCATCAGAGTCTAGCAAACTCCGGAAGCCACTTATCTTTATCACATGGAGGCAAGTAGTGATATTCCTGGGTGACAAAGGAAGCATCTGGACTTCATTAAAGTAAGGAGGTAAGATAATCACTGCAGCACTGCTGATTTGATCACAGGGTCACAAGGTTTCAGAGGAGCAGCCGTGTTAGTCTGTATCCGTAAAAAGAACAGGAGGACTTGTGGCACCTTAGAGACTAACAAATTTATTAGAGCATAAGCTTTCGTGAGCTACATCCGATGAAGTGAGCTGTAGCTCACAACAGCTTATACTCTAATAAATTTGTTAGTCTCTAAGGTGCCACAAATCCTTCTTTTCTTTTAGGGTCACAAGGGGATCTCCCCACAGCAGCTCCCTGACACCCCATTTGCTGAGTTACTGCATCCACTGAGCACCCAACCCTTTTGCAACCCTGCAGCTTGGAAGGCTGCAGGGGAGACCATGGGCTCTGATGCCGGAAAAATTCCAGTGACTCTGCGACTTTTGATCCCAAGCTTTTCTGCTATGGACCCATCCCCTAGCTCTGCAGCTTCCTTTGGAGAGCTAGACAGGGGTTCTCAAACTTCATTGCACCATGACGCCCTTCTGACAACAAAAATTACTACATGACTCCAGACAGGAGGGGGCCAGAGCCTGAGCCCCCCAACCCTGGGCAGAGTTGGGGGGGTAGAGCCCTGCCACCCCAGGCTCAAGCCCTCTGGCTTTGGCTTCAGTCCCAAGCGGCAGGGCCCAGCGAGCGTAACGCTGGCCCTGGTGACCCCATTAAAATGGGGTTGCAACCCACAGTTTGAGAACTGCTCAGCTAGAGGCTTCAAAGATTCCTCTAGCCAGTTTGGTCTCAGCCTCTTACCCTTGCAATTTTCCCCATTAATACTTGCGCTTTTTTTTCCTGTTCCAGGAGTAAAAAATGAGGAGGAGGAGGAATTAAAGCGGTGGTTTTTCATCAACTGGGATAAAAGACTACAGGGGCTGGGAGACGCCTGCTGATGTCAAGGGAAAGCCAAGCATAAGGTAAACCCTTTCCTTTGCTAATTTGCAGTACATTAGGAGAACGGCACTCTTTAGCTGCGACTCTTCATTCCCAGTATAAAATTGCTCTTATATGCTTAACCCCTGAGGGAGAGGGCTTGGGCGGATGCGGTTTGCAAGATACATAAAGGTGGCCTAATAACGTATGTAGATAATCTGGGCGCTGGGAAGAAGCCACACTGACTGTGTAACTACTATTATTTATACAGCACCACGTGTGTGCATGGCACTTTACAGACAAGAAAAGAGCAACTCCTTGATCAAAGAACAAACAGAGTTTGAAGGATAGTGCTGGAAGCTGATAAACGAGTATCATTTCAAAAGGTCCAAAACACTAACAGCTCGCTGCCTATCACAAGGGACAAGTGCATCACTAGCGATGCTGCGTGCAAATGCTAGGCCAAAGAGGCAAGAAGGCTTTGCTTGTTAAAAGCAACAACCTGGGTTGGAGTTAGTGAAGGCAGCTATAAAAAATAAAAAAATAAAATATAATAAATGGAAGAAAGGGGAAGCTGATGGTAATGTATATAAATCAGAACTAAGGAACCGTAGAAAATCAATAAGGAAAACACAAGGAGAAATCTGTGGCCAGCAGAGTTAAGGACGGTAAGAAATTTTTAAAAATATATTAGCAAAAAGAATCCTGACAATGGTATTGGTCCATTGATAGATGGAAACAGTAAAACTATCAGTAATAATGCAAAAAGGCAGAAGTTTTGGATAAATATTTCCATTCTGTATTTGGCAGGAAAAAAAACAAATGGTGCAGTCTCTTCCTAGAGTGATGTTAACACACTTTTCATTCCACTAAATATCTCTGGAGGATGTTAAACAGAATCTACTAAAATCAGAGATTTTTAAACCAGCAGGTCCAGATGATTTACATCCAAGATTTTAAAAGAGCTGCTGAGGAGCCCTCTGGACTGTTAATGATGATTTTCAGTAAATCTTGGAGCACCACGGAAGTTCCAGAAGATTGGAAGAAAGCTAATGTTGTGCCAATTTTTAAAAACAGTAAATGGGATGACTTGGGTAATTATAGGCATGTCAATCTCACATGGACACTGGGCAAGACAATGGAGCTGCTGATATGGAACTCAATTAATAAAGATTTAAAGGAGGGTAATGTAATTAATGCCAGTCACTATGGGTTTCTAGAAAGTAGATCCTGTCAAACTAACTTGGTATCTTTTTTTGACAAGATAATAAGTTTGGTAGATAAAGGTAACGGTGTTGACACAGTATACTTAAGACTTCTGCAAGGTGTTTGGCTTGGTATCACACAACATTTTGATTAAAAAAAACTAACAATATAAAATGAACACGGCACACATTACATGGATTAAAAACTGGTTAACTGATAGATTTCAAAATGGGAATGTAAACAGGGAATCCTCATCAAGCAGGTGAGTTTCCTGTGGGGTCCTACAGAGACTGATTTTTTGCCCTAAGCTATTTAACATTTTTGTCAATGACCTGGAAGAAAACATAAAATAATCGCTGATTAAGTTATTTACCAAAAATTGGGAGAGCGGTAAATAATGAAGTGGGCAAGTCACTGATTCAGAACAATTTAGATCACTTGGCCAACTAGGTGAAAGCAAACAATGTGTTTTAATACAGATAAATAGAAATGTATCCATCTGAAAACAAAGGACGTAGGCCATACTAACAGAATGGGGAACTATATGCTGGAAAGCAGGAACTGAAAAATATTTGGGGAGGCATCATGCTGGACTGCTGCTGGAATACTGTGTCCAGGTCTGGTGCCCACAATTCAAGGACATTGATAAATTGGAGAGGGTTCAGAGAAGAGCCACAAGAATAATTAAAGGACTAGAAATGCTGCCTTACAACGACAGGCTCAAGCAGCTCATTATTCAGCTTAACAAAGAGAAGGTTAAGGGGTGACTTGATTACAGTTTAGAAGAAGTTACACAGGAATAGAAATTTGATAATGGGCTCTTCAATCTAGAAGACAAAGATCTAATGTGATCCAATGGCTGGAAGTTGAAGCTAGACAAATTCAGACTGGAAATAAGGTATGTGTTATTAACAGTGAGGGTAATTCACCACTGGAATAATTTACCAAGGGTCGTGGTGGATTCTCCATCACTGACACTTTTAAATAGAGATTGGATGTTTTTCTAGAAGATCTGCTCTAGGAATTATTGTGGGGAAGTTCTCTGGCCTGTGTTATACAGGAGATCAGACCAGATAGTCACTGTGGTCCCATCTGGCCTTGGAATCTATGGATTACTGGCCTCCAGGAGAGCTGAGGCTAGGTATAGCAGAAGCCCCATAGGAGGTAACACTGCCTCCCCAAGAGGGAGATTGTGTCTGGGTTTGGGAACTTGTGCCATGACTTCCGTTCAGTTCTCTCAGTCGCACAGGGTTTCCTCGGGATGAGCAGTAAAGGGGTTTGAACTCCACGGTGGTTTGGCAGGGATGACACAGCTTTAGACATCCGAGGGTGCCATTCACACCTCTGCAGTGCCTACTAAACACACTGCCATTCGCTTGCCTGGTTAGTATTGAACATCTGCCCCTCCATTTGCAAAAGTACAGTCCTGGTAGGCCGCCCCAGCACCTGTGCCATTCGCTCCCCTGTTCCACTCTGATGTTTGTGAGCTTGCACAAGTGGCTAGGAAGGAGCAGGACCCCTTTTCACAGGGGCCAAGAGAGTGGGGGTTTGCATGAGATCTTTCAAGCTCAGCCCTTTTATTTGTGATATGTTTCCTGCTGACATGGCTCATCAGTTTCCTGCTTGCTTAGGAGCCAGTTTCAGTGCTTTCGAACAGGGCTATGTCATTTCCTTCTGGCCCTATGGGGTTGGGGGAAGAGGTAACAGATTTGGGGGTTGGATTTACCTGGCAGGGATCCCCCACAACTGGCTCCGTGCATGGGGAAAAGGGCACCAGCGTATTGGAGGCTGGAGGTGCCTCTACGGGGGGAGCAAGTTACGAGTACTGGGGAGGATATGGGGGCAAGGTTCCTCCATGACTAGCTCTGGGCACAAGGCTGGGGGTGGCTTGGACTTGGCGTGTCTGTGGCAGGGAGCTGGGGGTACATGTAATGGGGGCAGTGCTGGGTGAAGTGGTCCCCCTCATAGGGCAGGGCACCCACGGCTGGCTGTGACGGGGGATGTCTGCAGAAGGGAGCTGGGGCTGCATGTAACAGGGGGCGGTGATGGAATCCCCCTTACAAGGCAGGGCCCCCATAGCTAGCTGGGCCTTGGCGTATCTGTGGAAGGGAGCTTGGGGTACATGTAATGGGGGCAGTGCTGGGGTCCCCCTCAGGGCAGGCTGTACCTGGGGGGTGTCTGTGGAAGGGAGCTGGGGGTATATGTAACAGGGGGCAGTGCTGGGGTCCCCCTCAGGGCAGGCTGTACCTGGGGGGTGTCTGTGGCAGGGAGCTGGGGGTATATGTAACAGGGGGCAGTGCTGGGGTCCCCCTCAGGGCAGGCTGTACCTGGGGGGTGTCTGTGGCAGGGAGCTTGGGGTATATGTAACAGGGGGCAGTGCTGGGGTCCCCCTCAGGGCAGGCTGTACCTGGGGGGTGTCTGTGGAAGGGAGCTGGGGGTATATGTAACAGGGGGCAGTGCTGGGGTCCCCCTCAGGGCAGGCTGTACCTGGGGGGTGTCTGTGGAAGGGAGCTGGGGGTATATGTAACAGGGGGCAGTGCTGGGGTCCCCCTCAGGGCAGGCTGTACCTGGGGGGTGTCTGTGGAAGGGAGCTGGGGGTATATGTAACAGGGGGCAGTGCTGGGGTCCCCCTCAGGCAGGACCTCCATGGCTGGCTGTGACTAGGGGTGTCTGCAGAAGGGAGCTGGGGCTGCATGTAACAGGGGGCGGTGATGGGATCCCCCTTACAAGGCAGGGCCCCCATGGCATGCTGGGCCTTGGCATGTCTGTGGCAGGGAGCTGGGGGTACAGGTATTGGGGGCAGTGCTGGGGCCAGCGCCCATGGCTGGCTGGGCCTGGGCAGTACTGGGCCCCCCCCCCAGGGCAGGGCCCCCATGGCTGGCTGGGCCTGGGGGTACATGTAATGGGGGGCAGTGCTGGGGCCCCCCGACAGGGCAGGCCTCCATGGCTGGCTGGGCCTGGGGGTACATGTAATGGGGGGCAGTGCTGGGGCCCCCCGACAGGGCAGGCCCCCATGGCTGGCTGGGCCTGGGGGTACATGTAATGGGGGTCAGTGCTGGGGCCCCCTCACGGGGCAGGGCCCCCATACCTGGCTGGGCCTGGGGGTACATGTAATGGGGGGCAGCGCTGGGCCCCCCCCACGGGCAGGCCCCCATGGCTGGCTGGGCCTGGGGGTACATGTAATGGGGGGCAGCGCTGGGCCCCCCCACGGGCAGGCCCCCATGGCTGGCTGGGCCTGGGGGTACATGTAATGGGGGGCAGCGCTGGGCCCCCCCCATGGGCAGGCCCCCATGGCTGGCTGGGCCTGGGGGTACATGTAATGGGGGGCAGCGCTGGGCCCCCCCACGGGCAGGCCCCCATGGCTGGCTGGGCCTGGGGGTACATGTAATGGGGGGCAGCGCTGGGCCCCCCCATGGGCAGGCCCCCATGGCTGGCTGGGCCTGGGGGTACATGTAATGGGGGGCAGTGCTGGGGCCCCCCAACAGGGCAGGCCCCCATGGCTGGCTGGGCCTGGGGATACATGTAATGGGGGTCAGCGCTGGGCCCCCCCACGGGCAGGCCCCCATGGCTGGCTGGGCCTGGGGGTACATGTAATGGGGGGCAGCGCTGGGCCCCCCCATGGGCAGGCCCCCATGGCTGGCTGGGCCTGGGGGTACATGTAATGGGGGGCAGTGCTGGGGCCCCCCAACAGGGCAGGCCCCCATGGCTGGCTGGGCCTGGGGATACATGTAATGGGGGTCAGCGCTGGGCCCCCCCCACGGGCAGGCCCCCATGGCTGGCTGGGCCTGGGGGTACATGTAATGGGGGTCAGCGCTGGGCCCCCCCCATGGGCAGGCCCCCATGGCTGGCTGGGCCTGGGGGTACATGTAATGGGGGGCAGCGCTGGGCCCCCCCACGGGCAGGCCCCCATGGCTGGCTGGGCCTGGGGGTACATGTAATGGGGGGCAGCGCTGGGCCCCCCCACGGGCAGGCCCCCATGGCTGGCTGGGCCTGGGGGTACATGTAATGGGGGGCCGTGCTGGGGCCCCCCCACGGGCAGGCCCCCATGGCTGGCTGGGGCTGGGGAACACCGGGGAAGGGGGCGAAACAAGGGCGGGGGGCGGCCGGGCCGCTCGGGGTCCCCCCGCCCCGCGAGGGCCCCGGGCCCGGTCTCTTACCCCGGCGGCGGCTCCTCCGGCCCACGGCGGCAGCAGCAGCCGAGCCAGCCCCGCGGGGGAGCGGGGCAAAGCGGAACCAAACGCGCCTCCGGCCGGGGGCGGGGCGGGGCGGGGCGGCCTCTCCCCGCCGCTGCCGGCAGGTGCGGCTCGGCCCCGGCCCCGGCCCGCCCCGGGGGCCGCACCCCGCCCGGCCTTCGCCTTAGCGGGGCAGACACGGGCTGCGCCCGGGGGGCCTGCGGGGTTCGCCCCCCTCCCCGCCCCGGCCAGCCCCACGGCCCGTCCGGCCCAGCGCCCCGCCAGCGCCGGGAGCCCCCGAGGGAGCGAACGGAACCGGGACGCGCCCAGTGATCCAGCCCCTGGCCCCAGCCCTGGCCGACAGAGCCTAGGGCCACCATTCTTGCCCATCCTGGGTACTGGTGGACTGATCCTCCATAAACTTATCTGGTTCCTTTTTGAACCCTCTTAAGTCTTGGCCTTCACATCCTCTGGCAAGGAGTTCCACAGGTTAATGGGGGGGGGTGCTGAGAGCTATTGAACTAAACAGGGTCTAGAGTAGCAGCCCTGTTAGTCTGTATTCTCAAAACAAAAAGGAGTACTTAGGGCACCTTAGAGACGAACCAATTTATTTGAGCATGAGCTTTCGATGCATCCGATGAAGTGAGCTGTAGCTCACGAAAGCTTATGCTCAAATAAATTGGTTCGTCTCTAAAGTGCCACAAGTACTCATTGAGCCAAATGGTAAACCCTGCATAGAACGGAACCCACTTCAAGCCCAGGGGTGCAGCAGCACCCTCAATTCTAGCATGTATGGTCATTGCATCCAAGCACCCTTTGAAATCCCAGCCCCACCCTTGGATTTTACACAGCAGGAACAGGGCAGCTCTACAGCCCCTCTCAGCCCACTGCTGGCTTTCAGAAGTTTTCTTAAACCAGTGACCCACTTCCTCATCAAGTGAGCCCTTTGGAGGTGGAAATGTATTTTAGGTTAGGAGCAGGAAAGCATGCTGTTCTCCCACAGCAAGGCTGGGGGTGTTTTTGTGCAGGTGTACAGCAAAACTGTAGGCTTGTTAGGCCAGTGCCAGTGAGCAAACTGTGCCCTTTAAACAGACAAGAGAAGAAACTTTATGCCTATATGCAGAATTCTGCACAGTCGCTGAGGGTGGCTTAACGTTGGTATTACCACCACTGGCAGATTTAGAGCAGACTGCACAAAAATTTCACCAACAGTAGTGTCATAGGAAGATTGATAGTAGCTGAGAGAGGAGGATGTTTCAGGAAAGTTGAAACAGTAATTAAGTAGAAAGGGATAATAGAAATAACTACCAAATGGATTTTACCTGCCACCATTACAAAAGAAAAGGAGTACTTGTGGCACCTTAGAGACGAACCAATTTATTTGAGCATGAGCTTTCGTGAGCTACAGCATCCGATGAAGTGAGCTGTAGCTCATGAAAGCTCATGCTCAAATAAATTGGTTCGTCTCTAAGGTGCCACAAGTCCTCCTTTTCTTTTTGCGAATACAGACTAACACGGCTGTTACTCTGAAACCTGTCATTACAAAAGGATGGCAGAGCAGATCAGCACCTTTGGGTCCATTGTATGAAAATAATCCAACAGGCACAGCTATGGTTCCGTTATGGCCACAATCACATTTCATTATTTTGGTGTTTAACATTGTCTACACAGGACTTTTAATCCCCTGCTCTGGCACTTCCCTAGCTGAAGCTCCCTCCCTATGACTGTAGAGAACTACTGAGAGTCGGATTAAAAGGTGTCCTGTTTATACCACTATTATTCTACAGAACTGCCCCCAACTGTGGAATTGCATAGAGGATTGTGCAACAGTGAGAAGTTTTAGGCTGTGTCACAGTCTACGGGTCGCTGTTCTCACATGATTGGCTCAGGGCCTGAGCACGCCTTTGAACTGTGGTTACAGCTCAACAGAACTATGATAAAAGTCGAGCTGCACACTTTCTACCAGAACAGTAGTAACAGAATGAGGAAATGAACCAAGATGTCCACTTAAATCACAGCTAGGAGTAAGAAGTTTGATTCAGACTATAGCTGCAGAATCATAATGCTCAGCAGCTCCACAGAAACATTAGTTAAGTGACCTCAACATCTTTGTTTAACCTTGCTGTATTTATCCCCTTATGTGTCAAAGAGATTGCATAAGAGCCCTCACCAAAGCTGTGCCAAAACTGGAATTGTTCAGATGCTTTGTTCCATACTTCCTGCTCTCAACCCTGCTACCTAACATAAATGAACTTTTTTCTTGATAAGTAATCTGCATAGTGAGACAGTCAATCACTAGTTACGTGAAAGGAAAACACCCAAAGTATCCTACTAGTTCATAATATCAGAAATGTACTTGTCACTCCCATTGTGTTACTGCAAGGCTACTAAGTGCACTTTAAGAGTTTGATGAACAAATAGTTAAGGATTTTATTATAAGGACCGAGGCAAAGATTTTTAATTTTTTTTTTTTTACATCACATTTGAAGACTTTAAAGTGCTTATTCTAAATAATATACAAAGACCTTATCTGCACTATGGAATATATTATAAATTATATCATGCATCATTAACAAAATATACAAAGCCAACAGAAATATATCTTAAGTCCAAGCATACATTATCTAAAACGATCAGGATACAGGAGAATGGCTTAGAGTTACAACAGTAAAACTAACCCAAGCATTTTGGAGGGGGAAACTAAAGAGAATAGGTCTTGCAAACTTGAAAGTGTTACTTGCAAATCTTTTAGTGTTTAACAACTACTTAAAGTAGCTCAAATGGAAACTTATTTAAAAACACAAACAAAAAAACCCCACCCACCCTAGTATAAAGGTATGTATTTAAAAAAAAAAATTCTTGTTGAACAATCCAGATCAAAGTAAGATGCTTACCAGCAACTGAACTTCATCCTCACCATTTCATTCTCTGTAAGCTTGAGCTACAATACTACAGACCAGAGTTTGCACACATACTGTAGGTGATGGAAAAAGTATTAAACTGTAGTTTTATCAAGTGAAGAATTATCTAGAATTGGTCCACAGCAGATAGAAATGTACTGGGGAGAAACACTGCAAAATAGTCTCACTGTATTTCAAAATAAATGTTTAACAATTTATCATCTTGCATCTTCTATAAAAATAGGTTTTAAACAAAATTGTATCTGATACATATTTTCTTCTAATACTTTATTTAATAGAATCTAATTTATATTTGTATGGCTAATGATTATTATATAGTCAATCACAATACTGACACTGCTTTGGACTCTTTATCCACATCCTGTCAAAATATTAACACCTTAATTAGAAGCAGCAGAGATCAGAATATAATGTGTTTTCGATACTGTCAATGGTATGAGTTTTGCTGTAGCAAGGACAAAAAAAAATTCACTTACACCATGACAGATTCAAAATAAGAGTGTAGTCTACACTGCTGTCAAATCCAAACGACTGGGTTCTACGTTACGAAGTACCGGCACACTACTGCACAGCAGTGGACACTGATGGTTTCTGGTCTCTTCCAAGAATCAAACCCTAGCTCTGACAGGTTTCAAGGGGAATTATTTTCTCAGATTTTCACCTCTCTCAAAAACTGCACATAAGCCAAAACGGCAATGGCACTGTACCATAAAATATAACTGTATATAGCATAACCTGATTCATCAAGAGACTGGGTAGTTTATGCTGCTGGAGTTACTGCTTTTTTTTAAACCAGAAGTCAACCAAATCCTACTTCTCACTCCTACTCACATTCCCAAACATAACTAGAATTCACACGCCCATATAGGCCTGACCTATCATATTCTTCAGTTCTTTATCAGTAAAACAGAAGGTTTGCACTGGAGTGATTTGGAAAAAGTAACAGTCAAACCTTCATCCTTTGCAAAAGGTCCCTAAGAATTCATAGGTGGACTTTTCCCTGTAGTTCTATTCTAATTTAGGAAAATATTTTATGCAGGCTGTGTGACTTTGTACTATTCACCATTGCAGATACTGGTCAGGAACTGCTGGTGAATCAATTTCTCATGCTTCATTGTATCTACAATGAAATTAAAAAATGAAATTCCTGATCTTCATTAAGTACATTTAAATTAACACGGGTTATACTTTCAGTATTTTAAAATAAATTTTAAGTCATGGGTTTGTTTTTTTTGAAAGGTGTCTCATGTGAGCACCCCGTTTCTTTTTTTAAAAAAAAGAGTGCTTAGTCTGTATTTTTAGTCTATTAGTACTTCTATCATGCATTAGAAAAAAGTCAATTTTTAAAAAAAAAACCCTCAGTAGAAGTGGCAACCTGCTAGCTGTGTGCAGATCTTGAAGATTAGGTAAGACTACATTTAACAGCAGTGTCTGGCCCCTCTTCCCAATGTTTTGTTTTGCTGACCTCAGCATGAACAAATATCCCAACTGCCCAAAAACAACCTATACAGTAAAAGAGGAAGTTGTCACTTTTGTTGGAGAAGTTTAAAATAATTCTACTGAACTCCCAGATACAAGAGATTAGTATCAAATCAGATTTAAAACTTGTTCAATTATCTATCCAGTGTCTAAAGCAAAGTTAAAATTCTGGTCTTTGATTCATAAAATTCTGAGTCGCAGGTGGCGTGTTTGAGATTTCAGTGAAGGAACAAATCAAGAGTTCAAGAAAAATGGAAACGAAGTGCTTCTATCCCCCAACCCCAAAACAGAAGGAAGCCTGGGAGTAGTCTGCTGCTGTGGTGTTTAATAACAGTCTGGTCAAATATGGGTGCTTTGGCTACCAGGAGGAGTCAATATCTGCTGCTGTACCAGTCATTGTTATTGATCTGAAGCAATTCGGTAACTACTTGCACTATGTTATAGTTGTGTTTCTTCAGCAGTCTCAGGTTTAACTGCCTGTCACAGAATCCCATCTCACACAGATTGGCTAGGAGAGTGGCAGTCTGCTCTTCTGTAGTTGTAGGCTGCTTAAAGAAAAGAGAACCCTTTAAATTCAAAATACGGAATTGACTGAATAGTCATCTCTATTTCAAAGCAGAAAACTTAATACTTTATAAAAAGATTTTAAAGCTAATCTTAGCTTTATTTGCCGCTAAATTGTTTACAGTCTCTGATATTTGAAATGACCTCACTTTTTAGGGTTTCATTTAGCAACCAAGAATTAGTCTGCATGGGCTGTCTAGTGCAGCTGGTTAGTGCATTAGCCCTTCAGAGATGGATTTAAGTATCGACTCATGTTCCAAATGAATCAAGATTACCATGTCCTACCCCACTGCAGGCAACAGGAGGATCACCTCTCAAACTACGCTCTTTGGGGCAGGGACCAGGTACAGCCACCCTTTATATGTGGTTGTACATTTCATCACCCTACATAAAAAAAAGTGTGTATGAGGAGCAATCAGAAAGGGTTAGAACTGAAGTCACCCTGGGGAACTTGAAGAGTCTGCCAGCACTATGGCTAGTACTAAGCAGTGCTACGGATTTCACAATAAGCACCAACTGTTCTAGTTTACAGAACAATTTAAAAAAATCAGTGATCTCTTCCAGGAAACACCTGGTTTATTTTATTTTAATGATATGATATCAGGATGTGTTTAGAAATCAATGCAAGTTACTTGCTGGAGAAAACACAGAATAATCCTAGGACCATGAGCAAATCATTATTTTAATGAGTAACTTGGTTCTTTAGTTACTCATGAAAATAACTAACTGTTATATGCTCACTGGCCAGAAGATGGATGAGATGAAAAAGACCTCAATGGGTATGTCTACACTGCAGTTAAAGACCCTTGGCTAACCCGTGCCAGCTGACTCGGTGTGGCGGGGCTCAGGCTAACAGGCTGTTTAATTGTGGTGTAGACATTCAGGCTTGGGCTGGAGACTGGGTTCTAGGACCCTGCGAGGTGGGAGGATCCCATAGCTCAGGCTGCAGCCCAAGCCCAAATGTTTACAGTGCAATTAAACAGTCCCAGGAGCCTGCGAGCCTGAGTCAGCTGGTAAAGGCCACCTGCAGGTGTCTAACTGCAGTATAGGCATACCCTAAGAGGCATCTCCCATCTGCAACTTTTATGGTTCCGTGCTGTCAGGAAAAACAGTGCAAACAGACTTATTATAGGGAGGTAACTCAATAGTTCCTAGCCATATTGGAATATACAAAGCCTTAAACAGCTGCTGAGATTTATTAGTGGTGGAAATAATGGTGAGATGATTAGCCAATCCCAAAAGGCACACACAACAAAGCAACAGATGACTGTTATTACACTAGATAAAACAAGGGTCTGCAAACACTCTAAAGACATCATGGCTGAATGGGACACAGGTGGTTCACTGAAGGGCAACTCATTTTTCAGGGCTGAGTGGTTGAAACAATTCTCCTTCTTCCAATTGGCCGAAAGTTACATTGGAATATTACTACATCAGCTGTCCAATCACATCACTACTTTATACAAGTCACTCCCTCCAATAACTTCACCTCAGCTCAGTCAACAAAACATAACTGTAAATCTTTCCCAGCAAAGGAAATGGTATATCCCTCATTTTTGCATCTTAAAATCAAACTGCAGAATAAAAATAACCTTCAAGACACTGGAGTCAATGTGATAACCATACAGAGCTCAACTCTGACAGTTCAGCCCCCTTTTCAGATTTACTTGGTATGAAGCCAGTTATTGCTTTGTATGAACTGCTAGGATTACTAATGTCCCCCAGTTAACCATCTGTTGTTTGGCTTTCCTGAATTAGTCAGGGAAGCTGTGCTAGTGTTTCAACTGCAGACAGTTACTGCCAAACCTGTTTAATATTTTACTGTTCCAAGAGTAAAAGGACAGGAGTTTTACCCCTATACAGGGTAACAAACACATAATTAATATTTTTAATGTAAGGTTAAAGTTCTTAAAAAAAATCCACATAGTGCATCAGAAAACGAGAGATATACATACCTGTTCTGCAATGGACTGTCCAGCAAACAGTGCTTTGTAGGCAGAGGCAGCAACAGACAAAGCTCCTTTAACTAGCCCTCCTGCAATGCTGCTTCCTTGGGGGTGTCTGTGGAGAAGTGTGATGTTATCTGAAGTCAGTAAAGGCAAGAGTGTATTTCACTTACAGTATCTCCTTGTTAGAGAACCTACTGCAATGTAAGTCTCATTGGAGAAAATGGGGTATAATCAAAAGGAATCATTCAGAGGCTATTTGTGGAGGTCAATCCATTTCTTTTAAGACACCTTATCAACAGGTTTTATGTAAGTATAGAAAGAGTGCATTCAAGACACACTTAACAGCTTTCTACAGTGGAACTATTATTTGCTTGCCCACAGAGATCTACAGGGTTGTATGTGGGTATGTAGCAGCATACTGTGTTGCCTGCCAAATACCTCTCTCAGAACAATCCTAACATCCAGATTTACCATTACCATTTCTGGTCTCTATTGGTCCCCTCAACTTAACCAGATATTCTGCCTGGTCTCTTGACCATTTTCTTTTTAGATTACTATGCTATACATCCAACTCCCAACATCATCTTTATAAGCTGGTTGCATTCTCACTGTGTCTTTAGTTTAAATTTTTCCCAAGACCCAAGAATCTGAAAGACCTGGAGGCAACAAACCAGATTTTCAGAAGGACTCAGCTCCAACAGAAGCAGGCAAGTCAAGGGCAAGACTTTCAAAGTGGTCATCAACTTTGGTCCCTTCATTTAGGGGCATAAATCAGAGAAGAGCTCTTTTAAAGATCTGGCCCCATTGAATTCGGCATTGATTTCTGAAATCTTGAATTGAATGTTGCTAAGACAGGCTCCCCACCATCTCCACAGACTACAAAGAGAACTTATGCCCTTAACTGCTTTTCTCAGTTTAAAGAGATGCGAGGCCAAGATGCATCAATTCTGAAGTGATAAATGATTGGTTTCAATTACCTTGTGTATTCTGGGCACTTCAATTTATTATTATTTACAATTCCTGAAGGTCCTGGTCCAGGAAAGTCTTCATATCTGGGCTCTAGAAGTAAATCAAAACAAGTGAGCAAGTGCAGTAAACAAGCATAGTAGACAGCTGAGGTTTGCGCATGTGAACTGAAGTGAGTAGTGAGGTTCCTACAGTCCACAAGAAACTAAGTTTAACACAGATATCACAAGCTTGTAGGCCAACAGTTCACCATACTCTAAGCTGGGTGCTGCTGCAGCTATCCAGTGTTTGGGGATTATGGGATAAGAAGAGAGGGAAAGTGCAGGGGTACTTATCTTTCATCCCCCTCGCCCTTTTTCCCCTGCACCCTCTGCATTCAGAAAACACCACTGAGACAGATTGATTTCCACAGGGCCTTTTGTGGCAAGCCTAGGAGTCCCACCTCTGCTACATCTGCCTCTGAAGATCTCTCTTTGCCAGGAAATGTGGTCAGGATTAGCTAGCACATCTCCAAATCTCTCTTCAGGCACATTTCTACCCAAACGAGAAGTTAAACCATTACTGGTGGGATAAATCGAAAAGCAGAAAGGGATCATTTGTGTATAAAAGAATCATTCTGACTGTATACTGGAATACTTCACCCCCAAAGAATTTATAGTATAAAAGACAGAGTGTTGGGAGAAACTGCATCTTCCTTTGCCTCTATGGCAACTAGCAGATTTTAGACACTACTTTAATAGAAATAATATGCTGCAGAACCCAATAAACATGTGACAATTAACTACCTGGACTACTAACAGTGTATGGTACTAAGCAGCCACCCATAGAATTTATAATATATGCTGCAGGTACCTTCTCTTATTTGATCAGGAACAGCTGAAGGTATTTCCTCTGTAAATGGCAAATTTGGTTTTTGGAGACTGTGGCTCTGAAGAGAAGAGGGGTTCCTGCAAAAAAGTTATATATAAAAACATGTACAAAGATACAGAAGCAAAAACCACAAACCTCAGTTCTGGAGTCAGTACAGGCTGCACAGAAGATGCTGCCTTAAACGGTACAGCAGGATCTGAGACATTCATACTTGCACATACTTTTCAAACAGCACAAATGTAACTTTTTTAGTTTGTACACAGGGCTCAGGCTCAGTGCCCCACAGACATAGAAATTCCATCTTTAGCATTTTTGTTCTGGTCACAGAAGCACCCACACCCTCCATACCTTTGCAGTTGGGGTAGGGTGCCGACGATCTCTGGGGTCAATGGTACTGCATCCAACGTCTGTGAAGTTGTTAAGATATCATTGATATTATGGACCTGAGGCTGGCTCTCTCCTTCTGGGATCACCATCTCCATTTCAGCGTCTATTGCTCTTTCCAAACTGGGCTGAGAGAGGGCAGAGCTATACATAGACTCTCCCAGTGGACGGCTGGTATCGAAGCACTCAGGGAGGATAATGATATAATCCTCTGAAGAAGCAGAGGACACTTGGCTTTGAACTTCATCTTTAACATCCCCTTCCTGTTCATACTCTGCGTCGCTAGGCTCCCCACTGAGATTTGCTCCATCAGACCCTGCAAATTTCTCTAACAGAAGAAAAAGAATGGTGTACTAGAATTTTGCCATTAAGACCAGCTTGGCAACAAAGGCACCATTTGCCTACAAACACAAGACGACAAGCTCAGAAACAACTGCAGGACCTTTGGTGCCAAGGCTGGCCAGGTTTTTTTCCCTGTGCGCATGTAGTGATGGTATGGGCTTTTGATTGGCTAGGAAGCAGACCTTGTCTAAATGGCCTTTGGCATGAGATTGGTGGGGTTGCACTTTGTCTTTGCTACTGCCTGGCATTCCAACTGTATATCAGGTTGTTTATCCAGTGCTCACACAAGGGCAGAGGGGTGAGGAACTGCACTATGCCTGGGTACCTTAAGTTAGAAAGGCACTGTGACACTCCATCCCATATTCTTCACAGGGATATTATTATAATAGGATTATGGCATAATTATGGTGCATTTTGTACAAGATGGGCCATGTGAGGGGTCTTGCTTAATATGATTATCCTATTTGTATGTATGTTTCATTTTTGTACCTAAAGTTATGAATATTGACTATGTATCTGTATTTCAAATGTGCTTACTCTGGGTAACGCCCACAACTAGACTTTCAGGTATAACAATGAAGAAGCCAGACAGTGCTGATGGCCTATCAGCAAAGACAATGGACCCTGAAAGAACTTAACCTTCCTGCAAACGTTCCAGACGGTCTATAAGTAATGGCTCCTATGACTCAGCAAGGTAAGCAAGGCCATGTGACTAGGCCACATGACTCTGGACTTCCATGCTGAGACGTTTGTATTTTTCCACAAACTGGTCTAGGAACCAAGTTTAAAACAAAGGGTTCCTACCATATGCTAAAGCAATATAAAGCAGAGTGACATCTCTTGTTCTTTACTTCCCACACAAGAGGACACCTGGAAACACCTGAGGAACAAAGACTGAACTGGGGGGGGGGGGGGGGGGGGAAGTACTGGACCCAGGCTAAAGGGATTTCTAGCCTGTGTATGAAAAACTTGGGGATTCCAAGCTGTAAAGCAAGTGCAGCTTGTGCTTTAAGAATCTGCAAGCCTGCTTATACATCACTCAGGCTGAGAAACTACTAAAACATATCCAATCTAGTATGTTAAGCTTAGTTTGTGTTTTTGTTTATTAGGTAATCTGCTTTGATCTGTTTGCTATCACGTATAATCTATCTTTTGTAATTAATACATTTGTTTTTGCTTTATCTAAACCAGTAAGTTTGAAAGAAATGCTTGGAAATCTCAGCTCAAGGGGCAAAGGCTGTTGAAGAAATAGCTGTGTTTTGTTGACAGCAGAGCTCTCTCCTGTTGACATAATAAAACCAGCTCAATGAGCAGTGATAGCTAGGTTGGTGGGAGAGCATCTCCTGCTGACATAGTGCTGTACACACAAGTGCTTCTGTCAGTGTAACTTATGTTGCTCAGGGGGATGTTTTTTTCACACCCCGGGAGTGACAAAAGTTTTTCCAACATAAATGCTAGTGTAGATACGGCCTAACATGGACACAGACTGAAAACCAGGCCCTTCACCTAGTGTTATGACAGACACCTACCCAACTAGAATTCCCCTTTCAAGTTTTCATTAGCCCCCTGTAGTTTAATTCCATTTTGCAGGAGAAAACTGTTTCAACTGCTGCTCGGTTAGAGTACAGACCCCGATCTTCTAACGCAACAATGATTCCCTTCCACAGACTTCTAATTGTATTTCAGAGTTTATCACAATTCTTAACATGGGATCTATTACAGCCTTAGAGTCAGCCATTCAAACACACATTTGACCTCACTGGTTGGTTTTTTTTTTTTTTTTTTAAAAAGGCAGTTCTAAATCAAAACAGGAATTTTAAGAGAAGTCCTATCCTGTGTTAAGAAGGAGGTCAGATTAGATGATTACAGCGGTCCATTCTGGCCTCAGAATCCATTTTACTTACCAAACCTATTTTCCTCTGTCTGTTGGCTCTTTGACCCCATTTCCTTGGGTTTGGAAGTGGAATTACTTTTTGTCCTAATAGCTTCTTCACTTTTTACACTGTAACTGAAGGTGTCTTGTAGTGTTTGCAGAGAGCCTAACAGAAGAAACAGGAAGAACAGTTAAAATGCTGTACCCACCTTCAGGATGAGGCAATTTATTACCAAGGTTCAGCTGCACAAAATTAAATAAAGCGACAGAACTCAGCTAAGGGGAGCACTCACTCTGCAGTGATTTCTTCCTTTGAGGGGGTTTGTGGTCAGGTGCAGCATCCAGGGTGAGTGAGCGTATGACTGTTTCACATACAAACTGAGTCCCACTCATGTCTTCTTCCCCTTCTTCCAAGTTCACTGGATGTTCAGCCTTCATTGTCACCATGTGAGCATCTACAGGACAGCAGGCTTCAATTACCACTTTGCAAGTGAAGTACCCCAGCTTATTTTAGAGGAACGTATCACATGGACTATGTGAAAGGCAGCCTGACCAGGGCAGAGGCTAGCACAAGTAAACCTCTAGGTTTTCAAATGTTATTACTTCTTTGAAACAGATGCATTCCAGAGTTCACTTCCTTTAAAGTTAAATATAAGTGAGTAGAATCTTGAGAAACGCATGGACCAGAGAGACTGCAGTTTTCTGAGCATAACTCAAAGCACAACTGCAAGGGGGAGAGGTTCTGAGTTCTGGAGATTTTCTAACTGCTGTTTCTCACAGGATCTAAAATCCACGTGAATCCCGCAATCAGAGTGGATCAGCCAATGGTAGATTATGAGCCAGGCATTCTCATTTGCTCCTCCATAGAAAGGGTTAAAAGGAGCAAACATTTAAGACGCTAAAGTAGTTTGGACTGAGAGCTTGTCTACACTACCACGCAGGGTCAATTTAAGACTCAACTTCAGCTATGTGAATAGCGTAGCTGAAGTTGACGTACTTAGATCTACTTCCTGTGATGTCTTCACTGCGGTAAGTCGACAGCTGATGCTCTCCCGTCGAATCCGCTTGCGCTCCTCATTCTGGTGGAGTACCAGAGTTGACGGGAGAGTGCTCAGCAGTCGATAGACACGATAAATCGGGTGGGTCGTGTAGACAAGCCCTTAGACTCAATGAGCAGAAATGCGGAGTAAGGCGGCACCATTTTCGCTGCATTTCAGGCCACAGCGGCAATTTAAGGCAACAAAGAGGTTGCAACAAATTTGGTGGTGGCAGCAGGTAGGTGGTTCCCACTTACAGACCTTAAACTGCTAGCAATCTAGAGAAAACGGGAAATGTTCCTGGGGACTCCAAGGGTGACCACTTACCAGGTACTGGTTTAAATCCACTCCCCTCATTTTCCTCCTCTATCTGACCCAAGCCAGGCTTCTCTATCAGAGGGCTATCATGTGGCAGAGGAGACATGCATGGAGTCATGTCTGGAAAATAAAGGTAAAAAAGATTTATTTGCATTACAGGTAACTGTAATATGCATTACTGCTAAACAAAAGGCAACCTTTCAAGCAATTAGCCATTTTTAGGTTTAGCACCCCCCTCAGGTTACTTGCTCCAAGGTTGATGGAGACTGAGCATCTGAACAAGCACCTCAAACAGGCTGATCTATGATGCTCCACTGACACTGGCTGGTTGGGTGGACAGAAGAGCAGCCTCCCTTGAGGTCCATCACCTTGTTAATGGTGATGCGAGTGAGAAAGGGAGTCAAAAATGAAAGCACAAGAGACCCTCAAGATTCCGCTGGGCCAGAGCAAGGGGAATTCTGAGCTAAGTGCAGAGAAGAGCTCATTACTCTACCTCTGCCTCAAGAGGCAAAGTCTCACATGCAGAGTGCCAAATCGCTTCTCCAGCATCTCAGTCCATGGAGACCCAAAGGAAGAATCGGCTGTCTGCGTGACCACAGTCATACTCCTCTATTCTATGTCTCCTGGAATGGGAGATGCTGTGCACCAGAATTTAAGAAGTTCCTTACCAACAGGAGTGTTGTGTGGCACTCGCTCCAGTTCCTGCACAATGTTAATGTCCAGCAGCTCGAAGGACAGCAAATCCTACAGGAGAAAACCCCAGATAATTTCCATTAGTGTGCCCTGCACTGCACCCCCACACAGAACCTACCAGCACCACATTTATTATAAATAAATCTATTCCACTTCTCCAGTGGCCTCAGAATTTCAGGCAGGCTGCAGCTCTCTAGTAGGACTCCTATGTCCAATGCAGAAGAATAGTTGTGTTTTTAAAATCAGTGAATTACCAGAAAGAGGGAGGCTATACAGTGGGAGCAAAGCACATACAAATGCCCTTTATTAGGGGCAAAGGAGGTGCCCATATAACTCAGTGTGGAATAGGTTCTACTGGGATAACAAGATAGGTGGCATTCCTATTGTAGTGGCAACAAGTTCCCACTACTGGTTGCTCCAGGGAAATAGTAGTTTTACTGAATCAGAAAAGCTTTGGCCTGTATTTTCTTGAACCCAAAACAGCTGACAGTTCAAGACAGAGGCAACTAACCCCTGTGAATCTCTATGCACTTTACTAAAACCAGGGCACAAAAAATCTTTTCTTCTGCTTTTAATTTAGTATTTTACCTGTGCAGTAAGGAGATCAACTGATGGGATGTAAAACTCTCTCTCACTGGGGATATTTTTAATCTTCAGAGGGATGGCTGGCACTGGCAAGTCTGTCTGCTCCATCTCCTCACCAGCCTGCTGGCCTTCTACTTCTAATTTTGAAGAAACTGCCTGCAGAAAACCAAGGGTGGGGAGGAGAGACATCCCAGAGGCACCTTAAATTAACACCCTCTGATGTTGCAGGAGGCTCAAAAATAGTTATATAAAATACGAAGCCAGAATATTATGTAGAATGACAGTATGAATATGAAAAAAGCCTCATTCCACCTACTTTGGAGCCTTACGGACAGGTGCAAATCTCATAAGAGTGGGGTCTTGCAAGGTTTCAGTTACAACAAAAGCCAAAAAAAAAAGCACCTGCAATACACCGCAACAAGTAATTCCAGGTTCGGCAAAGCAACAGGTAATATGTTAGCAACTACAGCAACAAAGTTAGGCCACCTTTTTTAAACAATGGGAAACAACTGAAACAATCCCCAACACTAGATCAACACTGCGGGAGGACGGAAGCAACTACACCATTACACCAAATAGAGACAGACACTATTTTCTCTTCCATAGGTAGAGCCCATCATCATATCAGTTTGGGATACTTGCCTCATTTCTACATGAAGCGTTATCCTTTAGACTGGAACTACAGGTCTTCTGATTTCTCTCCAGACAGGCAGTGACTGGGGAGGGATCCACAACAATGCTGCACCAAACTCTGGGCCCAAACTGCTCTCCCTTGTGTGACAGCCGCCAATGAGAAGCATAGGTCCCTTCTAGAGGAGGAGCAATAAACTCGACAGAGACAATCCCCACTTGCCCCGCTGGCAGGGATGGCACCAACACGTCCTTTTTTTCAGAAGACCCCAGGGTCAGGTTTCCCCACATGAATTTCAGCTGAAGGATAAAAAAACAAAACCAACTAGTTTATTGGCAGCCTAACCTCCCCCACACTCACCAGCTCTGCTCTTTCAGCGGAGGACCCTTCTAACGAACGCTTCAGGCTTTCTAAGTAAGTCACAGTCTGGCACAGGTTGATAAAATATTGATGTTTCAGTTTTAATTTTGGTCTAGACTAATGAAAGGAAAAGGCTGTGGTGCTGTGGTCAGATGTTTGTATGTGTGATAGAAGCAAAAGCCGATGACAGAACCACCATGCTGTGGGGCCCCTCCCCCCTGACAACTCACTAATTCAATATAGTTTCCCAAAGTTATGGCGGTCATTAACCCCTTTTCTTCAGTCCTCTGCCATCTATTCTGAGGAGTGCAAGAAGTGTACTCTTCTATGAGCAGACTAGCCAGAACCTGAGGCAGGTGTTGCTTTGGCTGCAGTCAAAATCAAAATCCCCGTCCATAGCCAACACATACAAACATTACCTCCTGCAACTTACTCAAGTGATTTACAAGTGTAAACACAGCAATAGCAAAACAGGGGGGCACCTTGGTGTCTGAGTTCCACTCCACATTGCCAGTGTTCTTCATTCGCCAGTGCTTGATAAACTTTGTCCCTGGTTGTATATGAGTCCCGTCAGGCAAATTCTCATCCACGAATGCTGCGCTCAGTGTAGGGACAACTGTTGAGCAGGGCAGGATAGGACTCCTGAGTACAGAGCAAAGCACAGAAGCCACTCTGAAACTGATTGAATCAACCAGACTGACCTATTTCAGCTGTCATTCTTCTCCTCAGCCTGTGGAAGGCAGATCCAAAGCCCTAGCATTTTAAATAAATATCTTCCACTTATGTTCTAAAATCCCACCATTTAAGCAGTTCGTCTTCCTTTGCTTATAGGGGTCAAAATAAAACATTTTTCTGAAAATTCCCCCTAGTATAAAGATTAATATAAATGAAATAATTTGTTCCGAGCTGGTTTACTTTCATTTGACAGTTCTTTGGCCTAGAATCAGCAAAACATTTAAAATGCATACTGAAATGCTCTGTTGAATCAGAACACTAGTATCTGGTCAGCCTCATCATTTCCCCTGTAAGGATTCTCTGCAATAGATGGGTTTAAATGTTCCCCCCGACCAACCCACAAAAAAACTTGACAGAAGGCTTAGGGACATGTCAATTTAAACACAGGTCCTGCACTACATTTCAAATTAGTGTCCTTTAAAAGAAGTGGAAATATTTCCTATTTAGTAAATAGGTAACAACTGGATCTACTATACTCATGGAGAGTTTAAAGTAGCTCCAACTAATGTTAATTGGATTCAGACATGTATAAAGGGAAAATATACACTCCAATGATTTTAAAGGAATGAGAAACCAGAGATATTACATGTTTTAAATCTGTACATGCATAAAGTAGAATGATTGAAAAACTCAAGCAGACTTCTCCACTTGGAAGACCCCCATCTAATGAGACAACAGGGTGCTATAGCCTCCACTCTTACCTCAGCATGGTCTTGTGCAAAACCTGTGCACATGGAGCACAGACTAGATTCCAAAAGGAGCCCGTCAGGAAGACAATAAAAAATGCAGTCTGTTCAAATGAGGCACCAAGTCAACTTCAATTTATGTTGCCCTCCCTCCTTGTCATTCCACCTCAAATTTACACCCCTCATGCTCTCCCAACGCACACAAGATGCCCATCTTATGCTCCATATACACCTGTTTTCAGATTTTTGGTAAGGGATAGGATTTTAACAAACAGCATCAAACTTTGCAGTCCTCACTAGGGCAAAGCTCTCATGGAATCTCTCTGCCATCGGTGAGAGTCTCCAGGATTTAGCCTTTCATTATTTCATAAAATTCTAGATGACATTTTAACCTCGTCGCATCACAGGATCAAGAAATAACACAGCTATGCACGAAGCACTGCTCTGGCTCCCAGCATTCCTTACATGATGGCACTGGGTTGCAGGCTCTCTGGTTTGATAGTGGGTGAGCCGGTGATCTCCAGCGCATGGACAGAGTTCCACAGGTGAATCTTCCTGTGCAGCTTGAGCTGCTTTTTAAGCTCTCGGACTTCAGCCTTGCGCTGTTTCTTCTCCGCTCGTAATCTTTGCTTTTCTGCCTTCAAAAATCTTTTGTCCATCTGTTTCTGGAGCCTGTGAATAAAGACATCCAGCTCTGTACAACATACACTTAGCTACCGAACTGGAGTTCAGCTTCCATCAACAACACAAATTCTAGTTCTGCCAGGAATGTTTCATGGAACACTAAATGAAAAGCCTCAGGCTTCTACGAGCAATATCCCAGTGACATCTTCTGAAGGGCACATTTCCCAAAGAATGGAAATCTGCAACAAATCCTGAAGAGTAGCTGGTGAAGATATTCAATGTGGCACTGATGGAAGAGCTAACTCATGGAAGTCACATTAACGTATGTGGCATCACAGGGACGTACTGAACTCGTTAGGTGCTGTAGAACCCAGCTATGAGACAAGAAAGGAGAAAAAAACCTCTGCCTAACTAACTATCTCTTCCGCCTTCTTGCTGAAGAGTCTAGGACAGTCTTGGATTTAATGTGGCACAGACATATGCTACTCTGCTTAGTCATCTACTCCATATTCTGGAAATGATGCATATGCCAGTTTCCACTTCTTGCTTTCTTCTATATCTGAAGTCATAAAAACCTAAACAAAACTGCAAATATAGGCGTTTTCAAACTGCCTCCTGCAGACCAGAAGAACATTGCCGTGTAACTGAGGCAGCTATGCATTTACCTAACTTGCTCCAGAGTAGCAGGGAGACGAGGGGAGAACTGCCCAACGCTGTAGGTCTCAGAGACACATAGAACAGGTCTCCGCAACTTCAACAAGACATGATTAGGATCATGTGCATACGTCCCCGCCTCACACGATTCACAGATACTGTAGGCTGGGCACACACTGCAAAGGAAGTAAAGGCAAGCAGGTTACTTAAAAGTAAATAAAGGAGTGGGGTGTGTGCGCGCGCGCGCACCCTCATACGGGCAACACCCCCATCTCCCTAAAGCAGCAAATCACTGTATCAGAACCTCTGCATATTAGGCAAGACTACTTGTGTGGAGCAGGGGTCGGATCCATCATTTGTGCAGCCACCTCTATCGGGAACATTCTTTCCAAGCCAACCCCATCCAAGACATTGAGTCATTTCCTCTTTAGTGTCACATCTTAAGACATGCCTTACTCAACTTATGAGTGACTGACTGCAGATTGTTTTGCGACAGAGGGTAAGAAAGACTAAGCAAAATTCTCTGTAAAATATACTGCAGTACAGTGGATGATACAGTGTAGGGGACAGGACACCAGAGCTCTTAGCAGCCTCCCAGGGCTGTAAAGCAGATGTACTGATGAAATGAAATCAGTGGAAGTATCTCAATCTGTATGCTCTGAGTGACAGAGGAAATATACATCAGATTGAACTATGTCAATTGCTACAGTTGCTATTTAGGCCATAAAAGAACCAAGTATTTATTTGTACAGGAACTCAAAGGGCAGCTGCCCCTTTTTATGGGATGTGTGTTATCGCACAGCACTTAGATACCCATCAGTATGATCCTTATAAATGTATTTGTAATGCAGGGTTCAGGGCTTGGAATTCTCATGTGGCGATGGAAAAGAAGAGGAGAAAAAAAAAGGTGCACCAGCCGAGTAACCAATCACGGCCCACAAGAGAACGATGTACGAAAGACCTCATGATCTCCGATCTAGGCCCGTATGCCACTGGGAAAGTTGCCAGATCACCAAAAGCACATGTACTGGAACAGTTGCTGATTATGCAAGACATGCAGCAATGGACACGGGGCATCTGAGACCAGGATCACACCTTGTGGATTCAAACTTTTGAGGTTTTTCCAAGTTCCAACAATTTCTCATCCTATAAAGCACAGGCATGCAACATGGATGTGTCACTCTTCTGAACAAGCAGATGCCATCAGACTGTACCTGCACTGGTAGCGGATCCCCACAATCCGGGTGTGGCAGTTGCTGCAGGAGATTAGCCAGTCACACTGGCTGCCTTGTGTCGACTGGGTCTCTGGAGCGGGATGTGGTGTTACGGTGGAGCTGCTGGATGAGTCTGGGGGCCGATGATGAAGGATGAGCGTCTCACTTAGTTTTTGCTCAAGTTTCTCAACAGTTTCTTTAACTACTCGTTCCCTAAACTGAGGAAAAGAAGGTGGTCACCAATGGCACCTGCCTGGACAACTTTAGGTTTTGGTCCACATAGTCCCAATATCCCCAATTTTTAAGACAAAAAGTTCATTGTTAATTCCTTTTCCTCTCTTGGCATCTTCCAGGCTGAAATCAGTGGAGTATCATCCTCAGAGAGCCAGTTGGCTTTTTACAAAATACCAAACCACTTATTTTAACGAATCAAGTTTGTAGCAGAAAAGCTAACAGAAGATTCTAAATACTGACTCTATGGCACAGCTTCCTAGGCAGGTCAGGTAACTCTGGGAGTTAGGTAAGTCTAGAATTTTCCCTTAAACTCAGGGTTTGCATGGATCTTCCCAGACAGCAAGCAGGTCTTCAGCCTTCATTTTTAGAAGATCCCTAAAAGTCTGAATCTTTACTTACCTCATAAATAAGCGGCTGCTTAGTTTGTGGTGCTATTATTACAGGGATCATTATTACTTGGATTAGTTCAGGAAGGAAGTAGCTGATTATTCCTGGCTAGTTATCTCTCCTGTGAGCTTGTGTATTAAGGAGCTGATCGACAACAACATTAATATCCATGTTAACAGTCTATATGTTCTACTCACTGGTCTCCTAGGAAGCGTTACCTTTAGTGGCCTAGCCTCTCTTAATTGTTCTGTTTATGTTGTGGTTCAAAGTCTTAAGAAGCCCTGAGGGATACACCTGTTGAACTGGTCAAACAGGACATTCTAAGAGTGACACCATATTATATGCAAGTTCTTCCGGACAATGACTAGCATGAGATCCTAAGGGCTGTGTGGAATGCAACATGGATTCTACTGTGGCAGTCTCCCAATGGAAAGTGAGAATCCCTAAACTACTCCAACCCTTGTCAAAGCTAAGATTATTTAAAATCAGATTGGAAAACATTTGTAAATGTTCAACAAGGAACAATCCAGCTTTGACAAGGGATAGAGCAGTTGTAACTTTCAGCGTGGACCATATCTTAGGCAACAGCTACATTACAGAATTGTAGTGGTTTCTTGATATTTAGAAGCCAAGTGCCATCTGCTTTAAGGAAACCAGATTAACCAGACCTATACTTGTAAGAAACAAAATCCTCCCCGCATCCCCCACAGTGTCTCACATAAACCTTTGAGAGGACAAAGATCCAGGGAAACACTTACTGATTCCAAGTAGCTAGTAAACCACTCTGGAGGCTTTTCATTGGTTCCTTCAGCTTCGTTGCGATTTACCTTTTGCTGTAGAGCCAAAAATAAATTGCAAACCTTAAATACATAATTTCCTTGTATGTATCTCCTATCAATTTGGGATTAAGCAGCAAAAACCCCAACTCCAAATACATTCCTTTCCCCTTCCCCCCCAGCCCCATGAACAGCCAGGAGAGTTCAGAACATATTCCCCTCAAACACCTTTCACCCTGAAACTCTGTTTATGGTATGTCTACACTACGAAATTAGGTCGAATTTATAGAAGTCGGTTTTATGTATTCGAGTGTGTGAGTCCCCACAGTAAATGCTCTAAGTGCATTAAGTGCATTAACTCGGAGTGCTTCAACAGTACCGAGGCAAGCGTCGACTTCTGGAGTGTTGCACTGTGGGTAGCTATCCCACAGTTCCCGCAGTCTCCGCTGTCCATTGAAATTCTGGGTTGAGATCCCAATGCCTGATGGGGCTAAAACATTGTCGCGGGTGGTTCTGGGTACATGTTGTCAGGTCCCCCTTCCCTCCCTCCGTGCAAGAAAGGGCAGACAATCGTTTTGCGCCTTTCTTCCTGGGTTACCCGTGCAGAAGCCATACCACGGCAAGCATGGAGCCCGCTCAGCTCACCGTCACCATATGTCTCCTGGGTGCTGGCAGACGTGGTACTGCATTGCTACACAGCAGCAGCAACCCATTGCCTTATGCCAGCAGACGGTACAGTAGGACTGGTAGTCATCATCGTCATGTCCGAGGTGCTCCTGGTCGCCTCTGTGAGGTCGATCAGGAGTACCTGGGCAGACATGGGCGCAGGGACTAAATTTGGAGTGACTTGATCAGTTCATTCTCTTTAGTCCTGCAGTCAGTCCTATTGAACCATCTCATGGTGAGCAGGCAGGCAATACGGATTGCTAGCAGTCCTCTTGTACCATCTTCTGCCAGGCAGGCAAGAGATGAGGATGGCTAGCAGTCCTATTGTACCATCTTCTGCCGAGCAGCCATGAGATGTGGATGGCATGCAGTCCTTCTGCACTGTCTGCTGCCAAAGATGTAAGAGATAGATGGAGTGTATCAAAACAAGAAATAGACCAGATTTGTTTTGTACTCATTTGCAAACCCCCCCCCCCCGCCTAGGGGGCTCATTCCTCTAGGTCACACTGCAGTCACTCACAGAGAAGGTGCAGCGAGGTAAATCTAGCCATGTATCAGAGGCCAGACCAACCTGCTTGTTCCAATAGGAACAATAACTTAGGTGCACTATTTCTTATTGGAACCCTCCGTGAAGCCCTGCCTGAAATACTCCTTGATGTAAAGCCACCCCCTTTGTTGATTTTAACTCCCTGTAAGCCAACCCTGTAAGCCATGTCGTCAGTCGCCCCTCCCTGTGTCAGAGCAACGGCAGACAATTGTGCATCTGAGTTGAGAGTGCTGTCCAGAGCAGTCACAATGGAGCACTCTGGGATAGCTCCCAGAGGCCAATACCGTCGAATTGTGCCCACAGTACCCCAAATTCGACCCGGCAAGGCCAATTTAAGCGCTTATCCACTTGTCAGGGGTGGAGTAAGGAAATCGATTTTAAGAGCCCTTTAAGTCGAAATAAAGGGCTTCATCGTGTGGACGGGTGTAGGTTTACATCGATTTAACGCTGCTAAATTTGACCTAAAGTCCTAGTGTAGACCAGGGCTCAGTCTCCTAGAAGACCACTGGAAGCCTCGTAAGCAAGCCACTGTCTGCATACACTAGAAGTTTACTGGCAAAGAGTCCTGTGGCACCTTATAGACTAACCGACGTATTGGAGCATAAGCTTTCGTGGGTGAATACCAATGCTCCAATAAGTCGGTTAGTCTATAAGGTGCCACAGGACTCTTTGGCGCTTTTACAGATCCAGACTAACACGGCTACCCCTCTGATAAAAGTTTACTGAAAGCTTCCTCCATTATTAGCATTAGCTGCAAAATTACACACTGAAAGCTAGAGAAAATTACTTGAGAGCCGCTAGTTTGTAGCTGAGAATTACAGAGGGAATCAAGGCTTTAGGAATCTAACAATCGCACCTCTTCTAATGTTTAAGACCCCGTCCTCGACATTAAGGATTCCTTCATCCTAATATCGGACCAAAAAAAAAATCCCTCCTCAGTTGCATCCAATCAACTTTACTGATTTCAGTGGGTTTGAACAAGTGTGACTGAGGGGCAAAATTTTGACTCAAGCCTCCATCTCATGTACAGGTAGATGACTACCAGCCTGCAATAATAGGCTATCAAGTGAAACATTTCAAAATCATTTGTTTTGAACAATACAGCTTTGTATCCTACCTGTGCTGTGGTTTCCCTTTCAGCCTTTAAGTCCTGCCCTAAGGCCTGAGCAAGCATGGAATAGTGTGAGAGAGGTCTCTTTCCATCTTTGGGAATGGATAGTTTTTCTAACCCAGCTTTTTCACAGACTTGCGTGGAACAGGAATGCGAAGTTTCACTTGGAAGGGAGTTTACTTGATACACTTTCATTTGGAGCTGATTTCCTTGTGTAACTGCAATCTAAGTGAACAGTGCGTGATACATACACTTTCCATTCTTGCCATTTCACAAGCAACAAGCAAGTTTTCCTACAGAAACATACTACAATGGTATGACAGAAAAGCCAAAAAAGCAAGTGACATGCCAGACTACAGTCAGCTGGTCTCTATTACCAAATAAAATAATTAGAAAGTCATAATATAAATGGAACGGAAAGCAGACAGAGCTTCTGTAGGTTTTGCTAAATCCACAACAGAGCAGTTTATCTGACCTGATAAACAGGATGACTAGGAAGAACTTTAGCCCTGGAGCAGTCAGGAGATTACTTCACAGTTCTTTTGTTCTTGAATATTTAAACATTATTTCCAGAACAGAAATTCAAAATTGAACCAAGTGATGAAAGGATTTTTCTTGTGCTAGTTACACAGCAAGTGGTTTACTGTTTACAGCTGCTCTGACAAATTAACCTTAGATTCAGCAGCTGAGCTCATCACCACTGTAGTTTACATTACTCAGGAATGCAGGACTGGAGCTTGTATGTGGTAAGGCCTTTAAGAGCCTGGAAGACCATGCGTCGGAGTCTCTTTTGCATTCTCTGAATATTGTTTTGTTTTTTAAGACGGGAAACATTTGGGAAGTCAGTGTAACAATATTTTGGCCTGGAAGAACTATTCTAATAAAGTCTTCAAACTAGCATCTAAAACTAGAAAACTTTACAACCAGGTTGTTCTGATTCCCCACATGCCAGATAGCCTGAGAAAAATCCAGCACTATGTGGATTTCAAATATAGAGATTTTTTAAGATATCAGAAAACGTTACAGGGACCAGTTACCTTCAGAGCTTCTTCATATTCCTCTAAAAGAAAAAAGAAGAAATGCGTGAATACTTCCATGTCCTAGACATAACATGGGGCATTTAGCATGTGCTATTTGGGTTCCTGTGTCAGGAAGTGGTTGCTCTTCCTCAGGGACACGATAGCATTTAAAGGGCCTTCTGCAATTTACAAAGTAGCACAAAAGACGGTATATGCATCTGCAATCTGGCAATGTAAAATTTCTCCCTTCATTTCTACTCATTTCTCATAATTCCCATACAACCAGCCAATGGATCACCAAAAAACCCTTAGAACTCCGCAGAAGACCTGAGCGTCAGGACCTACCCAGGTAGAAATTCATGACATCAGCAGCCTTGATGGACCAAACAGCCCTTCATTTGTGAAGAGCTTGAGCAAGGAACATGATAAAGCCAGCAACCAGCACCCAAGCATGGATTCCCCATCCAGGGAACTTTAGGGGGAGGAATGATCAGATGCCACTCACACAGAACAAAAGCAGGACAATTCCATGAGAGCAACAGAACTAGCCAACACTCCACAAGCCTTTTAACAATTTAAAAACCATCTCTCTACATAGCTTCCAGCAAAGTTAATAAGTCAGGGAGACACCAGAAGGATGGTTAAAAGGGGAGTCTTAAGACTAGCAGTGCTATAGATTTTCAGAAGCCCAGACCCTCCCTCTTCACCACTGAGATGCCCTGAATTGGCACGGCCTAGCAGTACCACATTTCCCCAGAAACTTAAGCAGAGCTATTACTTTACTAAAAATAATAAACCAAGTATGAAAAGCAAAGTAATACCTTACCTTCGCTATTGATAGAGACCTGTGAAGAGAAATAATAGTGAGCAAAAGCCATCATGTCATTAATATTTCCTATTATTACTCCCCATATGTTCCAACAACTACATTTGAAAATTTATTTTCAAATAAAATTCTCTTATTCAGAATTTCAGAAACACGGTCTTACTTCTGTTACCTCATTCTCAATCTCCACCCAGGTGTTATTTCATCCAGCTGCATCTTGTTATTAACATAGATTGTATGCTCTTTGGGTCTTTCTACTAGATTTGTATACCAATCCCCAGCTGAGGCCTCGAGGCACTACTAGAACACAAACACAATCCTGTCTACGAGAAGCAAGTTGGAGAAGATTCCATCCGTGTCTTTGGGCCATTGACAGAAACCTATTACCTTTCACGGTGTAATGCTCAACTGAATTAGACACAAGCCAGCCCCATCTCCTACAGTTTGCCCGATTAGTAAGTGTGCACAGAAAAGTTATTAATCCGTTGCATAAAATAGATCCTATTTCATCACTACAGACTGTTGATTCTGAAGATCCTGGGCAATGAGTCATCAGTTAGCATTTTGGAATGAAGTTTAACAAGAGAGCACCTAGTCTTCATAGGTGTGCCTTAAATGATAAAGGGAGACTCCATTCCTGTAATCTTTTTCTGGAGACAACACAATACTGATCTGTTTGTTAAAGTACCAAAAAGGGCTTTCCTCAAAGCTTCCAGAAGTGTTTGCTTTTCTCCCAGCATACAAGAGCAGCTGTGAGCTATCCAACAGGGGTAGTGTTCAGGAGCTTTCTGAGAGTTTTACTGTGATCTCTAACTATATATTGAGAGGCAGTGAGTGGGTCAGGTTATGCTATGCAGCTAGTTACCCAAAAACAATAATTACAAATAGGCAATTTACTCACTCAGAAGGGAAGCATCACTTCACAGAGATCATGGAGTTTGAATAAGACATGCAAAGAATTTGAATGCTTCACGTCATAGAAATAAGCCTAAATTTTCCATGAGAAAGGGCATGGACTAAGGAGCTAGGGCTTTGCAGTGGCTGACAACACAAGTAGCTACAACCCTGTGAGTCTCCAGGAACAGGAACATCCCTCCCACATAACAGCATGGAACTACTATAGGTTTTCACTAGGCCATGGGAGATGGCAGCAGGACTGCATTTTTCCATTTTTTTTTTTTTTTTAAACAGGAACATCTCATTTTACAAGAGGGGAAACCAGCAAAGTGAATCCTCCATGTGGAGCTGCAGAGTTCCAAAAGGAATTAACTCTGACCTGTCTAGCAGCTACAAACCATCAACTTACTGGCCTCACACTAATGTTTCCGGGGGGGAGGGGAGAGATGGATTGGGGGGACGGGGACACAACAGGAATCACTAACATAAGTACCTCATCATTATCGTCATCCATGTATTTGATCTGAATGTTGCTTAGATCAAATGAAACTTTCACCTGCAAGTAAAATTACAAAGAGTGAGACAGGAACATGGTCATTCTCAGTTAGTCATAGTTATTAATAGGGGAGACTGTTAAACTCTCCCCTCCCATTGTCTCTCATTTGAGATCAATCAAGTTTTATGAAATCCATTTTTCTGCAGTCAAATTACATCCCTCTCTAGGCCTTACACAATTTAAATACCCATCATGACCAAGGGCAATACTCCCCTTTGATCCCTTCTTCGTTAGTTAATATGCACCTAACCCAAGCTTCATTCAGCAACCTTTCCACTGAAACAGGATTTACACAAGGTTAATGGTCCTATTCTGTGTAAACACCCTGCAGTAAAGAAAGGCTGAGGCAAACTATTTTTAAGCACCTGCACTTTTACACAAACAAGCAATCAGGAGACAGTTTACTCCTGAAGAGCCTTTATTTGACATACCTGCTTTACTTGTCCCCTTGGGTTTCCAGATACTGAAGCCACATAAGCACTCAGAGTAAAGTACCTTACTCTTGCATTACCCACTACCTGATACTCTGCTCTGTGGGACCACACAGAATCTCTAATTTCAAGTGTTTCAGATTCAAGAAAATGGTTCCATGCAGCCATTCTGTATTTTGCATTAGCAGAAGACCTTGAATGGCTCCAAATGAGCCATAAACACAGGCAGATGCTTCTTATTGCGATAAGTCTTTGAGGTCCATGTATGTTTCCAAAATTATGAAATTTAAATAAGTAAACAATCCTTTTCTTTCCCGTAGCAGATTCAAATCTCTCTACTTGACATGAGGAATAATTACATATGGGCCAGTTTTCTGCAATTCTGAACCTAGTAGAGACAACCAGTGGGGACGGAAGACACATGAAAGCTGAGTTTCTTATACTGTAGTTTCCTGAGAACTTGAGCAACTCTCCAGTGAAATAACTACAATCAGTGTAGCGGATCAGGCCAATAAATGCAGTTGTCCTCAAGAATATACCCCAGAATCAGTACCTTTGAACAGTGGTCTCAGCACTCCTAATAGAATCCCTCTCTGCAGGTTTATCATTGCCATTTTATCAATAAATTATCTGCAAAGCTCCCCGTTGAGAGGCTGCAATACTGAATGTTTTGGAGCATCTGCCCCAGCACTCAAGTATCTCAGTGGAGCTATAGGAAGCACTGCAAATTGACTCATGTCCCTCACTCCCGGTGTGAGTAGGAGATGGGAGTACAGACCTGATGGTCCTGTCCTTTCCTTCCCTTTAGAAACATCGGAATAGCTTGTCATGCCAATAAAGTATTCTGAATCTGAACTACAACTCCTCCCAGAGTATTACAGTGCAGCTCTCAAGGGAGTTAGAGCTGTTTAGTTCCTGAATACAAGGATGAGTGAGAGCTGTGAAGCAGGGCCCTCTCCCAAGATGCACCATTCAAAGATCATAGCCAAGTCTTATATAGTGATTGAAAGTAGAGATGTAAGCGGATAACTGCCCATTATGTCAAGAAGAACATAAACAAATCAAAAAGGAAAAAGATGGGAAGTTATTGCAGGTGGAAAAGAATTTGGTGCATTATTTCTGCTATGGCTAATGGAATTGTGAACTCTCCCAGACAGCTATGCCAGTGAAAGCATTTAACTATAAAATGTTGGAAATGCAAATCCAAGCTAACACTTTTCAGTGACCAGTCACCTAACGTATATGATATACAGATTGGTACAAGTGATTGTGAGAGTCCACACACACAGCTTATATGCAAGATAAGCACTTGCGTCCAAAAGGTAAACCAGTCCATAAAAGAGCACTAACATAACAAGAAGCTGATAACTCATGTCAGCATTTCCACTGCACCTCAGAACAAAGATCAAGTTTCAGGAGAACCAGTCAGAGCCAAGGCAGAGAACCATTAAGGTACATTTCAGAGTAACAGCCGTGTTAGTCTGTAGTCGCAAAAAGAAAAGGAGTACTTGTGGCACCTTAGAGACTAACCAATTTATTTGAGCATGAGCTTTCGTGAGCTACAGCTCACTTCCTCGGATGCATACCGTGGAAACTAAGGTGCCCCAAGTACTCCTTTTCTTATTAAGGTACATTATTTCCTTATGTCTATTTTGGTAGGGAAGAGAATTAAGAAGTTGAGGACAAGACAGTGCATTTGATAGTAGAAAATGCCTAAATTTGAATCCTTAGTAACTGTTAGTGCTGTGGAAAAGAACAGGATATGGAGACATTACCTCTTACTTTCAGACAAGCCAAATGAAAGATTCCAACTTTCACAATAAAATATAATTTCACCCCAAAACTAGCCAGTTGCAACCAATTTTAGAAAACACAATCAATGATAAAAGGGGGTGAGATTTAGAGAGATGAAGAGACAAAAAACAGATGATAGCATGATTATGACTCCTAAAGCTGAAAAGGAAAGGGAGAGAAGCTTCATTTTAAAAGTTTTCACCGATTAATCAAACATAAGAACTTCACTATGATTTTCAAATAACATAACCAAATTGGATTAGTATTCAAGGCAACCTGAGTTTTAGATTAAGTTTACTAAGGCCACGTCTACACTGTATCAGCCATGTGCTCCTAGTGTGGATGCAGTTTATAGCAGCAAAGCTGCACTTTTACCATACTGCCACCACTAAAGAAAACAAAATACACCAGTAAATGTGCAGTTTTGCCAGTATAACTGCATCTACGCTAGGGGCTTCTATGGGCACAGCTACGTTGACCAGAGATGCTTCTCTTCGCACCCCTGACCAACACAGCTACGCTGGCAGAAATATGTAGCATAGACATAGCTAATAGCTTAATGAAATTTAGAGGACCCTGTGTTTAACTGCATCAATAAAACGAACTTTAAGAACTTCTTCACAGTGGCAATTATCTATTTCAGTGGTTCCCAAACTTGTTCCGCTACTTGTGCGGGGAAAGCCCCTGCCAGGCCGGTTTGTTTACCTGCCGCATCAGCAGGTTCAGCTGATCGCCCACGGTTCGCTGCTCCAGGCCAAAAGGGAGCTGCTGGAAGCGGCAGCCAGTATGTCCCTTAGCCTGCGCCGCTTCCAGCGGCTCCCTTTGGCCTGGAGCAGTGAACTGCGGCCACTGTGAGCTGCGATCGGCCGAACCTGCGGACTTGGCAAGTAAACAAACCGGCCCGGCAGGGGCTTTCCTTGCACAAGCGGTGGAACAAACTTGGGAACCACTGATCTATTTTAACATTCCCTTTAATTTGCTTTTCTCAAAAGAAATACAATTGCCTATATTAAAAATAAAAGTTCTTTAATTCCTAGATTTCTATAAAAGTTTAGTATACAGGATCCATCAATACAATTCCAAAACTCACCATGGCTTCCACATCAGCCCAGGTAGTGTTTGATGAATCTGAAACCAGGAAACTCTGAGTCTCACCTCTAAAAGTCACACTGAGGTTTACCTGGGGCTCCATGCTGTGGGGCTATGGAAAAAGAAAGACTGTTACCCTAAAATATGTTAAGACACTTCAGGCCAAATCCTCTTCTGGGGAAACTGAATGCAACTCCACTGACTTCACTGGAATTGTGAATTTAGTCCTTAATATTTAAGGTTTGAACAAAGATGGTTAAAACAACAGAGGTGATCTTAATTGAAACTCTTGCAGCACTTTTGTTAGTCCAGGAATTAACAATACTTTGCCTTTAGAAATGACAGGTTTGTTCACACAAAGGACACACGAATTTTCAGCCATTTCTCTTCACAAATTGGCCACCCAACAGAGAGTTCAAACAGAGTCTTGGCTCCATGTCAATCCTGGAAATTTGCTACACCTCTTCCAACAACTATTTACATTGCAACCTAGAGTCAGGTGACTAGCAGCAACTCCTTCTCTCAGTCCTCAGTGGGCTAGGATGTATTCATGATTGATTGATCGATCACACAGCTGAGTGCGTGCATCACTGCCCTTTCAGGCGATGTCCACACAGCTTTTCTCTGTGCTTAAGGTAACCAAGTTTTTCTGACACTCTGTTGTTTAGTCAATACATTTGTGAGAAGCAGGAAACAATATCTAGGTTTTGCAGAACTTGCATTAATCCCATTTCAGAGTAGCAGCCGTGTTAGCCTGTATTCGCAAAAAGAACGGGAGTTCTTGGGGCACTTTAGAGACTAATAGATTTATCTGAGCATAAGCTTTCGTGAGCTACAGCTCACTTCATCCACTGAACGCATCCGATGAAGTGAGCTGTAGCTCACGAAAGCGTATGCTCTAATAAATTGGTTAGTGTCTAAGGTGCCACAAGTCCTCCTGTTCTTTTTATTAATCCCATTGCTGCTAGAGCCTGCTTAGAGCACTAGGCAAGGCCGCCTGCGGTCCGGGAGTCTGCTCCCAGGCCAATTGCCAGGGGAAGCTGCCCTACAGCGGATGCCAGCGGTGAGAGGGCTGCCCAGCTCCTCGATAGGATTTAAAGCCAAGGCCACTCCTTTCAAACCCGGACGCCCAGAACCCAGCTTTCAGGAGCTGAGCGGTCTCTGGGACAGCAGCGACCGGAGCTCGGCACCCCCACAAGGCAGAGAGGGGGCCTGACTCCAGGGGAGGGACACGCGGGCCCGCGGGCGGCCAGGACGCGAGAGCGCAGCGCCCCGTCCGCGCCCGGGGGCCGAAAGCGGTGACGGGCTCGGCAGAGGGCACAGAGGCGGCTGGGGGGCAGAGGGTCAGGCCGGGCCCAGGGCACGGGGCAGAGCTGGCCGGGCCGAGGGGCCAGTCGAGGCCCGCGGGCCGACCCCGGGCCGGACAGCCACGTACGTGGCCGGGGGTGACGCTGCCAGCCAAGGGGCGCGGACAGCCCGGGGGCCTGCAGGGAGAGCGGCCCGTGACCCGCCCCGGGCACGGGCGGCGGGTCGGGGAGCCGGCTCGGCGTTCAAGGGTCTGCCCCGGGGCCGGGCCGGGCCGGGCCGCCCCGCCGCTGGGGGTCCTTACCCGCCTGCGGCCGCTCCCGGCGGGGACGGGGGACCGCTCCGCGGGACCCTGGGCAGGGGGAGGCTCCCGGCGCCGCTCGCTCCTCCCTGTCGCGAGAGAGGCTCCTAACATGGCGGATTCACCTCACCTAGCCCCGCACCGTTTACTGCCGCCCGATTGGTCCGCGCGCCTGCCACTCACAACCTTCCTCCTTCTGATTGGTCTCCACCATGAGGGGTGGAGCCACGTTTTTGGGGACCATAACAATAAACAAGACGGGAGCGGGAGGCTGGGTCCGGGGCGGAGCGGTTTCCGACACCCTCCACTTCCGGGGTGAAGTGCCGCTGCCGGCATGCAGCCGCCTGAGGACGGCAACTCCCGGCACGCACAGCGTCGTCTCCCCAAAGGCCAGCGCCCGACGTTCCCCACCTCACCCGGAACCGCGACTCCCAGGATGCCTCACTCTGGCTACTACAGTTCCCAGCATACACCACTCCCCAGAGGGGCTGGCCTGCGCAGTGCATGCTGGGAGTCGTAGTCCTTGTTGGGGCGGCATGTACCTCCTAGGCTGGGCCTAGCTCCAAACATGGCCCCGCTCGGTGAGGGAATCCAGGCCTGCTGGAACGGCAGGCCTCACAGCTCGCTTTACGCCCGTGACGGAATAAACAAGCCCAAAGGTCACATGGGGCAGCACAGCCAATCAGCTGCTGTTCGTCTACCCTACGTGACCCTCACTTCCGGGTGCGCGAACAGTCATGTGGCTGTAGTGGAGCCAATAAGGAGAAACTTTTCTCCCCACGTGACGCGAACTGAAACGTGTGATTGGCTGCTTAGGTGCGGTGGTTTCCTAGGTGATGGAAAGGGCGCGAAATGCCTTCGGAGCGACTGAGGCGTGAGAAGTTTGGAAAGTGAGTGTGCGAGAGGAGCAGGGGTGGGGGAGGGTGTCAGGGCCGGAGGGGGGGGGTGTGGGGTGGTGGGCAGGGCGGGGGGTAACGCCTGGGGTGGGGGAAAGGAAAGAGGCAGTGTATGGGCCGGGACGGGTAGGCCCCAAGCTGGCAGGGCTCGGGCGTGGAGTGCATGTGTGGGGTAGGCCTCAAACTGGTAGGACTCATGGGTGGGGCAGGGCCTGGGGCAGGGGAGGCCCTTAATTGGCAGGGCTTGTGGGTGGCACAGGGCGCAGGCAGCGTTTGGGGATGGGGGTGCATGTGTGGGGCAGGGCCCTGGGGCAGGGGGTAGGGCCCTAAACTGGCAAGGCTTAGGAGCTGGGGGAGATGTGCAAGGCAGGACCTCTGGGGGCTAGGGGACAAGCTGATGCAAGGGGTAGGCTTGATTCTGGCAAGGTTTAGGGTGGGGGATGATCTGGAGGGATAAGCCCCTAGCTGACAAGGTTTGGGGGTAAGGGGCATGGCGTGACAGGGCCCGGGGTGTAGTGAGTAGGAGCAGGAGAGAGCTCTGTCTGGGGAACTATTACACTCTCTTGGTTTGGCTGCATTGGGCTATTGTTGTCTGAGGGAGGACCCCCACTGTTGTGGTTCTGGGGTGTCGACACACTCATTCTCTTTAAATGACGGGCTGTTGTGATTGCTCTTGGGTTTATCCCTTGGGTTTATCCCTCCTTTCAACTGTTCTGTTTCTGAGGACAGTGCTAGGCTGTCTGCCTCTTGCGCTCTGGCTGATTCTCCCTTGGGTTTTTCTGTGTTAAATTTACACTGAAGCAAGGACAAAAGTAAAGACATTGCTGCCCCCATCTGTCTGAGCTTCAGAACTGAGTCTATGCAATAATCCCTTTCAAGTGAAAAGTCTCAGACCTAGAAACTGCCATCCTTGAATAAGGTGGCACAGAGTGTCCTTTTGGTTCAAAATCTAGATCTGATCCTTCAGGCTAACACTAATCTGAGCTTCTGCAAGTGTCACCTGCTTTTGCTGCTGAGTGCTCACAGTGACTATATCATGTTTTGTTTCTGGTCTCTAACTGCACATTATTTGAATAGCCCATACTTGTAAGAACTAAACTGATTTCATTCAATTTTGATTTGTATACTCTTGCCCTGATACTCATAACTCCAAAAGCTGATTTTATTCCTTGTGTGATCTAATAGGTTTTCCAGATTCCAACTCTACTATGTCAACTACCATTATCAGATAATTTATCATGCTTTCTGCAAGTTAATGTAAGAAATATTAAATGTTTTATGTAAATCTATGGATATTTAGCTTTTCATTAGTTCTGGAAACTGTTCATGTGCAAGGCCCTGATCCTGGAAGCATGAGTCAGTGGAGCTCAGGATTGGGCCTCCTCACAACTAAGGCTATGTCCACATTGCACTTTCATTGGTAAAACTTTTGCCAGTCAAGGGTGTGGAAAAAAATCACACCCCTGATCGACAAAAGTTTTACGGATGAAAAGCACCAGCGTGGACAGCGCTTTGTCAGTGGGAGACGCTCTCCTGCCCACAAAGCTACCCTCGTTGTGGGTGTTTTTATTTTGTCGGCAGGAGAGCTCTCTCCAGCCGACAAAGAGCAGCTACACTGCGTACCTCACAGCGGCATGGCTGTAGTGTGTCACAGCTGTGCTGCTGTAAAGTGCGCAGTGTAGGCATAGCCTAAGATACTTGTGCATACCCTAACCATTTCCTGCTTTGACTATTCTAGCCTCCTCTTCTTGACGTGCACCTCACCCATTTCAGAGTTATGGGTAACAGTATGTTTCCCATAACTCTGAAAGCCCTGTACTTGTTCACTA
Source organism: Lepidochelys kempii (assembly GCF_965140285.1). NCBI lineage: Eukaryota > Metazoa > Chordata > Testudines > Cheloniidae > Lepidochelys > Lepidochelys kempii. Next base: position 18,179,630 of record NC_136406.1, on the reverse strand, counting down.
TCCCTCTGCATATTAAGGTCAAATTCTGACCTTCAAGACTGAGATTCGGTTCCTCCCTATATCTTTAATATAGTCTACTTTCATGTCCTAATCTGTTCTGTCCACCAGTGATGCCAGCTTTTGACTTCTCACATAAATCTCTGCTGTTTTCTATGCTGCCTTCTGTGTCTAGAAAACTCAGCTGAAACCTATTCACTAAGGCATTACCCTCGCTGAATCCAGGTCCCTCCTAAAGACTCACATCTGCCCCAAAGCCTCAAAGAAATAAACTAAGTCATATTTTAAATGAAAGCTTGAAAAAAAAGTTGTTCATCAAGAAGTGTACATGAGTTCGCTGAGTCTCCATATGATCTTATTTCTGTTACTTTACCCCACACTACTCTATTCCTCTGTGGTCAGCTTCATATGTAATGTCAAGTCGAAATTGTCAGTTGTAAACTCTTTAGAGCAAGGATCCATGAAATTCTCTGAGGAGCCTAATACATGCTACATAGTACATATTAATGTAGTAATGGTCACATTGCAGGCAAATGTGAATGAGAGATTATGTGCCAGAATAAATTGCAATGACATTTCGTTTTTGTAGATTGTGTTTGGAATTGAGGAATGGACTCGTCTGTGGCTGCCATTGGAGATGTGCAAAGTGTGCTTTTGGCTATGCAGAAGAACTTGGAGTGCCCAATATGGTATGTCAGGAGAATAATCTGGACTTCATACTATGCAGTGAATTATGACACATTGTTTATTAACTTTTTTTTCTTGTATTCAAACATTACTTACTCTACGCACAGCCAGAAAAACACACAGAATAGTTGGGGCCATTTGGATAATGAATATTTGGGTTTTGTGAGGTCCAAGCATTCCGTATCTCAGAGAGCTTATTGAGAAAATATTTGCATCTGCTCGGATCTAAGCATGAAGAGTTAAAAACAGCACCTGGATACATGCAACAAACGTGTTCTAACAAATCCTGCCTTTATTAACGAGGAAGCATGAACCTCCCTTAACTATTCAGTAGTGGGGGAAAAAAACTGGCACTGGCTGGATCCAAGTGCTGCTTGTGAGAGAGCCTGGATCCAGCCTGTTTGTCTCTACACAAGGTACATAGTCCTTTAAAACAAGCAGGATGTTAAAATGTTAAGGGTCAGAGTTAAAGCCAGGAAATTCAGAATTCTTGATGAACTTAGGACAGACTCTTAATTTCTAAGAACCACATATGTGGTAGATTTTGCATTTAATAGCAAACAGTTCAGGGATGAAAGGTCTGAGTTGAGTTTTAAACAAGCTTAACATCTCGCTTTTGCCCCAGTGACTAGAAAATGAGGTGGCCTAACTGCAGTGGACATGTTATAGTATAATCTCTTCCATTGTAAAACCACAGTGTAGAAGACTCTATATTCTTTTAGAGTAACAGCCGTGTTAGTCTGTATTCGCAAAAAGAAAAGGAGTACTTGTGGCACCTTAGAGACTAACCAATTTATTTGAGCATGAACTTTCGTGAGCTACAGCTCACTTCATCGGATGCATACCGTGGAAACTTTATGATGACTCAAGTGTCACTGTACTGCCTCTTCTGGAGCATTTAGGGTGTAATAATCCTGGTGCTTCTTTGGTAAATATCTGAATCACTGCATGATTTGTTATGACAATAAATAGCGAACCATTTGAGAGCGGCAAATATTAAAAGGTCATAATTGCTCAGAGAGAAAATATAATCCAACACAGTTGTCAAGGTTTTGCTTTCAGGTTTGCCTGGTGCTCATTTTCTACCCTGTTCTGTTCTCCATATGTGTATGGAGCTCCTTAAATGACGGTAACAAAAAGGAGTCTGGTGGCACCTTAAAGACTAACAGATTTATTTGGGCATAAGCTTTCGTGGGTAAAAAACCACTTCTTCAGATGCAACAGTACAAATGACAGTAGAATATCTCGTCTGAGGGGAGAGTTTTGCCCAGTGCAATCACCTACTCATTGATGGGAGAACTCTGAGAGGCAACATGGATTTGATTCTTAAAGCGAGCAGCATATTTGCTAGATAATAAGCCATGGAAAAATGCATAGTCTAACTTAAGAACCACTAAGGCAGAGAAACAGTAGATGGCAATCCTAAAAAATACTTCTGGGATTTTACAAAACTTACTAAGCTCTCATGGTGGTAATTATAAAGTGAGCAAAAAGCTATGGATACTGTGGAAGTTGGGTCCATTTATTTTGCATTTTCATGAGAATCTGAGTCATAAAAGTGTAATGTTCTTTCTTTATTACTCTAGCAAATAATCAATTTTAAAAGTTAGGAGACTCATAAAAATTAAGGATGCGGGAATGAGAGTTAATGCTGATGCTGCTTTTTTTACTACTATTGCTGTAGATTTTGCTATTACCAATTATTATTTAGACTCTTTTGCAGCAGAAACTGCTTTATTTGCTTTGACCAAGTAAAAGTCATTTTGATGTAGCCTTTTAATTGGAGTCATTGTGGTACTTGGCAAAGTTTATATAGTATGTTATTCTTCTCTACATTATTCACTGAGTTCATTGAGCTGAAATCCATTTCTGTGGCAGCTGTTGAAAGAAGAATGGTAGCAGTGAACAGAAAATACTTAGCCTGTTCTTACATGCTGCTAATTTCTGAGATTCTGGGATTCTGAATGATCTGAACTCCTGATGTGGATACAAGAACTGTGAAGCCCTTAAGGCTTTCGCAACATGACTCGGCCTGCTAACACCATGCTTGCCTAGGTGTAGGACATTTTATCTAAATAAAGGGAAATTTTTCCACATGTTGAAGGTAGGTTGTACTTGCTGACTTTAAGATGGCTAAAGCCTGGAAACGGTTCAAGTAAATCCCTTAGGAGCGTGTCTCAAAGCCACAACAACAAAGGATTCAGGATCAAAAGTGAGTTAAAGTTTTGAAGCCAGTCCTGTCTTAAGAACAGCTGAAAGAGTTAAAATGATTAAAGCCAAGTTATTTACTGAATGTTGCTTTCTGCACCAGGTGGATTTTGCTACTGTAATTCCCTACTCCATGTATTTCTTTTATTTTTGTACTGAGGCTAGAGCAGATTTGACTATTTTGACCTTGTCTGCCCATGCTCACAAGAAATGTATGATTCCAGCCAGTGTGCCATAACTTAGTTTTGAAAGGTAGCGGAAATGGAATTTAACTGTTATGCTAAAGATCACAGTGTGGCAAAGGACTGTCCCCAGTGGAATCGTTTTTCTAATCCCTTTCTGATTTTCTTTTGCTCTTACTCCTTTCCCTCTGTCCTGCTTAGAAACTTATTTCATATCTTCCCTCTAGCGATGGTTGCTTATGTGTGGGATTGGGGGATGGAAAAGGTGGGTTGGTGGTAGGACATCTTTGAAGTCCTTACTTCCTATTAAAACATAGTATGTACTGGATTTTTGGATGGAAAATGAGGGGCTTAGTAATATCATTCACTGATTGGGCAGGTCCTGTCTTTATGAGCCTTCACCAATCCAAAGGTGGGTGTGTGAATGTTCTTTATGAAACATGTCATCCTGAAAAATAAGATGCTGAACACAGTGCAATGAGCCATTTTAGTAAAAGATGTGGCAGAGGAGGAAATGTCTCTCTTAGCCTGTTAGTCAGTGTTTGCAAGACAAACTACAAGAATGGTTTCAATCCTGTTTTGTTTGTTTTGTTTTTTAAAATTATTATTTTATGTTGGAATTTTCCTGTGTTCTGAGTTTGTTTGCAGGATGTCCGCCTGTTTTGGGTTATAATTACTGTGCTGGAATGTAATTATTCCAGATCTGTGGTATTAGATGAGGATGTGGTACCCTAGCTAGAACTTGCTTTCCAATAACATTGATTTCTGCTCTATGTGCTGTATCTCAAAAAGCAGTAGGGTTGTATCCAAGCAGGGATTGTCTGTTTGCTTCAGAGCTTTGAGTTAATCTAGTCAAGACATGAGAACCATCATAATCATAAAAAGAAAAGGGGGACTTGTGGCACCTTAGAGACTAACAAATTTATTTGAGCCATAAGGTTTCGTGAGCTACAGCTCACTTCGTCGGATGCATTCAGTGGAAAATACAGTGGGCGATTTTATATACCCAGAGAACATGAAACAATGGCTGTTACCATCACTCTCATTACAGTGTGTATGGTAACAGCCATTGTTTCATGTTCTCTGGGTATATAAAATCGCCCCACTGTATTTTCCACTGAATGCATCCGACGATTTTATATACCCAGAGAACATGAAACAATGGCTGTTACCATATACACTGTAACGAGAGTGATGGTAACAGCCATTGTTTCATGTTCTCTGGGTATATAAAATCGCCCCACTGTATTTTCCACTGAATGCATCCGACGAAGTGAGCTGTAGCTCACGAAAGCTTATGCTCAAATAAATTTGTTAGTCTCTAAGGTGCCACAAGTCCTCCTTTTCCTTTTGCGGATACAGACTAACACGGCTGCTACTCTAAAACCTATCATAATCATAGTGCACTTTTTGAGGAGTTTCCAGCATGGTGCAGTCTCTATTAATTAAAGTTGTGCAACTGGACTATTCAGTGCACAGTTTAGGAGTGCTTCTATGTTCCTCACAAACTCTAAGTAGCATCTGCAAGTCACATGTTCTAGGAGATTGGGTCTCATCTCAGCAGGCTAGAGGAATGCTGTCTAATTGGGAATGAAGCTGTTGGCCCTCTGGAAACTACAACCAGTATGGAATGTGGCAACCCATCTCCCCAGCAACATGAGCTACCGCAAAAACATCAAACTTGTCTTCTGCTCTTTTCAGAGGCTCACCATATACTACCATCTCAATTCAAGGACTCAGTCCTAAATGGTTTGAGTCCAGGATATTTAAAAGATCCCTAAAACTCTAGGACGAGGACTACAGATGAAAGCGCTGCTTCTCTGGTTCAATGGAACTATCCAGAGCAAAGATAAAGGTCATTTGTACAGGAGACAGAACTTTCACAGGGGGCTTTATCCAAGACTGGAACAGACTCCCACAGGAACTAAGAACAACCACAGCCATCTCCACCTTCTGCTCTAAATGCAGTGTTCACATCTTTGACCTTGCTTTTGCTAATGTCAATACACAGCACAATGTACTTACATTCAATTGATATAAATAAATAATTTTTAAAAATAGAATAAACCACTCCACACACACAGTTTCCCCTTGGGAGAAAAAGATAATCACACCTGACAGATGCTAGTCATATCACTTGGACTTCTGGAAAATGCTCATATTGCAGTGATGGGGGCCACATAACAACCTGAGTAGAATAGAATTGGTATAGGGAAGGCTTGTATTCCCAGTGTTCCACTCTGACCCCTTGTGGAAAGAGGTTTCAGAGTAACAGCCGTGTTAGCCTGTATTCGCAAAAAGAAAAGGAGTACTTGTGGCACCTTAGAGACTAACCAATTTATTTGGAGTGGAAGAGGACATCTTTTGTAGCTGCAAAACAGCTTGTCCCTTGCCATGCTGAACTGGCATCTCCAGAAAGCATACCTTTTAGGTAGAGAGGAAGAAAGAAAGAAATTGCTTAGAAAAACTAATATTGTGCAATAGGCTGCACAACTGGAAAACTCGGCCACCTTGCCTGGTGCCCAAACAAAAATTATGTTGAATATTCTGCTTTTGTTGGCAAAAATTATGTATTTTTTTTCTAGTTCAATTAATTTTTTGCCTTTCTATCTTTATTTTTGTTGTATTGTCTTTTCAAATGTATAACTGTAAATATTTTTTTTCCTCTTCCAGTTTGGAGTTGATAAAAGAGCCAGTCTCAACAAAATGTGACCATATATTCTGCAGGTGGGCCTCCAAACTTCTTCAGCACATAATGCTCTCTGAGCATACTCTCTCCTATCAATGCTAATGGAGTAGGCTACTTCATAAATTAATGATTAGCTATTTCAAGAGAAGAAAAGCCTTTCCAACTGAGAACTAGTTGCAGCTTCGTAGACCATTTCAGAAACAATTGGCTCAATTTGGTTTAAACTCTGTAGTAATAATGTAGGTACTCAGCTTGACAATGACAGATTTGTACAGATATGAGATTATCCCAGCAAAGTGAAACCTATCAAAATGGGTGCAGCTTTTTAGAAAAAACTATTTCTTCCGTTAAAATGTATTACCAGCATGATTTTTCCTCTTTCTTTTAATAGATTCTGTATGTTTAAACTTCTCAGCAAAAAGAAAAAAGGCCCAGCACAGTGTCCACTGTGTAAGACTGAGGTTACCAAAAGGTAATGTACTCTGGGGACCATGGCGTTGGAGAGAGAGAGAGAGAGAGCAGATCCTGTTTTATGCAAATGTCTTCACCAATAAGGAACAAAAAATTGAAAGAGTAGAAAAATAGGAAGAATTGTCCCTTAGCTTTTTCTGTGACCATCTCCAAAACAGCTGTATGGTTCAGAATCTACTCTTAGGAAATGTTTGTGCTGTAAAATATCTCAGATTTCACAATTGTTTAACCATCACAGGCAGTTTCTGTGCTAAAGCTGTGTTAGAATAATTAAGTATAAAATTATAAGGATAATGTGTACCACCTCTTGGTTTATTCTGAAGTGAATAATACTTTAATTATAGTAATAATGGCTTGGGGGAGCCTCTGCTCCTTGGAAACCGTGCATAGCACTGCCTCATTTTCCACATACCCAGTTGCATCCCCCTCCTACTTAGCTCAGATTCCCAGGGAACTAATGGTAACTTACCCATGCCTTCATCTTTGACACACATCTGTTGTTTTTGTTTCAGAAGTCTTCAGGAAAATCCAAGATTTAAGCAGCTAATTGAAGGGCTACTGGAAACTATCCATGCTTTTGAACTTGACACTGGAATCAAGTGTAGGTATTGCTTGTCTCAAAGGGCCTGCACTGATATGGTAAACTTTTGGGCATTTGTGTCAAAATTATATGTCCAATGCCAAAGTCACTATGCAGAACTCCAAGGGGTGGGTATTTCAGAAGTGTTTCATTATTTAGGGCCGTAAGTTGTAAAGAAAGTCACTCGGGCACTTCTGAAAATCTCACCCCAGGACTTTGAGGACTGTTCTGTGTGTGGAATGACTGCGGTATCTGACCATATTTTCAGTGTTCATCTGAGATATGTTTGTACTTGTGTTAGCTAATTCTGTAACCATGTCTAAAGTCTTATCCTGCTTCCTCTCTTTCTGATGCCCCCAACTCCTCTTACTGTGTCTTTGCTTTCTTCTATTCATTTTTTTAACTAAACTGTGATATAATGAATTTTTAGCCTAATGAGACTGAATTGTGAATCACTGCAATAATTACATTTAAATGTACACTCTCAGTCATGTTGTTCTGATATGAAACGATCCGTTCTAGCACACGGGAACTGGTAGACTTTTAGATACATATTTTTGTTCATATTTTGGAATAGGACTTTCTTATGGGAAGGTGTTTTGATATATGGAGTTGGACAATTCCTCTCAGGTTTTTTAATTGTTTTGTGTTGCTTTAAAATTACTAGTGTTAGGCCCTGATCCTGCAAGCTGATCCATGTGGTCATATCGATTTGCCTGGGCTATTGGTTTTTAAGAATGGGGCTTCAGTAAATTAGTTGTAAGGAATTTCTCATGAATCTAGGTGAGGGGTAGTTTTGTAGTTTAAAATTAATACTAATAATTTGTTCACTGCTAGTCTTAAAATCAATAACTTTCTTTTCTGGGGCTTGGAGCATTATGTACAAGATACAATTGTACATACAGGACTTCTGTTACTGTTGCACATGATGTATTAGTGTCCAGTTCATGGATATTTAATGGTTATGGTGGAAGAAAGTTTACATAAGTATGGCCATACTGGGATCTCTCTCCTGCCATCCATCTCCATCCGCTGACAAACAGAGGCTAGGGACACCTTTCCTTACCCATCCTGGCTAATAGCCATTAATGGACTTAACCTCCATGAATTTATCCAGTTCTCTTTTAAACCCTGTTATAGTCCTACTCTTCACAACCTCCTCAGGCAAGGAGTTCCACAGGTTGACTGTGTGTTAAGTGAAGAAGAACTTCCTTTTATTTGTTTTAAACCTGCTACTCACTAATTTCATTTGATGCCCCCTAGTTCTTATTATTATGGGAACAAGTAAATAACTTTTCCTTATTCACTTTCTCCACGCTACTCATGATTTTATATACCTCTATCATATCCCCCCCTCGTCTCCTCTTTTCCAAGCTGAAAAGTCCTAGCCTGTTTAATCTCTCCTCATATGGGACCTGTTCCAAACCCCTAATCATTTTAGTTGCCCTTTTCTGAACCTTTTCCAATGCCAGTATATCTTTTTTGAGATGAGGGGACCACATCTGTACGCAGTATTCAAGATGTGGGTGTACCATGGATTTATATAAGGGCAATAAGATAATCTCCATCTTATTCTCTCTCCCTTTTTTAATGATTCCTAACATCCTGTTTGCTTTTTGACTGCCACTGCACACTGCGTGGACGTCTTTAGAGAACTATCCACAATGACTCCAAGATCTTTCTCCTGATTAGTTGTAGCTAAATTAGCCCCTATCATATTGTATGAATAGTTGGGGTTATTTTTTCCAGTGTGCATTACTTTACGTGTATGTTTCCTAATATTTTTCTTCTATCATTTCTCAGTTTTAAACAGTCAGGATTTTTCTAAAAAACCTGTAGAAACCAATTCTACTGGGCTCCTGGGGAAGGAAGGTTCCATCATCCAAAGTAAGGGCTACAGAAACAGACAAAAAAGAATTAAAGAACAAGAGCAAGAAAGTCCTACCTTGGTAATTTTTCTCTTCTTTTTATTCTTAATCTCTCCTGCATCTGGAATATCTTCTGATGGCTAATGATTTAGGAATGCAACTCTGAGTTAATTTAAATGAGCCAAAATCCTTATATTGTGTTGGTTTTTAAATGACTATTTGACTGAAATAACTCTCCTTAAAGATGTTGCTTGAATAAAAGGGCTTCATTACTTTTTAATATGCAAGGTTGTAATATATATTAATTGTTGCTGAAATTACTGCTATGAGGTTTTTTCAACTAATGTATAATGGTGAATCCTAAATGAATAACTATTAAAAGGACATTGCAGACTTAAAAAAAAACTATAAAAGAAAATTACTTGACATTGTAATAGCCCGTAATAATCTTGAAAAATAAAAACTTTTCAAATGTTGCCTTTCCACTTCAGTGTATGTCCTGTGAGAGCTGACAGTAGCATGAGCTTCTGTTGGATATTTTTTCTACTCCTGTGCAACTGGTGATGTTGGGGGAAGAACTGATTTTTGCAGCAGAGCTTTAAAAAAAAACCTTGGTTAGTTTACAGTCTACCTAGCCACTGTTTAATTTTTTGGTAGTAAAGTAGTGAATTTGAAGAAAATATTCTTGGCTATTTATAATCAAAGATATTTCCCAAATGGGTGGTAATTTTTTTGAGCCTAAGCTCGTTCCCAGGACCCATTAGGACGCTTGTCTGATCTGCCAAATATTGAATAAAATCCTATGCTAAATGTGGCAGAACTATAACAGAAATGCTTTGAAATGTTAAATGAGTAAAAATTACATTTCTGCTTCTACACCGGAAGAATGTTTGTTAATTGCAGAATGCCTCTCAAATAAATTGGGTAAAGCCACTCTCATGAACTGCACGTTAAAGTTCTGTACAGAGTCTCCAGATACAAACATTCTCCCTTATGCTCCATAACACATCTGACCGTCCTACAGATTATATAATTCAGCCTGACGGTCTTACTTTTGTTTTTTGCAGTAACTACTTCCTCTGTACTCTTTTATTGGCAGGAAGCTAATGCTGGTGCCCAGGTTGCAGACAACATGGTCAGGAGAAGTTCCCTCAGAAACAAAAGGCAGAAATGTGAATCTGGTAAAGCAGTGTACATTGAATTTGGTAAGAACCCCTGAGTGTAAATGTACTAATCTAAAGCATAATAATGCTTGTATAGCACCTTTTGCCTGTGCATTGCAAAGTGTTTTACAAGCAGTTCTCTCTGTTTCATAACCCAAGAACAAGGGGACATTTTAATTGTATTGGGTGGGAAATTCAAAGGTGATTAAATGCTTTTTCAAACAATGCGTAATTAAAATATGAAACTCACTGCCATAGGCAGTTTGTGAGGCCAGGAACTTAACAAGATTCAAAAAGGGATTGGGTAGTTATATGTATATCAAGAATATCCAGACTTGTTAAAAATGATTATGGTAATTAAACCTTGTGCTTCAAGGTTTAGGCCAATCTCTAAGTGCTAGAGATCAGGATGAGACCTAATGTTGGGGGCAGATTATCCCACATCTGCCTACTGTGGGGTTTTGACACCTTCCGCTAAAGCAGCTGGCACTGTCCACTGTCAGAAACAAGATACTGGACTAGGTGGAGTTCAGGTCTGATTCCATATAACAGTTCCTGTGTTCCTAATTAATTTAGACTTGCACCATCCTTGGGAGTGCAGAATTCTCCACTTATAAAAAGGAAATAAACTGAGCCACAGAAGCCTGGGCTGGGATTAGAATATAGCCAGAGCTCCCAACTTAGTCTCATGCTTTAGACACTAGCCAATGCCTTCTGTATTGGATAAAAAATTAGAAACTCCAATCAGAACTTTTCTTTCACTAGCTGGCTCTGTATAAAAAGTTTTAGTACATTGTTTTGTGCTGGGGGCAACAATGTATCTGCACAGAGAAATTAGACTCGGCATAAATTGCTGGCATGATCAAGGTGGAGTTCACATAGCACAAGCTGAAAGAACTTAACCGTGAAAAAGACCAGGGTATAAGTGCCTGTGTGAATACAGCACATTGAAACAATGGCAAATCCTGGTTTGCTTTTTGAATTTTTTCAACCAGAGTGCTAATCGCTGATTTGATTTTTTTCCCAGGATCTGATTCTTCTGAAGATCTTTTTAAAAAAGCAGGTGGTTGTGGGTAAGTAAAAGAGAACAATACTTGGAATGTTGTTGGTATTTTCTAGTTTAGCTCATTTAACCCCTTCCTGTTGGGTTTTGGAGGATCAGATGTGCTGCAGTGCTGTCAGGAGGGACCTACCGCATTTAGCGATGCTAGGCACCTTTGACGGATTTTTCCAAATAGACAGCAATGCTGTAGTAAACATTATTCACAAAACATGTCTGAAGACATGTTTACAGTTAAATCCCATTTCTACCCACATTCTGCACTCCCTTGACAGCTAACAGTAGTGTCCCAGGATTCACATCCATAAGTCGTTATGGAAAATATTATGTTTTTCATTCCTTCATACATTTCCAGATACATTGGTTTTTCCACACTTTCAAAAGGAAAGCCATTCCTAGGCTTCCAATTTCTTCAGAGTAGCCTCCTTGGTTGGATGTATATGATCCCAGATAATTTAATTCATCTACTCCCTCTACAGCTTGACCATTAATCGTAATGTCCATTTGTATCATGTTGTTATTGATCATGGCAACATACAAGCATTTCATTTTTGCCACATTCAGGAATAGTCCTGATTACATGTTTTTACAGGCTCCATTATTCATTGCATTGTGCGCGTGGTTGCAGCAAAAAGTGTCATGTCAACATCAGCATATCTGAAGTCAGTTAAGAAGTGTCCACCAATAGAACCTCAGCTCCTTCCACTTTCAAAACCTTCCAAAGCTTGAATTGTAATAAATTTTGTGAACATGTTGAAAAGACTAGAGGGCAAAATTCACCCTAGTCTCACACCCAGCTCAAAGGAAAACCAATTGCTGCTGTTCACGCCATGTTCTGTTGTTGACAGAAGAGACTTGCAATGAGTTCAGTTCGATGCTTTGGAGTCTCCATGTCTGCCTGTATCCTCCGCTGATGGTTATGTCCGATGGTATCACGTAACCAATGGGTGTTTATACTCCTTGTTTTCAGTTATATGGATATTTGCAAATTTGATCATCTGTGTCTCATTCCTCTCTGAAATCACATAGTTGTGGTGGTAGTTCTGCTCCTATCGTACTTCATGGTATCCTGAATTATGTAGAGTAGCACTTTGCTCATGTGCGATATCAGGGAGCTGGTACAACAGTTACTGCATTCTGTTATATCCCTGTTCTTTGGTAAGGGCAGAAAGATTCCCTTTGTCCACTTGTCCAGCCAGTTTTTAGTCATCCATACATCATTGCAGATTTTCCATATGAGATCAAAACTGTGGACACGAATCGCTTTTAGCAATTCTGCTGATATGTTATTCACCCATGGTGCTTTCCTAGGCTTAATTTTCATAATAACACACCCCGCTTCCTCTCTCAGGATTTATGGCTTCAGCTCTGTATTCTCTTCTCTGCTGCCATGTGTAGTACATGGTTCTGATGAAGGATACAGATTGCCACAGTAATCACTCCACTTGCATTTGATATTGTAATCTTCAGTAAGAACTCTATCATCGTAATCTTTTATTATGGTTGGTCATGGGGAAAACTTTTTAGTAAGGAGACTGACCACTGGGAGAATAGCTTTTTGCAATATTACTGCCTTTATAATTCTCAAGTTCCTTGCATTTTGCCCTATTGTGTTTACTCTTGCCATAAGAACATAAGAATGACCATACTGGGTCAGACCAATGGTTCATCTAGCCCAGTGTCCTGTCTTCCAGCAGTGACCAATGCCGGATGTTTCAAGAACGAACAGAACAAGTCAATTATCAAGTTCTATAACTCCTGTCCTCCAGTCGCAGCATCTGGCAGTCTCGTCTTGTCTGCCTTGAATCCATCTGCTCAATTCCTTTTATTTTCTCCTGCACTCTTCAGTCTTCACGCCTCTCTTTCACTCTGCATTGTGTTTTTGCCAGCTTGAACACCTTTTCCATTAGCTGTAGTGCCATCTGACCCTGGCTTTTTGGAATGTGTGGTTTGGGGGCTTTGAGCATGATAGTTTTCATTTTATTCCAGAGTTTATTCAGGTTGTTCTCCTCTTTCACCTGTGACAACGACTCAGGTGCATTCTTTACAGAAGTCATGTAGTTTTTGTTGATTTTGGACAGGTCCAGATGCAGTGGACCTGCCAAACATGTTATCCTAAGTTTTAATTTTATGTTTGAGGCAAACAGTTGATAGCCTGACTCACAATCTGCACTCAGGAAAATCTTTGTCCATTGAATGCTTGTTCTCCAATGTCCATGTATCGTTACATCGGTGATTTGGATCTTTGTCACACTGTCAGATGACCTCCATGTCTATAAACGTCTAGGATGTTGGGTGAAGATTATGATTGTAATGACTAGATGATTAAACAGCAGAATTCAACTAAACACTTTCCTCTCTCATTTTGTAAACCCAGATCATTGTTTCCCCTTACTACTTTGAGAGCTTACAGCTCCAACTTTCTCATTCAGGTCTCCAGTTACAAGGGTGATATCTTTACTTGGTGTTTCAATGAGTGTCTTTTCAAACCGTTCATAGAACTCATCAATTGCATTGTCATCAGCTGCTGTTGTAGGGACATAAACCTATATGATCAACATTAACTGGCTTATCTCAAAGGCAAATTGTGATGATTCTGTTGCTGACTAGATTATGTCCAAGTACGTACTTGGAGGTTTCCTTGGATAAGATAAATGTAATCACTTTTTCTCTCACTTTCACAGAGCCTGCATAGTACATGGCATACCCATCCATCGTCATGAAATGGCCCCTGCCATTCCATCACAGCTCTGAGATTTCACATATTTCTATCTTGCATCTTTCCAATTCTTTGGTCACAATGGCAAGCTTCCCTTCCTACACAATCCTCATGTTCTAGGTTTCTATTCTGATGATTCATTTATGAAGGTTCGGGTCATTCTTTTCCTTGGTGCAAACATCAGGTACTGTATTTTCCAAAGGATTTGGTACAGCACCATCATAACCACAACAGTTCGTTTTCTCGCTCCCCCCCCCCCCATATGAGATAGTGTAAAATCAGGTACAAGGGGGAAAAAGACTTCAGAAAGGGTTACCCACACTCCGAGGGGATCTGGGTTGGATGAGAATGAATCCTGAAAGATGATGTCTTCAGAGGAGCAGAAATAATAATTACCTGGTAAATAATCTTTGTTTGCTATGGGGTATAAAATAGTATTTTCTGATTATGTCCAAGCACTATTGCACTTGTGACTACATGGATTTTCTTTTTCATAATCCTTCCCAACAGAATGGGACACACAAAATTATTTCAGACTCCACCTCAAAAAGGAGAACGGGAGGAAGAAATAAAGTATGCTGAGAAGGAAAGTGAAAGTCCATACAACATGTGGCCTAGCACGTCAGATGCAGGAGAAATACTCTCATCGGATATCTTAGGTATGTGTGATATTTTTGTGACAGATAGTGCTTATGGACAGGAAGGAAGTTTGAAATTAGAGTATTAATTTTGGCTTCCTATAAATTAAAACTTTCATTTTCATGTTTAGGTAATATGCACACTCAGTACTGTACTGAATTCATTTTTCTTGTTGACTTTGGCTAGAGTGTGTGTAGTTTTGAGGCTAACTGTTTACAGATTAGACACACAAAAATGTTAGACATTTGGTTGTCTGTATCAGACTCAGATATTTAACTGTCTGTGTGCATGGAAACAGAAAAATGAACTCGTTTAAAGGGCAAAACAAATTCATCTCTGCATGGGTTCCTATATCACCCTCATCATGTTAGTATCTGAGTGCCTTCCGTTAGTGCATTAAGCATCATGGTGAACACATGCCACGTGGTTCAGTGTTTCTCCCATCCAATCCCCATATGGAGAATAGTGTGTGCAGTGAACTATATTGGTAGGATTTTGTTTTTGTTTTTAAATTAAAGAACACAAGTTGAAAAAGTACATCTTGCACTTGGAGTGGAAAGTGGTGAGGTTTGTGATGGTCTGTAGTTCCTGTGGGAGCTCATTCCACAATCTCATTTCACGTCTCTGCCTCCTGCACAGACGAGCGTTATCCTTATGGGAAAAGTTCCATTTTGCAGCAGAGTAGTCTACCAGAATTCTCATCCTAGAGCTTTAGTCATCTTTTAGGTGTCCTGTGCTCAAGCCATAGAGCACCTTGAAGATAAGGACAGAGACACTGAACTTAATTCAATTCAGAGAAATTTCAGGAGCTGAAGGGGTTAATGAGGCTCTTTCATGACTGTATAATCAAACTACTCATAAGGAGTTCTGCCTTTCTTTTGCTGGTGAACTTTCTGTTAGTTCCAGATATTCAAACAAAGTCTGCTTTTGTAACTTACTCATACTGGTTTTCGTAATTATATTTCTAAAAATGTGTTGAAAGACTGGCAATTGAAAGACTTATTGTAGTTTAAATGGAATAACATTGTATAGAATAGACATTAAAACTTGATAACATGCCCACCTAAAAATGCAGAAAAATGAATGACTTGGTGTTAATTAGCCTTTGAAGATCAGGGAATAGAATAGTGTAGAGGGAGTAACAAAAACTCTGAAATTAAGTATCCTGGAAAAATGAGAGATGAGCTAGGTCTGGAATATCTTTTGTTTAGTTATCTAGTGAGTCTGGTAGTTGTACCTGAGTGTTCATGTAGGTAGGTTTTTTAAGCTATAACTAGTTTTTATTAATAAAATTAAAATTCCGTGTATTTGCAAACAAAATATTAGCTGTTAAGCACTTCATTATTCCTGTGTACACAAACCCTGAGGTGCTTAACAGCTTGCAAGTCTTATGTATTTTCAGGTGAATGTGGTGTCTCAGAGGAAGACAGCAAAGGCACTTGGAATGGCATCGAAGACTTCGAGGCTGCTCAAGTGAATGTGGCTGAGGGTCATTTAAAAGAGAGCCAGGGCATTTCTGCTTCAAACTCACAGGCAGAACAGCGTGACAGAACAGGCAATGCCAGCTCTTTACTGAATGAGGACACAAGTTTATTCCACAGTGCAGAAGAAATGGATGCTGGGGAAACTCCATTTAGTAGTGAAAACAAAGAGTCTGGCTTAGCGCACAGCTCAGAAAACCAATTAGATAAAAGCAAGAAGTCAGGTAATGGTGTCCAGCATACAGAAGCTGTAGAAACATGTCAACCTGAGAGTAACTCCCTGCATGAAAGGGAACCTGCTTTGGAGAGTCTATTGCAGCCCAAGACTCTTCACGGCAATCCTTTGAGTCAAGTTTCTGGGAAAAGACTGAAGAGAAGCATTCAAAAAGTCAACGAGTGGTTTTCTAAAAGCAATGAGATGCTCTCTTCTGGTTCCTCCCAGGATGCTCCTGCTGGGGCATCTGACACACAAGATGGAGATTCATATTTATCAGACAGAGAGTCCTGTATTTCAGAGAAGACTGACCTGATGGTAAACTGCACAGAAGTTGTGGTGGGATGTGAAAATGATAGGAATTTGTCAAAATCAACTGTGCATAACATAGAAGATAAAATATTTGGGAAAACGTATAAAAGAGAGAGAAAGTCAAACCCTCTTGTCCACACGAGAGAGATGCCACTGACTCCAAAAGTGGAAGATGTTACTACTGATATGAAACCCTCAAGTAATTCCAGAACAAGTAAATTAAAACGGAAAAGAAAGACTGCCTCTGATCTCCAACCTGCGGACTTCATCAAGAAGAGAGATGAAAAGGATCTAAAGAAGCACTCTGAGGGTGTTAATCAGTGCATTGTTGGTAGAAATGTTAGAAGGAAAAAAGGTGGTGAAGGTTCCACTGTTGTTAATGAGAGTCCCATGGATGTGAAAAATGGGGACGATATATCAGCAGAACTTTCCCTCCGAGAGGGGGAATCCATATTGAAAAATGATACTGAGAAAGTAACTTGCAACAGCACTGATGGAAAGCTGGCTCAGGATACCCGTGACCGAAAGAATACTAAAAAAATGAGAAGCTCATTAACGAAAAGAAGCAGACATTCAGCTAGGCCCGTGTGTGCTCTGCAGCTGGTAGTGGATAGAAACTCAAGTTGCCCTGATCAGACTGAGCTGCAGATTGATAGTTACCCAAGTAGTGAAGAGCCAAAAAAAGTTGATTCAGAAAATAAACGAGTCAGACGCAGCAGGAGGCTTCAGTTACTGACTGAAAAAATGACAAAAGAAACCAGGAGAAGAAGTGAGCCAAACGAGAGAGCAAGAAAGCATGCCAGTGAAAGCAAAGATTCCTCCTCTGGATTGCAGATGAATGTGTTGGTCCATGTCCCTGAATGCAAAGACCCTGATGAGCAGCAGGATGTACTGAACCATAGCATACCTCTGTCAGACACTGATCTGAAGGGTAATGCCTTGGAAGTAGATAAAACACCCCCTAATCCTGAAAATTGTTCTGATGGGATGCAAACTGGAAAAGGCCTTTTGTATGACGAAATATCAGTGAAGGATTTAAATGCTTGTTCTGTTGTGCCTGATACAGATTCTCAAGATAACGAAAATCAAGGAAGCCATTCACTTCTGCAGCCTCATTCCACAAATGTGGATCAAGCTGCCTGCCTAGTGCAGAATTTGTCTGAGAATAATCAGTGTGCTGCATTCGAGCCCAAGAACAGAGAGTTGTGTGCGTGTTCATCCAAGACTAATAGACATTGCACAGAAAATGACTTGGAAAGTTTCAGAAACTCAAAGTCACATGAAGCTAAAATCATTTCAGAGTTGAACACAGAAACTGAAGACAGTGAGCTAGAAACACAGTACTTCCGAAATATGTTCAGACATTCAAAAAGACTGTCATTTACCCTTCATCCTAGTCCAGTGAAGGAATCTGTGACTGAAAGCACTGCTTCTGAAACTCTAAGGAAATCAGGTGCTAGCAGTGTAGAATATAGGCATAACAATAGTGACTTAAAAAATGAACCTCCATATGCTAAAAAAACCTTGGGCCTGGATGAGGTTTGTGAGAGAGATGAGCCTAAAACATGTGAATCTGCTAAAGGTATTTCTGGGCGTAGTCCAGGAATTCACTTTTCCAGGGACACCGAATGTGGACATGTTAGTGACGATGGCAAGAATATTTCACAAGTTCCAGATCAAGTGCAGTTATTCTCACCACCAAGAGCAGCCACTGCCAAGATTAAGAGTAGGAGCAGGAGCAGACTGCAAAAACGAAGGCAACCAAAGGAAAAGAGAATTTCACCTGAAATGGTGATAGAAAGTCAATTAAGTCAGAACAAAAGTAACGGAAGCCTAGGTGACCAGAGAAATATAGAAGAGCGAATTTCCCAAAGAACTGATTTAAGCACAATTAATGAAACAGGAAGCAATCAAGGAGTAAAAGCTGAAGAAGCTGAAAACAAAGGGCCAGTATTAAATTTTCAGCCCAAGCCAGTGCTGGTATATCCTGTAGTTTGTCAACAAAGCCCTGCTGAATTTAGCTGCAAAGTAATTGAAAAGAACGGTTATGAAGGGGAATGCAAACAAGTAAAGAGTGATAAAGAACAAGTATCCCAAATTGCCAGCATAGGTGTGCCTGAGTGCTTAATTTCAGAGGAGGCTCTGGAACAGCCCACTGAAGGTACTAGTGGTTTTCCATTGCTGTCTGAGACCCCTGATGGCTTATTGTGCTCTGCTGATGACATTAAAGAGAACATAAGCATTTGTGAAATTGATAGGAAAGAAATTTCTGCGGTATTTGTTAAAACAGGTGAGAGAGCCTCGTTAAGAGAACTGGACAGTGGCAGCAGTAGTTCTAAGTCTAGGTCTCAAAACTTTGTTCGGGAACCCAGAAGACCAGCCTGGAAATTGCAGTCCTCCGAGGAGGATTCTAGTGAAGATGAAGAACTACCTTGCTTTCAGGCATTAATATTTGGCAAATTAGTAAGCACACCATTGCAGCCTACAGAACAGATCATGTCTACAGTAGAGTCTTC
Source organism: Lepidochelys kempii (assembly GCF_965140285.1). Lineage (NCBI taxonomy): Eukaryota > Metazoa > Chordata > Testudines > Cheloniidae > Lepidochelys > Lepidochelys kempii. The sequence goes on along the minus strand of NC_136406.1, from coordinate 18,160,844 downwards.
ATCACCGGAAGAGATTCTAGCATTGCTGAACAGTAGCAGTGGCAATAATAAAGCTGTACAGAAATCGCCTGGAGTCATCTTGAGAGATACATGTGTTTCTCCAAGCCAAGAGTCAGAATGCTCAGTTAACTTATTTTCTTCCCAGTCCAACATGTCAGAAGATTCAACCAATAGACTACAAGAGCTGAAGAAGCCCATAACACTAGCTTCTTGTTCCAAAGAAATGAGCAGTTTCAGTGGAAGCAGAGAAGCTAGTCCAAATGGTAATGAAGAGCTGACAGGAAGAAAAACTGATTTGGAAGATGGACACCAACGAGACCAGAATGTGCAACCAAATTTAGGTACAAAGTAAGATATCCTTGCTCCAATTTATTATTTGTATTACTGGATACTTAGGAGTCCCATTGTGTCAGGCGCTGTACAAACACAGAACAAAAAGACAGTCCCTGCCTCAAAAGCTTACAATCTAAGTAATGTGCAATCAAATCAGAAGTATAAATAAATTTACTTTTCTGCATTTGTGTTCATTTTTGTTTCCTTTAAGTTAAATTCTCATAGTAATTCTTAGAGCAGAGAGGAAATGACTAAAATAGAGCCTGGAATTAATTTGGCCCCAACCCCTGTTGACTAAAGGGCTGAATTTCATATGAGAATTTGATTCCTAGATCTGCTGACAAAACTTCACTGTTCGTTCTAAGGTGGTTTTTCCAGAAAAAATATCCATGAAAGTGGTAGTCGATATCTTTTGCTGTTCAGCTCTACATTACTTACTACTCTGAGAAGTTTTAAATTCACAGGATAATTACTTTTTTTTTTTCCTAAAGATGCTTACATAAGCTATTCTTAGGACACAGACCTAAGGTAAAATTTTCAAAAGCTCTTAAGTTCCATTGATATTAAGTGATACTTAGGATGGGCATAATTAGGACTCCTACGTACTACAGTAATAGAAATAAATAATAATATTTTTCAGAAGTGCCCAGGTGACTTAAGAGCACCAGTCCCATTGGAAGGGACTTGTGCTCTTGTTACTTTGATGCTTTAGAGCAGTGTTTCCCAAACTTGGGACGCCGCTTGTTCAGGGAAAGCCCCTGGCGGGCCGGGCTGGTTTGTTTACCTGCCATGTCCACAGGTTTGGCCAATTGCGGCTCCCACTGGCCGCGGTTTGCCGCTGCAGGCCAATGGGGGCTGCCGAAAGCAGCGCGGGCCGAGGGAGCCGCAATCGGCCGAACCTGCGGATGCGGCAGGTAAACAAACTGGCCTGGCCCACCGGGGCTTTCCCTGAACAAGCAGCGTCCAAAGTTTCGGAAGCACTGCTTTAGAAGATCACTCCCTTAGGAGCCTATGTGCTTAAGTCACTTCTGAATATGGGACTTTTGCTCCTTTAGTCATTTAGGTGCTTTTGAAAACGTCACCCTTAATCTCTGTATTGTGAACGTACAGTGATGGGCCCCGTGGTGAGTGAGAGATGTCGTTGTTGTTATTAGTAGTACTTTTTTATATATGAATCATAGCTTTTGTTTTTCAAGGTGAAGCATCCGGATATGACAGTGAAGCCAGTCACCAAGGAGATTCTTCTGGGCTGTCCTCCCAGGGTGAGATCCTTACCACACAGGTATGCAAGTTCATGCACTGAGCTCTCTAACTGTTTAACGCACTTTCCAGATATGGTTGGATAGTATAAAATCTAGGAACTAGACAGTCATGTGAAAATTATGGAGCTACCATCACCGGAAGCCACAGATCTACAGAAAAGGTGCGGTTAGTTTCAGCTACTAAGCTATCCAGAATTGCAGAGCTGCTTTAATGCTGATATTTGTCAGATTTTGCCTTATGCATTAGCAACACATTCTACTACAGATTGTTCACCATATAGCATTAAGATTTTGATGCTTAATTGTGGGTGGTGTCTGTAACTTCCCTTCTGCATTTGATTAGTGCTGGAAACCTGTGCTTCAGACACCAAAGGTTTGCATTGGTAGGAACTGATGTTGGATTTATGGTAAAAAGGCTTTTAAAATTATAACCCTGGTTAACTATTATTATCTGATTCCAGTTGTCTGTGGGGAAAGAGGTACTGGATTGTTATGGTGATTAATTAGAAGCACAAAGTCTTTGCCTTCTTGGTCACTGATTCCAGACCAGACCACGTTGAAAGAGTGGTCTGGGTCATTTATACTGGCTGGTTGACCTCAGTCCAGTTTCCAGTGGACAGGTCTCCACACAGAACTTCCCCTTGGCCTCCTGTCACACCCTGTTGGCTGTCTCAGCAGAGAATCCAAGGAAGAATAAACTTAATCTTTCTGTTGTGTGGGTGGCCCTTCCATGTTCAAACCAGTGTGTGCTGCACTATTGCAAGTCATAGTTTGTACCGGTGTAGCACAGCTATGCTGTGGGTTTACAGTGGTGCAGCTTCATTGGTGACTGAGGCCTTGTCTACACGATAGAGTTAGATCAACACAAGGCAGTTTTCATCGACCTAACTATGTAAGTGTCTGCACTAAAATTTTGCTTCTGCGATGTAACTACCTGGCTACGCCGACTTAATAACTCCATCTCTATGGAGGCATAGAGTCGACGTAATTAGGTCAGTGCAGTGTTGGTGTAGACACTGTTTTTCTTTCAACAACTGTTACTGGCTTTCAGAAGCCGTCCCACAGTGCCCCACACTGACAGTACAATCAATACAAGTTCTGCCGGTGAGGATGTGCACCGCTGACACAAGGAGCCAAGAGTAGACACGCACAAGCAATGTAATTACTGTGGCGGCTGTATGCCGAAGTAAGTTATGTCGACTTAATTTTGTAGTGTAGACATGCCCTGAAAAGCCCAGTGTACACAAGTCCTAAGAGCTTTGGGCTGGACTTGATGAAAGAGTTATTCTCATTTCTATCTTGGTCAGTGATGCAATAACCAGAAAGTTCCACATGGTGGCAGTGGTGGAACTGGCAACGTAATAGCCACTGTTGTTATAGAAACCACCTCTGTCCAGCTTGGGAAACTGTTTATAAAAGCATCCTTTGAAGCCATGTATTCTGTGAGGCGTAAGAAGGTAAATGGCATATTTTTAGTAGAAGGCACAGCAGTTTTCAAGGATCAGAGACAGCATTAAGAAGGGAAGGGATGCAATATTTTCCTATTTGAAAACAGCTGTTGGGATTCTGAGTTATAGTGGAGAGCAAACATAAATTTTAATTAGAGGCTCTGTACTACCACTTTCTAAATAAAAGGAGTACTAGTGGCACCTCACGAAAGCTTAAATAAATTGGTTAGTCTCTAAGGTGCCACAAGGACTCCTTTTCTTTTTGCGAATACAGACTAACATGGCTGCTACTCTGAAACCTTTCTAAATAAAGTGGCCTATTAACCCTTCATGTACTAGGCTCAGTATGCCTGGAATTCATGTAACAGGGACCTTTGCCACTGCTGAATAAATAGCATGTGCAATTTAGGACCAATTCAGTGGGCATGCAAGGGCCATTTTGTTAGACGTGTTGTCTTAGGGCATTCAACAGGTTAAGATGACTGGAAGGAAAAAGTAGTAATCGATTATTGGAATTATGTAAATCATTCTGTAGAAGCCAACGCCTGTATTTGCTGCTAACTGCGAGGCTGTGATAACTTGGAGTCTGTTTCAAAATGTTTTGCAATTGCAAAGTGAATGTATTTTTTTTTTCTTCTGCCATGACATGGTTTGTTTTTACAATAAAAACTCAGTAATTTCCCAAGCACCCAGTATGTAAATGAATTACATTCAGTATGTTGAATCAGAATTGTTCTGCTGTGGTTCCATTCACAACTATTTGAATAGAAGTTATTTTTTACTGTTTAGCAATTGAGCTGACTCCTGGTAGCACAATGTAGTTTCTTCTATTGCAGCAGAAGGATGCCATGCAAAACAACTTAAAAGAACTTCAACAGGAAATGGCTGTACTTGAGGCCGTGCTGGAAGAGCATGGAAGCCAGGACTTTGAATTCCCAGCCCCACACAGTGAACTGCCTCTTTCCAGAGTGGAAGGAACACTCGCAGTGGGACAAACGAGACCAGCTAGAGGTAACAGAACATCAAAGAAAATTATTTTTAACCTTTGTTCCAAACAACTTGCTGAGAATCTCATGATTATTTTTCCCCCCAGGAGCTGAGGTGTTGGGTTGAGCTGGCTTAATCTTAATATAGTTTTGCTTAAACTCAATTATTCAGTGAAATGCACAGAATATAATAGTGGCGTTTTTGTGCTTATATGATTTACGTGGTAAAATTCATAGGCTACAAAACACGCACTTGTCTGTTCCTGACTCTCATAAAATGATTCTTGCTTAAGATATTTTCAAAAAGAAATTAGGTAGGCCTCATGGCTTAGCAATACTGATCCATGCTGCTTGTTTTGTGGGCATTCGTTCCAGTCTGACTGTCTTTGGTCCCTTGGATGGATGGGGGCTGTGAGAGCTGCTAAATCCTCCAAGAGGTCTCCACCTTCTCTCACTGTAGGACTGTGCTTTGGCAAAACAGAATGGAGTCGATTTCAGTATCGCTTGGCTGTAGGTGGTGATGCAGGACAGGTCCAGACTGCTGACAGGTAGAGAGGGAGGAAGTAGATGTTTTATAGTGGAGTGTAAATTCTCTGGACAGGATGTGAACAGAGTCCCTCCTTGGGGACTGCAAAGAAGAGCACTGACTCTGAGAAGTATTTAAATCAGGTGTGGGCAAACTATGGCCTGCAGGCTGAATCCGGCCCACCCGCTGTTTTAGGCTGGCCCTCGAGCTCCTGCTGGGGAGTGGGGGCTGGGACTTGCCCCGTTCCGGTGCTCTAGCCGGGGAGTAGGGTCAGGGGGCTGCTCCACGCAGCTCCTGGAAGCAGCAGCATGGCCCCCCTCTGGCTTCTGCACGCTCCAATGGCCCCCTCTGGTGCTCCAATGGGAGCTGTAGGGGCAGTGCCTGTGGACGTGGCAGCGTGCAGAGCCGCCTGGCCCTGCCTCCGCATAGGAGCCGGAAAAGGGACATGCCACTGCTTCCATGAGTCGCTTGAGGTAAGCACTGCCTGGAGTCTACATCCCTGAGCCATGCCCCAACCCCCTGCCCCAGCCCTGATCCCCCTCCCACCCTCCAAACCCCTCGATCCCAGCCCGAAGTACCCTCCTGCATCCGAAACCCCTCATCCCTAGCCCCACCCCAGAGCCCGCACCCCCAGCCAGAGCCTGCACCCCAACACCAGGCCTGATCGCCCTCCCACCCTCAATCCCAGCCCGCAGCACCCTCCTGCACCCCAAACTCCTCATCTCCAGCCCCACCCCAGAGCCCATCCCCCTGCTGCCAAAGTCCTCAACCCCCGCCCCCCGCACTCCGCCACCCCAGACCAGAGCCCCCTCCTGCACCGTGAACTCATTTTTGGCTTCACCCCAGAGCCCCCACCCCCAACCAGAGCCCCCAGCCCCAATTCTGTGAGCATTCATGGCCTGCCCTACAATTGCTAGTCCCAGATGTGGCCCACCCCTGATTTAAATTGTCGTGGGAAACTTACCGTATGAATAATACGCTGAGGATAGGGTGAGGCCCCCTGCATGTGTGTATACTAAGGAAAGGGCTTTAGTTAGGCTTTTGAATATGACATTTCAAAGAAATTCATAGATTTTAAGGCCGGAAGGAAGTATTGTGATCATCTAGTGTGACCTGCATAACACAGGCCAGAGAACATCCACCAGCATTTCCTACTTTGGGCACAGTAGCTTGTGATTGCAGTAGCACGCTTTTAGAAAGGCCTACAATTCTGATTCGAAGACTTCAAGTGATGTTGTATTACCACATCGCTTGGTAAGCTGTGCAATGGATAACTGCCCTCATTGTTTAAAAATGTGTGCCTTATTTCCAGTTTGAGAGACTTACTTCTGCCCGTTACCCCTCCTCTTTGAGGGCAGCTGGAATAATCTGTATACTAATATGTGTAATAAAACCTTGTGTTCAATTCATTATCCTGTCAAAATTTACTGGCTGTGGGAATATCACTGCAGGATTCTTTAAGGTAGGGTCCAGAAGTGTTTTTCATCACTGCTACAGGGGGCCAGTCAAATGGCACAAACAGCCTATGGTTTCCTGATCGTTCTTTCGGTTGGTGTGGCTCGCATACAGTGTGCTGTGCATGTCTTTGGTCTTGTACCTATAGTCTTTCTAAGAACTGAAGTCTCTTGTCAGTGCAATATGCTATGGCTACACCAATGGCTCTGCTGCTCATGTGTTACTAAGTTAATTTTTGTTGTTGCTCAGGAGTTCATGGATGAAACACTAGAAGAGTCGGTTGCCATGGTTAGTGGTTTAAAGTGTTTTTCCATCAACATGTTGTTTTGTGGCTGTCTTGCGTTAGTTCATCTCCTAGATAATAAAGCCCACAGTCTTCTTTCAGTAAGCAGCACAGTGCTCCTATTTGGTGTATTTTCTTTGACTCCAACTAATTGCTGACTCCGTTCTAACACTGAGCTCCTTGTACACGGGGATTTAGAGAGCTAACTCTAGAATATCTATGCGGTATCCTGCGTCTGCATCATCTGTGCCTTGAGGTCCGTAAATAGATGGTTTCTCTCTGGCTTGCTCCTTAAAGGCTTTGGGCATTTAGCTAAGATGAATCCCCGCTGTCGATTTATTGTGAAGGAGAGGTGGGCCTAGGTGAAGCCACGATGTTACTTTAATGCCTTGACTTCCTACGCGTGCACTGCTGCATAGTTTGTGTCGTTTTATTCCTCCTTCCCACCTACACTAATAGAGGGAGGGCTTTTGTTGGAATTTAGCATTGTTAGGTTTCTGTTTGTGTTTTGGAGTCCTTCTCTCATAGTACAAGGGACACTGTCGCCTGAGAACCAAATTTCTGATACTTGTTTTTCTTTCTTTTGTAACCGTTGCACCTTAAATACTAAACTGAAAGAAAAAATATTTTTTGTTCAGTTTGTTTACAGTTTGCATCAGACAGAACTCTGGGCAGAGTCAGTCAATTGACAATTTAATTTCCTAGTTTCATACTCAAGGGTGAGGTCACTGTACTAATGTACAGTTCCAGGAGCCTGTGTGTGTGCTCTTTCGCAGTCATTCTGTGAACTTGTAACTGTGCAATGTGCTTGCATCCCACAAGGTGGGCATAGAGCTCTTCCCTGTGTATCACAATCAGTGGAACTGAAGTCAGAGGACACATGATCCCTGGAGGGACTGTTATTGAGGGGACAGCAGTGGAGCGGGTGTGTCCCCGAGTTAGACTGCAAGCAACTCAAACTCATGGCCAAAGCAGGCCACCAGGCTTAATAAAGTTCCATTTATCCAACTTAACCTGCATTCAGCTTCACTCATTGTGAATGAAACACCCTGGACTCTTCCAGAAAGCGGCGGGGGGGACTGTAGGTACAAAATGAAGCCAAAGAGAGACCAAAAGAGGTAGGGGCAGTGGGGCCCGGCAAAGGCTCCAGGGCACAGGCAGGGGAGCAGGTCACACAAATATCAGGGAGCAGTACAGCCTGCATAAAATTAAAAAAGGAAAAAAGATACAGTACAAGTTAAAAAATGACCAGGTTGAATCACTTAAAGGCACCCTTTCAGAAACTTGGGTTTAGCGGTTGACAAATGTCAAGAAGTCGAAGGGCTTGTTTACATGGGCCCGCAGTTCAGACTACACGGGTATGAACAGCCGTGCACGCCAGAGTGCTGGGCTGGGACTGCCTCCCATGGACGCTTCTGGTGTGAACTGAAAGGTACTTAGTTCACATCCCGTTTGCAACGATAATGACAGCGATGGAAAATGGAAATTCCAGTCACAAATGTGCCTGGAACATAATGGCTTTTTAATTACTGTTCATAACCCTTTCCTTTTTCCATTTGAACAGACTATTCAGCTGCTGTGTGAGCAGTCCTCTTACGTTTTGAGTTCAAAAATATCCTGTACTTTAGGAATATAATTCATGTGATTAAACTTCTCCTATGTCTCGTAACTGAAAAGCGTGTTGACACTGGTGGGCCTAATTCGGTATGAGAGACACATTATTCCTGGTGGAGCTCACTTTGGAATGAGTGTTTGTGTGACATTTCTAAATTCAATAAGCCAAACTCATAAGATAACTATAAATACAGTGTTTGAGGATTAAGTTGGGAAATCCAATGATTAGTTTCCTTCAGGCTAGAAAGTGACTTAAAACAATTTTAATTAATGCAAACCTTGTTTACGTTGTCATGCTAGAATATGGATTTCAGGCTTTCTCATAAAAGCTTAAAACTGATTACAATTATTGATGGTTTGTTAAAAATTACAAGCATCTCCCAGCCATTAAGTATTTGCCTTTCTAAAACACTTACTGGTGAACAGAGATACGTTAATATGTTTTTGAGGCTTTATAAATAAAAAGTGTATAAAATAGCAGAATTTTGCCTTAATGTTTCTACTTTTCCCTATTATTTCATCCTTAGTTTCACCTAACGCATCAGTTGACACCTTGTTTTTGTAAATTATTGAATATATGAAGTTTGCTATGTTTCAAATGGGGAAATATTTTATACACATTTTGATTTGGGGACATTGGGATTTTATAGTCTGTAAGACGTAACTTTTTCTTTTGCAGGGGTCAGAAATTAATATGGTTCCATTTTTTTCATGATAAGTGCTGCATTATAATTCTGCAGCATACTGAAAATTACGTAAAAACTAATCTCATTTCATCATTATTGACAGTAAAATGTGCTACTGGCACTATAGTTCGCTCAAACCGTGTATTGTTCGTATGTAGCTGTGTGTCCTTAGCCTAGAAAATTGTTCTTTTTCAGTCATTCTTCTGGTGATAACGGTTGCATATGCCTGTTGCTTTACTTGATGTTTTCCATTTTTTTTATCTGGAATACTTTCTGTTTTAAAACAAATCTGATTTGTCTCAAGGTTGCTGCTTTAAAGAAATAATTGAATTCTTCCCTTAAGAACAAGGTTGAAAACACTAGTGTTTTTATTTCTCTTGGGTTTTTGTAAATATTGTTTTTCTTTTGAAGGAACAGCATTAATTTCAGAAGTAAATCTTGAAAATCACAAAATCAGCAGTTCAAAGGGACTTTCAGCTGATGGGTTCCATGTAATGCCAAGTGATCATTCCAACACAAAAAATAAAGAGCTAGAAGAAGAAGGGTAAATGCTTTTTGTTTGTCATTTATGGTCTTCTACGAACAATTAGCACCTTGAAGCAGAAAGGCTGCATTTTGTTAGTATTTCCTTGATTGGCGATTCCATTTCTAGCCAAAATAATTATTTATTTTATTTTAGATATCATGTAGCTTGTTCTGTCATCTCTGTTTAATGATAGACACGCAAACTATTTCAGTGATGCAGGATTAACCCTTTTGCAGCATGCATACAGGAAACCGGAGTTTAGAGCAGACTTGTTTTTCCGTCTTTCGGGATAGAGAAGTAGGGGCTGTTCTTGTGTTGACTGTGTAGAGATCAGTGGGACCTGGAAGTTTCTTTTCAAGGCCCTCCAGTCTATCAGTTCAAGTAATAGGGATAAAATCCTGTCCCCACTTAAGTCAATAATTGACTTCAGTAGAGATAGGATTAAACTAGAGATGGACTATTCTACAGAAGTGTGATTAGTTTACAAACGATCCATATTGTATTGCGCCCTGAAGTTATTTATGGCCAGTGCCTTTGGTTAGTAGAAAAGGAAGAGTTTGGCTTTCATTTTTAAATGAAAACAGGCGCACACCGTACAAATAATTGAAGGGTGTAAACATCAGGGAAGAACAAGAAGAATTCAGGTTGATCTGAGGAAATGTAATTACAAGTAACAGAACCAAATTGAGTAAAGGGGAAAACTTCAGGCTAAATATCATGGAAACTTGCCCCAGCAGTGAGATTTTCTAGACTGGAATAACAAAGCCCCATCAACTAGATCCTTTAAATTTGTACTGTACAAAATACTAGAAAACAAATTGTAGGGAGCAAGTCGCCATTGGGCTTTGGAGGTGTTTAGTAGGTCTCTTCCAGCACTAATTTCTATGATGTGTGCCCAGAAATAAAATGTTAAAACTAAAATTACTGGCAGATACTCTGTCTGTAATAAGATGTAAGCATAGGGAAGACAAACCTCTTCTATGTAACTAAGTGCAGGAAGATAGTTTGAAATATTTATTTATTCAATCACCCTTGTTTAATTACTGTTTGGTGGTTGATTGTGTGTTTCCTAAATGTAAGCATACATTGCACATGTCTGTCAAAGACAGCTGGGAGATGAAATAGGAACTTGAGGTATTGGTTGGAGGAGATAGGGGAGAAAAGATCAATTGGGCTGTCAAGGGATTAAAAAAAGTAATTGTGATTAATTACGCAATTAAAAAGATTAATCGTGATGTTAAACAATAATAGAATATCATTTAGATATTTTTGGATGTTTTCTACATTTTCAAATATATTCAATTACATCACAGAATACGAAGTGTACAGTGCTCACTTTGTATTTATTTTTATTACAAATATTTGCACTGTAAAAAACCAAAAGAAATAATATTTTTCAGTTCACGTAATACAAATACTGTAGCGCAATCTCCTTATCATGAAAGTTGAGCTTAGAAATGTAGAATTATGTACCAAAAAAGGGCATTCAAAAATACAACAACGTAAAACTTTGGAGCCTATACGTTCACTCAGTCCTACTTCAGCCAGTCGCTCAGACAAACAAGTTTGGTTACAATTTGCAGGAGGTAATGCTGCCCGCTTCTTGTTTACAATGTCACCTGAAAATGAGAACAGGCGTTCGCATGGCACTGTTGTAGCCGGCGTTGCAAGATATTTACGTGCCAGATGCGCTCAAGATTAATGTCACTTCATGCTTCAGCCACCATTCCAGAGAATATGCATCCGTGCTGATGACAGGTTCTGCTCAATAACAATCCAAAGCAGAGCAGACTGACTCATGTTCATTTACATCATTTGAGTCAGATGCCACAAGCAGAAGGTTGATTTTCTTTTTCAGTGGTTTGGGTTCTGCAGTTTCTGCATCTGAGTGTTGCTCTTTTAAGACTTCTGAAAGCATGCTCCACACCTCGTCCTTCTCAGATTTTGGATGGCACTTCAGATTCTTAAACCTTGGGTCAAGGGCTGTAGCTATTTTTAGAAGTCTCACATTGGTACCTTCTTTGCATTTTGTCAAATCTGCTGTGAAAGTGTTCTTAAAGCAAACATGTGCTGGGTCGTCATCCAAGACTGCTATAACATGAAATATATGGCAGAATGTGGGGAGTTCAGTCACAAATTTAATTAATGCATCAAGAAGCAGGCAGCAGTATCTCCCATAAATGTAAACAAACTTGTTTGTCTTAGCGATTGGCTGCGCAACAAGTAGGACTGAGTAGACTTGTAGGCTCTAAAGTTTTACATTGTTTTGTTTTTGAGTGCAGTCATATAACAAAAAAATCTACATTTGTAAGTTACACTTTCATGATAAAGAGATTGCACTACAGTACTTGTATGATGAAAATTGAAAAATACTATTTCTTTTGTTTATCATTTTTACAGTGCAAATATTTGTAATAAAAAATAATATAAAGTGAGCACTATACACTTTGTCTTCTGTGTAATAGAAATCAATATATTTGAAAATGTAGAAAAACATCCAAAAATATTTAATAAATTTCAATTGGTATTCTATTGTTTAACAGTGCGATTAATCGTGATTAATTTTTTTAATCTTAATTATTTTTTTAAATTAATCATGTGAATTAACTGCAATTAATCAACAGCCCTGATATATTGGTCCTGTGAAATCAGCAAAGATTTCTGTTCTTTTTAAGGGAGACCCAGGTTCTAGCAAAGTTTCTGGAACCTAGGTGCATGGAGAAAAGACCAAAATTAAGTTTGTTTCACAAGGCTGGATAGTGTGGTGAATACAGCTGGTATGTTGTTAAGCAGCAAGCTATTAGCATTTATCCTTTGGGGTTAGTTTGAGAAAATTTACGTGACGGTTCGACATGTCGACATGCAGTTTTTTAAAATATTTTAATCAATTTGAATTCAACAGTACTGCTTTTGTGCCTTCATACTAGTTCTGTTCCTAATCATTCCCCAACATGTAATTCCACTGTTGCTATCCAATGTCTCTGATAGCTAAGGAGATGATAAATTGTTCATAATTCTTTTCTAGTTTGAGGTTGCCTGCTTTACAGCTTTCCCATCCTAAATCCCATCTTTTTAAAAAAGAAGCTCTGGAGCAAGGCCACTGGTGCCCGAGCCTTTGGAAAGCCAAAACTCGCTCTCAGGAGGGCACATTTCAGCGGGTTGGTGCGGCAGTGCTGCTGGAACAAGAGGCAATGAAACCATGTAATCGGTATAGACTTGAATCAGGTAACTCAGAGGACTGATCAAACCCAACATCTGCCTTTTGGCTTCTACTTGTACCCCAGTCACTGGTCTGGGTTATATCTCCATAATGAGAGAGATCGTGAAGAACATACATTTAAATTAACTGTATAGTGTCGTCTTGTGAATCAAGAGACTTTTAATCTTTTGAAACCTGGATAATTCCTGGTACTGTTTGGGAGGGGATAGTTCTCTGATACAATAATGAATTTTAATGTTTTAGTCCCAAATTCATAGTATTCTCAGGAAATGCTAATTGTAGCCTGATATGTTTCACAGGTGTTTGAGCACCTTAGCTCTAGATCAGGAAAAATTATGATTCTTGGTGATTTTAAATAATGAATGAGGTAAAGGTGAAGTAGTGAATAACTAAGCAGAGAAAGGTTTCAGAGTGGTAGCCATGTTAGTCTGTGTCAGCAAAAAACGAGGAGTCCTTGTGGCACCTTAGAGCCTAACAAATGTATTTGGGCATAAGCTTTTGTGGGCTAAAACCCACATGCTGTGTATTTATACCTCTCTACTGTATTTTCCACTCCATGCATCTGATGAAGTGGGTTTTAGCCCATGAAAGCTTATGCCCAAATAAATGTGTTCGTCTTTAAGGTGCCACAAGGACTCCCCGTTGTTTAAGCAGAGAAAATGACTGTAGCCTATAAATTTAAGAGATGGAGCAACATCCTCCAGCATGACTGCAATGAGAAACTGTAATTAAAGACTGGGACTGTTTCAGTTACTGATTCCTCTTTCCTTCAGAAAATGCCGCTGAGCAGGAATTTGGAACAAAGCTAAACACTGCAGCTGTTCCGTGTGGGAATGAGAGCAGGACTCCAAACAGCTCTCCCTTGAAATTTTCTGAAAGACTTACAAACTGTCAAACTGCAGAATCAACAAATAGTGCTGCCATATCGTGGAATGCTAATAATGGGAAGAGCACTCAGGGATGTAAGCAGGAGAGAAGGGCATTTTCCTCTGCATCTGCTCTGCACACTGGAGTTGTAAAAGAAAATGCCAAAAGCTCAGTTGTGACCTGTAGGAGACAAATGTCAATTGTGGCATCAGGTCTGAACCAGAGTGAGCTTGTAAGTGTGTTTCACTACCTTTGTCAATCCCCTGTTAATATATATATACCATGACCCCTGTGATCCTAAATAAAATTTTAACCTCACCCTAAAGAGATCTATATGCAACAAAACTTAATTTAACATGAATTACCCATTAATAATACCAGAGTATTTGAAATTAGATACTGCCTTGTTAGCTAGTACTGATAAATATGGGGGTTTATATGTAATGATGCAATTAGGTATGGTTCAGAGCTTCTAAATGGATTGGAAAGCCATCCACATAAGCAGGCAAAAAGAAGGCTCGTTGTTCCAAAGCAAGGGAGACTCTCACCTCAAAGAACATAATTTTTTTTTATACATTTGAGTAGACTTCTTGCAAGTTTTAGAGGCTCATAGCAGTAGGCTAGAGCCAGGTATGATGCAGACAAGTGCAGCTGGAGGAGTAACAGAGCTGAGTAATTTCTTTTACTATATAGCTATTGATTTTATTTTGTTAATAGATAACTGGAAAACTCTAGATTTCTACAACAATGAACATGCTAGTTAAAATCCTTCTTTGTAAGTAGATTGAAACGGATGGTTATATCACTGAGCTTTCACATCATCTGGACTTTTAATGTTTTGTTGCCATCAGAAGTTGAATATTGGCTTAATGCCTCTGATAACTGCAGCACATGTTTCCAGATTGATCTGAATTACAGTATAATAGAGTATTGCTTTACTTGAATTCATGTAAGCCAATCAAATAATTTCTGTTGTTAAAGGCAAAATGAATGTCATTTTTGAAGTAACGGTTGTGTCTATGTGCCTGTTGGCATAGAATATCTCCATTTGTTTCAAAGTACCTCTCCACTGTATGTTGTACTTACAACTTCCATTGACATATGTTTAATTTCTCAGCCATATTAGAAAGCTAATCTTGTAACGTGGAAGCTCCTATTCAAAGCCAGAGATGTCTAATGTTCCAATTAAATCAATTCTTTTCTAATTCAATATTTATTTGTTTTCAGTTATTGGTGCAGAAGTTTGCCAGGAAAACCCAGAGCACTTTATCTAATCAAATTACTGAAGGAACAACCCATGTCATAATGAAAACAGGTGTGTTGGAAGCTCTGTGAACAAACCAGATATTTAATGCCACATAAAACACTAACTCCAGGCTAAATAAAGAGCACATTGACGGTCATTCAGCATGATGGTCTGAAGATGTTTGATTAGGATGTGGGATTTACAGTTCACTGCTCTTTTATTCTTTATCAGAGTTTGTGTGATCCCGAGTCTAAACTAAAACTTGACCCATCTGTCTTTTATTCCATTTCATGGAGTCCAGATGAGAGGTTTCTATTTTGGTTGCTTGTTTATATGGTATCATTGACATGGTAACAAGTAGAATTTGAAATTGACATATCATTATGATGAGTGATTGATGTCCTGTCACCTCTGTAGATTTAAGAAGGTGTCAGTAGCACGTTGACTTTAGATAATTCACAACCAACCAAAGGGAGAGCCAGACATTTTTCTTACAGCATCCTTTGTCTTTGTTTTAAAAAGCCCACTTAAATTCTTTCTCAAAAATCCAAATAGTCTGATGTAATCAAAAACAGACCAAAACTGAATTTTATTTGGCTTTTTAATGGTAGCTGAAAAACGAATGGAGACCATACTTCCATTGGAACAAAGTAACAGTGTTGCAAGATCAGGTGCACTTTTCAGAGTACATTAGCTTCAGAAAGTAAAAGACCTGTACCTTTTTCTTAATTATTATTATGGAACTTAAATTGCTTTTTGTTCTTTAGTAGAGCTCACTGATCTCTCTTAAAGACTTGAATAAACTTTATATAAACTTTAGTACACAGAACAGCTTCAGATTTTACAAATGCAAATCAAACTCTTAACTGATTAGCATAAGATTCATTGATTGGTTTTCAAGAAGGCATCAAACCTCTCTCTTCACATTCATTACTCAAAATTTAAAATGACTTGGCATAGGTTAGTTTTAAGCTCCTTGCTAAATCTGTTTTATCAGCAGATGTTAAAAAACTTTAAAAATTAAACTGTAAAGTATTTGATGAGCTATTGCTGTTAGTTGATCTGCTGTGTTACAGGATTTAGTTATTTATAATATTAAAATAACCTACTCTGTCCTCAGTTTGCTTCATAAGAACATTTCAAAATTCTTCAAAATTTGAAGTGACTCTTCTTATCAGTTTAAAAAAAACAATGTAGGAAGGGAAAAAAGTCTTTATCGTTTTTAATCCATTAGATCCTCAACATACTCTTTTTGTCCTCTCCTTATGAAAGCTGGTGAGGCAGTCACAAGGGGAAAATCAGGAGGATTTGAATGTTTCACTTGCATACGAATTCAGAGTCTTGTATTTTGACTGGTGTTCTATGCCTTTCCAACATCTCTGAGCTCAGGTCAATAGGAAACCTGGGCTGGAGGGTGCGGGTGTACAGTCAGAGACTCTCCACTGACTACCATACTAGATTCCTCCCTTTTAGCAGACCCAGGAGGGGGCAGCATTAGGACATTGGTACTTTGAACCCCCCTGAAAATGCCTTCGTCAGCAGTGTCATTGGGCAATATGTGTTTTTCTGGTGGTTTATCACTTTAAATACAAGTCAACTGTCAAAGTTGCTTTACGTTATTTAGATGGCAAAATTGAGAATGATACCAGTATATTTCTACTTAATCTGCAGATATGGAGCTAGTTTGTGAGCGGACACTGAAGTACTTTCTGGGCATTGCAGGAAGAAAATGGGTAGTTAGCTATGAATGTAAGTATAATACTCTTTGGAGCAGCTACGTGTCCCATCCTCCCCAGTTTCCTAACACTACATACTTTATATTTCATATTTAACATATTTTAGCATCTGGTATTTTTCAGAGTACCATCTGAATATTTAGACATTTAACGATAATGCTCAGTTTTTCTTTTTTTTTTTTTTAAAGTATCCATTGCTTCATTCAAATAACTGTAAGTGACCTCTCCCAAAGAAATACTTTCTCTTTATAATTAGACTGTTGGTGCTGATTAGAGCATCCTGCCTGATTTAATGTGATCTGTTCTTCTCTGCTCTTTTTGTTTAGGGATTGTTCAGTCTTTTAAGGAAGGAAAGATACTTGATGAGGTGGGTGTGATGTCTTAAGAGTGAAATGCAAAATATGTCCATTGCACTAGCATCCAGACACTATGGCGATGAGCATATTAATCATGTCTGAGACAGAAACAGGAATTAAATATTTGAAACTGAAAATTAGTTGAGGGTGTTTGGGACAGAGGAGAATTTGGCATAGGACCAGAGTCGAGATTCTAGGCTGTACCAAGAAACGTCACTGAAACCCACAGTTCTGCAGAATGCACGTATTCCATGCTGCTGAACAAAGAGCCTCCCCTGTGATATTTTCTTGACCTTTTGTCTAGCAACGGTTCCAAAGATAAAATACGTCTCTTGATATTGGCAAATGCAAGGTGGAGGTAATTACCTGCTGTGTGTATGAAGGAATAATGTTGGAACACAACCATGTCCAAGCTCTTGCACTTAATTAACTGATCTATAGCCAACTATTGAAAACTTCCCACTGCAGCATCTTCTAACTTTGTAGTGCAGTTAGCTACCTGAGACTAAAGCATGGATTAGGTGGTATCTGCCTCTCTTTATGTATAGTGCTCAGATTTTTTGCCTCAGGCACAGATTTTTGCAGAACCTTGCATAAGGAACATAAGAACGGCTGTACTGGATCAGACCAAAGGTCCATCTAGTCCAGTATCCTGTCTTCTGACAGTGGCCAGTGCCAGATGCTTCCAAGGGAATGAACAGAACAGGGCAATTTCAAGTGATCCATCCCTTCTTCTGGCAGTTGGAGGTTTAGTGACACCCAGAGCATTGGACTGCATCACTGACCATCTTGGCTAATAGCCATTGATGGACCTATCCTCCAGGAATTTACCTAATTCTGTTTTAAACCCAGTTATACCTTTTGGCCTTCACAAAATCCCATTGCCATGACTTCCATAGGTTGACTGTGTGTTGGGAGAAGAGGTACTTCACAAACTTTGGTCCAGTGCACAATTTCATAATTCTGATGAGTAGAAATGGATGTCTTGCCTGCTCCACCCTCAACTTCTCTGGTCAAAAAACCCTAGGCTAGCATCCAAAGCCAAGGGAGTAGAAAAAAACTACTAATCCCAAAAACTCTCTGGGAGACTTCATCATTCTCCAGCTGGGTCTTACTTTATCCATTATGGAGGCTCCTGAAACTCTGGTCTCTCCAGCGAGCAATATGGGGCATCTACTGAATGCCCTTCAGTCTCAATTAATCTTCTGTTTCAAGCAATGTGAGAGGGGTTTTCAGGACAGATTCAGTCTCCCTCATTATGGAAACCACTACATAAGTCTGAAGTTGGGTGAAAATATGAGTTGTCTTTTATTTTTTTTTATTTATTTATTAATTCCCTGCCAGTTCTCCATAGAAATCTATGAAGGAGCTTTCTTAATGTAGTGAATAATAGACAACTGAGAGACAGATGCAGACCTAACATTATCAAATAAAGCATTGTATTTACTGTTAATCTAAATGGCAAGTGAATGCTTTGAAATAAAATAGATGTTGAAAATTAAATAAATTAAGTTCTAGAGGTTATGTACTGATAGTTAATTTCTACTGAATGAGATTTGCCTCTGTAAACTGATTGCCACTCTTCTGAGTCAGTTCAGCGTGTTGAATAGAATTTGATTAGTTTCTTTTAAAGAAACACTTATGTGATTAAGCTGAAGGATTCATAGATTCAAAGCCCAGAAGGGACCACTGTGATCATTTAGCCTGACCTCCTGAGTAACACAGGCTGTATAACTTTCCCACAGTGATTCCTAGACCACATCTTTTAGAAGAATTATCCAGTCTTGATTTTAAAATGGCCAGTGATGGATAATCTACCATGAGGGTAAATTTTTCCAGTGGCTGATTACTGACCTGTTATAAATGTACACCTTACTTCAGCTTCCAGCCATTGGATCAAGTTATATCTTTCTCTGCTAGAGTGAAGAGCCCATTATTAAATATTTGTTTCCCATGTAGATACTTATAGACTGTAATCAAGTCGTCCCTTAACCTTTTCTTTGTTAAGCTAAATAGATTGAGTTCTTTGAGTCTATCGCTATAAGGCATGTTTTCTAATCCTTTAATCATTCTCGTGGCTTTTCTCTGAACCCTCTCCAATTTATTAACATCCTTCTTGAACTGTTGGCATCAGAATTTGACACAATGTTCTAGCAGTGATCGTACCGGCTCCAAATATAGAGGTAAAATAACCCCTCTACTCCTATACAAGATTCCCCTGTGATCATGAGATGCATAAACATTAGTACTTTTGGCCACAGTATCACACTGGGAGCTCACGTTCAACTGATTATCCACCACAACCCCCACATGTTTTTCAGAGTCACTGTTTCCCAGGGTAGTCTCCCATCCTGTAAGTATAGCCTACATTCTTTATTCCTACATGTAAACATTTATATTTAGCCATACGAAAACACACATTATTTGCTTGTGCAGTTTACCAAGTGATCCAGATCACTCTGAATCAGTGATCTGTCCTTTTCGTTATTTACCACACTCCCAATTTTTATGTCACCTGCAAACTTCATCAGTGATGATTTTGTTTTTTCTTCCAGATCTTTGATAAAAATGTTAAATAGCGTAGGGCCACGAACAGATCCCTGCAGGACTCCACTGGAAATGCACCTGCTCAATGATGATTCCCATTTATAGTTAAATTTTGAGACCTAACATTTAGCCAGTTTTTAGTCCATTTAATATGTGCCATGTTAATTTTATTTCATTCTAACTTTTTAATCATAGTGTTGTGCGGTACCAAGTCAAACACATTACAGAAATCTAAGTATATTACATCAACACTATTACCTTTATCAACCAGATTTATAATCTTATAAAAAAATAAATATATCCGGTTAGTTTGACTGGTTCTAATTTCTGTAAACTCAAGGTGATTTGCATTAATTACATTACTCTGTTTTCATTCTTTATTAATTGAGTCCCATGTAGCTGCTCTTTTATCTTGCCTGGGATTGATGTCAGGCTGATGTACCTATAATGACCTAGGTCATCTCGTTTACCCTTTTTAAAAATTGGTACATTAGCTGTCTTCCAGTTTTCTGGAACTTACCCAGTGTTCCAAGACTTATTGAAAATCAACATTAATGGTCCAGCAGGCTCCCCAGTCAGCTCTTTTAAAATTCTTGGATGCAAGTAATCTGGACCTGCTGATTTAAAAATATTTATCGTTAGTAGTTTCTGTTTGGTATCTTTGGAGGATGTTAGTGGAATGGAAAGAGTGTTTATGCATCCGATGAAGTGAGCTGTAGCTCACAAAAGCTTATGCTCAAATAAATTGGTTAGTCGCTAAGGTGCCACAAGTACTCCTTTTCTTTTTGCGGATACAGACTAACACGGTTGTTACTCTGAAACCTATCACCATATGGTGAGACTATATCATCTGTTTTTTTCCCCCCAAATATGGAACAGAAATATTTACTGAACATTTCTGCTTTTTCTGCATTATCAATGATAATGCTACTATTTCCATCTAGTAATGGTCCATTACCATTGTCAGCATTCTTTTTGTTCCTAATATATTTTAAAAATTCCTTCTAATTGTCCTTAACTCTGCTGGCCATAGATTTCTCCTTGTGTTCCTTTGCTTCCCTTATCAATTTTTCTACAATTTCTAACTTATGATATATAGGCAATTCGAGAATTTCTTCTCCATCAGTGTTAGGAGCCTGGGTAGCAAACAAGAGGAATTGGAATTGCTCGTTTTTTTAGCATAAGTTCAATCTAATTGGTATTACTGAAACCTTGGTGGGACAAGTCTCACAACTGGAATGTTAAAATCAATGGTTATAACCTATTTAGAAGGACTGAATGAGGGAAAGGGGGAGGGGGAATGGCATTCTATGTCAAAAATAGCATTACTTGTTACCAAGTCACTGATAACTCGGAAGAAAATGATCTTGAATGCTTCAACATCCTAACAGATAAAGGACAAGGTTTTTTAGTCAGTCTTCTGCGTGCATTTGTTGTAAGGTTTCTAGTTTCTGAAATCTGAGAGCTGTTTCCTGCCTTGGCCCAAGGGGCTCACTATGCCGGCCTTTTCTGTCTCTGATTTCTGATTCTTTGCATTATCTTCCAGTACGACTTTGAAGTGAGAGGAGACGTGATCAATGGGAGAAACCACCAAGGCCCTAAGAGAGCTAGACGATCCCAGACTGGAAAGGTACAGGCACATCAGCATAAGAAACCATTCATAGCTGTCAGAAGAATCCCATTCTACATAAACGGTTGTTTATGATGCCAGCTGAATAGCTGAAATATTTTTAAATGGTCTTTTATCCTCCCATGAAATCAAATGTACAGAATTGTACATAAGGGTGTAGTTGGCTCTGTCTCTGCAGTGCTGCTCCTAGAGCTTGCCAGTCATGCAACAGAAATATTCAAATGTTTTTGCATACCATGAGTGAATTACACCTTTTATAATATAGGTGTGGGCTGGCTCAAAGGAAGTGCTCTGCTATAGAGACAGCTCCCTGGGAAACTATTTGCAATCCCTCTGCCTGATTAAGAATCTGTGTTGATAGGTTCTGAAAGGAGATTCTATAATCCTTCTACAGAAAGTAGAATGAGTGAGATACAAGACATGTTTTTGCAGGCAGGGTAAATTTTAATTAAAAATATGGGTAGGTGATCCTCCAGGCTCTGGGAAATGGAGGCCTGGGGGAGGAAAAGGTAAAACCAATCTCTGCTAATTCTCATCTAGAAGAAACAGGCAGTGTTTCCATTGATCACCTGCTGTTTAACCTCTGAAACTTTCTCTCTGTACATGAAACTCTGTTCCCACGATTTTAAGCGTAGGATTTTCTTTTTTAAGATAGTTATTTATATTCTGTGTGTAGGGACCTTTTGACTAAACTG
The DNA here is from genome assembly GCF_965140285.1 of Lepidochelys kempii. NCBI lineage: Eukaryota > Metazoa > Chordata > Testudines > Cheloniidae > Lepidochelys > Lepidochelys kempii. Next base: position 18,139,428 of record NC_136406.1, on the reverse strand, counting down.
CTACAGAAAACAGTTTGCAGAGTGATGGAACTGTAAAATACTAAATGTCATGCTGTCTTGCCACTGCAGTAGGAAAGAAATGGGTTTGTACAAAGCCAAATCTCAAAATGATAAATGTTGTTTATTCTTGAGTTTAGGGCTGTGTTCAAATTGCACTTCAGCTGTTACAAAAAATGTAGCAAATTTGAAATTTTATCTCTCATTTATCGAATCTGGGTGCTCATTATCTTTGAGGTCCTGTGCAAATAGTCTGTGACCTTAAAATGTTGCAGACATAGTTAGTTGCTGTTTCATACCACATTGTTTATGCCATCAGATGGGAAAGCCCTGCCCTTATCCTGGAACCACATGAGTTTTTCCTCAAACTCCTTCCCATTAACATTTGTCATTCTGGTACCAATCCCTCCAGTTGGCTGGGGAAATCTGCCATGTTCTCATAGAATGGGATAAATAATGCTCTGTGTGACTGCCATTGGAAGGATGGCAGAGCCATCAGCTGGAAACACAGCCTGTTGTCTCCACTGGGCTGGAGAACGAGAAGCCAGAGGTTCTCTCTTGAATTGAATCCTAGTGCACAGGAGAGAGAGAGGCAATTCATCCCTGATCTTTCCTCTCTGTAGTTATATAAGTATGTGCAATGCACTTATTTGGAGACATTTCTCACCCTGCTCTTTGGTAATATTCATTATTCTTGTATTTACAGTTCCTTAACCTTTAACAAGATACAAGACTTCATACAGTGTTCCTCTCCTTTTTGTAACAAAATTGCCAAACACAAGTTTTAAACCTAAAGAAACTCCAGCTTTATCCATTTTTATAGCATACGGGTTGCTTTGTGGAGCAGCAGCGTCTTGTATAGTTCTCTGGGCTGGCACTTGTGGGAAGCAGCAGTAGAAGGAGAAAAATAAAAATAAATGAAAAGGAAGATGTAATCTGCATGTACTGTAGAAAGACTGTGCTCTTCAGTCTTTGCCAGCAATATAACTGATTTTTCTCTTTTGCTCCTATAGGAGCTAAAATAATATTTTTCAATTCTATGGTAGCTTTCATCCCAAGTTTTCAAAGTCCCATATTTTACCAATATTAGTGAATAAAGACTTGTAACACCCTGTGAGTGTAGCTAAAGATTAGCACCTCCTCAGCTACAATTGCAATGCTGTAGGTTACTGTATCCATTGAAAATGCATAGGAAATTTAGATAGTGTGATTACTCACTTTGCAAATTAGGCAGAATAGTCCTACTCTCATGAAGGGTGCTATTTTAATATGACCAGAAGGAGTTTTATACCTCCTTCAGAAGATGGCATCTCTGAAAGCACAATGCCCCTAACATCATGCTGGAGTTTTATTTCAGTGCTGACTTGGAGATAAGTATGCCACATTCTGTTGTTAACACCACTTCTGTAGCACCTAGGTTTGGTAGTTGGAAGTGTAATGATTTGGTGCATTCCTGCCTGCCTTGTGATATCTGCTGAGCTCACAACACAAGAAGGTCTGGCTGCAGCTGTGCTTGTTGATTTATGATCCGTATTCTGTGATGTGTTTTCTCTGTGTGGTGCCCGTAAAATGTCAGGATCAGTGTGATGTTCACACTAAACTACTTCTAAATCAATGAAGTGAGCTGTAGCTCACGAAAGCCTATGCTCAAATAAATTTGTTAGTCTCTGAGGTGCCACAAGTACTCCTTTTCTTTTTGTGAATACAGACTAACACGGCTGCTGCTCTGAAACCTGATTTTGGATGTGTTTGCTCTGACTTTCTGAGGATAACAGCACTGCAAGGGCTGGATGTGGTCTGGCAACTCTTCTCTCTCCCGATTTATAATGGTCATTGGAACTTCAAAAGTTATCATAGGTGTTGCAGATTTTAATTGAATGATTAAGCAAGTGGGTCATGGAACAAGCATTAACTGCAAAATAGCTCTCTCCTTGACATAATAAACCCTTTTCATAGGAAAGAAGAAACTTTATACCTTGCCTATGGGCCACTGATGTGAGGGTGGTTGACCCAATGCTTCATGAATGGGGATTTCTGTTTCTGAAACAATTGTTGAAATAATTCTAGCAGATCCCAAAGAACTTATTGTAGGCATTATAAATGCCTACAATAATGTAGGCATCCGATGAAGTGAGCTGTAGCTCACGAAAGCTCATGCTCAAATAAATTAGTTAGTCTCTAAGGTGCCACAAGTACTCCTTTTCTTTTTGCGAATACAGACCAACACGGCTGTTACTCTGAAACCAGTTTTAAATTAACCAGCTAGCAGTGAGGAAATCCATTCATGTTCAAGCTGCACGCATAACAAATAAGAGAAGTGAGGGGTGTATTTTCCAAAATATACACTGTGATCTTATATACATTAGCATAAGTCATATACCAAAGTCACAAGAACTAACATGTCCCAGAGTATACCTGTATACTGGGGTGCAGGGGTCTCCGGTGCTTTCATTCTTCAGACAGCTTCATGAGAGAGAGATTCCTTTTCCAGTCCCACAACCGTCCCCTGCTTGGTTGTCAAAACATTTAATTTGTGGACTGCCAGGAAGAGTTTACTGCACCACAGCTGCTTCACAGAGCATAACTTCAGAATCCCAACCATAGAGGGACCTCATACATCACTCTAATAAAACAAACATTTCATTGAATGTCCATTCTGCCCTGGAACCACATACCCTCTGTTCACATGTGCCTTGTTTTTCAGCTCTTCAAAGACTTTGAGATCTGTTGCTATGGACCATTCACCGATATGCGCACAGGTGAGGGGAATGTACTATCATTTCTAGAATCCACAGAAAATATCTGCAGTGGTCATTGCAAATTCTCCAGAATTGTTGCCTTTGCTGACCCTTTCATGGAGACCCACCTTTTCGGGCTATTTAATCTGCAATTTACAGGATAGCAAAATGAAACATACACTAGGTATTTTTTCCCAGTTTTATCTCCTTAACTCATAAGAGGCTGCTTGACTTTAAAAAAAAAAAGTTTGGATGCAATTCTTTGTTTTGGGGGAAAACTCATCATACTATGATACACAGTCTGTCCCCTGCTGATCTCAGGAGAATTCCATCTCTGTATTGGTGGCATAGGGATGGCACAAAATAGAATAAGATTTGGCTTTATAGAACACTTTTCATCTTGGAAGTGTGTCCCCAAAGCACTTGCAGTGTGACTAGAGGCCCTAACAAATACAGTGATGGCCCCAAGCACTCCTTACAGCACAGAAATGTATACCATGATGTTGCTAATGTGATGGTGTTTTTAATGTAAGGTGATGAGCCCTATAGAAATGCCTATAAGTAAATTGAATAAAAAGAAAAGAACTAGAGCCTTGAGGAAAATATTGCACAGCTTAGGATGATGGAAAGTAAGATCTCCAAGTTCTCTAATGGCCACCTATTCCAATTAATACTCTTACCACAAGCAATAAATTAAAGCACTAGAGACCAGTAATAACGAGAATGCTGTGCAGTCATGGGGTTAGAGCGGAAGTGCTTTCTTTAAAAAAATTTTTAAGAGTCTTGACAAATCTGGCATTTAGATTTTGTACTGAATGTGGCAGGTGTCAGTCCTCTAAACTGTCAGAAATATCAAAGGACTAGATTCTGTCACCCTCCAACTGAGCCGTACTTTACACTGCGTGTAGCACCACTGAAATAAATATTACTTGTGGGGTCAGGTACTACTCAACCTGAGGTGAGGATGGAAAATTCAGGCCTATGTAAACAGCCCAATCAGAGAGAGAGAGAATCTTGTGCCTCCTGGCTCCATCTACCCAAGTGTCTATAGAAGACTGTTCAATTCTTATTATTACTCAGTAGGCAATTCTTAGAAGAATCTACTTAGCCAGAAATGTCTAATTTCATGATTATGCTCCCTGGTTATGGAAAAATCTTTGGACAGAGTCTGTAGGGTTGCCAGGTGTCCGGTTTTCAACTGAAACACCTGGTTGAAAAAGGACCCTGGCAACTCCAGTCAGCAGTGCTGACTGGGCCGTTAAAAGTCCAGTTGGTATGGGGCTGGCAGGCTCCCTACCCAGCTCCACGTGGCTCCCGGGAAGCAATTGGCATGTCCCTCCAGCTCCTAGGCATAGGGACAGTCACGGGGGCTCCATGTGCTATCCCCGCCCCGAGCACCAGCTCTGTAATTCCCGTTGGCCAGGAACTGCAGCCAGTGGGAGCTATGGGGACAGTGGGCGGGGGTAGCCCATGGAGCCCCCAGGTCCCCCCTATGCCTAGGAGCCAGAGGGACATGCTGGCTGCTTCCTGGAAGCCACCTGAGGTGAGTGAGCTGCACCCCTCACCTCCTCCCGCACCCCTGCCCTAGCCCGGATCCCCCTCTTGCACTCCACACCCCTAGCCCCAGCCTGGATCCCCCTCCTGCACCCCAACCCCCTACCCCAGCGCAGTGAAAATGAGCGAGTGAGCAACAGAAGGAAGGGTGCTGGAGTGAGCAGGGGTGGGGCCTCAGAGAAGGGGCGGAGCAACGGTGTTCAGTTTTCTGCAGTTAGAAAGTTGGCAACCTTAAATGTCTCCCATTCCCATCGGTATCTGCCTTGGCCACATAAAATGTTTTTAGAAGTAATCCTTCCATTCAATGTTTGAAATTTTCTGTTCACATTAAAAAAAAAAAAAAAAAAAGGCACGCAGATGTGTAAGCACCACTATCTCTGGAAAAAGCTTATGTACTCCCTGTTGAACATTTGAAGTTATTTGAGTAGTTTTCTGCCCCCACACACAGCTCCTACCCATTATCTTCTTAACAACTGAGACAACCACAGTGTAACTTTATCTCTTCCTGATCTTACAAAAGAGCAGTTGTGAAAAGTAAAACACATATTAAAGCCTGCAATTATGTACATAGGATAAATAGATGAAAAGGATTGAAGCTTTCTCATTAGTTTAAAGCTGCAGGTATGTGGAGTCTCTTTATGGAGACAATTAAGCAAAACTTGTAGCTTAACTTTTCAGTAGTAGAAGCACATATCTTCCCATCTTTGCTCTTCATTCTCTTCCCTGCAACAAGCTCTGATTTGTCCAGTATCACATTTATTTCTGACTGGATGAATTATCCCCACATCTCTTGACATTTACAGTAATTCCCACAGCATGTGCAGAGCTCACTCCTAGTGCCGTGATGAGCAATTACAGGCTCCTTCTGCTTAGGAGATTTTGTTATGTTTTTTCATCAAGAGTTCAGCAAATTAATGGGAATTAAACACTTTGGCTAGTTTGTGTTAATGAGAAATTATCCCAGATCGCTAACTTCTTATTCCAATTGTAAAGTCACGCTTTGGCTCTTTTAAGTTAAGATGAACTGACTGGCAGCATTTTTTCTGGGGGCTGTTTGTTATCTGCCTGGGACCCTGAGGTTCCCATGATGGTTCTCCCTGCTGAAGAACCTAGGATAGGACTATAGTAATAATTGGCCTACACAGGCTAGTAAGAGCAGGGCTCCTTGTTCTCTGCTTATGCCACAAATAAAGAGGATAAAATTATTTCACTTGTAACAACCACTCTAGCAAGGTGTGGAGAACCAGGGCTGGATCTTTGACATGCTGGTCCCCAGGGCAGTGCAGTCATAATTGTAACATGCTACTTTTGTCTGACTTAATCAGGTGATCTAGAGTGGATGGTGGAGCTTTGTGGCGCCTCAGTGGTGAAGCAGCCTCACCTGTTCACACACAAAGCTGTAAGTATTCAGTGGTGATGGGTGTAAGGTAAACTGTCCTATTGATCCCCCCCACCCCATAAATACTTAGTGATTTTTGGTGCTTGTAAAAGACTGATTTATGCAGATATAGATAGAGGTAGGCGCTGTTCGCACTTCTGTGGGTGAACCAGGGGCTGATCTGTAGCAGTCCTGTTCCAAGCTTGGCCTCTCCTGAGCACAGTGTCAGTATGTCAAGACACATGCTGGTCTTGCTGTGTTGAGGTTCACAGAGACTGTGTACAAGCTGCCTAACTCATCTCATTGGGGCTCACCTCTGGCTTCAGCTTTCGGGAGCAAAAAGGCTCTGGTGCATTAATTTATCTTCACCAAGTCTCCCTGAACAGAAACCCTTGTAGAATATCCTTACAAACTTAATACACTTTTTATTTTTCCTCCTCTTGACTCCTTCGCTGGAGCTATGCAGTGAAGCAAAGAAATACCAAGATATTGCTATCTGCAGACAGACAGGAAGGATTGATTTTATGTGATACAAATAATGGTAGCTATTTTTATCTTGTTTCTTATCTTGAAATCCTAGAACTCTACTACTGTAATAGTTGTACAGCCTGATGCTTGGCTCGAAAACACAGGGTACAGAGGTAAGATTATATGGAGATATGGATTGCTTTGTGCTGCACATGGTGAGTGCCTTATGGTTCCACTGGTCTGGGTAATATAATAGAAGTAAGGTTCTATAAAGGAAGCAGAATAAAGTCCTTTTATGTTTGGAATTGGGAGCACATTCCTTCATTTCAAAACAGACACAGTTGGTCATTTCAAACTTTTCCCTTACCTATCTTGAGAGTAAACAAAGTCCTGAGAGGTGGTTTGCCAGGCAGTCTCCTCGCCTGATGTAGAGTAGGAAGGTTGTGATGAAATGTGAATGTAAATATGCAGCAAAATAAACTGCCAGCCCATGTACCCTGCATGTCTCCAGAGTCAGGTTTAACTGAAATTATCCCTGCCAGCAGGGCTACTTTCTAAAATTTACAAAGTTTAGGAGAGGCTTTGCATTGTAGAGACCAGTGAGATCTAGTAGAAAACCTCAGCTGAGACAAAGAACACCCAGGAACAAGCAGCCAACAATCTTCCTTTCCCAACCATTCAAGCGCCAGTACCCCAACCCCAAAATAAAATATAAAAACCTCGCTTGTCTCTGGTCATCCACCCCACTTATTTACAAAAGACACAGCCCCTTGGCATTTAGTTTTCTGGGCAGTGGTTGGGACAAGAGGATCCCTGAGTTCCTCTCTCTCCACGCCTCACCTAAACTGAAAAATGGATGTAATCCGGGAGCATTTTAATGCCACAAACACCCTTTTGTGCCATCCTCCCCTAGGAGTGTGTCCTCACATGTCTAGAAACATGACCTACACACTGAATGTGTGTGTGCATGGAGAAACTGAGAGTCTGTGATTTGGAAATCCTTTAGCAATGCTTATCGAAGACTGCTCAGCTCACTTATCTTTATTACTCTCTCTTGTATGGTAGTTTAAAGAGTTCCTGTGTAGATACTGCCAGTTTGTCAAGTGGCCATGAAACAGCTGCATTTTATGCAATGTCAGGAAATATAGAGTAGTAGCCACCATTTAACTGATTTGAAATGATATTTTGAACACCGTTAATGAAAATAATGCTGAAATAGAACAGCTCACAATCTGAATCTCACACTGACCTGCAGATATTATTTTATCATTCATATTTTGTTTTACAGCAATCCCTCAGAAGTGTACTGCCATGGTGACCCGAGAGTGGGTTTTAGACAGCGTTGCATGCTATGAGTGCCAGGAGTTTGATACCTACCTTGTGTCCCAGTCATGATGGTGCTGCTGCTCTTCTGTTCCCATTGCTCAGAAATCCTTATCAGTGCAGGCACTTAAGGACCAGGTATTTTTAGAATATCTTGTACACCATGTGTCTTTTAATAAGCAATGTTGTTTCAAGACAAATTATCCAAAGTTTTACTTAAATCAGCACAAAAAATATTTAATTCTGCCTTTGCACCATAAAAGTTGCTTAACGGCTACTGTTTAAAGACTGTAAAACTTCTTGCTCGAAGTAGTCCTATAAAATCTATGTGAAGTGAGTCAAACAAATTTGTCACCTATCAGGAATTTAAAGCCAGACCTCCAAAGAGAAACAATGATGCATTATTTACCACCCCCGCCAGATCTTGATTATTTGCTCCAGGATGTTTTGGAAACCTAACTATTTACAAGAGTTATATGGAGCTTGAATTAACTCAACAGTGCAAGTGCCATTTATTTCCCTGATTTTTGTTTGCATAATAGTGCTTATACCAACACATTGAAATATAATCGTTTTGGGATCAGTGGTACGTCAACTCATTTTATTGTGGACCATTGAAAAAGCTGTTTTGAAAATAGTACAAACGGTTCTTTTGTTGTTTGTTGGTACTTAACTCTTAATTTCTCTATCCTAAAGACTTATCTACAAGAAAGAGCCTAAAAAAGAAGCCAACTTAACCAGCAGTCACTAAGAAGTTAAAGTAAATCAGTCCTTAATCCCCGTTAGTGATTGCTCTGTGATAATTTTAGTTCTATATGAGAGTATTTGTAGCATCCTGATGTAGTAGTAAACAAGATGCATTGTCATATTCCTGCTACCTATAATAAGCCCTAAAAAACTCTTTGATCCTAATACTTCATGCCTGCAAAATGAGAGGTCACAAGGAGAAAGAACATATTGCTTTTGCCTGTTGCCAAGGAATCAACCTTCATAAATAATATTGTACTTTCAGAGCAGAAAGAGAAACTGTTTTCATAAAGTTATATTTTTTAAAAATTGTTTATAGTACAGTTCAAATAATTGGTTGATACAATGACCTGCAGTAGGCTGGTCTAGAATATTTGTATAAAGTATATTTGTAAATGTTAGAATATTCAAAGCAAATAAATGTGACTGGCAAGTATTTTCCTTAGTTGTGCAGCTCTCTGGGTGTGAATCAGCCATTCAGCCTTGGTACTGAGACTCATATGGAAATATTTCTAAAGTCTAATCTCCTGGCAATGGTGGGAGGTGGAGGAGGAGGCCAGCTGGAAGAGATTTTATAATTGTACATTGGAATTTCAGAGCCGGGGAGACAATTGTATGTAGGTTCCATCAGAATGAGGAGTAGATGTGTTATCAAGTGTCAAACACAGGCAGATGTAGTCTAGCTGGGGCTTACTACGAGTAGGATGGGTGCTGGGAGCATTTGCCTCAGTCTACTTATATTGCTATTTTTCCTTTTTTTGGTTCCTTTTTCAAGCTTGTGTGACCTATTTCATAACTGCCACGGCTGCTCAGCACAGCCTCACCTTCAGGCTGACATTCCTCTTATCTCGAGAGTCCACATTGGCTTTTTTATCTGCCTTTCGAAAGATTATAGCTATCGGGGTAAATGTTGCCTGTTAGATGAGAGGGAAAAGCCGAGCCCCTCTCGCAGCTGCCACTGTGAAATTATTCCTCTGATCTGGACACAAGAATTGTCCTTTCTCGGAGGTAACGTAATAGTTCCTGCTAGATTATTGTCAACAGGCACAATACGTGTGACGCTGTCCTCCTCCCTCTGTGAAAAGCTGCGTTACAGGTGACAAGGTCTCTGGAAGCTGTTTCTAAGCAGTACCATGTGCAAATTTTGCATAGTAATCTGCATCTGAGTTAAGCTTTGAGTGAAAAGTTCAATTATTTTGAGAATCCAGTTGAGGATTACTCTACTTCATTGAAGCCGCAGCTTGCCCCTCCGCCTTGAGGTGTATTTTCTGGTTTTGGATGCTTTAGAACTTTATGTTCACTGGATCACTTTCTCTTTCCTCCTCATTCTGTTTGCCATTTAAAAAAAAAATCACCAGCTTTAGGGCAGTGCCTTAAACTGGAGACTAGGTGCCAGTTCCCTCACTCTCATGCTCCAGGTCAGGATGGGCTGGGAGTCCTGCAAGGGCAGCTCTGAAAAAAGGGAAGAGTCACATCACATAGTGGTGACCCTCCACCTCATGGGCAAAGTTTGTGCATGTCATAGGGAGCTCCCAGGGTGAGGGTCTAGAGCTCAGAGAAGGACTTATAGAGCCTTCAGGGGGAAATTAAATAGCTTCACCCAATTTAAAATCTGGTTAAATTATATGGCTTCAATAAATTACGGTTGGCACCTCATTCCCCATCATAAGCATAGATTCAGATTTTATATTGTATTGGCATGTTTCTTGCAGCTTTCTAGTATCTCTGTCCTGAGACTTTTCTCTGTTCCCTGTGAAAAGGCTGCATTCCGGCACATCGCTGATGTGTAACGACTGAAACCAAGCCCCTAGGACATAGCAGATTCTGCAACTAAACTATGGGTATCTGCTCTAGTCTGACAGTACTCTGCAGCTAAAAGCTCAACTGCCAGCTTCATCAGGACAATCTGAGGTTAAGCTCCTAGTGATCAGGATCGTGTGCCCTTTGTGATATCCTGGGGTGACTTGTGTGCAGAAGGTGAATCCAAAAAGATCTTAGACATATCTAAAACACTACAGCTCCTTAGGATTAGACACTGAACAAAATTATGGATGAGCGTGAAGCTCCAGAGAGGCTTTTCTCTCTCCATGCTCCTGGATTGATGGGGTTGCGCGTTGCCAACGATTTATACTGATAAATGTGTTATTGTTAGGGAAAGCATTATCGAAAAGGTGTGACTTACATTTCTATCTGAACACAATAGGGCTGAGGCTCAATCAGATCTCTAACTCAGCATTTCTCAAACTGAGGTCCTTGACTCCTCCCCCCCTCCCAGTGCCTCCGCCGTGGAACAGCTGTTCAGCAGCGTGTAGGAGGTGCTGGGAGGGAGGGGGAGGAGGCGGAAGAAGAGGACAGGGGTAGGTCTTGGGGGGGAAAGGGTGGAGTGGGGGTGGGGCCTGGGGCTGAGCAGGGGGCTTAGGGGTCCACAAAATTTTTTAAATCAAAATGGGGGTCCTGGGGTTACTAAAGTTGGAGAATTGCTGCTCTAACTACCTAATTCCACTAAACAGCAGTGGGCAATAGCTAGCTTGCAAGGCACTGAAATGATTCAAAACTAACAAGCTTCCCTAGGATTTGAGCAGTAGGTATAAATTTAACTGGTTCTCAGATTTTACTCTCAGGCATGGAGAGGGACGGCAACGTCTGTATGAAGTCTGAGTAAACAATATTGCGATGGCAGAACCAGCACTTAGATTCAAGTGTATCCAGTGAGGGACAAATTGGAAGATTCTTGAGAAATAGCAGAATTTGGATGTCTCTCACTACACCAGCAGAAAGGTCAAGTCAAGTAAAATCCTTGGAAAAACAGCAATATCTGTAACTACCGCTGCTAAAAGCAAATGCGGAAGTGAAGGGATACTCATCAAGAGCTTAAATAGTTTATATCCACTGTAATAGGGTATATGCCTGGTAAAGGTCTGATAATATAATTACATAAATTCCTGAGGAAACACCTAAAAGGAGTAGATGAAAAGTCTTTCAATAGCACCTACCATTTGAGATTGTGTCCACAGTTCAAAATCTCCCATATCAGTCTGTGTTGCAGGAAGTGTGAGAAAACGAATGCTGTTTCATCTGTGGGGTGATGAGAGCAGCTATACAACCTTCTGTCACAGTTTCAGGGTAACTCTCCCCAACCCCTACCTCTGTGGTCCACTGCAGGAGTGCCCAGTTAGGCTTCAGGTCTCCAGCCTTCCTTCTGACCAGGCAGTTTTAAGGCTGCACTGCTCCCTGCCTTACACTGTGATATCCCCAGCAAGCTAGGCTGTCTAACGGGCAGCGCCTGTGTTTTTCTCTCTCACAGGTCTGTGAGCAGTGTTTTGCCAGCAGTTACTAGTGGTCACACAGCTCTTTCTAGCAAGCACCTTTGTTCTTAAGGTAACAATATTACAGAGAAACGTAATAAACAGATTTAAACACACATGAAATATAGCACAAGTCATACATCAGTCTGCTGGGGCCCTTCTGCAAGAGTGGAGGGCCCCCCTTGGACAGACAGGGCTGAACATTTGATGGATCAGAAAGAAGGCCCAGAGTGCATTTAAAAGCAACCTTTTTATGCCAAAAGCCCTTTCAGTGTTGGTCTCTGCAAAATGCCATTTGAACCAGTATACACCAGCATCCCTGAGGGGTTGGGGGGGTGTTAAGTGGCACCTCTCTGGAGGAGTTTACAACCTAAGTGATTCACCTTAATCTCCCTCCACTGTTTTGGTTCCTGGGAACTCTCCCTGCTGGATTTGTAGACAGCCCCAGGCCCACAATGATGTATAACTATACAGTATGGTCCCCAAAGAAAGCACATGGGATTGGAATGTCTGTCAGATATCCTGCACCCATGTCATCCCCAGAATGAGCTAACCATGGCTACAGCCATTACAGAAAGGCCACACACAACAAGCCATAGTGTACAGGGACTCTGCATAAAGTTACACAAAATGCAAAACTCAGGCAAAGGGCTGAAGAGAAAGGCCTTGAGCAGTGATTCTTTGTGCAGAGGTTTCCTGTTTGTGTCAGTTTGTTTTGGATGAAAGTTGGATTTTCCTAGATTACTGAGGGATTAGAACAGTTATGGCTGATGTTGCCACTGCACTGTCTTCCTGTAAATATGCATGACAGTATGTGTTGATGGGTGTGTTTGGATGGGTATAAATTTTGGTGGATTCTTATTTATTTTTGGTTGTGGTTGGAATGTTTCCTTGATGATCTGCTCCCAATTGTTACAACATACAGTGTAGGGGAAATAAGGAGAGACAATGCAGGGACAGCCTGTCAATTACTGTTAAAATAACAAGAAAAAGGGGGAGACTCAACTAATAGAATTGATACTGGCTCTTTAGTTTGCCACTGAGTTGGAGTCTTTCATCTCCACTGGTTCCAGTCCTGCTCTGGTGAGTGGTCCTCAGAAGTCACTATTATTGACCCCTGGGAAGTGAACTGGGTGGGGTCTCGATCCAGTTCCTAGTAGTGCAAATGTCAGTCACAAACACAATCCTAATTAGATTGTTCCCTTTGTTGTGAGCATCGTGGCAGAGGCCTGAGATTGAGTTATGGAGACTGAATGCACCTCTCGCACCTGGAAAGATATCATTAAGATTGCTCTCCAGATAAGGTAGCGTCTTGACAAAAGTTGATCCAAAACCAGACTGTAGCTTCCTCCAGAGAGGAAAACGCAACATTTGCTTTCCAGGAGGCTGATTGGAATTCTGAAGGCAGCAAAGTGGGCATAGTCACCATCACCCCTTCTCTGCATAGGTCCCCTTTCCTTCAGTGTCACAGGTATGTGCTGAGGTAAAGCAAGTGACTTGAGAGAAGATGCCCTACTCTACCTTGTAGCGCTAAGAATCAGAGGGCCAGGCTGAAATAACTTGCCCACCTGGAATAGTAAGTTAAAGCATCCGAATCTGGCCCTAGGTGAGCAGGGCCATGTTTAACCATCTTTTCTCTCTCCCTTCTCCGCATCTGTTATAGACTCTTCTCCTTTGATGCACTTTGGTTTTACATTTTCTTGGAGGGACCACATCACGTTTCTAACTTTCATTTTATTTGTTAAAAGAAAAGGAGTACTTGTGGCACCTTAGAGACTAACCAATTTGAGCATAAGTTTTCGTGAGCTACAGCTCACTTCATCGGATGCAATCTGTTACTCTGAAACCTGTCATTTTATTTGTTGTTATTCCTTCTCTCCTCCCTACATCTGTATAAGTTTTTATCTTGGACTTTAATTTCCTCCAGTAACTTCTGTTCTGTACAGCTCCTGCCCCCTTGCTACAATCTCCCAGTAGCCACACTGCCTCATCAATCTGAAACCTATTCTCTTTCGAATTTCTCCTCTAATGAGGTTATTACCTCCTTCAAGGAATCCAGCCTCTCTGTCACTGCTTGGCTGCCTCTAGCAATAAGGAACGTTTTACAAGATTCTAACGGCCCAAAATGTCACATCAGCTCTTGAATAAGTTCCAGCTCAGCGAAGAAAACTCTGCTTTGATTTTCCTGGTTTAATTTTTGGCCCCTTAACTTCAGATAAACAAAACAGTGAGGAAAACTTAAGCAAGATGTAAAGAAGGCTGGCTTGAAACCATGCTCTCTTGCCCCATCTCCTGTTTGTTCTTTATTCTGTGTGTCTAGCCTCAGTCCTCCTGCAGTTTGGGAATATGAATGTCATCTCGTCAAGTCTAAATTCAGTCCCTCTCCAGAAATCTAACCTGACTTCCCTGGAGTGTGAATGTGGGATCCTCGCTGAAATAACGGTTTGTCTTAGATGTTCAAATATTGCACTAATGAGGCCAGATAGAGGTCTGGATTGACCGTCTCTTTAGGGGCTGGTGAATAAGCGGGTGAAAGTATTCTGTTTTCCTACAGCATGTTTGTGCACGTACAACTAATGCTAGGCCAATGGACTGCATGTAAAATAGAAAACAGGAAACCGGAACATGAGGCTAGAGCAACAATGAGTATTATCCTGGCATCTCCCCTGGGTTAGGTTGGCTGATCCTGAGTGTCCATAGCTACTGTGAGCTCATATGCCTGTCACTCAGAGGCCCGCTATAATAGAGACCTACAGGGATCAAATTCAACTATATGTGACCTTAAAAACAAAAAATCTAACTCATGGCTGAGCATTACAGCAGAAAGCTACATGGTTTTGTGATGTTAGAAGCCTGTTTTCGGAAGTGCTTGACCATCTTGCTTATCAGTGCATTTAAATCGGTTGTACTGTTCACTCATGAGATGCATTCCAGAGCTTACCATGTGGCATGTAAAATCCCTTGCCTTAATGTTAATTCAGGCAAGGACTTGTTTCTAGGAGAGAGAGCTTGAAACTAGAGTCACTTTTCTACAGACTGGTATATAGAAAGTTTGGCCAAGATTTTTAAATGTTGGTGCTCAACATTAGTCACCTGAAGACGTGAGCACCCATTGCGCCTGTTGATGTCAACTGGAGTTGTGAGTGCTCGGCATCTCTGCAAATCTAGCTGCTTATTTAGGTACCTGTCATTAGCCACCCAGGTTTGAAAATGTTGGCTTTGGTCTCTCAAAAGTGTGTTTCTCCCTGTGTAACTAAACATGGCTCGCCAAAGCTAAAGACTGAAGTTGAAAGCGCTGCCTTTGTGGAGGAAGGTTTAACACAAAGCAGCATTGCAGGGACTCCAGTTGTCTACTGAAGATTTTGCATTGCATTTAATTTCAAATGGAGGAGTCAAGTGCTGCTGCAGTTGACATTCTTGTGGGAAATGCTCTATACTCAGCAGGCTTAATGCCAGCGACACAGAATCTAATTGGAGTTTGCTTTGTAGCTTGTGACTTAGGAATGGTAAATGAAGGCAATGATAGCCTGTAGGAAAGGTAAGACAAAGCTGTCAGCACCTTTTCTGAGGCAGCATGCAGGCCTTGGACGAATTGCTCTGTCCAGTTTATTATCTTGCAGCACTTCTGGATATTGTCATGTGCATCTGTATTAAATATTGGTGTTCCCCTCTCACCAGGAAGGCCGGAGAGTTTTTCAGTCTCCAGCATATATGTGCACTTAATGCCGAGGCAGCTTTACCTCTTGGTGGGGCCTTGGAAGAATCACTTCTCCTTGTCTTCAGAATTCACAGTGTAATCTTAATCCACCGAATATGTCTTGGTCTGAGTGACCCCTCAAACAAAGGCAGTCTATATGTAGTTTTATCACGGCTTGCTGGCAAAGGCTCACTCCAGCAGACAGGTCCTCCCGTGTTTCGTGATTTCTGTCGGTCTGCCATTGTGTGACTTCAGCAGCTCCGGGTCCTGCTGAAAAGGTGGGGCTGGGTCACATGCAAGTACTCTGGGAGTCTGGATAATGGTGGGTTTAAAGTTGGTGTCCGCAGGTAGCAGCCCCCTGAACTATCCATATTTTAAAAGTGGGAATGATAGATTGTCCTATAAGACCTTACAGTAATTTGTTACTTGGAGAATCTCCCTTTTCTCTCTTTTTTTTTTTTTTTTTAAAACACAAAAGCCCTGGATGCAGGATCCCTGGGCCAGATTCAGTAGTGACGTAAACAGAGGTGCACACTACAAGCTAACGGAGAAAGAAGTTGAAGTGGACGTAAGATAAATTAGAGGAGGCCCTCCTTTCACTTATGCTTCCCAGTTACTTGCCTTCCCTGCATCACCTCTTTCTCAGCGTATCAGGCACACTCACTCTGCACACCAAATCAGTGCAAGTTATGCTGCTCACACTAGCCACCTATGCCCATTCTTTGACTAACTTACCCACTGTTTTCCCAGAGATCTAAATGGGGCGGGGGGACTACTCCTTTTTACACCAGGTCTGAATTTGGGCCCCTTGTTTATAACTGTAGGACCAGTTCTGGCTCCAGCCATGCTCCCTTATAGAAAGCAGTTTTCAAAGGCGGTTCAGTACAAGAGCTGGTTAGCTGTCTTGTTGTAGCTGTCTGCACCCGTGGGAGGGTGATGGGACAATGGGAGCATCTGCTCTGGGCATTCTGAGGAAAGCTCTGACAGTGTCCTGTGATGTACAGACTAAAATCATAACATGCCTCAAGGTGCTTTGGAAAGGGAGTGAAAACAGTCTCCAAGCTCCAGGCCTCACTCCCTCCTGTATCTGGCTGTTCCCACAGAATCAGTCTGGCCCTGGAAGCTCTGTGGCTTTGTAAGAGTAGCTCATTCTGAATGATGGGTAGCGGCAAAGAGCCTAGACCATGTCAGGTAGTTGTCATTTGGCCCAGCAGTTGCCATGGCAACCTGATAGCATTTTGCTTTTACCCGGTGGCATAGATGTAGGTGGGGAATGCGAAGGAAAAAGCAAGACGACTGGACTGCTACTCTTCCAGGAAGCAGGAGAGGGTACTCACGCGTAGGAGTAGCAGGGCAGGGGACAAGGGACAGCCAGATCACATTTCCCAAATGAGTTGGCAGACAGAGTATTAGACTTTTAGCAGCTAGTCGGACTCCATGTACAGGATTGCTTAACACTAATATCATCTACGACGAGCTCTTCAGCTCAAGCCAAAATATCACAGTGAGCAAAGATATATAACTTAATAAAGAGTGTCTGTAGGTTTAAACTCCATTGCCATTTTCGCTAGCGTGGTGTAACTCCCTGCGTAGGCCAAGTGGCAGGCTGTGTATGGTGGTTCGTTCCCACGCGTGTTTCAGAGTTGGGAGGCATTTCCATTCTCGTTTCAGCAGGAGGGCTGTTCTGAGTGTTCCGTCCTGTTTCACCTACTGCTCCATATCAAGGCACCGGCACTTTCAAGTGTTCTGGAAACTCCATAGAGCTTCTGCGCAACAGCCAAGCTGCTCAATGGAGCTGGTCAGCTTCCCTCAGCCCAACTTCGCCTTGGTGCAGGAAATGTGGGCTCAACTATTGTCCACACGCCGTCAGCCTCCTCCCTGGTATGCAGCCAGGACAGAGGGAAGATTCAGGAGGCTTCGTCACAAACACAGGCCTCTTCCTGTGCCACTTTATGGGCTGTGTTTTAGACCTCTTTAGAACTTGCTGATTTTGAGGGTGGAGATCTAGTGTATTACCAAGAATTGTGGAGTTCCTGAAGGGCAAGGCCTGCAGTACCTGACCTGGAAGTGACTGCTTCATCTCTCACCTGCATACATTGTTATCTCTTTCCTTCACTGGGGGGTGGTGCTGCTCAGATCCCAGCATGTGGGAGTTACAATCTAGGCCTGTTTCCAATTGGGCTCCTTTACAAAGGCATTGCTAAGGACTAAATGGGATTAGGGCATCTGGTTCCAATTTGGTCCAAGGAGGTAGTGACCTAAAGCCATGTTACATTCTGTGGAATGATTTGGTAGCCCCGGCCTCCTGCCCCAGTGACTAGTGAACCCTTTGTCAGCTGGCACCAGAGTTTGCATCACAGCAGGTATCCTGGGTATTGCAAAAATCAGCAGCATCACACCTGCACTAGCTTGGTGCCCTGCCAGTTTCTGCGCAGGAGGCAAGGGCTAGATGGACATGGAGCCTGACTTCCCTTCTCACCCCTTCAAAGTGGTACCCTGGCCAAAGGCTGAGAAGCAATGAGGGGTCAGCGTGAGGAGGCTTGTGTAAGGGGACTGTTGTTCCCTTACTAAAACTCAGTGGGGGTGTTTTGGTTGCTAGCTCCCAGTACCAAAAGAAAGGGGAAGGGTCGATGGGGAATCAGGACCCTGAGACTGACAGTCCCCAGGAACAATGGGGAGAGGCCAGTGCTCCAGGTCAGCCTGATTGACAGGGCGGGCAGGCTAATCAGGGAGGCAGGAGGCCAGGGGGGTCCCGTCCTCCGAGTGAGCTGGATTTGCCTGGGTCAGACAGACAGAGTGGGGCCGAGCTAAGGAGAGAGCAGGGGCCCGAGCTGAGCTGTGGAGCAGAGCTGGGCCAGATCCAGAGGGGCCAGAGAAGCAGCCCAGGGAGAAGACCTGTCCTGGGAGCGGAGCTGCAGCAACCAGAGCCAGAGGGGCCAGAGAAGCAGCCCAAGGAGCCAAAGCCAAAGCAGCAGCCGTGCTGAGGCAGAGGGGTGGAGCTGGAGCTGACGCCGAGTGGAGCTGGAGCCGTCCGGAGCCGGGTGCGGTGAGCAGCTGGGGAGAGCGAGGGGGGACCCTGGGCAGCGGGCCCAGCGCAGGGAGACGCTCCCAGCCAAGACACCCTGCAGGCCAGACTTGGAGGGGCATCGTAACCTGCGGGGGGGGGGAAGCTGGGAAGAAGGGTCCTGCCTCCTAGAGCCTGAGGGCGTGTGGCCACTGCCAGAGCAGTGTCCGACCCGCAGCATCCCTGCCTGGGACGTGTGAGGAACAGGCTGAACTGCCCTGACGTTCCAGAGACGCTGGATGTGACGTCCCCGTGCCGCAGAGCTGCGTGACAGGTTTTCCTTTAACCTTTCACTTTTTTCCTTATTTTTTTAATTGATTGCTGTTTATTAAATTGTCTTTGTTTTGAACTGTATGTAATGATCAGTGGGTCAGGGAAGCATCGAGAGCACCCCGGAGTGGAGACACCCTAGCCCCTGCCCTAAGTGATCACGACAGGGTTGGGGGTTGAGCCCCCCAGGAATCCTGGGCCCAGCCTTGTCGGGGTTACGAGGACTCTGCCACACAGGAGAGTGGAAGGGAGCCCTCGAGGTCAGGCAGGCCTCTGGGTAAAGGAAGTGGGAGCGAGGACTCGGATCCTTTCACTAGCCCACTTAAGTGGGGTAGCACATAAGCCAGGAAAGTTTCCCACAATAGCGGGACCGTTCCCTCGCTTACACTTGTTTTGCCACAGCCAGTGCGGCAGGGCTGGTTCTCTGGGAGGTGTCAGCTCAAAAACAACTGAAAACAACTGAACTGCTAGAGTGAAGTGTGCCTGGGATCCTGCCTCCCCAGTCCTCATCTGCAGGCTCTGCTGCCAAATCACTCGTGTGCCCATAAGTCTATGTGGGGTTTGGCTCACATGTTAATTCACAGAAGGAGGAAATTCAAAATTAAATCTGCCGTAGTGTAGCCCAGCATTTCCCAAACTGTGTTCCGTGGAACACTGGTGTTCCGCACGATGTGAATAGGTGTTCCATGAAAGAATCGTAATTTTAAAAAAAGGGTCTTGCACTTGATTTTTGTACTACTTTATGTGCACTTTCCAGTTAGAAATTGTTAGTTCAAGTTATTTTAAATTTGTAATTTTGCTTTGTTTTATAAAATAAAATATATTTGAGCATAAATAACGCAATTTTCTATTTGAAAACCAACCGACTACAAAATAATATTAGACGTGTTCCGTAAGTATATACCGGGTGTTCCGTGGTCAAAAAAGTTTGGAAAATGCTGGTGTAGCCTAACTTCCAGCCTCTTCTGTGTCTCCTAGCCCTTTCCTAGGCATAGCAGCAGGTGCAAATAATGTGACGTGGTTTATGCAGGCTTCACCTCCCTTGTGCCTGGACAGAGCCATGCCATGTGATAGTTTGCTTTGTTGGGCACAGATCCTACAAACAAACACCAGCCTTAACTCCCACATTCCTGTGCACTCGGCAGTGTTTGTCACAAAGCTATCCGTGTTAACATTTAGAGAAACAAGGAGGGTCAAGTAATATCTTTTATTAGACCAACTTCTGTCCCACAAGGCTACACCAGCCCTGCATACAACAAGTGTGTTAACTTTCACATTGATTAGTTCACAGCAAAGTTTGCTATAAGAGAGAGGTAGTGAACATGTCCCCTTTAAGAGTTCAAGGAGCAGATGCTGTCCCGCAGTGGCCACTGAAACAGCCCAAAGAAGTCTGTCAGGAAATTAGACTGAACTTGTGTGCATGAATGGCATCTTCAGCTCATTTGCTTACTGGGGCGGGGTGGGGGAGAGAGAGGGAAGCTGTTACAAGTGTCTCGATGTTTTGGATAGTCCCTGAATCTCTGCTACACCCATCTTTTAAAATAAAACCAAAAGGAATAATGAACAATGGGCTATGAAAACACAGCATTCTGAGAACAGAAGAAATATTGCTTTTAAAAAATTAAACTAGAATTTGATTGTTTTATTAATATTTAAATTACAATGAATCCACCAAGACTGTCTTACAAAACCATTTATTTGTTCGTTACCTTAAGGGAAGCCTGTAATTGCTTTTTTAAGTTGTATTTGCATATTTCTATATTGGCATTGTAAGTCACTTTAATGACATGAAATACACATCAGCGATGATAAGTCAATGCTTCAGTTTGTGGGGAAGGGCTGGGCTGATTCAGATATAGAATGGATAAAGTCAGCATCGCAACTGGGGTGATTAACAGTGTGCGAAGGAGTACTCTGAGCCCCACCATCTGGAGGCACGCAAGCTGGGAAAACGGAGCTGCTGTGGCTCAGTGACACTGAAAGCCTGGAAAGAGGGGATAACAGTCCCACTGCAGCTTCCAGCAAGTCAGCACTTGGTTCTGCAAGCTTGATGGTAGAGCTGGATGGGAAGAGAGGGTTGGGCCTTGTAGTAACGGGGGTTTGTTTCATGTGTTCCCACAATAGTCATCCAGCCATGCCGCTCATTGCAAACGGGAAAGAATGGAGCCCAAAGACCAGTGGCCCAGGCCAAGTCAATAACATTCTGCAGCAGCCCTTCACCATATATTCAGCAGATGGAAAGAACTTCAATCAGAGAGAGAATCTGGTCTCACTGGTTGAATGTAATATGGGAAAATCATGCTAGATGTTTGCACGCTTGATGAAACAATCCTTTCAAATTGAATGATCACCATGTTGGTAGCAAACTCCTGCCGTTCTGCCTCAGATCTTTCCCACTCCCTAGGACTATGCATTTTGGCATGCACACATCTCTTGTAACCAGAGCGGCAGAGATGGTGGAATAAACTGAGCACAGGCAAACCAGGTGCAGCAAAGCTCTTCATGAGACATCTTGGCTGGAAAGGGGAGAGCCTGGGACAAGCCCACATTTTGTGAGAGAGAGCTGGATGCCCTAGTCCCGCTACTTGTAGGAGCTCTTGACCATACCTGATAAACCTTGCATAGGCAAAAAGTTCCTATCTCCATGTCAAAATCATCACTTGCTGAGAGGAAGCACAGTCAAGAGGGCTGGGGAGTTGGTGGGGGTGGGAGGACAGGTGCTAGGAATCCCTGGAATCTAATTCTGTATTGGCCACTGTGTGACCCCCGTTGATAAAATTGAATAGGAGGATCCACTTAGCAGGGATGTTGGGAGGATAAATCAGTTTGTGTAACACTTTGGAAATAAAGATCAAATGTTTGTGTAAGTGGTGCAATAAAATCTAAAATGTCTTGATTGACCATTATCAGGGGGTAGCCGTGTTAGTCTGTATCCACAAAAACAACGAGGAGACTTTGTGGTACCTTGAAGACTAACAGATTTTTTGGGCAGAAGCTTTCGTGGGTAAAAAAAAAAACACGTCTTCAGATGAGGTGGTTTTTTACCCACGGAAGCTTATGCCCAAATAAATCTGTTAGTTTTTAAGGTGCCGCCGGACTCCTCGTTGTTTTTGATTGACCATGTCCACTCTCTCATGGACCACTGTGGGCATTAACATTTTGCAGACAGGAGCATTATGGGGCTGGGGTGTTTTGTGGGGTGGGATACTTAACACCAGCTGGAACAGCCAACAGATTTCAATGACCACCTCGTATTTCCTAATATTAGGTCTTTATGTTAATCAGACTTGTCCAAACAGACCCCCACCCACACCTGCCATCACTGTAGACCACTGTGAAGGCCAAAAGATCCATCTCTCTGGGCGCAGGGCTAGAAGAAGCAGTGCGAAAAGCTTTCATGTACAAATGCTTCAGCAGAGGTCAGTGTCCTAAGTAAAGGGACAGTGAGATGCAGGTGGGGACAAGCAGACCCAATGCAGAACATCGATGGGGATTATTGCAGCATCTTGGCACATCAGAGTGGACAAGGCTCATAAACAGAAAAGAAGAGATTAATTCAAGCTCCCCTCTGGTGCTGAAGTAAGGGGTACAGGGGTGCATGGTCGTCTTTGGCACAATCCTTCTGACGCAGGCAAACATCTTGCTGTGGACTGGCAGCAGTGGGTTGCCTCATGTGCCACTGGCCACAGAAGATTCTAATGCTGCAGCGCCAGCAGGCAGCCACCTGCCCGTGGAGAGCATCTGCCTGAGTCCTGACAATGGCCAGGATTCAGCCTGCTATTTTCTGTTATTTTTCAAGAAAATGTCACTGCTCGGTTATGTAATTGGGTTTTTTACATTTACTTGCACGTCAGTTGCCAATTTGCCATTCCACGCGACATCCAGCTGCAAATGTGCAAAACCACAGCTGATAAGGGTGGAGAATTACTGGCTAATTCATTGCATCGCTCACTGGATCTGAAATAGATTCTCTGTTATCATGCAAAATGCTGCAATGCTCTGTAAGGCTGTCACAGAGGTGGGAGAATGGCGTGAGATTGGGTATCCATGCAGATTAGCACAGCTAGTTGTTTGTTTCAAGTTTCATTTTGCAATATTTTTTTACTCTAGTAGTAGTTTTATGACTTCAGGTTATTAAATGGGTTGTAAATTAGGACTGTAGAATCTGGGTGACACTTGGTCTCTAGTAAATGGGATGAGTCCATGTCTTTTGTCAGGACGGTGATACCGGTTTTTATTGGTCCCAGGGAGACAAGGATTTCAGGGCTCATCTTTCTGTCATGCTGTGTAATTACTGAATGGCTGATGCTGTGGCTGGATGGGCACTGGCTGGGAGGGAACTAGGCAGACAAGGTAGAGGAGATGACATCTTTTATTGGACCAGCTTCGGTTGGTGAGAGGAGACGCGCTTTCGAGCTACCCGGAGCCCTTCGTCAGGTCTGTGGGAGGAAGTGGCAGAGGTAGTTGCCAGAAGGGCAGGATTCGGGCAGACCCAGCGGTACCCAAATGTTTGCAGTTTCTCTTTGGTTTATCTTCTCTGCTCCTGGAGTCTGCACCCTTTGGAGATTTCAAAGGGCAGGAGAGGGAAAGTTAGCAGTGAATTTGCATAACATATTTGCTAGGAGCAGAATGGAAACGTAATTGAGACAGTGATCCTGTGTCCTGGCTGGAGTGTGAGATTTTTAGGCTTGAGAGGAGGTGTGGTATGGTGGTCATGGTGCTCGCCTAGGACTTGAGAGACCTGGGTTCAGTTCCCCGCCCTGCCTGAGACTCCCGGTGTGACCTTAGGTCAGTTACTCCGTTGCTGTGTGCCTCTGTTCCCACCTGTACAATGGAGATAAAGCCCTGTGCTTTTGAGACGCTATGGCCACAGACAGACATATCCGCTCCTGCCTCTGTTACGCCTCAAGTCTCTCTCGAAGCAGAAGACACGCCTGAATTTGTTGGGTTCTGACCCTGACGCCCAAAATGGCCTCTGTTGAGATGCTGTCACAGGTGGCCTCTTGGCCCTGGGCATTTCATTATTTGTGTGGAGGAGCCCGGCCCACTGTGCACAGTGCTGAACAAACGTGCAGGACAGAGACGCTCACAATCTAAAGCTGGGTAGGTTTGGCAGGGAGTTTCAAACCTGTGTGACTGCAGCTGATCTGAAGTGCAGGCCGCCACCTCAGCTGCTGATACAGGGCCGGGCACCAGCAGGACTGTACTCCGTCCTGGCGATGAATCCCACAGAGGCAAACTGCTCCCAGCGATGAGCTTCTGTTCTATCGGCATCTAGTGAAAATCCTCCCGTCTTTGCCCCTTCAGGGCTGCCATACTCCAGCCTCAGTTGGGCAGCAGGAATGGAGAGTGAAGCCTGCAAATCCCACTCCACCCCCCGTGTCAATGTGTAAAACCTGTATAATAACCTGGGCACAACTGGCCAGGAGCACCTAGGCTGTACTTGCATCAGGAGTAGGAAAGCAGGCTCTATACAAGCATAGTGCGAAGAGTCTCAGAAATCTGCTCTGGCTTCTGGTGTAAAGTTGCCGGTGTTTCCACACACGCTGTTGTAGTTCATCACCTCTCTGCCCAGGCCTGACAGGGCCCAGGAGGGCTCTGGCACAGGGATGCCAATCAGGTGGGCTTTTCCTGTGCTCTTGTCTCGCCCCAACACTGCTGGAAGCTTCCATCTTCTTTGTAAATGTTTGAAAATCTCTTTCCTTCCTGAACTGCAGCCCAGTTAAGTGATGGCACTGCTCCTGCAGTCAGCCGAGGACTCGGGGAAGGGCAGCTCTTTAGCTGTTCCAGGATGGGAAGCCTGCCCGCTCCACCAACGTACCTTCATTGCCCGTGCCTGTCTGTTCAGATGGCATCATGGCCTCTCACAAAGTGCTTAGACTTTTGCCCTCTTCTGCAGGGATGCCGGGCAATGATGCATGTGGGCATGTGTCCTGCATAACCCTGCAAGAGGCTGCCCTCTAAAGGAACACACCACTGAGCTGTTTGCCAGCTCGCGTGCATCGGTGCTGAAGCTGGCAAGCACTGGTGGGGTGCCTAGAGGACAAAGGCAGGGCAGCTCAGTTACAGGGAATGGAGACAATCAACCCAGCATGTCACAGTCACTCCAGGGCCCACAGATGTCATGTGACAGTGGGAAAGACTTGTTTTCTTCTAACACTGAACAAAGCACCAACAGTGTCCCTCTGTGCTCCACTACAGAGCTTCTGCCCAGACCTTTCCCCAGCTTACTGATTGGCTTCAGGATTAAAGGAACAGCACGCAGCTCTTCTCCGCTATTCTAAAGCAACAGGGCCTGGTTAGAGTGGAAAGCTGCTCTCCTGGAATCAACGTGAGCCACATCCCTCCCTGTTCTATCGTGTGCAGTAGCAATTTGCTCCCCAATGTTGCGCACACTACACCAGGTGTTTGCGATTCGGAGAGGTGGTGCTGACTGGCTAGGCCATGCTGGGGCCGCTATGGGAATTACCCAAGCATAAGGAACAGCAAAGTCTCAAATACCATAAACTCCCAGAGCCCTAGGGAGAGTGTCTGCATGGAAACGCTTCCAGCTCTATGAGCAACACATGAGCCACGTGCTGGCTGCAAGGGGAAGAAAGCAGAAATGAAAGACAGGCAATTGCTACAGCTGATGGCAAAACCTCACACAAAACTAATTCTGCACCTGCAATTAAAAAGGCTCCTCTTTATATGTGGGAGCAGGCGCTCTTTGCTCATGTGAGGGGCACCTGGGATTCTTCCTGGCAGCCTCCGTACCTGCTTCTGCTGTTACGTGCACCCCCCAGGGGCTGACAGGAGGTAGCCTGGGTTGAGAGAAAGTGTTCCCCATGTGTCCTCAGAACATCCACCTGGCTTGGCTTGTGACTCTTTCCTTTTGAGCTGACGGCTCAGGGGTAAGGCTACAATTTAGTCACGGGTATTTTTAGTAAGTCATGGACATGTCACGGGCAATAAACAAAAAGTCACGGCCAGTGACCGGTCCATGACTTTTACTAAAAATACCCCTAACTAAATCTTAGGTCCTGGGAACCGGGGGCACTCCAGTGGATGCTGCTTCTCTGGCTGGGGGGAGCAGCTTAGGACACTGCTGCGGCTCTTGGACTGCTGCTCTGGGGCAGCACGTGGGACTAGCTGCCCGGGGCCACCCCAGCTGCTCAGGTGGCCCTGGGGTCAGCACACCAGCTGCTGCAGAAGTCACGGAGGTCCTGGAAAGTCACTGAAAGTCACTGAATCCGTGACTTCTGTAACCTCCGTGAAAGACTCTCAGCCTTATTCATGGGAGCCTAGTGCCTGGAGCTGACCCCATCCCCCGGCAGCAGGGGCTGGGAGAGTGGCACTAAGCAGGCCTGGCCCTGACATTCCACTGCTGTTCCTCTTCCCCCAGCCCCAGTAAACACAAGCCCAGTCCAACTGCAGAAGAGGCAGAAATTACCTCTCCAAAAACTGAAGCCAAGCCCAGGTCCAGAGAGTGCTAACCCTACACGGGGGCACATGCAAAGCTTTGTACTCCAGCCCTGTGAGCTGGCATCAACCCAGCCTGTCCTTTCCTCCCCTCAGTGTGCCTCTATCAACCCCTTGAGTCTGATCCTCCTTGGCCAGTGCGCTGCCCCACCCTGTCTTTGAGACGCACACGCCCTCCATTAGCTAACTGGCTGCCCCTTTCCTGTTTGCAGGGTCGTAATATCCTCAGATGACCACGGCTATGAGAGAGATGATGAGGGGGGAGGGAGTATCTTTGATTGGACCAACTTCTGTTGGAGAAAGAGGTGCGGGAACTAGGAGTACGGGGGGGTGCTGCAGCACCCCCAGGTTTTACACAGGGCTCTGCTCCCGGCCCTGCATGCGGGGTCCTGGCTGTCAGCCGCACGCCTGGGTTTTGCTCCTGGGCCCGTGCCCAGAGTGCTGCCCCTGCCCCCAGCTGTGGCCCCAGGCTCAGCCCCCTTACCCTTTTCTGTGCCCCCCCCCCCCCCCCGGAGCCGCAGCCCTGCTCTCGACCCCAGCTCTAGGGGACAGTGGGGGGCACAGCAGCCTCACTCCAAAAAGTGTTCCAGCACCATTGAGAGCTTTCGAGCTGCCCAGGGGTGTTCCATTACTATCACTCACCAGCTGAATTCCTGCCCCCCAGAGACCACCCCAGGAATTGCTCCCAGCTGTCAGCTGTGACTCTCCAGAATGGGAGCCCTGTTGGTCCTCAGGCGAGACAGGTTTGATAGCAAAAGTTATTCCTCTGGAACATGTCTGGCAAGGCAGTCGAGAGCCCACACAGCCCTGCGATCTGCAGAGATGAGCTAGTGACCTGGCTTGCCACCACAACGGAGCAAACGCGCCAGCAGCCAGCCCTGAGCCCTCTTAGAAACTGTCTGGTCTAGGCGGGGGGAGGTGATTGTCCAGGGTCTGTTCTGTAATATATGGGAACTGGTGCCTAGTTAACATTCATATATGCTAATCAGGCAGAGCTTTGTCTTGCATCCTTATCAGCCATGCTAATGTGGAGAGCAGCAGGGAATAGAGTGCATTAAGGATTCAGGCTGCCCTGTGTTTTGCTGTTAGGCAGCACGTCCTAAGGCAGAGACAGAGCCCTGCTCAGGTTACGTGAATGCTGTCAGAATAACTGTCTAATTGTTGGTTGCTTCATAGCTATTGTGCAGGCAGCAGATTGAAGCAGCAGGGAGAGGTTGTGGACTGCAGGGGTAATTAAGCATCAAAGGAAAAATATTACCAGCTAGTTAAGAGCTCTAAGTGCTTGGAAATATTGAGTTCTGGTGTGGGATTGCACTGCTTATGGAGGGAAGCGCCCAGCCTTCACGGGAACAAAACAGCACCGTTCGCAGCATGTCTGTGTGAAAATAACAGTGCTTCGTCCTGCCCGGCAGCACCTCCGCCACGCACCTCCCTGCCAGGCCAGAAACCTGCTTACAGAGACAATATGGAAAAAGAAAAGGAGTACTTGTGGCACCTTAGAGACTAACCAATTTATTTGAGCATGAGCTTTCGTGAGCTACAGCTCACTTCATCAGATGCATGCCGTGGAAACTGCAGCAGACTTTATATATACACAGAGAATATGAAAAAATACCTCCTCCCACCCCATTGTCCAGCTGGTAATAGGTTATCTAAAGTGATCATCAGGTGGGCCATTTCCAGCACAAATCCAGGTTTTCTCACCCTCCACCCCCCCCACACAAATTCACTCTCCTGCTGGTGATAGCCCGAATACAGACTAACACGGCTGTTACTCTGAAAAGAGACAATATGGCTTATCCTTTCTCAATGAGTCAGTCCCTTGTTTCAGAGTAGCAGCCGTGTTAGTCTGTGTCTGCAAAAAGAAAAGGAGTACTTGTGGCACCTTAGAGACTAACCAATTTATTTGAGCATGAGCTTTCGTGAGCTACAGCTCACTTCATCGGATGCATACCGTGGAAACTGCAGCAGACTTTAGAACCCAAGATGGAAGAATCCAATGCACAGCTACAGACTAGGGACCGAATGGCTAGGCAGCAGTTCTGCGGAAAAGGACCTAGGGGTGACAGTGGACGAGAAGCTGGATATGAGTCAGCAGTGTGCCCTTGTTGCCAAGAAGGCCAATGGCATTTTGGGATGTATAAGTAGGGGCATAGCGAGCAGATCGAGAGACGTGATCGTTCCCCTCTATTCGACATTGGTGAGGCCTCATCTGGAGTACTGTGTCCAGTTTTGGGCCCCACACTTCAAGAAGGATGTGGATAAATTGGAGAGAGTCCAGTGAAGGGCAACAAAAGTGATTAGGGGACTGGAACACATGAGTTATGAGGAGAGGCTGAGGGAGCTGGGATTGTTTAGCCTGCAGAAGAGAAGAATGAGGGGGGATTTGATAGCTGCTTTCAACTACCTGAAAGGGGGTTCCAAAGAGGATGGCTCTAGACTGTTCTCAATGGTAGCAGATGACAGAACGAGGAGTAATGGTCTCACGTTGCAGTGGGGAAGGTTTAGATTGGATATTAGGAAAAACTTTTTCACTAAGAGGGTGGTGAAACACTGGAATGCGTTACCTAGGGAGGTGGTAGAATCTCCTTCCTTAGAGGTTTTTAAGGTCAGGCTTGACAAAGCCCTGGCTGGGATGATTTAACTGCGAATTGGTCCTGCTTCGAGCAGGGGGTTGGACTAGATGACCTTCTGGGGTCCCTTCCAACCCTGATATTCTATGATTCTATATATACACAGAGTTTATATATAAACAGTCCCTTGTTTGGAGCTCATTAACATGCACAGGAACCAAGGCCACCTTCTGCAAAGTCAGCCTGGCCAGTGTGTCCGAGCACTGGCTGCAGAGGAGAACACTCAGTAGAGGGAAACATGGAGGTTCCAGGCCTGCGAGACACTCTGGCTATGGGACACTATCTGTAGAGAACTAGGCCTTGCATGCCCGAGAAAGCTGTACTCACGTACTGCAGGGTGCAAATTTAAACCAGTGCAACCCCTGTTCGGACAGTCAAACTGGAGCAAACAGCCCAGGCTGGGATCACACTTCCCCCACTGCCTCAGGCCCAGCCTGGCAGATCAGTGACAAGGTCACACAAAGGAAGGTTTCACCGCTTTGATTGAGAGTCACGGTGATGCCTGGGCCTTCTCTCCAGGGAGATTTGGGCAGGGTTAACTACGGCTATGACTTTAAATTAAACTACAGGTGTGGGTGATAGTAATGGAACATCACTGGGCTTAAATACCATGAGGCTGCTCTGAGCAGCTTCCTGGGGTTCAGTTTAAGTCCTTGGGCTCTGATTTAATACTCAGTGAGGTGCTTATGCCAAAAGGGGAGTGTGCCTCCCAGTGGTTTGCATCAGTGAACCAACTGCTGTAGGTCTGGGTAGGGACAACGGCATGCTCCCCAGGGTTGGAAATGCTCCACTTTTCCCAGGAACAGATCCTGGCAGCCACAACCCCCCAGGACTGGAATCTTCTCTCCAGCAGTGGGCAATACCTGCTCTTTCAGAGAGAGTCACACAATGCACTTGTGGTTCTGTGTTTCTAAATCACAGTACTGCAGGAGCTCAGAGCACTTTACAGACATGGAAGTGGGGGAGGGAGGTTTGTTGGTTTTTTATAATTTAATTACTTTAATGTCATTTTCTACAGAGCAATATAGTTAATTCAGTATCATCAGTATTTATACACATATGAGACTGAAGTCATGTCCTCCTCTGCTTACTGCCAAGTACAAAACAGCTTAAATAGGCTAAAAAGGTTTCATGTACAGAGCCAGGAGGTGGAGCACAGACTAACTTTGGCCTGTGGAGGTGAGAGGGGGAACAGCCCAGCTGATTGCTGCCAGCAGGGCAGGGCTCTGTATTATTACAGGTCCTCGGGGGTCTGCCAGGCTGCGAACTCCAGCCACCATTTTTTCTCCAAAAATTAGTTGCTTTTGTAGACCAGAAAATTCGCCTGACTCCTGCTCTGTTGTCCTCTCCCCAGGTCAGCGAGTCAGTGCCTTGGAGGGAGCTGTAGCAGGGCCCCAGCAGCCAAATGGTTCAGGCAGGTTGGTGTATTCTTCCCTGGAGAAGAATCCACCACTTGCCAGCAGAATTTAGAAAAGGCATCAATCCTATCCTGCTTCTCCCATTCCTACAAAGAACAGCTGTAGCTCCAAAGCAAACAGAGCACATGAGACTCATCTCTCTTCCAGCACGAGTTTTCACTGCTGGACCCGGCCATGCTTAGCAGAGGAAGCCAAGCAGAGATGATTTCCCCTCTCCTGATGGAATATCTGGCAGGCACCCAGGAGGACACTGGCATTATCAGCTCATCTGGTCCCAAGCTGATTGCTGGGGTGAGGCCAGGGCAAGTGTGCATGTGTAATATATTCACACACTTGCACACGCGCGCACACACGTGTGCATCCAGGAGAAAAGGAACGTACTGTAACCCAGGCCATGAGCCAGGTAGCATAAAGATAGCACTGTCAAAAGTTTAAGAAGAAGTTAGATTCCCTCCTTTCTGCTGCAGTTTCTTTTGTTTTTATTGAGGCCTTTTCCACGCGACAGACACAGCTAACGCTGCTGCAGTTTTTCCATTTTTAAATAACAATTAAAAAGACCTGCCCATACAGAAA
Organism: Lepidochelys kempii; assembly: GCF_965140285.1. Classification (NCBI taxonomy): domain Eukaryota; kingdom Metazoa; phylum Chordata; order Testudines; family Cheloniidae; genus Lepidochelys; species Lepidochelys kempii. Next base: position 18,108,802 of record NC_136406.1, on the reverse strand, counting down.
GCTGCTGGTGCCCAGATAATTAGACTTGTAGCCCCTAAAAATAATCCCTCTACCAATAACGAATCAACTCAGCCAGGCAATAACTCAAAGCAACAAAAAAACCTGTTGAACATCCCAGTGCAGAAACATACCCTTGACCTGCCCCCAAAACCCTGACGTATAAATATGTGGGTAAATAAATGTTCATACAAATAAAGACATTTCAAGGTCAATTGTAGCACAGAACATCCCTGCCCCGGAATAGCAGGTGTATTCAGCTTCTTCTAGATTCTTTACAGAGAAGAATGTGATGGGGGTGGAGTGAGGAGTGACTTGGACAGGTTTGAGTCTGAGCTGATGGAGGATTATTCGTTCATTCAGAAATATGCTTGTACCTGCTGGAGTCGATCTCGTGCCCCAGGGCGGGGAGGAGGGAGCGATCGGGACATGAATAAGCATTTCAAGGCAGGGAAGGAAATGCCGGTTCTCTGCCTGTTGCTGTCGCTTTGCTGCAGGCAGTGGTCAGCGCAGAGGAAGGTGTCCTGCCAGCTGCCAGGAACTAGGTTTCCAAACATTTTCCGCCCAGGATCTCAAGGCACTTTACAAATACTAATTCATCCTCCCGATGCTTCAGTGGGGCAGCATCATCCCCATTTTAGAGCTGAGAGGTCTCAGACACACAGAGGTGCAGTGACCAGTCCCAGGTCGCATGAGTAAGTCAGTAGCACAGTTGGGTACAGAACCCAGGAGTCCTGGTAGCGCATCTCCTACTCTCATTGTCAGACCATGCTGCCCTCTCTCTGAAAGAGATGAAAATACAGCTGGGGGACTGAGCCTTGTCGGTGGCCTGGCACTGCAGCATTCTCCTGTCTCTGTGGCCTGGTGGTCTGTTATTGCGTGGTTATTTTAACCTGTGCTCCTGGGAATCCCATCAGGACACAGGCGTTTCTGTGCACAACGTATTAATGTTGCTAATGAGCAATGAGTAGCTGAACTGCTCTTTATTTAACTAATTTACCCTTAAAACAATTCTTCCTTTGAGCTGGGATCCAGACACAAAGGGTTATTTCCCTGCAGAGCTGAAGCGGTTCACAAGAGAGCAGCTTATTCATGGATGTAATTAGAACGCTTGTCTCACTCCTTACTAGAGTTAATAGTAAATCAAAGAAATATTCCACACGCTCCTGTAATTATTCTCGGTGATTTGTAAATTGTATCCGTCTTGTGGCTGGTGACACTTTATTTTGCTGCTATTATGAATCAAACCCTTCTGCACATGGTACGATCTAGCTTGGGACAACGTGCCCCCATGGATTCCCCCTGCATCGGGGCAGCAAAGTGCTCTCAGCAGCAGCCATGTTTTTCTTGGGCTCTCTGAAGCTGAGTGCTGCAAAGCCGCTTGGACAGGTTTGAGTCTAAGCTGATGGAGGATTATTCGTTCATTCAGAAATATGCTTGTACCTGCTGGAGTAGATCTCGTGCCCCGGGGCAGGGAGGGGGGAGCAATTGGGACATGAATAAGCATTTCAAGCCAGGGAAGGAAATGCCAGTTCTCTGCCTGTTGCTGTCGCTTTGCTGCAGGCAGTGGTCAGCGCAGAGGAAGGTGTCTGGCCCTTCCTGGTGAGATGAAGGAAAAGTACCGCCAGATACATCACAAGTCCCTGTTTCGGGAGACAGCCTGGCAGCTCAATGAGTGCAGCAAACTTAGCTGCGTGGCAGGCTGAGGTGAGGCGGGAGGACAGCATACGGCTTTGCTGCTATGATGATGATCAGCATGCAGAGAGCTGACCTATTGCAAACTCTGCTCTCAGAGGAGGCTGCAGAACTTGCTGTCACTCTTCCAGTGCCCTCACCAAATGATCTCACCCGTGTGGGGAAGCCTGTCTCACTTGGACAGAATGGGGGCACAGCCCATCAGCCAGGCATCCAGCACCCCCAGACCAAGGCTGCAGTTGTTGCTGGGTTCACTCTTGCTCTCACTACCCCATTCAAAGTCCCTACATGATACAGCCGCAAGCTGCTCCAGAGGGAACCCAGATCTGAACCCCCAGCCAGTCCTAACAACCCCTGAGTGATGCTCCTGTGTTGACCAGAAGTTGGAGTGAGAATAACAATAGATCTTGAGAGACCTGCTGGCTCCCAACACGTCCCATCTTCTCTGCACTGTGGTATTAGACCGTCAGCTCGGGGACAGGCGCAGGCTTCTCTCTGTCCATGTACAGGGCAGAGCATGATAATACTGAATGCATGCATCATAATGGTACACAGCTCTGCTCCAGTGCATAGGTGCTGGAACTGGGGGCTGCTGCACCCCCTGGCTTGAAGTGGTTTCCATCATATCCAGGGTTTACAGTTTGGTTCAATGGCTCTCAGCCCCCTCCCCCCCACCCCCCCATCCGTACAAATTGTTCCAACGGCCCTGCTCTAATAATGCCACAGAGAGTGAGGTGCTGGTGACCAGAGAGGGGTGGGGCCTGGTTATTGAGCCAAGAGCTTGCCGCTGCAGCAGATCTGAACCACCGCCATCCCACTCCAGTTGGAGGGGTTGGATTCTCCTCCTTGATGCTGCAGTTCAGACTCCCAGCTCTCTGCTGCCAGAGCCTTTGATCTGACAAACAAATCAAGTTGCTGTGGAGCTGTCATTGATACGGAGCTAGGTGATGACGGGGAGCCCAGACTGGAGCTTCTTAGATAGTCATGATAGTCTCCATCCCCACGCTCCCCTCCCCACGCCACATGCTGCAGTTCTGAAGGATTGAAGGGGGGCAGAAATCAAAGCAGCAGAGAGTTGCTGTGACAGACATGCAATTTCCTGCAATATTCCTTACTGAAGTAGGTTTACTTGTCTTTGGGGTCCATTGAAATGAATGGTTTATGTATTGTTGTGGGCAAGGATTGTATGTAGCCTCTCAGGGGGAGATGTGAGGCCTGGGGGCTCCAAGCACTATGCTGAATGATGGGCCAGACAAGAATGGATTCTTGGACCAAGGCTTGTGAAATGGTTTTCCTGGGGAATAGCTAGGGGGCGGTGGAGGCAAATTCCCCAGCTCTGGTTATGCAAAACCCCAGCATCCGATGAAGTGAGCTGTCGCTCACGAAAGCTTATGCTCAAATAAATTGGTTAGTCTCTAAGGTGCCACAAGTCCTCCTTTTCTTTTAGCTTTTGGAAGCTACAGCCTGAAGAGTGTGCCACTGTCTACTGATCACCTGTTGCATGAGGCCAAAATCAAAGGGCCAAGCTGTAGCAAGGAAAGACTGAACTATTCATGGTGGTTCTGGTTCTGAATCTGAGACAGTTATGTACTTGTCACCCAGGGGAAAAGCCAGCTGTGGGTTTTGAAGGACTGACACCTACCAGAGCCTGAGGGTGGAATTGGGATGATCTCTGGTAAGCTCTAGCCTGCATGTAGGTTCTTTTATTGTTTTTAGCATGTCATCTCTGTAACGCTTTCACCTTAGCATACATGTGCTTATATATGAAGAGCTGGGTGGTAACTTGTAAAGTGAAGCTGTTCGTAGCCTCTGGAGAGAAAGCAAAGCACAGACGCTGGCCTTTTAGGCAGTCTGCCTTGCAGGGGAGGATTTCATAGCATCGGCAGGGAACTGCAGCCTGCGAAAACCCGTCAGGAGGGAGAGCGAAGCAGGTCTCTTTTCCAGGAGAGGTGACAGCTGAGCAACCGAGACCCTAGATAGAGTGGGGGCCCTTGTGGGACCACGGAGGGGGAATACAGGTGCCGTTGTCCTGAACTGTGATAGTTGCATCGTAGATAGTATGCTGCCCTGGAGCAGTGCAGCATCCCCACCTCACTCTCTCCCCTCGGGCAGACCCAGCTCCCCTGGCCATTTCATGCACCCCCTGGTCCAGAGTTGCCTTCCAACCTAGTCTGTTCCACCCGGAGTTTTACAGGGATGTCTCTTTCCCATTAAAGTCCTGACCCCAGCCAGGTCCCTGTCGCTGTTCCATGCTGTGTCAGAACAGAGACGTCTGTGCGCTCCCAGGCTGGCCTCACCCAGTTCCTGAGCCGCCAGCATTTGCGTGGCCAGCACCCAGTTTGGACTTGCTCTGCAGGCTGAGTCAGACGCACGCTGCTGCCTGAGGGCAGTGCCATGCAGCTCTCACTCAGCGAAGTAGTTAATGAATTAAACAGTTTTTTGTCTGGGAAACATATGTCTCTAGCAGACTGTTTCCAAACTGTCTGCGTGTCGTAGCCACCTGCTCCTCTCCTCCCTCTCCTCTGCCCAGGAATTGGATCACTCTGGTCTCCTTATCCTCAAGTTCAAGGTCTTCATCCTTATCTTCAAGGCACCAGTGACCTCGGCCCAGGATACCCGCCTGCCCCGGCAAGGGCTGTGGTTTGACAGCTCCACTTCTTGGGCACAGTGAAGCTGCCACTGCAAGGGTGAATCTGGTCTGTGAAGGAGCCGGATCCTCCCCAGGGACCACACTGTGGATCGAACTCCTCTGAGAACTAAGAAGTGCCATAAACCTCCCACCTGCCACTCCGGTGCCACACACACGTCTCCGAGCTGCCGCTCCAAACGCACACGCAGCCCAGCAGCCAGGAAATATAGAGGAGTAAGAATAACAACCAAAAATCACATAATCTTCCCTTGGAGAAGAGAAGGAAGAGAGAGAATCCCCCAGGCTCTTAGTCATGTCAGTTCATGCACGCCTGGAGCTCAGATCCTGCAGGGATAAAACCCTGCCTCCAAACTCTACTACAGTACACTCCATCTCCTCTGCCCTCTCTAGATCCCCTGGCAGAAGGGCCTCAGTCCTGCACACACACCACAGTCCTAGAGCCTGGTTAAAGCCCAGGTTCTTGCATGGCTGCTGGGTCCAGCGATTCTCCAAACTTCTGTTTTATTGATTAGCTCCTCAGACGCATCACGACCCTTATGCTGCCGAGTCTTGGCAAGCGCCGTGATGAGTGAGTCAATGCTCTCATCTCGCATGAGGCCGTCCCTCCCAGTGCTGCCTGAATTTGGGGAGAATATCAACGCGTCCTGCTCTTGGGTGCTGCTGCAGGCAGTTCAATGGCTGGGTGGCAGCCCTCTAGAAGGGAAGGGCAGCTGGGAAATTCATTCCAAGAGTGGGAGGTGCCAGTCCCCGAAAATCCAGGCCTCTTTTCCTCTGCGAGGGGCAGGACGTTCCCAGTTTCCTCCAGTTGCCATGGGCTGTGGAACTGGATACATCTCCATGACCCCACCTGAGGGTGGAGGAGGGGACTCACTTTCCGCCCCCTGTGCTCTCTCAGTGGCATGGACACCGCGTGTGCGTCAGGTCCTGTGTCCCTGCTCAGCTCGGCCATAGCACTTCAGCGCTAACCTCCCGCACCCCCTGCTCCGTCCTAGACTCCAGCGGTCTAATGCACCTTGGTCCGGCCCAGCAACACTTCTCCCCATACACACTAGTCCGGTCCCATGAGCCACACACACAGCGCTGCTGCTGCCCCTTCGGACTGCCCCACAGCCCCCCCGCTAGCTCATTGCTGGGCTTCCGGAGCAGTGTGGGTGTAACACACCAAAGTCCACGAGCGACTGGGGTAAGCCCACCTGTGGCCGAACCCAGCCGTGGAGCCCAGACGGCTGCTGGTGGAGTTCTGCTTTCGGGCAGAGCTGGCAGGATGTTTGCGTTTCTGATCCCTGGCTAGAGGCGAGTTACCCCGGTGAATGGAGGCAGGTTACCCAGGTAACTACTCTAGAGTTACTGGTTTCCACGGCATGCATCCGATGAAGTGAGCTGTAGCTCACGAAAGCTCATGCTCAAATAAATTGGTTAGTCTCTAAGGTGCCACAAGTACTCCTTTTCTTTTTGCGAATACAGACTAACACGGCTGTTACTCTGAAACCTACTCTAGAACATGTTAATTCCCCACCCTTTGATTTTCCTTTCCTGGTGCTGACTCCTGGGCACAGTTCTGCAAACTCTGGGTTCCTGCTTGGAACCAGCTTCACAGAGCCACCGACACTGGAGAGAGCCCATGGGTGCTCAGGGCAGCAGGAGTGCTCCCTACGAGACTCTCAGACCTTTTGGCAGGTCTGGTTTTTAACAGCCCAAGCAAGGAAGTTCCCCCCACTTCCCTCAGGACTTTGCTGAGACACAGGCCACTCCACTTCCCACTGGCTTGTTGCAGAGCTGGGGAGAGATGAGGGAGAAAGGCCAGGATGGAGCCAGGCACCAGGATTACACGACAGGAGCTATAACTTGGCATCCAGCTCCCTCTCCCCAGCCGGGCCGCATGGAGCCAGGGGCGAGAAGAGATGGGGCGGCTGTCTCAGGCTGCATGCGCCCTTGGGGGACATGTGACATTTCCTAAGGATGCAAAGCCTCCAAGGTCCCCAGGTGGGGCAGCGTCCGAGGGCAGCTAACTCTGCGTGGGGCACCACTTGAGCTGAGAAGGGCTGCCCCAAGGAATGCGAGTGGTGTTGAGCTGGGATGAATCCCTGGGCAGGGGCTGTGCATGTGTGGCATGTATTGGCTTGGGGCACTTGGGGTGTCAGCTTCATCGGGGCCCGACTCCCAGGGAGCTGCATGGCGTGGTGAGAGGAGTAGTGGCCGAGCTGGGGTGGAGGGAGGCGTGTGGTGCCCAGCAGGAAGGTCGGCTTGCAGAGCTGCATCAGCATGCTTTTCAGGTGTTTACAAGACAGGATCTGACAAAGGGCAACGTCTGAAGGCAGTGTGGTGGTTCTCCCAAAGGGATGCTGTGTCAAGCTCTTTCCTGGAGTTTTCAGTTTGTTTTTCGTCTTCTATTATTCATAAAAAGCCTTCTCAGGAGCTGGAGCATGAGGCGCTTTCTGCGCTGGGGGGTTGTCCTTTTCCATCTGCTGCACAGTGATATTTGCCTCACACCCCGCCCCCTGCACACACACACTCCCCACCCACGTGTTGGGTGGAGCATTAACCCAACCCAGCTCTGGCTCCTTGTCCACTGTCCTGGGTACCACTTGCCTCACTGACGGGGGCAGAACAGTCCAAACCCCTGTTGGTCCGACATAAACAGCGATGAGTAAATATTCTTAGTGGCCCAGGCAGAGGAGCTGTCTGCCCAGGATGTTCCATCACCTCCCCTGGTCCCGTCGGGTAGGGCTGGGGCCAGACTTTCCTGCCCAGCACTAAGCGGCTCTTTGGTGCCTGCAGTTTATTCCCACCCACACCCCTCCAAACCCAATTCCCTGTTAGTGGGAAGTTCCCTAAGGGAGCAGGTTCCCTGTGGAATGTGGTCGGGCTGGAGGAGAATCAGCGAGTCTCTGAATGGGAGGAACAAATGGACTCGTCAGCATGTTGGGTAGAAATTCAGTGATTCGGGGAGAGCAGGGTGCAGGGTACAACAGAGGCCATTCCGGCTGGGATTGCCAGAAGGGAGCAAGGGCACCAGGCACCCAAGGCCCATTAACTGTCACTGGGAGTTCACTGGCCCCTGCCTGTGTCTGTTGAAAATCTCCTGCTCTAGGAACTTATCCTTCCAACAAAGCCCGTTGCCAACTGTGTCCACATATCTATTCAGGGGACACCATCACAGGGCCTAATAACATCAGCCACACTATCAGAGGCTCGTTCACCTGCACATCCACCAATGTGATATATGCCATCATGTGCCAGCAATGCCCCTCTGCCATGTACATTGGTCAAACTGGACAGTCTCTACGTAAAAGAATAAATGGACACAAATCAGATGTCAAGAATTATAACATTCATAAACCAGTCGGAGAACACTTCAATCTCTCTGGTCATGCAATCACAGACATGAAGGTCGCTATCTTAAAACAAAAAAACTTCAAATCCAGACTCCAGCGAGCAACTGCTGAATTGGAATTCATTTGCAAATTGGATACTATTAATTTAGGCTTAAATAGAGACTGGGAGTGGCTAAGTCATTATGCAAGGTAGCCTGTGTCCTCTTGTTTTTTCCTACCCCCCCCCCAGATGTTCTGGTTTAACTTGGATTTAAACTTGGAGAGTGGTCAGTTTGGATGAGCTATTACCAGCAGGAGAGTGAGTTTGTGTGTGTATGGGGGTGGGGGGGATGTGAGAAAACCTGGATTTGTGCAGGAAATAGCCCAACTTGATTGTCATGCACATTGTGTAAAGAGTTGTCACTTTGGATGGGCTATCACCAGCAGGAGAGTGAATTTGTGTGAGGGGGTGGAGGGTGAGAAAACCTGGATTTGTGCTGGAAATGGCCCACCTGATGATCACTTTAGATAAGCTATTACCAGCAGGACAGTGGGGTGGGAGGAGGTATTGTTTCATATTCTCTGTGTATATATAAAGTCTGCTGCAGTTTCCACGGTATGCATCCGATGAAGTGAGCTGTAGCTCAGGAAAGCTCATGCTCAAATAAATTGATTAGTCTCTAAGGTGCCACAAGTCCTCCTTTTCTTTTTGCGAATACAGACTAACACGGCTGTTACTCTGAAACCTGCTCTAGGACATAAACCCTCTGCCACCAGCCATTCTCTCTGTGGGCAGCATTGCACCAGAGGCCAGGTGAATTCATCCTGGGGCTTTTCCCTTCATCCTGAGCATCAGGTGCTGGCCCCTGCCAGAGGCCAGGATGCTGGTCTGGAGGGACCAAAGTTCTGGTGCAGTTTGTTTGGCAGATTCTGCAGCACATTGCTTGGTTCGTTACTCGGTGATGCTTTTGGTTCTTAGATTAGCAAGTGAAGGAACGTAAAATGAGTGCTGGGACCTAGGAAAGATGCACATTCCGCAGTGCCTTGTCTTAAACACTGAATTTTAAAATGTTCCCACCCCTTTCTCTGACTTGCACACGGGTTTGTGTGCTTCATTCTGCAATAAATAGCGCTTTTGAAATATGAGGGGTTTGGTTGCGGGAGGGAAGCAGAGGAATTCTGGACTCTCAGCCAAGCAGCCAGACATGTGTCTCCTTAATTGTGGGCTGACAATGCTAATCCACCAACCAGCTGGCAGAGAGAACCGCCCACTGAATGCACAGCCCCCCAGCTTTCTTCCCCAGCAACCCTGCTTCATTGCTGCTCCCCACGCAGCATGTTGCCAGCTGGAAAAGCCACCAACCCATCCATTGTCTTTCAATCCTGCTATGGAAATCAGATAACAGAGATGACAAACAATGCCCCGAATGGCTTTTCACACCCCGGCCAGTTCCTTTGCTGCTGTAAATAGACTTCATTGACTTCAACAGAGACTCCCTGATTTACCCCATGCGTTCAAACCTGTGGGGAAAGCAACCCCCCCATGCTGCCTTCACACACCCTATCCCCAGGGACCCCAGCAAAGCCAGGCCTGGGCAGGGGAAGCAGCATCTGCAGGCAGGATCATGGCCAATTTGCAGATAATTTTCAAATTCTCCAGTCTCGGAGCTTTATTACAAACACAGTCAGCTGTACCAACGCCCCCAGCTCAGCCTTGGGGCAGAGAGGTAACATACGTGGGGACATGATTGTAATTTGCTCTGTACCTGCATCAACTGAAATCCATGGAAACCAATATCTCTGCATGAATTGCCTCCACTTTTCAATCAAATCTAACAAACCCAGCAAGTCAAGAAGGTCCGTTTGTGTGATCTGCCTTGCAAAGGCTGGTGTCTACTTCTCCATCCCTGCCACCCACCACAACGCCTCCAATTTAATAAAAGGAGTACTTGTGGCACCTTAGCGACTAACAAATTTATTAGTCTCTAAGGTGCCACAAATACTCCTTTTTTTTTGCAGATACAGACTAACAAGACTGCTACTCTGAAACCCTCCAATTTAATACACACTCACTGCTAATTTAATCACAGAGCTCCTCTCATGAAATCCACTCCTCCATTCGCCCTGCATTCCCCTGCCTCTTATTTGATGGCACATTTCCTCACCATTCAGCAGCCCCAGTTACTTTCAGGTGCATTTTAAAATGAGTAGTGGATGAAGAGCTCTGTCAGACACACAGAGAGAGAGAATCTGTTAGGTTTCTTTAGTATGAAACTACTATGCAAAGTGTGAAATGAAATTCACAGGTAAAATCACCAACTCTCACATTTTGGGTGCTGTATAAATAAGGTGTGTTTGCGCACACATACGTTGTGGGAGTCTCTGAGCCCTGCCTTGGCAGCAGTGCCGGTATGAGTGTAGGTTTCAGAGTAGCAGCCGTGTTAGTCTGTATTCGCAAAAAGAAAAGGAGTACTTGTGGCACCTTAGAGACTAACCAATTTATTTGAGCATGAGCTTTCGTGAGCTACAGCTCACTTCATCGGATGCATACCGTGGAAACTGCAGCAGACTTTATATACACACAGAGAACATGAAACAATACCTCCTCCCACCCCACTGTCCTGCTGGTAATAGCTTATCTAAAGTGATCATCAAGGTGGGCCATTTCCAGCACAAATTTGGAAATGCTGGAAATGGCCCAACTTGATGATCACTTTAGATAAGCTATTACCAGCAGGACAGTGGGGTGGGAGGAGGTATTGTTTCATGTTCTCTGTGTGTATATAAAGTCTGCTGCAGTTTCCACGGTATGCATCCGATGAAGTGAGCTGTAGCTCACGAAAGCTCATGCTCAAATAAATTGGTTAGTCTCTAAGGTGCCACAAGTACTCCTTTTCTTTTTATGAGTGTAGGGTGTAACTTGGCGCCCTCATTCTTTGTGCACGGGGTTGATTTTCTATTAATGAAACCGTTTTTATTATACAAAGTATCTTCAATTCCTCCAAGGAAACAATTAGGCAAATAGCAGGAAGGGTGAGCTGGTAAGGGGGGCTGGGTGAGACATGCAGTATTCAATGTATGTAATATGAGGGCTCCTGCCTCATATTAAGAAAGCAGGACAAACAGCAAGTTATCTCAAGTGCCTATACACAAATGCAAGAAGCCTGGGAAACAAGCAGGGAGAACTGGAAGTCCTGGCACAGTCAAGGAATTATGATGTGATTGGAATAACAAAGACTTGGTGGGATAACTCACATGACTGGAGTACTGTCATGGATGGATATAAGCTGTTCAGGAAGGACAGGCAGGGCAGTAAAAGATGGGGGAGTTGCACTGTATGTAAGGGAGCAGTATGACTGCTCAGAGCTCCGGTATGAAATTGCAGAAAAACCTGAGTGTCTCTGGATTAAGTTTAGAAGCGTGAGCAACAAGGGTGATGTCGTGGTGGGAGTCTGCTATAGACCACCAGACCACGAGGATGAGGTGGACGAGGCTTTCTTCCGGCAACTAACGGAAGTTACTAGATCGCAGGCCCTGGTTCTCCTGGGAGACTTCAATCACCCTGATATCTGCTGGGAGAGCAATACAGCGGTGCACAGACAATCCAGGAAGTTTTTGGAAAGTGTAGGGGACAATTTCCTGGTGCAAGTGCTGGAGGAATCAACTAGGGGCAGAGCTCTTTTTGACCTGCTGCTCACAAACCGGGAAGAATTAGTAGGGGAAGCAAAAGTGGATGGGAACCTGGGAGGCAGTGACCATGAGATGGTCGAGTTCAGGATCCTGACACAGGGAAGAAAGGAGAGCAGCAGAATACGGACCCTGGGCTTCAGAAAAGCAGACTTTGACGACCTGATGGGCAGGATCCCCTGGGAGAATAACATGCATCCGATGAAGTGAGCTGTAGCTCATGAAAGCTCATGCTCAAATAAATTGGTTAGTCTCTAAGGTGCCACAAGTACTCCTTTTCTTTTTTATGAGAGGGAAAGGAGTCCAGGAGAGCTGGCTGTATTTTAAAGAATCCTTATTGAGTTTACAGGGACAGACCATCCCGATGTGTAGAAAGGATAGTAAATATGGCAGGCAACCAGCTTGGCTTAACAATGAAATCCTTGCTGATCTTAAACACAAAAAAGAAGCTTACAAGAAGTGGAAGATTGGACAAATGACCAGGGAAGAGTATAAAAACATTGCTCGGGCATGCAGGAGTGAAATCAGGAAGGCCAAATCACACCTGGAGGTGCAGCTAGCAAGAGAAGTTAAGAGTAACAAGAAGGGTTTCTTCAGGTATGTTAGCAACAAGAAGAAAGTCAAGGAAAGTGTGGGCCCCTTACTGAATGAGGGAGGCAACCTAGTGACAGAGGATGTGGAAAAAGCTAATGTACTCAATGCTTTTTTTGCCTCTGTCTTCACGAACAAGGTCAGCTCCCAGACTGCTGCACTGGGCAGCACAGCATGGGGTGGAGGTGACCAGCCCTCTGTGAAGAAAGAAGTGTTTCGGGACTATTTAGAAAAGCTGGACGAACACAAGTCCATGGGGCGGGATGTGCTGCATCCGAGAGTGCTAAAGAAGTTGGCAGATGTGATTGCAGAGCCATTGGTCATTATCTTTGAAAACTCATGGCAATCGGGGGAGGTCCCGGACAACTGGAAAAAGGCTAATGTAGTGCCCATCTTAAAAAAGGGAAGAAGGAGGATCCTGGGAACTACAGGCCAGTCAGCCTCACCTCAGTCCCTGGAAAAATCATGGAGCAGGTCCTCAAGGAATCAATTCTGAAACGCTTAGAGGAGAGGAAAATGATCAGGAACAGTCAGCATGGATTCACCAAGGGCAAGTCATGCCTGACTAATCTAATTACCTTCTATGACGAGATAACTGGCTCTGTGGATGAGGGGAAAGCAGTGGATGTGTTATTCCTTGACTTTAGCAAAGCTTTTGACACGGTCTCCCACGGTATTCTTGCCAGTAAGTTAAAGAAGTATGGGCTGGATGAATGGACGATAAGGTGGATAGAAAGTTGGCTAGATTGTCAGGCTCAACGGGTAGTGATCAATGGCTCCATGTCTAGTTGGCAGCCGGTATCAAGTGGAGTGCCCCAAGGGTCGGTCCTCGGGCCGGTTTTGTTCAATATCTTCATTAATGATCTGGAGGATGGTGTGGATTGCACTCTCAGCAAGTTTGCAGATGACACTAAACTGGGAGGAGAGGTAGATACGCTGGAGGGTAGGGATAGGATACAGGGGGCCCTAGACAAATTAGAGGATTGGGCCAAAAGAAATCTGATGATGTTCAACAAGGACAAGTGCAGAGTCCTGCTCTTAGGATGGAAGAGTCCCATGCACCACTACAGACTAGGGACCGAATGGCTCAGCAGCAGTTCTGCAGAAAAGGACCTAGGGGTTACAGTGGACAAGAAGCTGCATATGAGTCAACAGTGTGCCGTTGTTGCCAAGAAGGCCAATGGCATTTTGGGATGTATAAGTAGGGGCATTGCCAGCTGATGGAGGGACGTGATCGTTCCCCTCTATTCGACATTGGTGAGGCCTCATCTGGAGTACCGTGTCCAGTTTTGGGCCCCACACTACAAGAAGGATGTGGAAAAATTGGAAAATGTCTAGCAGAGGGCAACAAAAATGATTAAGGGCCTGGAACACATGACTTACGAGGAGAGGCTGAGGGAACTGGGATTATTTAGTCTGCGGAAGAGGAGAATGAGGGGGGATTTGATAGCTGCTTTCAACTACCTGAAAGGGGGTTCCAAAGAGTATGGATCTAGACTGTTCTCAGTGGTAGCTGATGACAGAACGAGGAGTAATGGTCTCAAGTTGCAGTGGGGGAGGTTTAGGTTGGATATTAGGAAAAACTTTTTCACTAGGAGGGTGATGAAACACTGGAATGCGTTACCTAGGGAGGTGGTGGAATCTCCTTCCTTAGAAGTTTTTAAGGTCAGGCTTGAGAAAGCTCTGGCTGGGATGATTTAATTGGGGATTGGTCCTGCTTTGAGCAGGGGGTTGGACTAGGTGACTTCCTGAGGTCCCTTCCAATCCTGATATTCTATGATTCTATACCTTCCCTTAGCCTCTAAGAACAAACCAGGAAGGTTTGCTGCGCTATTAAAATTAAGGTGAAATCTGATAGGAATTTACAGCTCAGGTGAGAGGACGTGGAAGGCTGGCTCCCTGGTCCCAGACTCTGTGCAAGTGAGTGCTCCTAAGTGTGGGGAAGGGGCTGTCTTTGGTGGAAGGGAAATGAAGTATAATTCTGAGTGAAAGGAGAGCTGACGCTGTTAAGGTGCTAAGTCCTGCCAAGTGTCCAGAAAGGTTTTCCCTTCACTTACATTTATAAATCTTGTCATCAAGCTAATAACTCCCAGAGAACTATTCGGAGCACGGCCAGGCTTTGTGCTCACTGCTGGGGACCAGGAGGGACAGTGGGGGCTGCTGGCGACAGGGGAGAGAAGGTGTACAGAAGGGATGAGATGGGGGAAGGTGCCAGAGGAGACACAGTCCTGGGACTGAGTATGATCAAGTTAAAGCTAAAGATCCCCCACCCCCGAACGGGGCTGCTGCTCTGTCTGCGCCTTGCACCTGACTCCTCCGCTCCACTATCCCACAGGGGTACCGAGGGCTAGAACAGATTCCTAGATGTAAAGGCCAGGAGGGACCATTTTGTCCATCTATTGGTGACCTCCTGTATAATACAGGCCAGAGATTTCTACCTAATGGTCCCTGAATCCAGCCAATAATTTGGGGCTGAGATAGCTCAGTGGTTTGAGCATTGGCCTGCTAAACCCAGGGTTGTGAGTTCAATCCTTGAGGGGGCCATTTAGGGATCTGGGACAAAAATGGGAGATTGGTCCTGCTTTGAGCAGGGGGTTGGACTAGATGACCTCCTGAGGTCCCTTCCATCCCTGATATTCAATGATTCTTCTTAGAGAGATGTCCTGTCCTGGTCTGATACCCCATCCGCCTTTCTCCACCCCTCCGGGGAGCTGCAAGAAAAGCACTCAGACTTCTCCACTTTATACCTTAAACAGGAGAAACTGAACTGAACCGAAGTAAATGAAGCAGCTCTGGCTTTCCTCACAAGGTTTTCCTTTCTTCGCTTGAGGAAGTCTTGGTCCCCAGGTGTGGGGAAAGGAGAACGAGAGAGACGTTCACTGGACCTTTTTGGCAGCTCAGAAAACCTTCTGGCTGAGTTTGAGGTTTGAGCTGATTGGTCCAGCCATGGCAAAGGAACCCCACGGGAAGGCTGAATTGCCCAGAGAAAGAGGATGAACAGTAGGCGCTGATGGGTGCCCAGGGAGTTCACTATGCCCCTGGCCGAGGAGAAAAGGTGATTTGCTCTCCCAGGAGCGTTCTCAGGGATCACTTGCTCTTGTGAATTAGGCCTCTTTGTCCAGCACCGTTTCCAGCGAGAGCTCGGCTTAAAGACAAGTGTTGGTTTGTTAGGTGCCAACATGAAGAAGGGGGTGGCTGGTGTGATTTTGAAATGGGCAGATTTCAGTGTCCCAGTGGCCGCACAGCAGCAGGCCTCTGGCAGATCTCCGTGCAGTGGTTAGCGCCCTGTCCCCAGAACTCACCGGAACTGCAGCTGCAGCCTGCTGTGAGGCCATGGTGACTTGGGGCTAGGGGAGTCTGGCACCTCCTTTGGACTTTGGGGGTCTCATACATGTGCTCTGCTGCCAGGGTGTCTGGTGCTTGTGCCTCACTTGAAGAGAACCTGACAGCACATGGGCCACACCTCTGTCCCCGGTAGCACAGTGGAGTCCCCAGCTCTTGTCTTTTTTTGCCTGGTCCAGCCTCCCATGACAGAAACATGCCTGGGAATCCCTCACTCTGGCTCAGGATCCTGGATCCCGGGATGATTCCATGAAACCTCGGCAGGGAGCAAGCAAGAGAGGCCTTCCCCTTTCCCAGGGGGACTTGTTCTGTGGGCTCAGACATTCCATCGAAGACTCCAGTTCCTTTGGCTGCTTCTGACCCTGCCTTTTGCTGAGACGCTGCTGGGTGTACAGGGCTGCCTACTCTGCCACCCTTGAGCCCCGCTGGTTGTAAGCTCCCTTCCTACCTAGTGTTTGGCAGGGAGTGGGGGCAGGCGGTGAGTAGTTTCTGAACAGCCAGCTCCGCTTTGATTCCAGACTCTGCTTTATTCATTTCTGCTTCCTCTCTATGACCCGCCACCTCCTGCAGAACAAAGGCTTGTGTTTTCCTGTGATGCGAGCTGGAGGCACTGGGATATCGGTGGATAAAGCTCTTAGGCTGGGACGTGACCTGGGGCTGCTGATGTTGGAGAAGGGAGGAAAGAGACACCCCCCTTCCCCCCGCCGTATATGTCAGAACCATGCCAGATGCACGGTTGCTGGCTGCCTGCTCTGCTAACTGCTGCCGGTGTCCAGACTCCTGGCCTACCCCACTGAGGAGGGAGCACCAAGGCTGCTGATGTTCTGCTCTCCTTGTCTCATCGGATGGTGGCGGGTTCCTGGTGCTGCTGGCCACAGGCAGAGGGGGAGCGGGAGCCATCCAGGCCGGACTCTCGGTGGGCCAGGAGGCAAAGAATGTGGTGGCAGTGTGGCTGAGCAGCATAGGGGGCCTGCGTGTTGCTGAGAACCAGGCCCTTTGTCCCACAGAGAGGAGACAAAGGAGCCTGGCAGGTGACCGGGGAGGTTCCATGCCTCGTGCATGCAGAATCTTCAGTGCAGCCCCCAGGGCGATGGCAGGGGCTGGCGCAGGGACCTGCCTCCCAGGCACGTGAAACCTTCCTGGGCAACACGTTTTCCCCTTTTGCAAGCCCCAACCATGGGACTTGATGCTGCTTTGCTGGCCAGGAGACATCCCCCTCGCCAGCTTGTTCCTCTCGCCCGTGTCAGGCAAACTGGCCGGAGAGCAGCACTGCTGAGTCTTGGGTAAATGGGCACCATTACCTGCGGCGTCATCAGAACCTTCTGCAGCAGGGCCAGATGTGGCCCTGACACGTTTTTAATGTGTCAAGTGTCATCTGGTTGCGGCTGCTTCTCGGTGGGGAACTCTGCCTGCTTAGAAACCAGCAATGCTGGTGAGACAAAACCAAGCCCAGGTCAGCCAGAGGCTGGACCTGCAGCTGGACTGCAGGGGGATTTGGATCTGGGACTCTGGTTCTCCCTCTTACGGAGCTAGGAGCCACCTGTGGGATTTGGGTCTGGGCTCAGTTTCCAAATCCCCCCAAAGCTGAGGGCTGTTTGGATCCCAGCTGTTAGTCTGGGCACGTCTCTGCTGCTCTGCAAAGGAGAGAGGACAGCGGGTTTGCAGCATCAGCATTAGCTGTGCAATGTCTGGCCATGTGACTGCCCAAATGGCCCCCCGGGCGGGAGCCGAATGGAGAGCCAACCTGTCATTGTGCTGAGGCAGAGTCTGCGGGTGACTGACATTGTGGGAGAGGATGGGCTTGGACAGCAAAGTGATGAACTGCTCCCTGGGCGGGAGGTGAATCCAAACAGCCTCAGCATTCTGAGGTTGCCTGTCTCTTGCTGGCCAATTGGTGTCAGTTCCTGCTAATGCCTGGGGCATCTCTTCATACTCAGGAAGGAAAGCTCAGCTCTAGTGCCCTGCACGTGTTCAGGAGAGGAGACAAGTCTCTGCTCAGAGGGCAACAGCTGCACGGCCTGGTGGTCAGACGGGCTCCCCCCAAGCTCCCCTCCCACATCTCAGCCCGTCTCGGGGCTGGGGAGGGAACGGAGCCGTTTCTTCTCTGGCCCAGCCCCGGCATATTCCCAAACACTCAGCAGCTCCACAATCTCAGTCACACTTGGATGCAAACCAAATGTGCTGTGGGTCAGACTGAGGTCCCTCCACCCGTGTCTCACTCACATGCCCCCAGCTCTCCCATGACTTCGGAGGAACACCAGGCTGTTCAGAGCTGGGCTCTGAACCCCTGAAAGGCCCAAATTGCCCCAGCGATGCTCTTCCATGGGAACTGGCTGGTCAAAAAGTGCCCCGAAGCCCACAAGGGTTCTGCCGTCTTTGTCTTCCATGTGTGGAAACGGTGCATCACCTTGGGGCCGCCTGCCAGGCCTCTCTTCCCAAGCAGTGGCTGCAATGACCCAGCCAGCTCTGGTCCTGTAACAAGTGTTGTCTGGGACCGGGCTCTGTCCCGCAAAGCTAGTGTACCATTGCACCGGGGCTATAGAGTTATAGACTCATGGAACTGGAAGGGAGCTCGAATGGTCATCTAGTCCTTCTCCCTGCACACAGGACTAACTATTATCTTCTAGAGGGACCATCCCTGAGAGGTGTTTGTCTAAAAAACTCTTCTTAGAAATCTCCAATGACGGAGATTCCACAATCTCCCTGGGCAATTTATTCCAGGGCTTAACCACCCTGACAGGAAGTTTTTCCTAATGTCCAGCCTAAACCTTCCTTGCTGCAATATAAGGCCATTGCTTCTTGTCCCGTCCTTAGAGGTTAATGAGAACAATTTTCTCCCTCTTCCTTGTAACAACATTTTATGTACTTGAAGACTGTGGTCATGTCCCCTCTCAAGTCTTCTCTTCTCCAGACTAAACAAACCCAGTTTTTTCAATCTTCCCTCATAGGTCATATTTTTAGGCCTTTAATAGTTTTTGTTGCTCTTCTCTGGACTTTCCCCAATTTGTCCACATCTTTCCTGAAATGTGGTACTCAGAGCTGGACACAGTACTCCAGTTAAGACTGTATCAGTGCGGAGTAGAGTGAAAGAATGAGATAACGCTTTTAAAATAAAGTGTTTCTTATTTTCTACAGGAGCTCCGACAATATAAATGATCTCTAGAGAAACCCAAATTTGATATGCTCTGGCAGCCTCTCTGCTAAATCTCCTTCCCTGGTGATGGATTGACTTCATGTCCTATGAGTACTTGCACTTTCCGCTTTGCTTATGGGAATAAGGAACAGACTAAGTGGTTTCCTTGGGATGTGTTTCAAAGATATTGGTTTCTACTTTCACTCGAGCCATGCAATAGCTCTGCAGTCTGTCTGCTAAAGAAATTCCATGGGAATCTGTAGCCATTATAGCGGACATTTTTCTGAGGGTAGTCAGACTGTATCAGCTTTTCCATAAGCATCCCATGCCAAGGGCTCTTTAATTGGGAAGGGTTGCAGGTTTGGATGCATCCGATGAAGTGAGCTATAGCTCACGAAAGCTTATGCTCAAATAAATT
The DNA here is from genome assembly GCF_965140285.1 of Lepidochelys kempii. Classification (NCBI taxonomy): domain Eukaryota; kingdom Metazoa; phylum Chordata; order Testudines; family Cheloniidae; genus Lepidochelys; species Lepidochelys kempii. The sequence goes on along the minus strand of NC_136406.1, from coordinate 18,089,975 downwards.
GGTTAGTCTCTAAGGTGCCACAAGTCCTCCTTTTCTTTTTGCGAATACAGACTAACACGGCTGCTACTCTGAAATCAGTTTGGGTAAGCACCCAAAAGTTTTGGTTCTCTACAAACTTATCTGCACCTCAGGCTGGGGAATCTCAAGAGATGTCCAGCTGGGTCAGAGAAAATACCAGCCCAAGGACAAAGACTTAGTACTTTTGTATCCAACACCAGTAGGGCCATGAACATAAATATTCAGGGCCGTCCTTAAGCACAAGCAACATACACAGCTACACTTGGGGCACCACTGGGTCTTATTCCAGGGGGGAGGTATTTTTTCATGCTTTGTGTGTATAGAAAGATCTTCTACACTTTCCACAGTATGCATCCGATGAAGTGAGCTGTAGCTCACGAAAGCTTATGCTCAGATAAATTGGTTAGTATCTAAGGTGCCACAAGTACTCCTTTTCTTTTCACTGGGTCTTAGTGTCCCCTCTCCTGGCTTTCCTATCCCTGTTTTTACCCTTCCTACAGGCTCTCACAGCTGGCTGCTGCGGCCTGGTAAGTCTTCCTCGGGAGGGGATCTAGTAGTTAAAAATGAAAAAGCCTTCCAGCCTGCGAGACCTATTAGCAGAACATTGAAACTGTTAAAGAGCCATTCAAGGGGTAATGAAGCCATTTAACAGGCATTTGCCAAACCCCAGGTATATACTGTCAGTTTCTGCATTTACTGACAAAAACAGTTGTGCATTACTATAATATTTACTCAGAACATGTCAGTCTACAGGACCTTAGTTTAAAATTTGCTTTAAAAATATTTCATTAGTGTGTTGGTGAAGATTATAAAATCACATCTCTAAAAAATCCTTGCACAGATTTTTAGATGCACAATCATCTTTAGCCTTAAATGCTTGGATCATATAGTTTTTTAAATAAATCCTTCAAAAGACCACCCTTATCTAAAATACACATTTTAATACTACAGTTAAAAAAAACTTGCTTCCAAAGTCTTCCTGTCCTTTCGGTCCATCCCTTTCTCCCTTCACCCCCTCCCACCCCCATTGAAGAGAACCTTAAAGGGACAGGTTTCAGAGTAACAGCCGTGTTAGTCTGTATTCGCAAAAAGAAAAGGAGTACTTGTGGCACCTTAGAGACTAACCAATTTATTTGAGCATGAGCTTTCGTGAGCTACAGCTCACTTCATCGGATGCATACCGTGGAAACTGCAGAAGACATTATATACACACAGAGACCATGAAACAATAGAAGCCCTCTACACCAACATTCCACACAAAGATGGACTACAAGCCGTCAAGAACACTATCCCCGATAATGTCACGGCAAACCTGGTGGCTGAACTTTGTGACTTTGTCCTTATCCATAACTATTTTACATTTGGGGACAATGTATACCTTCAAATCAGCGGCACTGCTATGGGTACCCGCATGGCCCCACAGTATGCCAACATTTTTATGGCTGATTTAGAACAACGCTTCCTCAGCTCTCTTCCCCTAAAGCCCCTACTCTACTTGCGCTATATTGATGACATCTTCATCATCTGGACCCATGGAAAAGAAGCCCTTGAGGAATTCCACCATGATTTCAACAATTTCCATCCCACCACCAACCTCAGCCTGGTCCAGTCCACACAAGAGATCCACTTCCTGGACACTACAGTGCTAATAAACAATGGTCACATAAACACCACCCTATACCGGAAACCTACTGACCGCTATTCCTACCTACATGCCTCCAGCTTTCACCCTGACCACACCACACGATCCATTGTCTACAGCCAAGCTCTACCATACAACCGCATTTGCTCCAACCCCTCAGACAGAGACAAACACCTACAAGAGCTCTGTCAAGCTTTCTTACAACTACAATACCCACCTGCGGAAGTGAAGAAACAGATGGATAGAGCCAGAAGAGTTCCCAGAAGTCACCTACTACAGGACAGGCCTAACAAAGAAAATAACAGAACACCACTAGCCGTCACCTTCAGCCCCCAACTAAAACCCCTCCAACGCATTATCATGGATCTACAGCCTATCCTGAAGGATGACCCAACACTCTCACAAATCTTGGGAGACAGGCCAGTCCTTGCCTACAGACAGCCCCGCAACCTGAAGCAAATACTCACCAACAACCACATACCACACAACAGAACCACTAACCCAGGAACCTATCCTTGCAACAAAGCCCGTTGCCAACTGTGCCCATGTATCTATTCAGGGGACACCATCACAGGGCCTAATAACATCAGCCACACTATCAGAGGCTCGTTCACCTGCACATCCACCAATGTGATATATGCCATCATGTGCCAGCAATGCCCCTCTGCCATGTACATTGGTCAAACTGGACAGTCTCTACATAAAAGAATAAATGGACACAAATCAGATGTCAAGAATTATAACATTCATAAACCAGTCGGAGAACACTTCAATCTCTCTGGTCACGCAATCATAGACATGAAGGTCGCTATCTTACAACAAAAAAACTTCAAATCCGGACTCCAGCGAGAAACTGCTGAATTGGAATTCATTTGCAAATTGGATACTATTAATTTAGGCTTAAATAGAGACTGGGAGTGGCTAAGTCATTATGCAAGGTAGCCTATTTCCCCTTGTTTTTTCCTCCCCCCCCCCCCCCGACGTTCTGGTTAAACTTGGATTTAAACTTGGAGAGTGGTCAGTTTGGATGAGCTATTGCCAGCAGGAGAGTGAGTTTGTGTGTGTGTGTGTGTTCCCCGGGGTGGGGGGGGTGAGAGAGCCTGGATTTGTGCTGGAAATGGCCCACCTTGATTATCATACACATTGTGAATAGAAAAGGAGGACTTGTGGCACCTTAGAGACTAACCAATTTATTAGAGCATAAGCTTTCGTGAGCTACAGCTCACTTCCTCAGATGCATATCGTGGAGTGGTCACTTTGGATGGGCTATTACCAGCAGGAAAGTGAGTTTGTTTGTGGGGGGGGGCGGAGGGTGAGAACCTGGATTTGTGCTGGAAATGACCCAACTTGATGATCACTTTAGATGAGCTATTACCAGCAGGAGAGTGAGTTTGTGTGTGTATGGGGGTGGGGGGGTGAGAAAACCTGGATTTGTGCTGGAAATGGCCCATCTTGATTATCATGCACATTGTGTAAAGAGTTGTCACTTTGGATGGGCTATCACCAGCAGGAGAGTGAATTTGTGTGGGGGGGTGGAGGGTGAGAAAACCTGGATTTGTGCTGGAAATGGCCCAACCTGATGATCACTTTAGATGAGCTATTACCAGCAGGAGAGTGAGTTTGTGTGTGTATGGGGGTGGGGGGGGTGAGAAAACCTGGATTTGTGCTGGAAATGGCCCATCTTGATTATCATGCACATTGTGTAAAGAGTTGTCACTTTGGATGGGCTATCACCAGCAGGAGAGTGAATTTGTGTGGGGGGGTGGAGGGTGAGAAAACCTGGATTTGTGCTGGAAATGGCCCAACCTGATGATCACTTTAGATAAGCTATTACCAGCAGGACAGTGGGGCGGGAGGAGGTATTGTTTCATATTCTCTGTGTGTATATAAAGTCTGCTGCAGTTTCCACGGTATGCATCCGATGAAGTGAGCTGTAGCTCACGAAAGCTCATGCTCAAATAAATTGGTTAGTCTCTAAGGTGCCACAAGTACTCCCTTTCTTTTTGCGAATACAGACTAACACGGCTGTTACTCTGAAACCTGTCATTGTAGGGAGAGTGGTCACTTTGGATAAGCTATTACCAGCAGGAGAGTGAGTTTGTGTGTGTGGTTTTTGGAGGGGGGTGAGGGAGTGAGAGAACCTGGATTTATGCAGGTTTCAGAGTAACAGCCGTGTTAGTCTGTATTCGCAAAAAGAAAAGGAGGACTTGTGGCACCTTAGAGACTAACCAATTTATTAGAGCAGGAAATGGCCCACCTTGATTATCATACACATTGTGAAGAGAGTGGTCACTTTGGATGGGCTATTACCAGCAGGAGAGTGAGTTTGGGGGGGGGGGGGCAGCGGAGGGTGAGAAAACCTGGATTTGTGCTGGAAATGGCCCAACTTGATGATCACTTTAGATAAGCTATTACCAGCAGGACAGTGGGGTGGGAGGAGGTATTGTTTCATGGTCTCTGTGTGTATATAAAGCCTGCTGCAGTTTCCACGATATGCATCTGAGGAAGTGAGCTGTAGCTCACGAAAGCTTATGCTCTAATAAATTGGTTAGTCTCTAAGGTGCCACAAGTCCTCCTTTTCTTTTTGCGAATACAGACTAACACGGCTGTTACTCTGAAACCTGTCATATTTTTTAAAGTTGGTGAAATTTCATAAACATGTCTATTGTTATGGAGATCACACAAAGTAAATTAGTGTGCCCTTTTTCTAAAAGCAATGAACATTGTTATGAACAAAATAAAGCTCTGTGACTGATTAATTTAAAATAATGTCTTTGTTTCAGTGAGTTAAATATGTAGTAATCTGGAATGATTACTTTATGAAGGCTTAAGAGTACATTTAAAATATAAAATCAGCTCAGAAATACTGATTAAGAAAATATAAAACAGAGAAGAGCTGCATCATGTATTCCATAATATTTAATGTTGTATTAAGCAAGACAGCTGACTCACCCTTGCTACAAAGTTTTTGCAAAGAAATGTCTGACAAACTTCAGGGCATATCAAAAAACCTGTGACTGACATTTTTTATTCCCAAATTGAGTGCTTTTAATTAGGTACCTTCTGCATGTCCATTCTGCATGAGGGAGAGGGTACAGGGGTCTCTCCGGGGAACTGTGACTCTCCGCCACCGTGAGGCAGGCCTGGTGTCTTGTTATCCTTTGCTGCCTCGGCTCTCCCTGCCCCCCCATACCGGGCTGCGAGCTCGGGCTGCGAGCTCAGGCTGCGGTCAGGCATAGGGGCACCAGTTTAATAATACTGTGTATGGCCCCATAAATCCTAAGGACAGCCTTGTAAATATTCATAGATTATAAAGGCAAAAGGAAGCACTTTGATCATCTTGTCTGACCGCCTGGATAACACAGACCAGAGAACATCTCTGGGTTAATTCCTGTTTGAAACAGAGCATAACTTTGAGAAAAACATCCAATCTTGACTTCAAAATTGCCCGTGACAGAGAATCCACCACAAGCTTTGGTGAGTTGTTCCAAGGGTTAATTTCCCTCAGTGTTGGGGGTTAGCCCAACTTTCTCCAGCACCAGGACAGCTCTAGAATTCACTTCAGTTTCAGTTTTGGAAGGAGAATCAGGTGGTTTCTTATTTCATCCAAACTGGTTCACCCAGCTGAAGTTAAACTTCGTTATTAAAAATACCGACAATATTTCTGTGCTCAGACTCCTGCCTGAGAGCGCAGTAAATGAAGGGGAAGGGCCTCGCCCCCGATGAGATGCAGGAGCTTTAAGATGAATCTTTGCAGCAAACCCATCAGAAGAGCTGCTCTCCGTTTGCAGACCCACAAGCAGCTCTGGGCAGCCTGCACTGCAGCCATCCCTCAGGAGAACTTGGAGAAAAGTAACTGCAGCCCAGGCCTGGCCTCGCTTTCCTTCTGTGCTCTCCATAGTGTGGGGAAGGCTGGGTGGCACTGGAATTCAGAGTCTTTGCCGCCATTATCGTGGACTCTTGTGCTTCCCTTGTCCCCTGGGCACGTGCATAAGCAGCGCCCGCCTTGTGGGTACATGCCATTTCGGAGCAAAAGCAACAAGGGGAATCAGACAAGAAAGTTAATACAGGAAGAAGTGCCAAGGTGGTGTCGCCAACTCCCATGATTTTGCCATGAGTCGCATGATAATTATTGTTTTCCTTAAAGCCCCAGCTCCTGGAGTCAGGTGGGCCTGGGAGGATTTCAGCTTCATGCTTAAAGGAAAAGTAAGTTTCTGACCCCAGTGCCCCATAAAGGCTCAAAGAGCAGAAGGCAAATAAACAGAGCCCACCTCTATTGTTGTTACAGAATCTCAGGATTTTAAAGCCAGTCTCATGGTTTTTGTTGAGCCTGACTCACGATTTTTGACCATTTGTGGTTGGCAATATGGCAGTGAAATCCAGCAATTCACTGAGGGCGATTTCCTTTAGTCCAAGCGTTAGAGGCTAGTGCTTTGAAGCAGAGGCCCATTGGGCTAGTCTTGGCTTCCCTGGGGTGGGACGGCATTTGGGTGAGGTTTCTCCAGTGTGTACAGACCACGGATTCATTGCAAACATTTCTACAGCAGGGGCTTCCGTGTCACCAGCCCTACCAAAGCCATGGGAATGAGAGCAGCTGAGGGGGAAGATGTGGAGTTGGGCGTCATCCAAAGAAAATCTCCTCAGGAGCCAGATTTTCAGCTGATGTTTAATATTTGCCACAGGCCCTTTGGCTGCCCGTCCAGCGGTGGCAGGCAATGCGGAAGTGCTCTGTGAATACAAATGGGGACTGACTGTGAATACAAATGGCTGTAACCTTGCCTGTCACTGGGGCAACTAAACAGATTCCTTCCTTGTGAGCCAGAAAGACACGGGCAGCCTCCTGACTGGGAGTGCAGTGACATTTGGAAAGGAGCCTCCCAGGGCTCTGGCAGGGGACAGCCTGGCCACTGCAGCAGGGTTGGCCCAACCAGGGTGTTCTCTAGCCCTCTCTCTTTCCCTAACCACGTCTCTAGCAGCCGCTCCCACTGTCTGCTCATGTGGCTTTCTCGAACATAGAAGCTGAGCCCCTCACAGCCCCCTTTGGCAGGGCAAAGCTGGTGGCCCCCTCTAACAGATGAGGAACTGAGGCACAGAAAGGCCGTGATTTGTCCAAGCCCACCCCGGAGGCTGAGGTGGCAGGGAACTGAATCCGGCTAGCAGCCAAAGCACTAAGCCACCCTTCCTCTCCAATGCTGCTGTTCTCCCCTAAGACAGATTGGCCCTTGGAAGGAAAAATCCTTCCCCCGCCAGGACCCCTGCCATCTCTAGACCCTCGTAGGAATCAGAATCAGATGCCCAGCAAATGGTCTTGAATTTTGCCATGCGGCCACCCCCAGTAAGGGTGCCAGTGTGGTCTTGAGACGCTTCATCTGGGGCATAGATGTCTCCTCGGGGGTCACTGTCTGCCTCTCGCACTGGAGAAGTGCACAAGAGGCCGTTTTTCATGCCCCAGAGCATGTGGGGTGCAGAAGGGTGATACAATCTCTGTGTTAAAACAGCCCCCACCCACCAGCGTGTTGCTGTTCCCTGTGGCTCTGGAGGTCCCTGTTCTCTCCTGAGCCATGACATGGACCATTTGTACACAGGTGCTGACTTTTGTTTTTGCCTATGGGTGCTCCTCTCTGCCCCTCTCCCCCCCAGTACGAGTGGTGGGCGGGGCCTCGGGGGCAAGAGGCGGAGCGGGGATGGGGCCTCAGGCCAGCGCACAGGTGGAGTGGGGGCTTGGCCGCAGTCGGGGCACTGGGGCCCACAAAAGATTAATCCAGCCCTCTGGATGTTGAGCACCCCCCTCGAGCCCTAGAGCACCCACAAAGTCAGCACCTATGCCTTTGTCTGCCGGGGAGTCAGAAAGTGAAATATGATAAACACCAAGGAAATTGTAAGAGGGGCTGTCACTTCCTCTGTGCAGCACCAGGCACAATGGGGGCCCCGGTCTCAATAAGGACCGGTAGGTGCTACCATAATACAAATAATAAAGAATAGCACTAACAAGGTTAGGAAGACTCTTCCACTGCAGGCAAGAAACTTCATAATTGACCACTTGGGCATTTCATACTCCTTTCTCTGAAGCGTCATTGCAGGAGATGGGATTAGACAGACCCCTGCTCTGATCCAGCCTAGCAATTCTCATGCCCCTATGTACCCAGACAAAAAAAATCCAGAAGGAACTGGCATAACTGATACTTGGTGCAAATCCCTGGAATCTCATGAGCTACATCCAGGCTTAGAGCGCCGTGTGTTAGTGAGCTGCTTGTCTCTGGCAAATAAAAAGGAGAATCACGGCTGGATCTTGCATCTCACTGTAACGCGCACATGACACCCAGCTTCCCTTCTTCTCCTCCCTGCCTTCTTGGGGAGACAGATTGAGGACCGAAGATGTTTGAATGTAGCAGGGGCAGAGTCCACAGGCTCAGAGGGGCGGGTTCTGTTTATGAAGCCCCCTGGCTAGGGGCTGGTGTGTTGCCACCTGCCAGAATAAACATGTTAATTACCTGCATTAATATTCAGGCCGTGAAGTCATCAGCATTTGTATTTATTAATTTGTATAAATGGGACAAGCTTTCCAGAGCATTGCTGCAGACAGCAAATTCCATCAAAGCCCTTCCTGAGAGGGCTGTTTGCATACATACATTTCCATTCATTACAATGGCCTGATTGATTAAATGAAGTAAAGTGATTAATTAAGTGACAGTTGTAGGAATCAGCTGGGGTCAGAATAAATGCTGCACATAGAAAAGATGAGTGATTCACACCGGAACTCAAGACCTGCCTCTGAACTGCAGTGTCACCTCATTTGTTAGGAAGGGTTTTTGAGCACTTCATAGCAACAGGATGTAGATACAGAGAAATACAGATTAGACAGAAATGGCTCACTGAAAACATGAAGCAGCCAAATTCCAGAAGCCGCTTTGCCCCTCCTGTGAGCACGAATGGCTCATTCGCTCTTCTCCAGATGGACACGCTCAGCTGGGCATTTCTTGTCTTACCTGGGTCGCTCATTGCTCATGAAAGTGAGGAGTTAATGGCATGGCTAGAGCAGGAAATAGTGCCCACAACTGCTATGCGGGCTTCCCAGATACAGGGCCCCCTTCTGTCCCATCACAGCTCTGCTGACGCATCGCAGTCCCACCCACAACACCCCCTCCTCATGCCATGTGTGTTCTGCCATTCATTTTGTACTGGTCTGCATTGATAACATACCAGAATGATTTCCCCATAAAGGAGCCAGGTGCCTGAGGATGTGTTGGTTGGCTGGATGTGGGTATGGGGTTTCCACAGATGTCTGTGCAGATGCATGCATGGATGGAGGGGCAAATCATGCCAATGGTACCAATGCACAAAATCCACAATTTGCCTCAGTTTGAGACAGGTAAGCTGCATCTCATCCGTACATATCGCAGCTTTCTGTGTCTACACTTGGGGTACGCACTAGTGGCTGAAATGAGGACTAATTCTCAGTGTGGAAGAGGCCTAAGAAATGCAATGCTGCTAATCTCTGCTCTCCAGCCGTGTTCCTAATGCCATGGCTTGTCTGATGTGCGAGTGCACCACTCCACGGGATGGAATCAGAAGTGTTCAGCTGAGTAGGGTTGTCAACTTTCTAATCGCACAAAACTGAACACCCCAGCCCTGCCCCTTCCCCAAGGCCCTGCCCCCACTCACTACACTCCCCCTCCCTTATTCACTTTCACTGGGCTGAGGCAGGGGGCTGGGGTGCAGAAGGGGGTGAGGGTTCTGACTGGGGGTGTGGGCTCTGGAGTGGGGCCAGGGATGAGGGGTTCGAGGTGCAGGAGGGGGACTTCAGGCTGGGGGGTGGGGCCAAGGGATTCGGAATGCAGGAGGGGGCTGTGGGTTGAGACGGGGTTAGGGTGCAGGAGGGGATACAGACTCTGCACTCGGGGTGCAGGTTCTGGGACGGGGCTGAGGATGAAGGGTTTGGGATGCAGGAGGGGGCTCCTGGTTTGTGGGGGCTCAGGGTGGGGGCATGGGCTTACCTCTGGCTGCTCCTGGTCAGTGATGCAGCAGGGCTAAGGCAGGCTCCCTGCCTGTCCTGGATCTACGCTGTTCTCCGGAAGCGGCCGGTAGATCCAGCTCCTAGGCAGGGGGGCCAGGTGGCTCTGCACGCTGCTCTCACCCTCAGGCACTGCCTCCCAGCTCCCGTTGCCTGGGAACCGCAGCCAATGGGAGTGCAGAGCCGGTGCTCGGGGCAGGGGCAGCACACGGAGCCCCGTGGACCCCCCTGCCTAGGAGCCAGACCTGCTGGCTGCTTCCAGGGCGCAGCGAGGTGCCAGGACAGGTAGGGACTAGCCTGCCTTAGCCCTGCAGCACCACTGACCGGACTTTTAACAGCCTGATCGGTGGTGCTGACCGGTGCCACCAGGGTCCCTTTTCGACCAGGCGTTCCAGTTGAAAACTGGACACCTGGCAACCGTACAGCTGAGTGGCAAAGACCCAGTACTAGTGTCCTCTGATGGAAAGTATCCTTTAGTTCAGGGTGCAGAGGCCTGTGTTTTTGGAGCAGGTCTGTGATCTTTTGCTGTGACGTTCTGAAGGGCCACAGCACACAGTGTAATGACGAATATGAAATCCTAGGTGACCATGGGCTTCTTACAGAACTAAGTCCTGCCACAGTTGCACTGGACCACTGTATCCATGGCATGTATCCGACGAAGTGAGCTGTAGCTCTCGAAAGCTTATGCTCAAATAAATTGGTTAGTCTCTAAGGTGCCACAAGTCCTCCTTTTCTTTTTGCAGACACAGACTAACACGGCTGCTACTCTGAAACCTGTATCCATGGAGCTAGTCATGTACCGACTAGTGTCTCTGCGTCCCCATGGGGTTCTGCTGGATGGACCATCCGAATGGTTTACGTACGTGTGTGCGCATGGCTGCTGCTCTCCAGCGGCTGCAGCGCATAGATGATATGAGCCCAAATGCTGCCACCCGCAGCAGGTTCTCCTTTCACGCAAGTGAGAGGGGCCTTTGCATCTGGAGTGGAGCTGAAACTCTAAACCCATTTGCAAATGGGCAGTCTATGAGTCTGTGGTGGAAAGAAGCAGCCTGCGTGGGCCTAGAATCATTCCCTGCCCCTTTCATTCAGCTGGAGTGTGTGAGCCAGCAGTTACGCCAGGGCTTGGTTTTGAGTAATGTTCACGTTTTTCATTGCCCAGTGACACTGCAAAGCTATGAAATCCCTGATGGAAGGGACATGGTTAATCGCTTTCTCTCTTTTAAATTCCACTTTCTTAAGACCAGAGTGAAATATTTAATAGTCTCCACAATGGCACACCAGCATCAGAGACAAAACTGAGTCATCGCTTTCTTATTTCGTCCTTCACTACAGGGCAGAAAATCATTGGCTGGGATACAGACCCCTTCTGGAGTCTCCTGGTTGCCTCACAGGGCACTTCTAGGCTTGGAGGAGATTTCAGAGCAATGCTCACTTGAAAGAGAGTGACGCCGACAAACTGGCAGGCAAGTTAATGTTCTCCTTTGTTGCAAGCCTGGAGCGTCCTGGAGTTTCTCCACCTGGATAGTCTCACAGGGTGGAGGCCCCTGTCCCAGTCTCCCACCTTGGCTCATGGCTGGACATTTTGATCACACAGGATAAGACGGGCACAACCTGAGATGCATGTTAATATGGTGAAAGGACAATGCATCCTTAACTGAAATTACAGCTAGTACCAGTTCAGGGAGAGATGCTGGTCACTGGCATGCAGGTGACTCAGGAGAAGTGGCTTCCACATGCTGTTTGGTAAACTCCCAGACGACATTATAGCCCTGGGTGCTTCCCTTTGCCTTCATCCATTGCACTCCTTTGAGTCACTTCTATCAGGCTCCATCCCATTCTGCTGCCTTCCCCAAAGTATCGACAAGCACATGTTTCTCCTGCATTTCTGTAGCACAGACCTGATGCCCTCTGTCCCCCAGGGGTGCTGCTGCAGGGGGCTGGGAACAGGTGCGCCCTGATAGGTGTGTCACTTTACCCACATGTGGGGATTATATGCTGGGTGACCAGATGTCCCAGTTTTATAGGGACAGTCCCAATATTTGGGGTTTTGTCTTATATAGCAGCTTATTACCCCCCAAGCTCTGTGCTGATTTTTCACACTTGCTATCTGGTCACCCTAGACAAGAGACTTGCCTTCAGGAGTTCCAGCTGGTTTACACACTAGCATATCACCGGCCTCCAGAGCCTCCTTAAGCTCCATCAGTCTGGTACCATTTTGCCTTCACTCTGTCCAACATTTCTCACCCTGTGTCTAAAGCTGGCTTGACAGTCAGCCCCACATGTTGCTTAAGGACTTGCCAATGCACAGCTGAGCCGAGAACAAACTATCATTGCCTGCAAAGGCCTGAGAAAGGAACTGCCTGATGGGAGCACTGCGTCCGTAACAGCTGGGCTAGACTGTGACAGGCAGATGAGATGCTGAGCTCTGAGCACACATGACATTTCCCCCCATGGTCCTAGCCCCCTCATCCGTAACTGGTTGTGTCAGGGCTGGTTACATTCAGGCTTGAGAGAAATTGTGCCATGACCTGTCCTTACTCCACTGAATCCCCGCACTTTGAGCCAGGGAGATAAATGTTGCTGAACCCTGGGAGCAGTCAGTGGTGGTGGAGTATTTCAGCACATCGGACCCTGCTCTGCTGCTGAGCAAAGGCTCATGGCAAAGCTCAGATAATCCTGCCAGCAGCTTGATCCCACAGCCTCACACCCAGCTGGAACAGTTCTGCTTCCAGTCCCTACTGCCTCCCCAGGGGTTAAATGTCTCACAAGAGGATAAAACAACCAAGAATTTTCTTTCCTGGAATCCCAGAGTAATAGCCTGAGTTCTGGCAGGCAAGCTGTAGGACCCGTTCTGTGCTCAGGTGTGTCTGGATCTCAAACCTCAGAGGTGGGACCCTGTTTCACTAACAAAGGCAATTCTGGCCAAGACACTGGGGCTGTGTTCCCATGTCTCTCTAGAAACGCTCTTTCATGGAGACAGACAATGCCAATGGGCAGACAGTCAGCAGGGTTAATGTTGGGCCCCAGCCCTGACATGGGACCTGTAGCCAGACCCTCTCGCTCAGAGGAGGCCATGCTAGCAGCTGAAGCAGACTGATAAGAAGCAGAGCATGGTGGAAGCCTGTCTGTCCCCACTGGCTCTTTTCATAGCCCCTCTTCTCTTTCTCATTCTCCATCCCATTCTCTAACCTGTTTTCCAGTCTGATTTCCAATTCCTTTCACTTCTGCTTGCTTCCTGCATCCTCAGGCCTGAGCTCCGTGTAGCAGTAAGTGGTGGCATGGACCGCCCTGCCCTGCCCCATCCAGTGCACCCCCAGGGAACAACTTGCTCCAACCCACAGCATCCAGTGCAGCCACCAACATGCTTTGTACCAGGCTTGGTTTATGTGGGCTTTCCCCTGGTGCTCAGAGGGCTTTGCACGGATGTGCAGGTTGCAGGTGTGCAAGACTAGTGATGTTTTTATCACTGTTGCTCCCAGCGAGCTGACAAAAGTAAGGCAGGAAATCTAGGCGCAGGGTGGATGAGGGGAGAAGGCAAACTGTTCTGCCATGACACTGCAGCCCAGTGAATAAATTTAGCTGTTTTCTGCGAGTTAATGGAAATTATGCTGATGGCACCGTCAGACACCCGCTGCCCGTAAGAGGAGGCAGATGCCTTTGAAAAATCTCTCCCCGGTTGTGTTCATTTACTCCCCGCTTCCCTCTGATAGTTTCAGAAGAGCCGTTTGCAGATAAAAAATGAGCAGCTGGCTCTTTTCATTATGCAAACAAGGGCAAAGGCAGTAACTCTTCCAGGCTCTGCTCTTCTGGGTCTGGCTCTTGGGGCGTTTTTTGGTTCCTCTCTCTAATTCCTGACCCTACAGCTCAGCCAGCCTCTGCCCTGAGACTGTCCCCTCGGCTAAGAGAGCAAGTGTCATGGCCATTGAATGACACTTTCACCCATGTGCTCTGGAGAGTCGGGACTGGCAGTGGCAGGGAGAGTAGGAAGGAGGTGCTCGCTCGCGGCCAAGCTTGGGCTATAGGGCGTGGATGGAATGTGCAGAGCTGGGAAGGGTCATTTCTCCTCGCACTGCTCTGGATCGTAGCTCCACCACACACCCTCTGTGACAGAATCATTTCACTGCTGCTCGGCCTGGGGCTACGGAGGTCTTTGCCCCAGCCAGTCTGGCTTTCACTCTAGGCAATGCTCCAGCAGGAGCCCACAGGATGGAGGAAGGAGAGGGTTATTGCTGAGCTGAATACGGAGCTGAGCTTCCCTGGAAGAAGACAAGGAACAGAACTGCCATTGCAGCCAGGCGCCTGGTGCTTGGATCCTGGGGGAATGGTCTGGATACAACGTGAGCAAAGGCTCTGCTGCTTGGAGGGGACAGCTCATGGAGCCACATTCGCGTGGCGGGTGCTGCAAGGAGCAGGAGGCCCCTTGCCCCTTTCTGGGCTGTTGTATCATCAATTACACGCAATCCGTCTGGGCCATGAGCTGTTGTCAGCACAGGTCTTTGGTTCCCCTCCCCACCTGTGCAGAGCCCCCCTCTTCTGTCGCCAGAGGAGCCTGGAACCAGTCCAGCTCTCTGAGGGAGAGGCGGTTGCAGGGAGGGGAGGGTATTCACAGTGGCTAGCGCCAGGCAGTGTTCTGACTAGGAATGGAGCAACAGAGGGCTGAGGGGAAGGCCCAGCAGATAAGTTAGGCACCAAGGTGCCAGGAGCACTCTTTGAGATGCTATGGGCACATTTGTCTCTCACCAAATTCTCTTTCCTTACCCCATGCCCCTCACCATGGTATCTGGACACTTCCCAGAGATACACTAAGCAACGTACTGCAAATACCTCCTACCCCTCATCTCCTCCTAACCCTCCCTGCTTCCCAGTCAGCACCAACCCCACTGCTTGCTGTGCCTGGTGCTCTGCCCACTCCTTCCCCTGACACAGCCACCACTCATGGGGATTGCTGCTGCTCCTGTCTTTGCACAGGCCCCACTCAGAGAGTGAGTTGGTTCCCACTGCAAATGCCTCGGACGGGTACTTCTGGATAGTAACAGGGATAATAATTGTAGCTATTTACATGGAGCTGATGGTGCTAACGTTTTTCGCAAGCTTATATGTAAGGGTCACAATGCCCACCACTGAAATGCAGCCACCTCTGAGGTGAAACCAGGCATCTCTTTAACAGCATGCAGAAACACTGCACAATGGCCACAAAGAGGGAACAGATTAAAACCACCATCTCCAGTGGAAACTGCAAAATGGATAAAAGTGTAGGTCCGCAGAAGGCAGTAACCTGAGCTGAAAACAGCAAGGACGTGGGGATCAACACCCCAGTGGCTTAACAATCTCCATCTCATCCGAACGATAGCAGCTCCAGCAGAGCATGGCCCCTAACATCATGGTGTGGTCCTGGCAATGGCCCAGTCAGAGGGAGGAGTGCCGCCTGTTACCAAGTCACTAACACCGCGTCCAGCAGTATTCATTGGCATTCACTGGAGGGCAGGACTGGCCCAGGCTAGCACAGGAGAGCCTGTGGGATCCCGCACAAGGTCATAGTCCCTATTTTCCCCGTCACTCGTTTAGATGAGAAAGAACAGTGATATTCACTGAGAGACAGGGGCACTTCCAGTTCCAAACAGTCTTGGCTCTTCCAGAGACTTGTTCACCCCCGTAATTTGTTCCACCCTCCTGTTGCACCTTGTCTTCCATTAGCTTCTGTAAGCTCTTTGGGGCAAGTCTTTTCCTATGTGTCTATGTGCCGGGCCTTCTACAACAGGCTGACTCCAGTCCTAACTGGAGCCTGGGGAGGCCATTATTAGTGAGAATGAGAAATTCTTAAAAAGAAAAGGAGTACTTGTGGCACCTTAGAGACTAACCAATTTATTTGAGCGTGAGCTTTCGTGAGCTACAGCTCACTTCATCGGATGCATGAGCTGTAGCTCATGAAAGCTCATGCTCAAATTGGTTAGTCTCTAAGGTGCCACAAGTACTCCTTTTCTTTTTGCGAATACAGACTAACACGGCTGTTACTCTGAAACCTGAGAAATTCTTCTCACTGACTTGAGCCAACATGGAGACAAGATCTGTTCTTCTCAGATAGAGGGTACAACAAAGACAAAATAATATTTTCTTAATTTGCATACAACCCTGGTGTGACGATGTGACGCAGCAGGGAGGGGGGAGTGTTGACCTGGGAATGTGCCCTGGGGATGGGAGACCTGAGAACCTGTCACCTGAGCCAGGAGGGGGAGGGGGAGGTAACACCTCTGCCCAGGAATGTGAACAGAGGCTGCAGCAGGGAACCTGCTGGGTGGGTTTAGTTTCAGTTTGGGGCTGGGGAGAGGAACACAGGGAACCCCAGGGCTGGGGTCTAAGCTCCCTGCTCCCCCAGAAGGACGTGATTGAGGGGTCCTGGTTGTACCCACAAGCTCTGTTTTGGACCGTGTTCCTGTTGTCCAATAAACCTTCTGTTTTACTGGCTGGCTGAGAGTCTCAGTGGATCCCAGGAAGAGGGGTGCAGGGCCTGGACTCCCCCACACTCCGTGACAACTGGTGGCAGCGGTGGGATCTACTGCACCCCGTGAACGGCGCTTCCTGCAGTAAGTGACTGGGGAGCAGTAAAACGAAGGGGAATTGACGGGGACCAGGCGTGCTGAAGATTCAGAGAGAGACGGTTTCGGGGGGCGGTTAACCCCTGGGAATGTGTGACTAGAGAGAAAGACTTTTGCAGTAACAGGGTCCCCCGGGGGATTGCAGCGAGCGGTCCCAGGGGCGGAGGAGTCTGCAGCTCGACCCTGGCAAAGAGTCGGTGACCTCAAGAAGGACTGGCACACGAGGGGCTTTTCCTGGAAACCGTGGGAAGTTGCCCGGCCTGCGAGTGGCCAGCAGGGAGATGTACGCTAAACGCCTGAAGAGCGACCTGGTGGAGCTGTGCAGGCAGAGGGGGCTGCGCATCGGGAGGTCCACCAAGGAACAGTTGATTGCCCAGCTGGAGGAGAGGGATCGCTTGGATGACCCGATCCCTGTCCCTGAGGGAAGCCGCCCGGCAGACGCAGCGTGGGCCCTGGGGCCTGACCGGGCTGGGAGGGGTCAGACTGCTGCTGAGGACATCCCGAGACCCTTCCTACCTATGTCTGGGGGAGGGGTTGGGGGAAGCCCAGCGAATACCGAGGGCACCCTGACCCCGGCACCCAGCAGGGGATCCTCCCAGCGGAGCTCCCCATCCCTGGAGAGGAGGCGGCTGGAATGGGAGAGGGAGATGAAAATGAGGGAGCTGGAGGATCATGAGAAACAACGTCAACATGAGGAGAAACAACGTCAACATGAGGAGAAACAACGTCAACATGAGCAGGAGGAGAAGGAGAAACAACGTCAACATGAGCAGGAGGAGAAGGAGAGGGAGCGTCAGGAGAAGGAGAGGGAGCGTCAGGAGAAGGAGAAACAAAGACAGCATGAACTGGAGCTGGCCAGGCTGAGGAGCAGTGGGGCCCCGGCTGCGGTGAGTGAGGGGGGACCCAAGACTGCAAGGAACTTTGATAAGTGCTTCCTGGCCCAGCGGAAGGAGGGGGAGGACATAGATAGCTTCCTGACGGCCTTTGAAAATGCCTGCGAGCTGCACAGGGTTGACCCTGCAGACAGGCTCCAGTTTCTCACCCCCTTACTGGACCCCAAAGCCGTGGAGGTGTACAGCCGAATGACAGGGGCGGAGGCAGGGGACTATGAACTGTTCAAACAGGCCCTGCTCCGTGAGTTTGGGCTGACCCCCGAGATGTACCGGAGAAGGTTCCGGAGTCAGCGTAAAACGCCTGAGGTCACCTACCTACAACTGGTCAACCGGATGCAGGGGTATGCCCGCAAGTGGACAGCTGGGGCCCGAGCTAAAGAGGACCTGCTTGACCTAATCGTACTGGAGCAGCTGTATGATCAGTGCCCTTCCGACCTGAGGCTGTGGCTGGTGGACAAAAAGCTCGAGAACCCCCAGCACGCAGGGCAGCTGGCCGACGAGTTTGTGAACAGTCGGTCAGGGGGTAGCCGGGAGGAGCCCCAAAAGAACAGGCCCCCCCCGATGCAGAGAGAGAGTCACCAGGGGGCCTCCCAGCGGGGAAATAGGGAGAACCCCCTCCCAAGGGGAACGCCTGGCGTCGGGCCCCTCCGACCCGCTCGAGGGGACCAACGTGACCTGAGCTGCTATCACTGTGGCCAGAAAGGCCACGTACGGTCCCAGTGCCCCGGGCTCAGGGACAAACTGAGCAGACCCAACCTACCCAGGGTTAACTGGGTAGGGACCCAGCTGGACGAAGGGCAGACGACCCAGGAAAGGGGGCCTACCAGTTTACCACCTGCCCCGGAGGGAAGAGTACCCCAGGCCAACTCCACCAGAGGGCTGGAGGCTCTGGACTCAGGGTGCTCAGTTTACAGGGTGGGCGCGGGGCTGTCCCTCCGGAGAGAGTGCCTTGTTCCCCTGGAGGTGGATGGGAGGAAGGTCAATGGATACTGGGATACGGGCGCGGAGGTGACGCTGGCCCGGCCCGAGGTGGTGGCCCCAGATCGGGTGGTGCCCAACACCTATCTGACCCTGACAGGGGTGGGCGGGACCCCATTTAAGGTGCCCGTGGCAAGGGTACACCTGAAATGGGGGGCCAAGGAGGGCCCCAAGGATGTGGGGGTACACCACCATTTGCCCACTGAAGTTTTGATGGGGGGAGACCTAGAGGACTGGCCAAGCAAGCCCCAGGCCGCCCTGGTTGTGACGCGTAGCCAGAGCCGGCGAGGGGCACTGCGCCCTGACCTCGGGGAGGGTATCACACCGGAGGCGCAGGACCCTACCCTGGTGGGGAGGGAGGGCCGAGGGGCACGGCTCGGAGAGGCGGAGGCCTCGGACCTGGCCAGCGAGAGGGAACCGGGCCCCGTCCCTGCCCCAGCCGCTGAGTTCCAGGCCGAGTTGAGGAAAGATCCCTCCTTGCGGAAGCTCAGGGACCTGGCCGACCTTGGTGTGGTACGGACCATGAGGAGAGGCTGCCAGGAGAGGTTCCTGTGGGAGAAGGGGTTCCTGTACCGAGAATGGGCTCCCACAAGGGAAGTAGAGTCCTGTGGGATCAGGAGGCAGCTGGTGGTCCCCCAGAAGTATCGCCGCAGGCTCCTGTACCTGGCCCATGACATCCCCCTCGCAGGGCACCAGGGAATCCGGCGCACCCGGCAGAGGTTGCTACAGAACTTTTACTGGCCTGGGGTCTTTACCACGGTCCGGCAGTACTGCCGATCCTGTGACCCCTGTCAGAGGGTGGGGAAGGCCCGGGACAAGGGGAAAGCGGCTTTGAGACCTTTGCCCATCATAGAGGAGCCTTTCCAGAAGGTGGCCATGGACATCGT
Organism: Lepidochelys kempii; assembly: GCF_965140285.1. Taxonomy (NCBI): domain Eukaryota; kingdom Metazoa; phylum Chordata; order Testudines; family Cheloniidae; genus Lepidochelys; species Lepidochelys kempii. The sequence continues at coordinate 18,070,953 of NC_136406.1, read as the reverse complement.
GGGGCCTTTCAGCAGGACGACCCGGTCGGGGAAGAAATACATTCTGGGGGTGGTAGATTTTGCCACCCGCTAACCCGAGGCAGTGCCCTTAGCTTCCATTGAAGCAGACACCGTGGCCGATGCGCTCCTGACCATTTTCAGCCGAGTGGGGTTCCCCAAGGAAGTCTTGACAGACCAAGGCTCCAACTTCATGTCGGCCCTGCTCCGGTGCTTGTGGGAGAAATGTGGGGTCCGGCACGACTGGGCCTCAGCGTATCACCCCCAGTCCAATGGGCTGGTGGAGAGGTTTAACGGGACGCTAAAGATGATGCTGAAAACCTTTATGAACCAGCACCCACAGGATTGGGACAAGTACTTACCTCACCTGCTGTTCGCATACAGGGAGGTGCCCCAGGAGTCTACCGGATTTTCGCCTTTCGAACTGTTATATGGAAGGAGGGTGAGGGGCCCCCTGGACCTGATGAGAGACGAGTGGGAGGGGAAGGCCACTCCCGATGGAGAGTCAGTGGTGGAGTATGTCCTGATCTTCCGAGAGAGACTGGCTGAACTCATGGGCCTGGCCAGGGAGAATCTGGCCAGAGCCCAGAGGAAGCAGAAGGTCTGGTATGACCGCACGGCACGGGCCCGTGCCTACGCCACCGGGGATCCGGTGATGGTTCTCATCCCAGTGAGAAAGAACAAACTACAGGCCGCCTGGGAGGGCCCTTTCAAGGTCGTCAAGCAGCTCAATGAGGTAAACTATGTGGTGGAGCTGTCAAACCGGGCGCACCACCGCCGGGTGTACCATGTGAATATGATGAAGCCATATTATGCCAGGGGGAATGTGGTGTTGGCTGTGTGTGGACAGTGGGAAGAGCAGGGAGATGACCCTTTAGTGGATCTATTCCCTGGGACCAGAGCTGGTTCCCCCCTGGAAACAATTCCCCTCTCGGATCAGCTAACCCCTGCCCAGCAAGCTGAGGTCAGGGAGGTGCTGCATCCGTACCGACAGCTGTTTTCCAACCAGCCTGGACGCACTAATCTGACTGTCCACCGGGTGCAGACAGGGTCGCACCCGCCGATAAGATGCTCCCCCTTCCGAGTCACAGGGAAAACTGCTCAGGACCTGGAAAGAGAGGTCCGGGACATGCTGGCTTTGGGGGTGATCCAGCCATCGGCCAGCCCTTGGGCCTTGCCAGTGGTGCTGGTCCCCAAAAAGGACGGGTCGGTCCGGTTCTGTGTGGACTATCGGAAGCTCAATGCCATCACTGTATCTGATGCCTACCCCATGCCCAGGCCGGACGAGCTCCTAGACAAGCTGGGAGGAGCTCGGTACCTTACCACCATGGACCTTACAAAGGGCTACTGGCAAGTGCCGCTGGATGCAGATGCCCGACTGAAATCGGCCTTTATCACCCCTCTGGGGCTCTATGAGTTCCTGACCCTGCCTTTCGGCCTCAAGGGAGCGCCGGCCACCTTCCAGCGCCTAGTGGACCAGCTCCTGAGGGGGATGGAGAGTTTTGCTGTGGCGTATATTGATGACATCTGTGTCTTTAGCCAGACCTGGGAGGACCACGTGTCCCAGGTTAGACAAGTGCTGGACCGACTCCAGGGGGCTGGGCTGACTGTAAAAGCGGAGAAGTGCAAGGTGGGGATGGCGGAAGTATCTTACCTGGGCCATCGGGTGGGGAGCGGCCACCTAAAGCCGGAACCAGCCAAGGTGGAGGTGATCAGAGACTGGCCCGCTCCCCACACCAAAAAGCAGGTCCAAGCCTTTATTGGGATGGCAGGATACTACCGAAGATTTGTGCCCCACTTTAGCGCCATCGCCACCCCCATCACGGAGCTATGCAAGAAGGGGAAGCCAGACAACGTGGTCTGGACCGAGCAGTGCCAGGTGGCTTTCCGGGCGCTGAAGAAGGCTCTGGTCAGTGGCCCAGTTCTGGCAAACCCAGACTTTGACAAGCCCTTTGTGGTGTTCACCGACGCCTCAGACACGGGACTGGGGGCGGTGTTAATGCAGGAGGATGAAAAGGGGGAGAGACACCCCATCGTGTACCTGAGCAAGAAGTTGCTACCCCGGGAGCAACACTACGCGGCCATCGAGAAGGAGTGCCTGGCCATGGTGTGGGCCCTCAAGAAACTAGAGCCCTATCTCTTCGGGCGACACTTCACCGTCTACACCGACCACTCTCCCCTGACCTGGCTGCACCAGATGAAAGGAGCCAACGCCAAGCTCCTGAGATGGAGCCTGCTCCTGCAGGATTATGACATGGACGTGGTCCACGTGAAGGGAAGTGCCAACCTGATAGCGGATGCGCTGTCCCGGAGAGGGGGCCCCGAACTTCCCCAGGTCACTGGTCAGCGTGACCCCGCTCAGTTCAGTCTCGAAGGGGGGAGAGATGTGACGATGTGACGCAGCAGGGAGGGGGGAGTGTTGACCTGGGAATGTGCCCTGGGGATGGGAGACCTGAGAACCTGTCACCTGAGCCAGGAGGGGGAGGGGGAGGTAACACCTCTGCCCAGGAATGTGAACAGAGGCTGCAGCAGGGAACCTGCTGGGTGGGTTTAGTTTCAGTTTGGGGCTGGGGAGAGGAACACAGGGAACCCCAGGGCTGGGGTCTAAGCTCCCTGCTCCCCCAGAAGGACGTGATTGAGGGGTCCTGGTTGTACCCACAAGCTCTGTTTTGGACCGTGTTCCTGTTGTCCAATAAACCTTCTGTTTTACTGGCTGGCTGAGAGTCTCAGTGGATCCCAGGAAGAGGGGTGCAGGGCCTGGACTCCCCCACACTCCGTGACACCTGGCAACGCCAAAGATGAAACGTGTGGGAAAACTGGAGAGAGGGCATTTACCAGTGCTGAGAACAGTTTTGCCACAGTTCTAATTAGTGCCTAGATGCTACTAGAATTCACTGGGGAGTTTCTGCATATTTCCCAGCACCTGCTTGTTCAGATTTTATTAAAATTCCTTCTTTCATTCACATGGTTAATTGGCTCTGGTCCCAAAGAGCCAGGTGGTTTCCTAAATATTTGCCTGGCCCTCTGATGGCTTCCTCCCTACCACCTCCCTGTCTGTTTTGAGGCTGCAGTCTGTTTCCAAGTATCAAATGTCAGGCCAGGAATCTTCTGTTCAAACAGTAAAAAGGCAGCAGCAAAGTATGTGCTAGGAATGTGAAGTCAGTACCAGGAAATCAGCTCAAAGGGTGAAACTCTGGAGTTTGCATAACACACAGCAAAATGCCATATTTTCACTGAATCCTCCACTAAAATAACAAAGGGGCGCTGCTTTGTCATCTATCCTGGACTCAAAGAAGTCAGGGATGGGAAAGACCTGTTAGGTCATCCAGCCCATCCTCGTGCAAGAGAGGGTCACTCTCAATAGCCTATTTAATATGCTTTGGCTGGAGTGGGCAGAGGCGGATCATGGTTTTGTGGGGTCCTGGGGCAGAGCAAGTGGGTGTCCCTCCCCACCCCTTCCGCCTGCAGTCCCCACCCCCACCCCACTCCCTGGCCCTTCTGCCAGAGAAATGGGATTGGGGCACAGCGGCTTCTCTCACTCCCCAGCAGGAGCGCCAGGCAGGCAGAGCAAGGTTGAGGTGTGGGGGCGCCCATTTTTCCAGGGCCCCCTATTGGCCGGGGCACCTGGGCACAGGCCCCATTGGCCCAGTGGCTAATCCGCCACTGGGAGTGGGCTGTAGAACATGTTGATACTTTGGTTTCTGTCTCTCCATCCCACATGCTTTGGGAATGGGCAAGCCTACATCCAGCTTTTTACAATTTGCAGCCATGTAATAGATCCAGTAATATTCTGTAAGTCATTTTCTGTATCTTTCATTGCTTGCCTGACCTGATCCAGTACTTCAAACAGACTTAGTTCATTGTAAAAAGAAAAGGAGTACTGTGGCACCTTAGAGACTAACCAGTTTATTTGAGCATAAGTTTTCGTGAGCTCCAGCTCACTTCATCGGATGCATACTGTGGAAAGTGTAGATCTTTTATACACACAAAGCGTGAAAAAATACCTCCCCCCACCCCACTCTCCTGCTGGCAATAGCTTATCTAAAGTGATCACTCTCCTTACAATGTGTATGATAATCAAGTTGGACCATTTCCAGCACAAATCCAGGTTTTCTCACACACACCCCCCCCACACACAAACCCACTCTCCCAAACCCAGTTCATTGTGGATAGCTGGAACAGAAGCCTAAGGTTGGATAGGTGAGAAGGGGGGAAACTGAGGCTCAGACAGACACCAGGAGCCTGAGGTCAAGGCCTAAAGTGTGAAAGGGACGGAGGGCTGAGGTGATGTCATTTGTGAACGATGGGATGCTGGACTGCGTCTTCTCACCTCCCTAGAAGGGCAGAGACAGAGGGAAATCAAGCCAGAGACCTAAACAGCCTGGCAGGTTCATTCTCTCTCTTCTCACCTCAGCTTTTCAGGGCTGTGAATGTTATACCTGTGAAACTAAATACCTATCCTCCAGTCCCCTGCACATACCCAGCCTAGGGGGCACTTTAATTTCCTCAGATTGGCTTGGCCTATTTACCAGCTAGGTTCCTATCCCTGCCTCCCTCATTCAGAGGAAATCGGCTGTTTTATAAAAAGAAAAGAAGTACTTGTGGCACCTTAGAGACAAACCAATTTATTTGAGCATGAGCTTTCGTGAGCTACAGCTCACTTCATCGGATGCAACTTAGGGTTAGGGTTAGGGTTATGGTTCTGCCTCTGGAGTAAAACATCTTCACCAGTGTGGGGCAAAAGCCCTGCCTGGAACGGTTTGAGCCCTATGCACCCAGCTTCCTCCCCACCTCCCCCAGAGGACTGATTGGCCCATGTCGGTAGGGTGCTTTGGAAATGGGAAGTGCTACATCAGTGCTAACTATTGCTTGTCTATTACCAAAGTGACAGAGCACTTGAATGGGGACAGCTACCGCACCGAGAGCACTGTGCGTTTAAGCAAAGAAAGCCAGTAACTAAGGGCTGCACAGACAGCGCGATGTGGGGAACTGGTAAAATACAACTCCAGGAACTGGGGGTTCTCACACAGGGGGGTTGCAGAAAGGCCTCCCCAAGTCTGGACCTCTCTCATTGCTGCGGATTAAATGCTACATCCGCAAACCCCCCAACACACTCTTACAAATAACCAGAGTGAAGGATGTTTATTACAGCCACCACTTTGGCTTCTCTCCATGTCCCCTCCCTGCCTTCCTCTGTCGCCAGCAGCTAGAAAGCCGTGGAAGTGGCAGGTTATTATATTTCTCTGGGCATTCTGCCAAGTCAGAAAGGAAAGTCCACAGTTTGGAACAAGATCCCTAACAAATGAATAAAGGGTCTAAGGCAGCTAGTCAGTTCCTGTCTTCTGGAGTCAGCAGCATCACTAAGCCCTAGAAATCGCAGGGTGGATGCACTTCCATGATGCGCCCCAAACCTGACACACATGCGTTCTCTGGATCAGAGAGTGACAGCAAAGCAAGAGGATGCGCTGAGAAACAGTGGGATCTAACCAAGAGGACTCCAGCCGAGCTGAGAAATTTAAAGCCCTCTTTGGTAGGGCACCCTGGCTGTGAATTCTTCTGGGGATAATTCTCCAGAGATCTGCAGCAACGCATGAACATAAGGCAGTCCCCAGTGTGTGGGACTGCGAAGCTGGAGAGCTGTCGTAGCAGGACAGGTTATCATGGCCCAGCTGCACTGGCAGCTTTTAGTGTGGAATCCACCTGTGGCCTGGAACACATCTTGCTGGGGAGGAGTACACACACACTGTCCTCACAGGCACCCAGCAATGTAAAGGATCCTAAAATGCTTCACAAATTAGCTATGAAATGGCTACATCTTGGAAGGGCAGGGGGCAACCCAGGGATATCCTGCTGCCCATACCAGGACATTAAAAGGCTCTGACAACATATAGGGGGACTGAGACGTATTGGAAGAGAGAGCTGCTGAAGTTGCAGGACCCACCAGCATCATTCAGTATGAAATATATCTCAGTGCAGGAGAGGAAGTGAATGTCTCACACAGACCGGGAGGAGCTGGAGGAAACGGTGCTACATTCGTGTCCTAGGAGCTCAGAGGCAGTGATGCTTAGATTCCAGTGTGGCCTAGTGGAGCCCTGAATGGGACCCAGGTTCTAGCCTTGTTTAAGTGAGCTTGGGCAAGTTACTTCCCTGCCCTTGTCCTCATTTTTCTCATCTGTAAATTGAGGTTAATGATACTGACCTCTGTTGTAAAGTGCTTGGAGATCTACTGATGGGAAAGGCTATGTAGACCACAGGTGTTACTATTACAGTGCTCTTGCCCAATTTGTGTGTGGCGGGAAACACTCCCTCCATCACACCTGGCATGGGCGGATGGCTCCTAATGTTACTATTTCCCCATGTTTATTTCCCCCCCTCCCCCAATACTGTTCCTCAGACATTCCTGTTAACTGCTGGAAATGGCCCACCTTTATCACTACAAAACGTTTCCCCCCCCCCCCCCCGCTCTCCTGCTGGTAATAGCTCATCTTAAGTGATCGCTCTCCTTACAGTGTGTATGATAACACCTATTTTTTCATGTTCTCTGTGTATATAAATCTCCTCACTGTATTTTCCACTGAATGCATCTGAGGAAGTGAGCTGTAGCTCACGAAAGCTTATCCTCAAATAAATTGGTTAGTCTCTAAGGTGCCACTAGTCCTCCTTTTCTTTTTGCGAATACAGACTAACACGGCTGCTACTCTGCAACCTAATGTTACTACGTGGCCAACGCTCATGATTTCATCAGGAGTCCTGAGATATTTGTTGTTTTTCTTAAATCACCAGCTCCTGGATTCCCAAGTGCAGGTAAGAACCTTGGCTTTCAGTTAAAGAACAAAGGTGTGTTTCTAGCCCTCTGAATTGTGGAACAAAGCTTGAAACTGTGAATGAAGTGAACCCTAAAGGCTCAGACACTAGACAGCAAATCAAAATAGCACAAACTGAGTGTGTTTGTTTCCAGTATCTCCTGGGCTTTAAGCTGGTCTCCTGAGTTTCGGGGCCTGACTTGTGATTGCTGAGTGCTGCTGATGGCGACACTGCGTTACGGCGTGTGCAAGTGGGGTGTGAGGAGGGTTCTTTGGTGTTTGTCCTTGTGCAGTTTATTGATGTTGGGTACCCAGGACTGGAGCCCCTGGAACATGGGCTGGGTGGGAGTGTGTCTGACAGGCCTCTGAGCCATTAGGATACCAGCTGCACCTTTTGCTCCCCTTAATGGACCATGAGACAATTATGGTTAGATTTATGGAAGCTGCTGAAGCAGGAGACTCCCAGCAATAGTGCTGAGCAGCTCTCACTTCGGAGCCAGCCAGGTCATCGCTCTCTGCTCCCCCACCACGGAAGAAGCCATTCTTGTGTGGGGCTGATACTCATTCAGTCACTTTGAAGACCGTCTCTCTGCATGGTTCTGTGCTAGCCCACATGAGTAGGGCAGACTGACTGCTAGGCAAAGTCAGGAGGCTGTGAGCCCTATGGGGGCCAACCCCAGAGAGAGTCAGCTGAATATCAGGCTCCCTGCAGCAAGCACACGCCTCACAGCTAACGGGCGGTTCTGCAGTACCCCTCCATGCCTGCAGACGATAGCGGAAGTTGCATCTCCGGTCCTAGTAGACACTATTCTCTGTGGGTGGACAGCACTGACTGCCAGAAGTAAAGGCTAAACCATTGGTCAAAACTGCAGTGACACAGAAAGACTCCTTGGCACCCAACATGAGCACGAAACAAGCTGTGAGAAAGGCATGAAGCCCTAAAATGCAAATCCTTTCCTGGTGAGCTGTCCCACTGCTAGAGAAAGGACGAGAATCTGACATTTTTAATATAAATGTCACATGACTGTTCATTAGAAAAACCCAACATTAAGTTCTGCGGTGGCCTGGTGTGAGTGGTCAGAACCCAGCTTGGGAAGCTGCATAATAAGTTAGGAACGAAACAGAGGAAGCAAAGAGCAGTGTTGGCGTGACTCTGGCAATCTCATAGACAAATATACAGGTAGACACACCAATACATAGGTAAACACTGCTCTGTTCAGTGTACTCAGTAATTATTTTGGGGATCACCTAATCTGTGCCAGAATTCTCTCCAATTTAGCTCAGTTCCCAACTGTTCCATAAAAACATTCACCAGGTTATTTCTGATCATCAGATCCAATACTTGGCCTCTCGGATGAATAAATGACCCCATGCCTGTGAGCATGCTCCTTCAACCGCGAGATTGTGGGTGGACGTTCCACATGTGCCTGGCTGGAGCAACGCACCAGTGGTGCTGCCTGCTAGATGTTCTAAGACCAGGGGATTTGCTGCCAAACGTACCCGCTATGTCCAGATAGAATGCACCTGCTCTGCTGCCTGCTACGTATTCCAAATAGGTACAGGCAGAAGGTTTATATGGTGCTGACTGTACCAGCTGTGCCCAGGTACATCCCCCCTGATGCTCTGATACTGAACAGACTCTTTAGAATGACAGCAAGGTTGGTTTGTGGATAGGACGTTGGGCAGGGACTCTGGAGATTCTACGTCACCCTCCTCACCGTAGTATCTGACGGGATTGCCTATCGCTGGCATTTGTCAGGTGTGATTCTTTCTTTCTCCTTCCTCGCCCCAGGAAGAAACTGTCTGGGGCTGTGTTTTTAAATGCATTCTATGTCTCCTGTGAGGCGTGATTATATTAGAAAAGACAGGTCAGAGAAATGTGCCTCACACCAAGAGCAGAAGGGTCGGAGGTTTGTGATGGTTCTGAGATCCTGCAGGTGTTCCTTCCACAGTCTCACACGAGCCACCGAGAAAGCTCCGTCTCCTGCAAAGACCAGCTTTACTCCTGCAGTGGGCAGTTCAATTTTCCAGTCTTCAGGAGATCTGGGTTCTGTCTCTGGCAATGCCACAGACTGCATGTGTGATCCTGGGTTCATCACCTCATCTCTCTTTGCCTCCATGCCTATCAGTAAAGAGGTGAGAATGACACTTCCTTAACCCCAGGAGGATATGAGGATACATTAATTCCTGTTTGTGAGGCACTCAGATCCGAAGGTGACAGGGGTCACAGAAATAAAGTCAGTAATTTGGGTATGTCCAGATAGAACCAGGCTGTCACACTGCAAAATGTACCCGATGCATTTCACACCTTATGATTTCCATAGCGTTTAGCCATCTCCTCCTTGCTTGAGTGCTCCAGCATTATTCATGATGGCACTCTTATAGCTAATACTGACCACTGATGCAGAGGAGTATATGCTGGCTTAATGATGTCAGCTCCGTCCGTTAATTATCCCCCCAACAGGCTTTAAGGTTGACTATAAAGACTGATGATTTTAATTTCCTTACAGTCCACTTGGCTGAAGGAGGTTCCTCCTGTTACACACGAAATGAGTTAAGCCACTTCTGACAGCAATTACACAGCAGCTCATACTTATGTTCCCTCTTCAGACAAAGACCAAGGTCAATACAGTAATTAAACCTTATCAGGGAGCCCATATGAGAGAGAGCCAGAGAGAGGGCTGCTCTTACTTATGCTGTAGATGCATTTCCACTCAGACACCTTATTGATGTGTGTAACACTCAGAAATTGCTAAGCAGTCTGTTCTGTTATGAACTAAAGAGATAATGCAAACAAATCACAGGGAAATAATTCAGAGAGTCCACACTCTGTGGTTCTTGCACTTTGACCTCTTCTAATACTTTGCTGTGCTAATGAACTGGGAAGAAATATTCTCCCTTAGAGTCAATAACATGTTTCCAAAAGCGTGCAGTGCAGAAAGGTTACTTTGTGCTGTCTGATTAGCTTGCACTTGTTCTGCATTGCATCATCATCTAGTGGCAGCAGGTGGCTCCGCTGTGCAGATACATCTGAACTGTAGATGTCTGCCCTCGGATCCATGGAAGCCAAAAGGACACCATTCTATAGTGGCAAAGGGAACAGGTTAGATGTGACCTTACAGAGGACAGATTTGCATTTACACTATGGCTCCTTTTCAGAGTAATGGGTGCTTTAGAATCAGCATAAATGTAATTTAATGCCAGAGTAGTGTAAACAGGCCTTAGTGTACATGAGAATCAAGCCCTAGGTTTTTTCCATCTCTGATTCCTGTGATCCTCTGATTAGATAGATATACTGACCGCTAATATGTTAATGTGTTACACTGAGAACGGGACAAGTTCCATATTAAGGTACCAAGCTAGCGCCAAGTGTCTGCAGAGTCTGATGTAATGGTGGCAGGAAATTATCCAGTAAGTTGTACCCCAATCCACCTGGCAGCGGTACCCAAATGAGAACTTTGGCATACAGAGAAATGTCTGCTTTGGATACTGCACAGCTGGGCTTTCTCTGAGACCTGTTCTTTTGCTGCACTGAAATGTCATTGTGAAATTATGGCATTGTTGGGATTTTTTCAGAGTTTAGCTGTAATTCGGTATAAGATTATTGTTAAAGTCCTTCAGAAACACTGCTGTGCATCTGACGCAGGCAGAGAACAGCATGAATTGTACTCGTTTTGAAGAACTATGAATTTCTCCCATTGGTTTCAGTTTTTGTTGCTGCCTCTGTAGCAAAAAGTTGTCAGCAAGGATGGCCCATCTCCAGGGCTGTGTCTACACTATCCATTTCCCCTTCTGTTGCTGGCGGTGCCATATATACACTACATCTTCTAACAATGGAGCTGCACTGGGATTAGCAGGGTCCAGAACAGCAACTGAAAATTTTAGGGGTGGGAAGGAAAGGCCTAGGAAATATAGTGGTATGTTCCTGCAGAGCCAGCAGGGGGCGCTCTCACATTGGTTTTGCAGGCATCATAAAGCGATGGGTGTGGCTGCTGCTTCCCTCTCAGCTTCTCAGCAAAGGAGTAGGGGTTTGGCGTGTGGAGGTAGATGTTCACTGTGGGCCAATTCGCAAGCTCAAGGTGCTTCCGAGGCTGCTGTGCCTTCCCTGCACCTGCCTGCTAAGCATCCCGTGGCTGATAAAAACTGCAGGAAACTTTTAAAAGCACAATCACACCTTGTATCGAGGTTCCATTTCCAAAGGGTGAATGGATTGTTAAGATGTGTTGAAAGCATGTTACAAACCGGAGTAGTGTGTGTTAGAGATGGTTATAAGCACATTGCTAGAAGGCATTGCCGATATAAGCTGCCCGTTGGACTCTGATGAGCTATTCATTAAAACATCGGTTGATAATTTATTAGCCCTTTACAACCTTAGTATAAAGTGTGGCCCAGAAGGTTTAGTGATAATGTACCTGCTGCTGCTGAAGTCAGTGGATACCAGCCCTTGCCAGGTGAGAGGGATATAACAAGTTGTCACTATGCCCATGTCAGGTGGAAAGGCTATGGGATAAAAAGCAGCCCCTTGCCAGCGCTTCTGTGTGTCACACTCTTCTTGCAAATAACTCCACTGTTCTGTCCGCCTTCCCTTTCCTCCCCACAGAGTGAAAGACACTAATGGAAAATATTCATTGCTCCGCATGGGATGTTATTGATGGCCCAGTGGCTGCTGAAATGGCACACGCAAACTCTCTCTGCAGGTATTCAGCTCACTGATGAATAATATGCTTGGGGACCCAGGCTGTAAAAGATGCAGTAGAAATGTCAATGAAACACAAACCAGGAGATGGACAGGGCGGTAGTGACAGACGCATGCACTCAAATCAAAGCTGAGGAAAGGGTTAGCATATGACTATGCATCGTTTCTGCATACAGGGGTGTGTATCAGTGCAGAGGGGGCTATTGTGTATCTGTGCATGTCTTTGGGTGGCAGTAGGCATTATGTGAAGTAGAGTGTGGATATTTGTGTATTGCGTACATACAAACTATGAGATGTTTCACTTGGTCCTGGTCCAGAGAACATGGCCAAAGGTAAAAACCATATCCAATTTGGGAACCAACTTTTATTCTTTCTCTGCAAAGGTGGAACAATGGGGCTGTGTATTCTCAGAAAGGGAAAAGGGGGTTGGCTTGTTGGTTGTTTCTCAGGTGTCTTGCCTGTTTGACTTCACTTCCTCCACTGGAAGAAAATCAGACCCCAAGGCAAAGCAGAAGCTTGGCAAAAGCTTCCTATCCCTCCCTGTCCCTGATCATCCTGGGGTTCACATTTCAATCAAGTTCAAACAACAGCCACTGAGTAAGCCACTGAGTGGCATTGATTGAGGTAAAATTCCCAGGGGCCAGTGCCCGGCCCCCATGGCCCAAGCAGAGGCTCCTGCCCTCGGGGCTGGCCAGACTCTGACTCAGGCTGTGGGGGCTCAGCCCGTCAGCCCAACTAGACCACAGCGCCGGCACCCAGCGAGGTCAGAGAGGTGATGTGCTTGGCAGGGGAAGGGCAGGAATGAAGCAAGGGCCTCAGTGGGACTTAGCACAAGCTGTGCTGACAAGCTCGCCAGCACTGGGGCTGTGATTTGTTGGGAGCCTTCGAGTGCATTCACATGCTCGTCATGGGGTCTGTAAACCAGCCCGAGTCTGCTGCTGACCTGGACAGTCCTCTATTGCTCTTCAAGCTGAACAGAGCAGCCTGACTGCCGCTGTTCCCAATGCCGGCTGTTTACTGCCAAGTCACACGGGAAGTGGGTGGCATCTGATATGTCTGTGGAAAGAGACTTACTAACGCATGTGATGCTGACTCACCTGGCGTGAGAGACCTGCCAGAAATTCTTCCCTCTAGCAAACCTGTCAAAGCAGAGCCTGATTGGCAGAGACCTGGGACCTCAGGGCCTCTGTGTGTGAAATATTTCACATTGAGTGGCGGGGGGAGGCCTGGAAAGGGCATTGCTATAATTATGGAAACTTCCTTTCTGCCCCCCTGATACCACTGGGGAATGTGAGGGCACTCTGGCCATCCTGCTTCCTTGCCCGCTAACAGGGCAGTCTGCCCCTGTAAGGGCCTGCAGAGCCAGGGAGCAGCAAGCTCTGGCCCAGGGAGAAGCCCAGGAGGCCAGGCAGGTGTAGGGAACCAGCTGATCCAGATAAGCAGCAGCTAGTGATTGGCTCGAATTCCCAGCTGGAAGAGATAAGTAAGGACCCAGCTGTAAGCAAGAGGGTGAATGTTTTCACAAGTAGTAGTGGAAGGTTGCAACAGGGCAGGCAGGGCTTGTGGTCCCCAGAAGGCAAAGGGAGGGTTGTGACCCTTGAGCTATTGGGGTGTAGAGGATCCGGTCGTACCAGTCCAGGCCATTTTTGTTTCTTTTAATTATTTCTTGAGTTTGTGTGGCAGAGCACTAAGAGAGCCTGCCTGTACTGTAGCTAAGGTGGAGTTGGGAGTGGCTGACTGTCCTGTTCCCAAGCTGGTGGACAGGACTGCTAGACTACCCACTCCTCCAGTCCCCTCGAGTCCTCTGAAGGCTCCTGGAATCCCTAGTGGGATGCCCTGGGGTTTCTGTTGGTGTGTAGAATACTCAGGTGGCGTTTTTACATTCATTTCTAGCAGCCAGTTTAAACACAGACTGACCATCTTGGAAAAGGATCTTGTTAAATATGTTTAAAGCAAATATTTATTAAACAAAATTAAAAAAATCACAGAAAGTGGCTTCCAATTGTGTGATAACTTGTATTAAAAGATGTTAAAATAAGCATTGCTAACATCCACCAACGCAAGAAGAGTGAATGGAAACTGCCTAATGTTAATTGCTTGGTTCAGTTCCAAAGACAGCTTATAAAATGTACAGACATTTTCCATATATGTGAATATCGGCTGCCTTTTTTCTCCCATTTTAAAACACACCAGACTGCATGTTTATTTGCATGCATGGTACTAAATATCAGAGTAATGCTAGGCCCCAGTGCTTTCAAATGCTACAAACTTAAGTGCTCTGACTTCTTCACATTAACTCCTCACAGTGACAAGAAACACAGAAAAAAAGATTAGAAAAAAATGAGAAGGATAAAAATTAAGTAACTGCAACTACAAAACACAGCCCCTGCTTTTTGTTCGCTTAAAACCTGTTTGCACTTTTGGGTAATCTACTTTATCAAAGATAGGAGAGCACCCTGCTTTCTCCTGCATTTTCACAATTTGGCCTTCAAATTAAATTTCTCTTGGAATGAATACATATCTCTGCGAACTTAGAGATCAGTTGAATATATTTTGGCAAAATTCTGTTTACCTAAAATGTATGATTAGATGCATTGGGATCTATTTCAGCCCCTCTTTATGCTGAATTCTTTCCCTAAGAAGCCAGCTCTGAGAGAAGATCTCTCCTCTTTGACTCAGCTGCTCCTTGCTGCTATGTATTCCTCTGCACATTAGGGTTCCCATCTGTGGAGCCTTCTTTGTTCCTTTGTTTCGATGGCTGGAGAAGGTGTGAGGTTTGTTTTGGTTTTTTGTTCCAGAACTGAAATGACTCAGCCCTGGCCCATCCTTCCCCATCCCCTAGCAAGTGTTGACTCTTATGGGAAATTTTCTAGGAGAGAAGGGCTCCTAAGAACTGCTCCAAAGAACAGAAAATACTTCCCAAGAAAAACAGGTCCATCTTTTGCAGTGGCTCCAGTTTAGTAGTTGGAGCAGCCAAGTCTGCAGAAGAATTTACCTCCCTCCAGCAGATTAGGGCAATGGGAGACAGAGAGGTGGGAGGAGGGCAGAGAGGCTCACAAAAGAAAAGTGGATTTAAAATTACAATGAAATTTTCTAGCTTTATTATTTGTATTAGGGTAGCACCTGGACAACCCAGCCAACATCAGGGCTCCATTGTGCTGGGTGCTATACAAACACACAGCGAAAGACAGTCCCTGGCATGAAGAGCTTCAATTCTGAATTGACAAAGGCTAGGAGAGGAAACAGAGAAGAGAAGTGACTTGCCTACGGTCAGGCAGCTAGTTAGTATCAGAGCCAGAAGCAGAACCCAGGTCTCCTGACCCCCAGCCTACTGCTCTGTCCACAGGGCCATGTTGGCTTCTTTCTGTCCTGTTAGAAATTCCCCAACACTGTCAGGTCCCTTCACGGCTGACTCTGAGAAGTATCTTTAGCACATGAGTATATCAGGGCTCCTCTGGCCTCTTTCCAAAGGAAACAGAACGGAAAGGCTACACTTGAGGAAAGCAGGAATTACTATGTGTGCTAAGGGGAAGGACCATAGAATCATAGAAGATTAGGGCTGGAAGAGACCTCAGGAGGTCATCTAGTCCAACCTCCTGCTCAAAGCAGGACCAACCCCAGCTAAATCATCCCAGCCAGGGCTTTGTCAAGCTGGGCTTTTGTCAAGCCAGGACCAGTAGAAACAGACTTTGGATGGGCTGTGGCGATTAGCATGCTGCCTGGGGATAAAGACAGAAAAAGATATTTTGGCCAGTGAAGCACCTTCCCTAAGTCAGGGAAGCAAAGTGACAGATTGTATTTTTGTCTGGTACTGGGAGTGCCTTCAGGCTGGGAATGTTTGTCAGGTTTGAATTACGCTGACTCCATCCCTGGGCCACATAGTCCCTTCATGGCTCCGTCATTGGAGAAATACTCTGATAATGCTCCATCACCCTAGTCTACTACATCACCAAGAGTGACTGGTGGTTAGACTGATGAATTAGTGTAATACATCATCCCAGTTAGGCACCCTGGGCACGTACCTATCACCAGCAGCTTTCCCCAGGGAAGCAAACGTCCATAAATAATCTGTTTAATCACAGAGTCGCAGTCAGTCCCCACACTGCAAGCTGGGCACTGCTTCGCTAGTGCCAGCTAAAAATCTTGGCATGCAACCAGCTTTCTCCTGGGTACGAGTTGGGCATCATATTTGCAGCCTTTTCACAAGCCTTATGTTCCCCTGTAGATAGGATTTCTTTTTCCTCATCTGAAGTTTACAGGAGACATAATTCAGGTGGCCATTGCTATTAAATCCAAGCACTCTGTGAATAGTAATGAGATTAATAAATAATGGGCTTTATGTGTCATGCGTTCTGCCTCTGCAGCCCCACAGGTTGGCAGAGAAAATCCATCCTACTGGGAACAGATTTGCAAAGGAGATTGGGGGAAAAAGGAACCAGGGTCTTTGCTATTTATGAACTTAGGAATTATTTGCAATGTGGTAGCATATCCTATTTCCTGTCATACCAGAGCAGGCCAGTGGTCCTGATATCCCATTTCTTACTACGCTGCAAACCAGAGCCCCACTGGACTCTGTAGCCTCATATCCTGCCTCCAGCAATTACCAGCAGCCAGTGCTTCGAAGGAAAGCAAACCTCTTACAAAGGCACAGAGTGCAGTTCGAGTGAAGGGAAAGGGAAAACTCTCTTGACCTCACCTGACACATTGAACCATGAGGGCTGGAAGCTCTGCTACATTTCGTACCTACCTTTTGAGTCCTGTGCAGCTGCCAGCATGACACTTGGTCATGTCAACATCCCATCTCCTCTTCAATCATTCTCATTAAGCTGTTTGTCTCACCAATTTCCCAGGCAACAGATGCGACAGATTTACTGCACTCTGCTTAAAGAGCCATCAGCCTGGATACAGGAAACAGTACGCTCTACCTGTGGCAGCTAGCCTGCTTCCTAGAACAAGACAGCACCCATAGCCAGTGCAGGGTTAGGAACCCATTCCAGTAAGTCCCTGCACGCCCTGGTACCCACAGCCTGGGCTAGGGTCAGTCACCCCTTGCAACTGTCCATCGTAAAAAGAAGCACAAACCTCCGAGGGCTGAGTGCCTGTAGCCAGTGAGTGGCAATCCAGAAGCAGGGCAGCAAAGGTTCAGACTGGGTGAAGAAAATGACCTGCCTCACATGAATGGGCTGCAAGGGTTGGTTGGATAATGTTGGTAAAGCATTTTGAGTTTCCGTGAGGTGGAAGGAGCCACCAGAGATGGGCAAGGCTCTGAAGTAATCTCTGTCTGACTAACTCCTGAAATGTCCTTGCTCCGTGGGAGAAGCTGCCTGTGCTGAAGATCTGACAAGGCCCCAGTCACATCCATCACTGACTTTTTCCCTCTCCATAATCACCGTTTCCTCATTAGCACTTTGGATGCTTGCAGGCATCAGTGTCAGAACGCAGAATGTGAGAGAGGAGGTCACTGATTTCAGAGGAGAAACGCCATCAGAATAAGCAGGGCAGGGCTGGTCAGAGACAATTCTCTCCTGTAATTTGTGGAAATTTTTGTTAGAGACAAAGGATGTCTGTAATGATCCGTTTCTCACTCCTGAGGAGGTGGGCAGCTGAGCAGGAGGCATGTCCAAGTTCCACGATAGACAACTGCCTTGCATGGCATGAGTTTGTTTTCCTGCCTCTCTGTACTGATTCTCTGAACTGTTGTGGAAATTTGACATTTCCAGTCTATTTACCCATTGCAGGAGCCCTGCCTGGATGTCTGCTACACTAAGTAGCCAGTTTGTACAAGACAAGATAATGCCCCCACCCTGAGGAAATCAAATCATCCAGTGAGTTAGCAAAGGGCAGAGCTAACTGCAGACTCTCCCAGCAGAACCCCTGTGCAAGGCATTGAGGAGCACATCCACCGTTGAACCAAATCTTTGAATTGCTGGGAGATGGAGCCAGCGGTCAGTGAGGAAAGATGTTCCCCCAGAGTTCTTAATGTAAGAGAAATAAACCATTCACAGAGGCGTAACCGTGGCAATCTGTAATTCACAAGTGAATTGTTCTAACAGCCAGGGGTGGCCACCATCAGAGGGCTTAGACGGACGCTTAGCACATTCAGAGCCAGCCAAAGCAACAATAAGAGCTATGTCAGAGTGTCGTGCCCAGAGCATCTCAGACATTCCCGCAAGAGTGAGCACCTTAGACTATCCAGTCCCACCTTTCTGGACTATGATGTGTGGTCCAGAGGACATCAGAAGGCCTGCAGCTTATTCCAGCATAGCTGTGCTCCCGGGTGAATGCCTGGAGAGAGATGCCCACGGTCCCCTTGCTTCTCAAACAGTGGCAACACATTTAGCAAGTCTCCCCCAGGAAACCTGGCTAACAAGCCTGGAGCTGAGCAGGTGCACTGGGTCTCCTTATCATTCGAAATCCCGCACTGACCGGCTAGATTCCTCCTCTTAACCAGGGCATTTTGTAAATCAGTTTTAACACACAGTAAGTGTGGTGAGCCATGGTCAAATCTCCCTTTAGATGGTCCATTTGAAGGGCCTTTGATGTAAGTTCCAGTTCAATATCAAGAAGTGAAAGGCTGTTTTATATTCAGGTAGGTGTTATGCGCAACGAGCATCACCAGTCTCTCTGCAGCCCAGCCTGTCTATGCAGCATGACCCTGACTCCGTGGTGAAATCTAGCTGTACAGGAAGACTCTAATGATCCTCCTGCACTTTGCTCACTTGAAAGTAAACTAAAAGAGAAGAAAATAATTTGCTAATTCCTTTGGCTTGTTTATATTTGCGCCTCGGTTCTATTCCCTTTCCTCTCGGCCTTCCTGCTAGTTAATTTTACAGATTAAGGAGCTTTATTAAAGTAATACACCAGGAAGATGCTATTAATGATTAATAAAGGCTTCATATAGTTCATATTAATAATTTAGGCTCATTATGGTCAGTGCTATTACACTAAATCCCAGATTAATTAATAATGATGGAATTGCGCTGACAGGAAATTGTCACTGACGTGTCTTGGAAGGTGCCCATTAATTAACACTTTAAAAACAATTTGGAATCATAATGGAGCTTTTATTAAGGTTCCTGCCATTCTTGCATGCAGCAATGATTTGCCTATGATCAGCAAAGTTACTGGAAAGACAGTCACGCAGCCGAGGGTGATTCGGTACCGCGGTGTGGAAGGCCAGATTCCGCCCCACCTACCCTGGCACAACTGTTCAATCCGCTCAGATAGGAAATGCCAGGACCAGAGAGGGCATTCTGAATTGAGATCTTTATTAAGGAAGGTGAGGGGAGACTAACTCTAGCATATTGCTCGTTATTAACAACCCTAACTCGTTTAGGTTCATTCGTACTGCCTGGGACTCGCCAATTAGGCATTGCTGACCTCAACTGTTCCGGAATCATGAGCCAGGCCTCAGAAACTCCTGAGATGTCTAGAAAGAATAAATGTTGGGTTCTTCTTAAGGGCCTTCTGGTTTCTGAGACTTTGGGGGGGTCACATTTTCAAGCTACCCCAGTGTTCCATGGAAGAGGGCGAGACGCTGGCTATGGTTCCCAGGGCGCAGCTGCCAATGGCATGGCAGATGCAGTTCACCTGGCCTCATGTGACCAGGCTAGATGGTGAGAACTGTGATGTTATAAGCCCAGTGTTGCTGTTACTGCCCCATCCCGGGGCTCTAATCCGAACAGGTGTTACCCGTGCTTTGAGTTCAGGTCTGATCCCATCACCTTATCTTCAGGCCTCAGCAGGGCCAGAGGAGAGGCCAAAAGGAAGGCCGACCGCCTGCGATGCCATCCTCCAGGCCAGCATACCACTGTTATTCCCGATCGAAGAGACAGGTTCTGCTTGTGTACTGGCTCCAAGGGGCCATATTTTCAGGTTGTAAAGTCAATCCAGGCCAGGAAAGGGTTAGCATAAGCACATCCACTGACTCAGATCTTTGGCTGGGAATCCTACACGCACACATGGGCTTCCCAGGACCTCATGGCTCCCTCGAGACCCAGGGCCCTTACGTTAGGGTGGCAAAATTCTCATTCTGCCCCTCTCTCTCTCTCTCATCCCAGTGCTGCAGGGCGCCATGCATTGGCCCTCTCTGCCATCCCTCCAACAATGCAGGGAACCTGGTGCTCTGGGAGAGCCTGGAAACCACAAAGGCATAAACAATTAACATTCTGATTTCCCTGCCCCCACCCCAAGAAGTGACATTTCCAGTGAATGAGTGGGGGAGGGGCCCCGGCGAGGTGTTGAAATGGCATGCGAAGTATGATCCCAGGGAGTCCCGGCGAGAGCTTTTGTGTCTTTTAATAGTATATGCAGTTCTCTCCTAGCCCTGGAACAAGATGTCACCGAGTCTCTTTATTCCTGCCCTTTTCCCCAAGGGATATTAACATATAAACCATGTGGCAATGACTCAGAGAGCAGAAGGGAGTGCCTCCCCAGCCCTGGGTGTAAAGGGCACCTCTCCATCCCCACACTGAGACACCCCCCAGTCCCCGGACAGCATCTTGGGTGACACATACTCGCCAGCGCTGCTAGGCATGCACGGTACATGCAGAGAGCCTGCGCTTGTTTTAGTGTCAGGGCTTGCTCTCGCCAGGTTGGGCTGCAAGATCTGGAAAACGTAAGGCCTGGGTAAGACTTCTGTTCCAAGGTCAAACAGAACCAGAACCTGTATGACAAGAGGCTTGGAAGAATCCAAGAACCTTTCCCCAGTGCTGGCTGTCCTAGATTTAATGCCCCTGCATTTTCTAGCTTCAGCCATAAGCAGAAATCCTGGGATATCATGAAAGAGATTATTTTCCAACCTTTATGAAACCTGGGACTGGTGGAAATCTCACAACAGAGCCTGATTTGGGTCTCATACTAAGGTGATGGGCATGGTCTAAGAACTAGAATAGATGTCATGGGGGTTTCCAGACTGAAGAACCTGGGAAATGTATCAATTTCTTTGGGTTCTTAGCTGAACTGAACATGTTGGATCTGTCTTGTCAACAGTTTTTAAAGAGCCTTAACATCATATCAGGGCACTCATTAGGAATGTGTTCTCATCTCCAGCGTTCATATTGGATAATTCAGTAAGCATACTGAAAATGCAAAGCTTTTGTGGCCGTATTTAGGTATGGGTATGTGGCAGCTCTAAGCCATTCTGGAGGTTTGTATTCACATTTAGACATAAGCCAAAAAATGTTGCCATACAAGAAATTATCAAGCATTTGGGGCCCTTCAAATACAACACATAACTACTGTGGAATGTGCTTATTCATTAACTGCACTTCACTGTGACGTCAAAGAACTCATTATATTTATTATTTCTTTCAACAAGCTTCCAGCACTGTTAAAAATAGGTAACATAGCTGCAAGAGGGGGGAAAAAACTTCCTTTAATCAGTCTACATTGTTGAATCAGTGTCTTTACGACATCTCCTTTCCAAAGGCTACAGGGACTGTAAAAACTAATCTGAGACAATATTTCCAGTATGATAGGGTCCTGAGAAATTTTTAAAGCTGTGTTTTAAATGCTGTCCTCAAACAGGGGCAGATGTTAACGTAATGATACTCTGCTTGGAGAAATTAGGGTTTCATTCATGTGAGACCTGGAGGGGCAGCAAGGGGCTCAGTCTGTACCATTCTTGGAATGCAGCATTGACTGGGATCTGGGATTGAAGAAGCCACATCTTGGATGCATAGGGTGAAAGGCTGGCCCCATTGAAGTCAACGGCAAAACTCCCACTGACCTCAGCGGGGGTCAAGATTTCACCCATAGACACACAAGAAGGTTCTGATTCCGTAGCGAGAGAGGAGGGAGCAGCACATGCTGGGCTGACATCTGCATTGTGATTCAGTGACAGCAGGAATGTGCCAGCTAAATCAGCCATTATTTTCCGTTGAGATTTACAATGTACTATTTCCATTCTCCTAATTCAAGCAATGTTTGGTCAAATCACAAACAGTCTCTCAAGGAAGAAGGAAAAATTACCCCCTTAATCATAATGCTTAGCACTTACATGTTCAGAGCACTTTCCAAACATTAACCATTAGTTCTCCCAGCACTCAGGTGAGGCAGTTAAGCCTGACTATTCCTCTTTGACCAATGGGGAGTTGTGGCAGTGGTTAAGAGCCACATTTTTAGAAGTGGTCTCTAAGTTTGGAGGTTCAACTTGAGATATCAGGGGCCAGCTGTTCAAAAGTGCTACACACCTACAATGTGAGGGGAAGTTAGTGGGAGCCACTGTATCCTCAGCACCTTTGGAAATCAAGCTGAAGATGGCTCAAGTCTGACATTTTAAATTTGAGGCACCCAAAATTAGAGGGCACTTTTGAAAAATTAGCCCTTGTGTTCAGTGTTGCCAGTTCCCACAGTTTTATAGCAAGTCTCTGGATAGGAAAAGGCATGTGATGATGTGACAATCCCTGCTTTATTGATTTATTCTTAAAGTATGTTTCTGGCCGTCATGGTTGTGGAGAAAAGTTTGAAAATATAACCCAAGTGCAGTGTAAAGGCTCAGAAACGAGGATGCAAAGAAAAAGAACCCAACATTTAAGGATTTATTTGTTTTAATCTCATGATTTTAAAACCACTCACAAGTTTTTTAGGCCTGAATCGTTGGGGCTGGCAATTTTGCTGCCCCTTCTGCAGAGGGGAGAATTGTTCAGGTCATTTAAGTGGTAAGCTCTCTGCACAGGAGTGACTTTACTGCCATCTGCAGAATTCAATTTGGGGGGCTAACATGACTGCTAGCATAGCTCATGCAGTATAGCATGCGGACACTGGTTATACACACAGATGTCTCTCCACTCAGTCACCAGCACCTTTCCTGCATAGACCAGCCAAGCTGATAGTCCAATGTGAACACCTCAGCTCTTGCAGCAAATAAAACTAAGAAACTGCAGAATCTCATCAGCAAGTCTTATGAGGAAATTTATGCGCAAGCAAATCAGATAATAAAATTTGTAACCCAGACAAATCAGCCCAATAGACCAGGGACATATGATACATAATTCACCTTTACCATGAATAGTGTTTCACTGGCTTTCCACAGAATTCATGGTTATAATATCACTCGCCCAAGGCAATATTAAAATACTGTAATGAAAAGGGAGTGCGAATGATCAGGCTGTGCTTAAAGGGAATTTTTTGCTTTTCTTGTAGAAATCAGAGCAAAGTGGCCAAAGCATGGACTGTTCACATCTAATTTTTAAGTGAACGTCTTGCAGGTAAAAGGTGCCAGATTAGCAGCCCAGGAACCAAAATCCTGGTTTAATCCATGTGGCAGGAACAGCCTGGGATCGGGCAGGTCAAGCTTTCTACATACATGCATGGCCGCTCACGCATGCATACTGCCCCTGCCATCTGATCCTGGTGATTTAGTGGGATCTTTAGGGGTGAAATGGAATTCAGTCTCCGGCTCCTACACCCCTGGCTCTGAACAGACTGCCGGCAAAGAAGCTGATAACTGCTCCTTTGGCAGTTCTTGGCGTGGGGATGCCTTATCTCTGAACGACTCAAGATACCTGCAGCCAGTGGTGTGTGGATTAGCAGTTGATCCCTAGCTGGCACTGCTTCCGAACCAGAGACCCAGGAGTGAGGGAAGTGAGCCACCCAGCCTTATAACCAGCTTTCTGGGGGGATTCCCAAATTGTAGCTTTCAAGGGAAACCACAACGGGTGGAGTCAGGTCGCACCTACAGCTCCATTCAGTGTCAATGGGAGATGGGGGTGCTCGGCACTTGCCTCTGAAAATCAAGCCCTCAACCCACTCTCCACATTCTCAGGAATCAGAGACAGCAAAGTGGCAACCAGCTGGCAACTGCCTCTGACAAATAATGATTGTTTATTAATGAATAACAGTCTTACATTGACATGGTGCCTTTTGTTTCAAAGGGTCCCTGATGGCGTCACACACTTAACAAGTTGATACACAGGGATCACTTCACCTCTCCCTTCAGTGAAATGCAGCCACCTCTGGGGTGCAACGTATCTGCTCATTGACTGTGTCCAGCAGGACTGCACCACTGGTTAGAGCAGAAAGTGAAGGAGGAAACTGGGTGGGATCTTGGGCAGAAGACTATAATCACCTAAGACAGGATTCAACCAGGACATTGAAGCTAATGACCCTGCATTTACAGAAGTGCCAAGGGACCCTTAATTAGCGCAATTGATCAGGACCCCTTGCCTGACAGTTAGCACCTTCGGCCACACAGGAGCCCCAACATCAAGTTGAAGCATCAGTTCAAGCCTCCTTCAAAGAGAAAAGTGACCCCTACAGAACCACCAACCCCACCTCCTGTACCTCTTGCCATATGTGTTCCACGGAGGCCTCCTACCCTTGCTCTGGCCCATCGGCATCCTGTATTGCTTGTGAGATCGGATGAAACCACAGCACAAGATGGTCTGGCTGGCAAATATGGGCGAACGTGCCTGGACTCACCCCGAGCCTGGGGTCTGGTGCTGATAGCTGTGCCCTGGGGCTCGGCCCTCAGACACACTGTGCTCACTCACTGCCACTGAGACGGTTTGGGTTCAATAATGTACATTTTTATTTTGCCAATATTGTACATTCTTTTCTAAAGAAAAGACAGTGAGATGGCTCTGGAGCTGAAATAATGGCAGGATTATTCAAATGAATGTGGGGGAACAGTCACTCCCCCCCCTTTTGTTTTTAATGCTAAAGTCTCTGCAGAGATTGATTCCCGAGTGTGAATATCCCATGCTGGCCTGAGCATCAGCCAAATGTTGCATGGAAGGGATCTGAATTACATCAAGAAGCAGTGTGATGTTTTGTACATCAGAAATAAGTTGTGTATCATACTGTCACTCTCTAATGGACCGAGCCTTGTATGAAGGCTCTTACTTTTCGGTTGTCCTCATGCTGATTCCTTTAGAAGACCCCTGATGAGATCAGATTATATTAAAGTGGAATTATTCTTCCTTAACTATGATCCTCCTCAGAAATCCCAGGCCATGTTGGCCGTGGGGTTCCATTTGGTCAGCAGCTGATCTACCATGTGGGGTTGCTTTTCACTGTTTTACACCAGCCAGGAGAGGGGGAGAAGAAGTGGAGCTATGCTGTGACAAAGTCAGGAAAACGCCCACTGCACTCGCTGTCGCACTGGCTCAGAGAGGAGGCTACTTGCTGCTCCCACCACCCGTCGGCCATTTTGTGCCTGAGAAGCATCAGGAGTGGGGGGCTGGGAAGAGAGGGTGCGGGGGAGTGTGTCATGACCCAAACCAGGCTGCAGTGTGGAAGGAATAAAGAGACACTCAACCCGTGAGTGGAAAACCCTAGAATCATCAGTATGGGGCATCCCGAATCTCGAGGTCGTGTAGTCTCCTCCCCAGACCACAGGTGGGAGTCTGGTGGCCAGGGGAGGCTGTGAGATGTTTAATTTTTGCCCCATTGGTTTTGGCTGAAGACTCATTTCAATGTGCTAGGCCATGCAGCACGTGCACAGACTTAAGGCCCTCCAGGAGCCGGTTGTTGGAAGCTGGAACGTCTTTTTTGCAAAACCAAAACACAACATTTCACACATCTTGCTGTGAGGGTGCAGGCATTTTTACTGCCTAGGGAGCGAATGAGCCAAGCAGGCGCATAACAGTTTCAGATGTATCCTTACACTTCAATAGCAGCCTCATTACCGGAGTGACCTGAAGGCAACTGCAGAGATTAACAACCACCTCCAGTTTACCCAATTCGACTCTAAAGAAAACCTGCCTACCTCACGTGGTGACACTCAGGCCAGTGTCCGTGCACCGGGGACACAGCCTCACTTCACCACCAGGACCGGAGTTTAACACTAGATCAGCAGATCTGTGGCCGCCTGGCGCTGGCAGTTTTCTTGGTTTCCATAACCAGCCCAGCGCCGGCAGCCACTGCCAGGAAGTGCTTCCTTGTGTATTTTAGTTTAAACTATAATTAAAGTATTGTATTGGAAAATTGGAACAAAAAGGAGTGATTAGTAGAGAAAGCCCCTTCGTGAAGTTCAAGGGCGGAACGTTGGATATCGCAGTCTCCTCCGGAAGACTCCAGTAATTCGCCAAAGCGATGGAGCCCCTGCCATTTATTCCAGTTTTCCTGGAGTATCTCTCCTGGTGACTCATGCATTGTGTTTTCATAATCCAGTAATTGTTTCAATTTCCACATTACATCCAACTTAATTATATCTCCAATGTTTAATCTAGCAGTTTAACTCTTTCTCTGTGGCTTCTCTGCCTTGCTTATTACTCAAAAGCAGTTGTGCATTGTTCATAATGGGACTTTAATACAAGGAGAAGTAACCATAATTTCTGACTCAAGCCTTTCCTGATAAACAGTAGGGTGATAGCTGTAATTCTGGGTGACTTCTTTCTCCTTAAGAACATAAGAATGGCCATACTGGGTCAGACCAAAGGTCCATCCAGCCCAGCATCCCACCTACCAACAGTGGCCAATGCCAGGTACCCCAGAAGGAGTGAACCTAACAGGTAATGATCTAGTGATCTCTCTCCTGCCATCCATCTCCATCCTCTGACAAACAGAGGCTAGGGACACCATTTCTTACCCATCCTGGCTAACAGTCATTAATGGACTTAACCTCCATGAATTTATCCGGTTCTCTTTTAAACCCTGTTATAGTCCTTATCAGACAGCGTGTCTCAGACAAGCCTCTTTCTTGTCTTGGGGGATCCCTTATAATTGCCCTTACGACCTTTTATTTACCAGCTCAGTCCCAATGGATTTAAAAATCTCTTTCTTAATGGGTCACAGCATCACATCTTTCATGCGCAGGTTTTCTGCAACATACAGGATAATTTTGCTGCATTCTGAGCTACACTTGCAACCCCTCAGGAGCCAGCCTCTAGTGAAAGAGGGAGATTTTGAGAGCCTGGGACTTAAATGTTTGTGGAAAGCAGAGAAGGTGCAGCTGGAAAAGGCCTTCTGTTTACGTATATGTAATTGGATCGGATGCATCTAGCTAATGCTGAAACTGGTGGTCAAAGGCACAAATGGCAGTTAGGTGCCAATTTCCACTGACTTTCAAGGGGGCGTTAGGCACCTGCTTTGGAAAATCTCCCCCAGCAGCTCTCTGCTTTGGATACAAACTCCAGACTAGCCCAGCCTCATTTGACACTCAGCCCTGATGCACTGAAAGGTTTGCAAGTGCCCATGAAACTCACTCTTGTGCAGGGTGACCAGATGTCCCCATTTTATAGGGACAGTCCTGATTTTTGGGTCTTTTTCTTAGGTAGGCTCCTATTGCCCCCCACCCCCGTCTCGATTTCTCACACTTGCTGTCTGGTCACCCTGCTCTTGTGGGTTTCTAAGCAAATCAGTTTAACCTAGTTTCACACATGAAATTTTCTCGTAGCTTAGTGGGATAGTTAGATGGACGGCGCCTGCTCTGAGCCACCTTGGAACCCTTGTCAAAAGCACCGAGGGCTTGGCAAGGCTCCCTTGGGAAGAGGTGGCTCAGTGTAGGGGGCCATGGAAATCTGCCATAAACAGAGATGCGCAAACTGAAGTAGTCGCAATATAAACCTGCGGAACCTTAACCCAACATTCAAACGGAGCGATACATTTCTTGGCGGTTCCAGGAGGTTTGGAAGCTTTGGTCCATTTCTTTGAATTTTACTGTGTCTCTGCACTTGCCAGGACAGGGACACAGGGAAGGGCTGTTTTCATGAGCTTGCCAGTTTCCCAGTCAAATGGGAAACCCACACTGGTGCTTTCCTAACCTTCTGGGTCCTTGTTCATCCCCCGTAGAGATTCAAAGCACCAGACTGAAATGGGTATAAAAAAGAAGCAGGTGAGAGCTGTCTTTCCAAGGCACTGTCACAGCACAGACATCACCCTCCCTGTGTTGTTCTGAAGGCACTGGTCAGCTTGCTATCTTAGCAGTCATTCTCTGGAATGCAAGTCCAAGAAACCCTTGTATGAGTGCATGGGGCAAAGTCCCCCAAACCCTGCTGCGGGCAGGCATGTAGTTTGGGAAGCCCATTTGGCAGCTTGTCCCGCTTCCCCAGCTGACGCTAGGGGTGAAGAAGGAATGCTGATTTCTGCATGCTGATTAGCTGCAGCAGCCTCGGCTTATTGGCTGCAGACAATAGCGCCATTGTGAATAAATCCAGCACACACACAAATACGCTTTTCTCAGCGTGCAAGATAACTTAGCAGCCTTTGCTAATCAGCATCCCAATATCCTTCTCAGCCTGGGAAGCCGCATTATCAGCGTGAAGGGGGCAGTGCGCACAGCTCTGTGTGAAGCAGGAACCAAGGCAGCCCTGTGCTGTCAGCTTCTCACATCAGCCCTTTGCAGAACTGAACATTTTTACACTACTTATAACTGCAGGATGGGAAACTTGTTCTCGTCTGCCTCTGTCCCAATGCTCTGTGTGTGAAATCCAGCCAAGTGACAAGGCCTGGAACTTAAAGTGTTCAAAGGGTTAGTACTAGCTCTCTGCACCCTGGGTGAACTACAGCCCGTGGGGTCTCGTGCCAAGGGAGGAGCGCAGTAACACCTCAGACACATGGCTGCCGAAGCTGTGGGAGAAACATCTGGAGAGGATCATGCATCGGGGACAGCTTAGATCCCCTGGCCACGGACAATTACATCTCTTTGGAGACATTAATGATTGAGTGCCCGGATGATCTTCTCAGGTTGGCTCATCTAGCATGGATATTTATGTCTATTGAAGGGCAGCAGATGTTGTCAGGGGCCTTGAACCATGGGCAGAGAGGAAAAGGCCCCACGCAGCCCACAGGATTCCAAGTGCCTTGACTGATCTACTGACCTCTACTGTGTCTGCCTCTGGACTGGAGATGGGCACCACAGGAGGCCGGCAAATCTGGTGAGGCAGGTAGCACGGTGTAACAGTTCAAGCAAAGCTCAGCACGCCTCAGTTCTTCTTCCCGTGCCGGGAGGCAGTGTGTGCTGTTGGGTGCTATTTTCCTGCCAGCATGAAGGGTGTGCTCACTCTGCCCTCTCAGAGTCGGAGGTTCTCATCAGGAGAGACTAGAACCTGCAGGATGCAGCTGGCGCCTCACCCAGGCCCTGCTCCTGGGGCAATAACCTCGGGTTCATGGGAAGTGGCTGTAACTCGGCTCCTGGCTGGCAAGGAGAAGCACATTGCTGCGGGGAAAGGCCTATTTCCATATACACAATGCACACCAATCATTCATTCACAGCCCTGAGGCTCTGCAAATCCCAAAGATCAATATTGATGCTCAGTAATAGAAGATAATGAAACATAATGAGGAGTGAGAAATCCATTTACCTTTCAGGTTTTCTTAATTGCTGTCTGGATATTAATAGTTATGAGATACTAATTTGTAAAGATTTCTCCCTTCACCTCTCTCCTATAGTCAGCATCTCGCCCTTTCCTCTGCTCACACTAATTGGCCCTAATTCCCCAACTGAGATGACATATCCCTTTCCTGCAGGAGGGATCCTGAAGCCAGGAACAGAGGGATAGACACGCTGATGCAAGGCTTGTGTTAGAAGCAGGGAGGAGTTGGGGAGGGGATGGGGAGAGATTTTTTGTACACACTGTAATCATGAATAATTAGGTGGTTAGGGTAAAATCCTGCCCTAGGCCTAGGCCCCTCAACACGAGGCATGTGTGGAGTGTAAGTGGCACACAGGCCCCTGCACTGGGATGGATTTCACCTTTGGGGATGGAAACCCCACACCTTGCCTGCCCCCCATTGTGAAATGTCTTGGGCACTGCTGGGAACAATTCCCAGCTCCTCTGCCCCATCCAAGGTGGCTGAGATGCAGGAGTGCAGGGTGAATTGGTGAGGTCTGACCCCGGTCTGTTCTTCCGATCTCCAGCACCCAGGCCTCTGCTCCAGCCCGGGAGGGCCTCTGTGTTCCGGGCACTACCAAATCACGGTCTCTGGGAAAGGTTGAGCCCAGCCTCCAGCCTTACTGATACGACAGAAGGATACTTGCTGTGGGTGAGTTCAGCCTTGTGAGGGGGCCAGCACAAGGTCTAGGCAATGCTTATGCTCCGTGTCAGCCCCCACGGTGCTGGCCCACTGCACTGGGGTGATTTTCATGATCTCTCCCAGGCTGAAGTGGCTCCCAAGCTCTTAGGCTGCATCGCAGCAGCCTGGGTGCTTGAAACAATCAATCTGGAGTGAGTCCAAGTGCAACGTGGCAAATTTCCCAGTTCACCAACAGATGAGACTCGAGAGAGGTTGACATGTCTCCTCAGCAGACACCATAGTCCAGAACTGACAGACAGTCCAGAGAGAAGCATCAATCACACATGGTTAATGGACTAGACCCTTCCAGCAATGAAGATGATGCATGGGCAATGCTGAAGTAATGGAAGCAAAGAGCCTGGATTTCTCACCCTAAATCACAACTGTTTTCAAAGTGCTCCCAGAGATGAGATCTGGGCTGCAGCTCATCACAACACCTACACAGGGAGATTAAAGGGTTGCATTACCCAACAGTGCCCAACTGCAGCCACTTCCTAGCTAATGATGCAGCAGAATCGATAAGGACATAATGCAGTGGTGTGCTTCTTTAGCCTCCCCGTCCCACTATCTGAGTGTACTTGCTGGAGAATATTGTCTAGAAACATCCAGGAATGTGTCCCCATAAGTGTGGGTGCCTGGAGAGGGGACAATGGGGAAATTGAGCCTGCAGGCTTTCTACGCTGCTAGAACTAGGGCAGGACATTTTGCAATGTAAGACTCCAGGCTAGATTCTGATTTCATTTACATGGTTTAAATCCAGAGCCATTCCACAGACGGAATCCTGTCGGAACAGACCAAGGCAAACCCAGAGTGACCAAGAGCAGAATATGGCCCTTGGTGGGCTTGGTTTAGGGTTGGTTTGTACCTGCTCCAAAATGTTTTGCCAAAAGGAAAATGGGAACTTGCCCAGCAAGAATTCTGTGGCTGCAAGCTTCCAAGCTGGAGCTGCTACCGGCAGAGAAACGTCCTCAGTTTGCCTTGGTCACATGGTCTGAAACTCATAGGCAAGTTGAAAAGGGAACATTTGATAAAAAGAGCAATTTACTGGGAAGTATTTGTGCATTTTCCCTCAGTAACTATTAGTTTAGAAACGTGTTGAGTAAAGACCCCGGGCCACGTTCTGTTCTGCATCAGCAGGGCAGCCACATTGACCTCAGCGTAACTGGGTGAACTTCAGCCGTGGGGAGAGGAGCCTGTACAAAACCTAGGCACTGTTTAAGGGGCAACTGTCGGCACAGAGCGAATCTCACCTCCTGAGAGCTGGTTTTGGTTCCTTCTCATTATCCCAGTCCATCTTCTCCTCACGAAGTCAGTCCTGCTAGCCAGGGTGTCAGCCTGGATTTGCCTCATCAAACTCATAAAATTTGCTTCTGCTATCACTGGCCAGGTGGGGTGGGTCCTTGCTGACACAAAGCATCTCTGTTAAGTTGCAAAAGTGTCAGAGGAAATATATAAAAAGACATGAAGTGGAAAAGCAGTAAAATGATAAACACAAGGTGACCTGCTCTCTGCATGAAGGACACCACTTCCAAAAGGCAGCCCTTAAACGACCACTTCAGAGTTTCCAGGACACTGTTCACTGACCTCTGCTAGGCACCCAGTCTTTGTGGCCCCTTGGTTTGGATGATCCAGAATCAAGGTGGGTGAGTTTGATATCTGGATCCTACCTCATCTAATCCATGCCTAGGGAGGTGGTGGAATCTCCTTCCTTAGAGGTTTTTAAGATCAGGCTTGACAAAGCCCTGTCTGGGAGGATTTAGTTGGGGTTGGTCCTGCTCTGAGCAGGGGGTTGGACTAGATGACCTCCTGAGGTCCCTTCCAACCCTGATATTTTATGATTCTATGATTCTGTGCACCCATCCGTCTAACACAGGTGCCAGTCACCATGGCAGATAGGGGCTGGGTCCACCACCTTTACCTCATAGCAGGCACCTCACCAAGCACCTTTGCTGCGACCAGTGCTGGAAAGTTCTGTTGGGCTGGTTCGTATCGTCAGATCTTCACAGTGTCTCCAGGGTCCTGCTGAACTTCTATGGTGTGAAATATCCCAGGGATTATTTCTGTCTTCCTGCTTCTTTCCCAGGTGCCCTGCTGCTGAGCTGGGCTTTAGGCCCCCATCATTCCACTGCTTTTCCTGTGCTCAGTAGCATGCCGAGTACCAAGGCTGATGCACCTTCTGCTCCTTCAGCAGGACAAGGAAGGAAGCGGGAACTCCAGCAGCACCTGAGCCTGTTCTCCCCAAGCACTGTTCAGAGAACAAATCACCCATC
Organism: Lepidochelys kempii; assembly: GCF_965140285.1. Lineage (NCBI taxonomy): Eukaryota > Metazoa > Chordata > Testudines > Cheloniidae > Lepidochelys > Lepidochelys kempii. The sequence goes on along the minus strand of NC_136406.1, from coordinate 18,039,229 downwards.
CTAGACACTGCACAGGGGCTCCCCTCCTGTGAAGTGCTTGCTAAACAGCTCCTGTGGCCGATGAGCAATTCCTCAGCACACACCAGTCTGTGGGAAGGTGGTGCTAAGTTACTCTCCGAACAGTGAGCTCCTGCAAACGGAATTAACTTTGTCCATTTGCAAGGAAGCTCCTCTCCTGAAATGGTAGTTTAACTCCCCGTCCTGCTGTCTGGCCAGCCCCTGTTGGAGAGGTGAGTAAAGGAAGATATACAAACTGCTCTTCTGGGTTTGTAGGATCTCTGCCCTTATGAGTTTAATGACTTGAGCTTGGAATTAAAGTGGGTAATAACTCATCCGCTCGCTGGCCTTGTCACTTGGCTGTGGTCCTGGCTGGGGACTGTCTGAGGGGATCCGTGGAACAAACCTGGCACTCAGAAAATTCTGGTTCACACATCTTTGCCTTGGAGAAAAGGAAGCCTGGGGTTTCTCCCTCTGCCAGCCTCAGCTCAACTCCCGCCAGCCCAGTGTGAGCCGCACCCCGGGCTGTGCTGTTTGCTGACCCGTGTAACGCCCCGAGGAGCTGACCTGTGCGTTCCTTTCCAGAGGGATTGATGGGGCTCTCGGAACCCGCTCAAAGATGGCATCATTTACCAGGACTCCTTGCAGCCAGGCCCCTTTCACATACCACAGCCATGGGCTATAAAAATATTTTGTCAGGCGGCTGATTTACTACCAGCTGGAGATCTTGATTGTCATGAGGCAGGTCTGTCTACCTCCCAGGGAGCTAAGGAACCAGCCTGGGTCACAGAGAAGTAACAGGGGCCTTATAATTAGCACACTGAGGGTGGAAGCGAAGGAGATGATGCACAGGGTGTGATCCATGAGAGATTTGCACCCCGGAGCTCTGGAGTCACCAAGCTGCCCGGATTCAGCAGCGTTGGGTCTTGAAGTCTGGCCAGCTGTTCGAACAGCTAGAGTGCTGGGGAGAGGAGCTCAGCGCTCTGGCTGGAGGTGGGAGCGCTGCGGAGGCACCTTGTTGCAATCCTGGGCCTCGTGTAGTTCTGCAAAGACCCCCTGGATCAGATGCAGCGAGAGCAGTGAGAAGAGACACAGAGCAGCCCGACGCTAGGCCAGAGAGGGAGGATTAAATGGGGCAAGAATGGAAGAGCCGCTGAACCCTCCCCCTCAGCCTGGGGTTCCAAAGCAGCTTCACGGGCGATGGAGCCGCCAGAGCAGTGATACTTGGACTGAGGCTCGCGAGCCGCAAATGGCTCTTTACTGTGTCTCCTGCAGCTCTGTGCAGAGTAAAACACCGCGGGAGTGACTATATGGTGCTAGAGTGACACAGTGAATTCACACGCCTGGGGCTTTTCCGGGCAATGCTGATCCCAGGGCTCCTGCGCCCCTGAGGTCACTGCCCTAGAGGGAAGGATGGCAGGAAAGGCCCCAGGGAGCTGGAGGCAGAGAAGGGAACAGCAGCAGCTGCATTTCCTTGTACTATGCTGACCTGGCACATGCTCCAAACCCTGCCCCCACCTCCCCCCACCAGTGTTGCCAACTCTCCTGAGTCGCATGATAATGATTGTTTTCCTTAAAGCCCCAGCTTCTGGAGTCAGGTGGGTCTGGGTGGATTTTAGCTTAATGCTTAAAGAAAAAGTAAGTTTCTCGCCCTGATGGCTATGGAGAAAGCTTCCAAATGTGACCCCAGTGCCCTGTAAAGGCTCAAAGAGCAGAAGGCAAATAAACAGAGCCCACCTCTATTGTTGTTACAGAATCTCAGGATTTTAAAGCCAGTCTCATGATTGTTGGTGAGCCTGACTCACGATTTTTGACCACTTGCAGTTGGCAATGCTGCCCATTCTGTGTTCCCTTTGAGCCTTGGATGAGGGGCACACGGAAATGGGTGAGATGGGGGCACAGGGTCTCCTGTGATGCTGGAGGGCACGGCACAGCCCATGGGTGCAATGGGTCACACAGCAGATTAACACTCTCTCTCCTTCCCTCATGATTTCCATTAACCTGGCTTGCAGTCTGTGTGTGTTCTTTATTCCCTGTAAGCAGCACTGTCATTCACCTCTGTACGTGCCTCTGGACACAGATTTACAGTGCTGCAGGCATGCCGAATGCAGCGGGAACCCAGCGTTGCAGAGGCAGGGCCACTGCTGGTGACTCTGTGACAGGCCTTCGGAGGATGGGGGAAGGGCTCTGAATCTCCTGACACATCCGTACAAATAGAAGGAGGGAGTTAGGAAGGAAAAATCCAAACCCCCCATGTCGATCCCACTGTCCTTTTAGCTGTGATGAAAAGGGGCCAGTTACATCAGGGATGCAGCTCAGAACCTGGTTTCCAGTCTCTCTTTCCCTGGCCTGGGCCTAGATACCTACAGACCCTGTGGACCCCCAAAGGAAGGGGAGCTCAAGGGGGTGCAATGGGTGTGATGGTCCCACAAGAGCCCAAGTCCGCGCCAGGCCTGCCTGAGTCCACAGGAACTGGGAACCGTGCTGGACAAAGCAGCATGTTGTTGTCAGTTGCGCTGAGCTCTGCTAAGGAACCAGTTTCTCCCGTTTCCCTGTGCACTGCCGTAGGGCAGGATGCACTCTTGCTTTTGCACACAGCCTGCACTCCTTCCCCCAGCTTCCCCTTGCGATGTGCACTGCTTCCCCTGGGGGGTGCTCTGCCAGGAGTCTGCACCTACACTTCACTGCCAGTTCTGATCGCTGACCCATGACTCTGTGCAGTATTCGTTCCCCTGGGCCATTTCCCTGAGCCCACCGGAGTGTTCCCTGCTTGGTGTATGGATGTCTAGGGCTGGCACAGGGTTAGTGCTTGGCTTCTGGGGGCAGCCCCGGAGGGGCAGCTGTAGCTGCACTAGTCTAGAATGCCAGAGAGGGGAGAGATTTTACATTTCTCCTTAAGTTGCAGCTCAAGAGTCGAGCAAATGGTTCTTCCAGACCCCTATTGCAGGGGCTGTTTGTCCCAGTCGGCTGGGTCGCTGCTCACCATATCCCATCTTGCTGAAATGCTTTTGAGGAGGGACACCTGCACTTGCTGCTTTGCGCATTAATTTTTCCGCAAGCCCTAATTAGCGGCTTTGTGTCTCCCTCAGCTGCAGCCTCTTTCAGGTGTTGGTTCCATTGATCCCATCTGCTTGGTTTTGTTTTTCCCTTACCCGACTCCTTTGCTGAGAGCACCAGGCAGATTTTTGGGATATTTCTGGGGAGCCTCTGGGGACCCCTCTCCTGGGGCAGACTGCAGAGGAGATCATGCCTTTCCCTTCCGGGGAGCGTTTCCTTGCAGTCTAGCGCACTGTTTCTCAGGGCTGTAACTTCTGTGTGGGTGCTTTGCCCTGGCAGGCAGCCTGGCCCAGGGGACCCAGCTCCAATTCCCACCTCTGCCACTGCCCTGCTGTGTGACCTCAGGCAAGTCCCGAAGTAACTGCACAGCACACGGCAGCCACTGGCTAGAGCGCCTGGTCTCAAGCCCAGGGAATGAGGTTCTGTGCTGGGTGGCCCAGGGTAGGGTGGATGTAGGATCCATCAGATTTTGGGTTGTGCAGCATCGTGCACCTTGCCAAATTTGCAAAGAGGGAAAAAAATCCCAGCCGGTGCTTGCAGAGATGCAGCCTATAATCTAGATCAGTGTTTCCCAAATTTGGGACACTGCTTGTGCAGGAGGACTTGTGGCACCTTAGAGACTAACCAATTTATTTGAGCATGAGCTTTCGTGAGCTACAGCTCACTTCCTCAGATGCATATCGTGGAAACTGCAGCAGGCTTTATATATACACAGAGAATATGAAACAATACCTATTCCCACCCCATTGTCCTGCTGGTAATAGCTTATCTAAAGTGATTTCCAGCACAAATCCAGGTTTTCTCACCCTCCACCCCCCCACACAAATTCACTCTCCTGCTGGTGATAGCCCATCCAAAGTGACAACTCTTTACACAATGTGCATGACAATCAAGCTGGGCTATTTCCTGCATAAATCCAGGTTCTCACATCCCCCCCACCCCCATACACACACAAACTCACTCTCCTGCTGGTAATAGCTCATCCAAACTGACCACTCTTCAAGTTAAAATCCAAGTTAAACCAGAACATCTGGGGGGGGGGGGTAGGAAAAAACAAGAGGAAACAGGCTACCTTGCATAATGACTTAGCCACTCCAAGTCTCTATTTAAGCCTAAATTAATAGTATCCAATTTGCAAATGAATTCCAATTCAGCAGTTTCTCGCTGGAGTCTGGATTTGAAGTTTTTTTGTTTTAAGATAGCGACCTTCATGTCTGTGATCGCGTGACCAGAGAGATTGAAGTGTTCTCCGACTGGTTTATGAATGTTATAATTCTTGACATCTGATTTGTGTCCATTTATTCTTTTACGTAGAGACTGTCCAGTTTGACCAATGTACATGGCAGAGGGGCATTGCTGGCACATGATGGCATATATCACATTGGTGGATGTGCAGGTGAACGAGCCTCTGATAGTGTGGCTGATGTTATTAGGCCCTGTGATGGTGTCCCCTGAATAGATATGTGGGCACAGTTGGCAACGGGCTTTGTTGCAAGGATAAGTTCCTGGGTTAGTGGTTCTGTTGTGTGGTATGTGGTTGTTGGTGAGTATTTGCTTCAGGTTGCGGGGCTGTCTGTAGGCAAGGACTGGCCTGTCTCCCAAGATTTGTGAGAGTGTTGGGTCATCCTTTAGGATAGGTTGTAGATCCTTAATAATGCGTTGGAGGGGTTTTAGTTGGGGGCTGAAGGTGACGGCTAGTGGCGTTCTGTTATTTTCTTTGTTAGGTCTGTCCTGTAGTAGGTAACTTCTGGGAACTCTTCTGGCTCTATCAATCTGTTTCTTTACTTCTGCAGGTGGGTATTGTAGTTGTAAGAAAGCTTGACAGAGATCTTGTAGGTGTTTGTCTCTGTCTGAGGGGTTGGAGCAAATGCGGTTGTATCGCAGAGCTTGGCTGTAGACGATGGATCGTGTGGTGTGGTCAGGGTGAAAGCTGGAGGCATGCAGGTAGGAATAGCGGTCAGTAGGTTTCCGGTATAGGGTGGTGTTTATGTGACCATTGTTTATTAGCACTGTAGTGTCCAGGAAGTGGATCTCTTGTGTGGACTGGACCAGGCTGAGGTTGGTGGTGGGATGGAAATTGTTGAAATCATGGTGGAATTCCTCAAGGGCTTCTTTTCCATGGGTCCAGATGATGAAGATGTCATCAATATAGCGCAAGTAGAGTAGGGGCTTTAGGGGACGAGAGCTGAGGAAGCGTTGTTCTAAATCAGCCATAAAAATGTTGGCATACTGTGGGGCCATGCGGGTACCCATAGCAGTGCCGCTGATCTGAAGGTATACATTGTCCCCAAATGTGAAGTAGTTATGGGTAAGGACAAAGTCACAAAGTTCAGCCACCAGGTTAGCCGTGACATTATCGGGGATAGTGTTCTTGACGGCTTGTAGTCCATCTTTGTGTGGAATGTTGGTGTAGAGGGCTTCTACATATTCTCTGTGTATATATAAAGCCTGCTGCAGTTTCCACGATATGCATCTGAGGAAGTGAGCTGTAGCTCACGAAAGCTTATGCTCTAATAAATTGGTTAGTCTCTAAGGTGCCACAAGTCCTCCTTTTCTTTTTGCGAATACAGACTAACACGGCTGTTACTCTGAAACCTGCTTGTGCAGGGAAAGCCCCTGGCGGGCCAGGCTGGTTTGTTTACCTGTCGTGTCCGCAGGTTCGACCAATCGCGGCTCCCACTGGCCGCGGTTCGCCGCTCCAGGCCAATGGGGGCTGCAGGAAGCAGCAGCCGGTATGTCCCTTGGCCCGCACTGCTTCCCGCAGCCCCCATTGGCCTGCAGCGGCGAACCACGACCAGTGGGAGCCATGATCGGCCGAACCTGCGGACGCGGCAGGTAAACAAACCGGCCTGGCCTGCCAGGGGTTTTCCCTGAATAATCAGCGTCCCAAGTTTGGGAAACACTGATCTAGAACATGAGCGCGTCTGCAGGTCTGCATCTGTCTGTCCATCCCATACACCCATCAATGAGGCATCGAAGCCCTGCTTGTTGTTATTGTATCATGTCATCACTGGTCATAAAATCATCTGGTGCTTGTTAAAATGCAGCCAGAGAGCTTGACTTCTTGACCCTGGGCTGGGGACGCAACAGGCTGCCTGTTACCTGTTGTGCGTGGACGTATTGTTGTCTTTTATTTGTTCTAAATTTATCTGGCATTAATGCCAAGGGGTGCCTTGGAGCTGCTCCTCTGTGAAAGAAGCGCTCTCCCCTTCTGTTTTTCCCTGACACTGTTTCTTATGTAAAACATCCTACATCTTTTGAGGCAGGCAGCTGGCATTGTTTGGAGGAGTAAGACCACGTTTCATATGGTCTGTAGTGTCTGTCTCTCTCCTTCCCTCCATCAGATGTTTGAGGTTTGGTTTGCTTTTTTTCCTTTCTCTGCTTCTCTTAATTTTACTTCCTGTTTTATGTCCTTTGTTTATTCCTGTTTAGAGAGAGAGGGAGGTTCCTTTGAAAAGCCTGGCTAAATGAACCATTGTGCGAGTCCTGAGACTCTTTATAGTCAAGCAGGCTGGTGGAGAAGTGAGTGCCAGAATATTAAGCTGCATGCTGGAATGAGAGGACTGAAGCGAGCTCCCCATACAGGCCCTATTTATTATGCGGAACGAAAGGTTGATCACTTTAGCAGGTTTAGAACCCACCCAGATGTCACAGGCTGTGGATTTCAAAACAGGACTCCCAGCAGCTGAGATTTGGGTCCCATTGGGCTCGGATGGGAGGCATGTTTTCTAGCTGTTGCATGCTTTTCACTTTAGTCCTTTTCCAGCTGTCCTAGAAGCAACTGGTCACAAATCACTTTCAGTGCAGACTGGTTGTTGTTTTCCTACCACAGGCTTCCAGTTAGTTAGAACAACACTGCAAAGGGAGACAGGCATAGAAATTACAGTTCCCTCCCTTTTCAGCAATGGGAGAAATAGTTTCAGGAAACTCCAAAAAGTTTTGCAAAACTATCCAATAAAAGGTCCCGGAAGTTTCATGAAACCAGGCCAGCAACTTCCCTGCTTTCTGCTGTTTAAGGACCTGTGGACAGTACCGAGCATGCCAAGTACATGTCACACTGACAGGTTTCAGAGGAACAGCCGTGTTAGTCTGTATTCGCAAAAAGAAAAGGAGTACTTGTGGCACCTTAGAGACTAACCAATTTATTTGAGCATAAATACACTGAGTTTACTTTCGAGGAGGTGGAGCTAAGCCCTATAAATACAGGTTCTCTGTGGTGTTCCAGACTAATTTCCTGGTGAGGGGAGATGGCAGAGCAGGGCAGTGCTGATTTTGGAGATTAGATTGGGTGGAGGTACATTGTCATTTGATTTGCTTAGCAGTTTAGGGGTGTCTCTCTGAGTTCCCAAGCCGTGCACACCTGGTTTTTAATTGCAACTAAAGCCAGCTTGTTTGGGGGTTTGCACAACAGACAGCTGTCCTGGTTTTGCCCTGGTGTCTGCAGGTTGCTTGTGGGCCCTGTGACTCAGCTGAGCCTCCATGGAGGGGTGGGAGAGGAGGGGGTTTGGGGGTTTCACCATTCCTTGGTTTATGCTTTTTTTGTGACCTTGCAGGGGAGAAGGTATTGTGGGTTCCAGCTGCCATAAAGGGATTTCATTCCCTTGCTCTTTAGCCACAGGGCTCCTCAGCCAACGGCTCCCAGTTTCTCTGGCTTTAGCAGCACTGCATGGCCACCTGGACCTACAGCAGAAGGGCTCCCCCAAAGCTGGTCCCGCCAGTCACAGGCCAGTTCTTCCCTCCCAGGCAATGTGGCCAATAGTGCCAGAAAAACTCCACTCCCAGTGTGGCCAGTCCACCCGCGTCCGCTCCCCGTTCCACAGGCAGAGCGGGCGTCACTCAGCCCGCACCCCCTTAGAGCCTGCAGGAGCGGTCTGCTCTCCCAGCAGCAGTACGGAGGATCCTTGTGCAATGGCTGACCGGGCGCACGGAGTTTCACCCTGAAGTGGCTGCATTATTAACCCCTTCAGCCCTGCCTGATGTACCTGGTATGTCAGGTACTTGCTTCACCTTGGCCTTCCGGGTTTGGAGACTGTGTCCTGGCTGCTGTGCAGTCGAGACTGGCACTGAAGGAGTTAACTGATGGCCCAGGCTCCAAGACAAATTCCCTCTTGCCGGTCAAGCCCTTGGGGTGCAGCTAAACTCACCCCCTTCTGGGCACGATGCACTCGGTGAAGGAAGGTGGCTGTGGAGGGTGAGCTGCCTGCCAGGCTGTCAGCAGGCCCCTCTGCCCTTCCAGCCCCAGTGATGCTAAAATAAAACAGCTGCTCAAAAGGCCTATTGCCATGGCCCTCCCTGCCCCTGCTCCCCGCCGCCCGCCCAGCCCCACCGCTGGCTCACAGAGATCAGACCTTCCCCTGCCTTCTTCTGATCTCCAAAGCTCTGTTTGTCAGATGTGACCCAGCCCACCTCTCTGCGCTTTCAATCCGTCCGGGGGGGAGCCCTTAATGAATGTCACTTTGACTCTAGTTCTGTGGCTGCGGCCCCTGCCCTCTGACCCCCGGTGCTGCAGAATTGCAGAGGTCTGGCCGTCAAACCAGACAGCCCGGTCGTTCCTCGCCCACGCAGATTGCTTCTGCGCTGTCCAGCGCGTTTGCTGCTGTCTCTCACGGTGGGGCAGGCCTGGGAGGGAAGTGGGTTTGTGCTGGGAAGACAGTTACTGCCTCACTGAGAAAAACCATTAAGAAAACAAGTTCAGGGAAAAGTCTGTGTGACCTTCTGGGAATCTCACCCCAGCTCAGAGGTCAGTTGGAACTGCCAGTTCGGATTAGATTCACCCAGATGGCTCTGTGTGCTGAACCAGGTCTTGGGAAGAAACACGCCCTCCCAGCCCCATTCGGCTGCAGTATCCATCTGCTTCACCTGTCCTAGTCAGAGCTTTTTCCCAGCGGCCTGACTTCTTAGCAGGGAACGTGCCTTCTCAGCCGTAGCAGCTAGGAGCCCCAGTCATGGACCAGGGCCCCATTGTGCTAGGCGCTGTACAAACACAGAACAGAGCTTGCAGTTGAGCTTCTGCGTGGGGGAAATGCAGCCAATGCACCCGGGGCTGGGCCCTAAATTTTAATTTGTCATAAACTCTTCAATATTAATAAAGACACAACATTTTATGAAGTATTAAAGATCAAATTAATTAACTCATTAGTGGCAAACTCCTAGATTTAGCTGCCAGACCATGTCAGGGGCCAACAAGGGAGAAACTCCAGCCGAGAATGAGTCACCTGATGCTCGCACTGGACACAAGCTGCAGGAGGGTGGGGGGTCAGTAGGTGGCTGCTGGAAAGAATAAGACCTAGTTCCTGCTGTTGCCAAAAGCAAATGCCACCGGTAAACATCCTGCTGCATCAGGAGAGGCGAGGCCCAATGGAGCTGGCTGCACCATAACCCAGCAATAGAGCGAGAGCGCATTCATTCAGCTGGCAAAACCCGAGCACACAATCCTGCTGGGAGCAGAGCCACCTTGTCCCCTGTTAAGCTCATAGATGATGCAGTAGGTGCATGGCTGGGCACCAGTGCGGGCTGCGCATGGATAGCACCTTGGAGGAGGGCACAGCACCTAGCAGGATTGTGCAGCTGGGGGGTGGCACTGGATGTCTGCCAGCGTGACGTGGGGCTGTGGCATTCCTCTAGGAGCAGGCAGGTGCTGTAGGTAAGAGGGGCTGGTGCTGCTGCACCCCTTGCCCAGGGGGCTGGGGTTCATTGTTCATGTTCAGTCCAACGCCTCACTGCAAATTAAAGGGGTGTGAGAAACAGGGAGGCTGCTGCATGGAGACAAAGTAAATCCCACCCTCCTTGGCTGAGCAGCAGTTCAGTGGCCACATGCTGGGGAGCCCTGCCCTGTGCAGGCAGGTCACAGGCCTCTCTTCCCCTCCACAAACACGTCCAAGTCTCCAAGCATGCATGCAGCTCATTCTCTCCTTCATCATGCAGGTGTCATGGGCACCCCACACATGCAGGTGCCATGGGAGCCCCCCAAATGCAGGGGTACCACAAGTGGCACACCCCAGCAGCAGACACGTGACCCAGGCTGATGATCCGTGCACACCCCAGCTCCATCATCCTGGAAATTGCTTCCTTAGCTGCCAGTGCTAGCCATGCTGAACCCCACTGTCCTCATGCAGCTGATCACCTGCAGTGGAAGAGTCATTTCCTCAGGCAGGGAGCCTGGCGCCTGCTGCTGAGAATTAGCGAGGACACCAGAGGCCTCCCTTTGGTGGGCTTTAACATCTCTTTGCTTCCCCTTCTGGGGAGCCAGCTCAGCTGCTTGCTGATAAATGGTTGTGGAGACTGCCTCACTGGCCCTTAATACTGGTATTTTCTTGCACTCTCCCACCCAAAGCTTCTGGGATGAATGTCCCTTCGTCAGTCACGCTCCTTCCCCGAGGGCCAGTTAAGCAGCAAGAGCCTGGAAAGTTACTTTTTTTATAAAACACACACCAGCAGGAAACGAAGGTCACAGCTACGCTAAATGCCAGCACCGCTAAGGGCCAAGTTGTCTTTCTGCACCAGTGACCTGAGACAATGGGAAAGGATCGCCAGTCACTTGGGGACCTGCCGGATAGTGCTCACGCCTCTTTCTGATAGATTAATGGCTCTGCGCCAGCCACAGCACAATCCAGATTCTGCATTTTCTCATTAACTGAAGGGAAAGCGAAGAGTGCTGAGTCTACTGCAGGTGCCTGAGGGTCAGTGGGCAACAACTAGACCTGGGCACTGGGAGTTCTGCTTCTGACATTGTCACCCACTCATTGTGCAACCTCTGGTCACTTTTAAATGAGTTGCCTTTTAATTTCACTGACTATCCCTTGGCTCCTCTGTACCGAGAGAGGATGGCTAGGAGAGCCTGCTCTGTGTCCTACAGTCCATTCACTATCTTATATGCCCTGGGCATGGTCCCCACTCTGTAAACCAGGGTTTTTTCCTCCCTCCTCATGCAGAAGTTGCCTAAAGGTTTTTGTTGCTCATCTATGTTTACCTGAGATGGGTGTGACCAGCCCTTCCTAGGTGAGAACATGCCATTGAGGATTATCATGGCTTTTAAACCCTTTGTTATACAAGATACTTAGTACAACTTGTGTTCATACAATGCCCAGGAACAGAGATTTATTTCCAGGTTGTGTTCATAACAGTGTGTTAGAGAACAACAGCTAGTGGCTTTATGAATCACTCACTTGACTGGAAGTTGCTGGTTGCCTAGGGACTGGGAAATGTGATCTGAGTGCATTCAATATGGACAAAAAAGAGTCCCAACCAATAATAGAGACATTTGGTGCTTCAGAAGAGCTAACTTCCCAAAGCCAAGAAAATTATGACAATAAACATGAATGAAAGTTGGGAGTTCTTAAAAAAAAAAAAAAAATGTATGAGATGGCCAAAAAGCCACAATTCCACAATCGAAAAAGAGAGCAACTTTGGCTGAAAGCCCATCCTGGTTCAATGGTGACATGAAGGCAGCAATTAGAAATTGAAAAGCAACATATAACACCATGGAAAAAGGGGCAGTGGATTGCAAGCAATACAAATTAGAAGTTACGTAGGCAATTTATATGGGAAGCTAAAGACATCAAGAAAAAGAAATCCATGGCTGACAGGGCTAAGGACAGTAAGATAGAGTTTTTAAAGTATATTAGGAACAAAAGAAATCTTAGCAATGGTATAGGCCCATTACTAGCTGGAGATGGCAAAATTATTAATAATGCTGCAGAAAAGGCAGAAATGTTCAGTAAATATCTCGTCTGTATTTTGAAAGAAGCAGGATGATGTACTCACATCACATGAGGATAGCAGCCCATTAGTAACTAAGGAGGATGTTAGACAACATCAGCTAGGGATAAATATTTTTAAATCATCAGGCCCAGATGACATGTACCCAAGAGTCCTAAAAGAGCTGGCTGAGGAGTGCACTAGCCTGCTAATGTTAATTTTTAATAAATTGCGTAACACTAGAGAAATGCCAGAAGACTGGAAAGGTGCTAATGTTGCAACACTATTTAAAAAGGGCAAGCAGGATGAGTCAGGTAACTGTAGGATGCTTAACATGACATCAATCCTAGGCAAAATAATGGAAAAGCTCATAAGGAATTCAATTACTATAGAGTTAAAGGACAGGGATATAATTAATGCCAGTCAACATGATTTAATGGAAAATCGGTCATTCTTTGATGAGACAGCAAGTTTGGCTGATAAGGTTCATAGACTCTAAGGTCAGACAGGACCAATGTGATCATCTATTCTCATTTGACCTCTTGCATAACATAGACCATGAGACTTCCCTGTATTAATTCCTGTTTCAAGTCCAATAGTTGTGCTTGAACTAGAGAATATATTTTAGAAAAATCTCTAATCTTGACTTTAAAATTTCCAGTGATAGAGAATCCAGCACAAAGCGAACTGCGTAGATGTAATACACTCAGACTTTTATAAAGTGTTTGATTTAGTACCATGACATTCCGATTAAAAAATTAGCACTATACGCTACCAGGAAAGCACGTGTGAAATTGATTAATTGCTGGCTAACTGACAGACCTCAAAAAGTAGCCAGCAGTGGGGAACTGGTGTCAAATGGGCGAGTTTCTATCAGAGCAGAGCAGGGATCAGTGCTAGGTTTGATGCTATTAAACGTTTTCAGCAATGAGCTGGAAGCAATTATAAAAAAATCACTGCTGATAAAATTGGCGGGTGACCCAAAGCTTAGTAACTTGGGCCTGTTCAGATGAAATGCATGTTACTCCAGCCAAATGCAAAGCTAGAGCCTGGAAAGCAGCGATGGCTGAAAATGATTTAAGGGTCAAGGTGGACAAGGCACTCAGCACAAGCTCCCAGTGTGATGCTGTGGCACAAAGGACTATGCGATGCTGGGCTGTATAAACAGCAGAGCGGGTAGGCGGTTTTACCTCTTTGTGCAGCATTGGTGAGCCCAATTCTGGACTAATTTATACAGTTCCAGTGTCCACATATTAAAAAGGTTGTTGAAAAATTGGAGTGGGTGCTAAACAGAGCCACAATGATTGAGGGGCTGGAGGAAAAGCCTGATAGTGAGAGACTGCAAAAAGCGTATTCTGTTTATCTAAAAGCTTGCGAGGTGCCGTGATAACAGTGTCTAAGTACCTCCGTAGGGAGCTGATACCAGGTACTAGCCAGTGCTTTAATCTCATGGAGGACAGCAGAATGAGACCCAAGGGCTAGAATCTGGCACCCAGGAAAATTCCTGTTAGAAATAAGGCAGGTGATTAACCATTGTGCCACACTACTGAGGGCAGAGGTGGATTCTCCATTGCTTCAAAACAAGACTGGCTGCCACTGAAATCAGGAGCCAATCATTATTGCCACTTGCCAAGGGCGATACAGCGAAGTCTGGGGCAGCCTACACTGGCCTGCATTGCCCCAGTGCTAACAGGGCGGAGGAGCATGCTGCAAACCTAGGGAATGGTTTAGAGACATAGGACGGAATGCATGTCGACTTAGACAAGTATCGAGCTGCCAGAGTGACTGCGTGCAGTCTAACATGCTGCTTCTCTCACCTGTGCCAGGCCCGTGTGTGTGTGACCCGCAGTGACACCACCAGGAATGAGATGATGAACCCGTTTTGAGGGGCAGGGGCCCAGTTCTGCTGCATTCATTAAAAAGAAACAGCCGAGCACCTTCTGTTTTCCAATGACATTGTTTATTAGATTCCTGCAGCCCATCAACACAGATGGGCCCAGGCAATGAGGTTGGTGTTTTCCCTTAAAGTGTCTGTGTGACATCAAGTCAAAGTTAAGCTTGTAGTCCAAGGCATTAGAGGACATTAGAAGCCATGAGAGGTGGTAGTAGCAGGCCGATTACAGGGGGCTAGCAAGATAGGATGTTCCATCCCTCCCACTGGTATAGTGGAGATGGGAGGCAGGGGGGGCGAGGATTCAAACCAAATAAACACGGGCACCATGCAACATGATCTGCAGCTGGGAAGGGCTGGAGAACAGGATTTGGTTAGTTATTGTGGATTGCTTTGTCGGATGCTGCATGCTTCAGGGTGCAGCTGCCCATGGCAGGGAGCAATACGGTTACTCACCCGGCTATCAGCTGCTCTACACATTCTCTCAAATAGCACCTGCTTGCTAAAGGGAACCACAGTTCACAGGGTGCATCGGCTGGGACTGACCTCTCCTCTGGGGCCAGGTCTCCCCATGGGTAGATCACAATCATTTAAACAGAGTTTGATGTAATTCAAAATGCCTCAGAAGGGGCAAATTATCTGTCCTCCACTAGGGGCTGACTAAAAACCCCACTGGGTTATAGTCCACCCCCGGGAGCCTTCCCCTCCCAGCTCACTGACCCAGATCTCCTACTTCCTACAGTGACCCTGCCTTACAGCCGGAGCCAGGCCCTTCCAGTGGTGAGTCACCAGCTGGGCACCACTGACTCACCTGCTGCTTTTAGTCCTAAAAGGTTATTGTGATATTATTTCTTTGGCCCAGGAACACTGTCACTGACAGTTCCCCCCACTTCCCCGGCCTCCGTTCCAGACCCCAGCACCTGTCCCGCGCGGGCTGTGTGCGTGTGGGTACAGCCGCACATACACAGGGAGACGTGTGTACAGGAGATTCTCACACATGCTTTTTTTCCCCCCCCCCCTTTCACTTCAGCACAGACTTTCCAGCACCTGAATATTCCTCTGCTGAGTGGTTCCTTTACCCCAAGCAGTCAGCACAGCAACAGCCAATCCAGAAGTCTCCATGGTGGGGGGGGGGGGTGACACATGCACCCTGATTTGCAGCTAGCGTCTCTCAGACCTAGAGAGACTAAAAGAAAAGCCTTGGGAAGGCAGCTGGCGCCTTTGTCTAGGCCCGTTACCGTACAAAACGAACACCACACACACGCACACACACACACACACACACACACTATTTACAGCCCATTTGTCACATGATGGAGCAGCTCTTGGCTCGGTCTTTCCTGATCTCTGTGTCATTCAACAAGTCCGTCCTGCTGGGCATCTGAGATGCCCGCTTCAGTCCCCGCTTGGAGTTGCTGCGCTTGAGATTCTTGTGCATCCTGTTCACGGAGGCCAGCGTGGTTACGTGGAAGACATCCCGCACGCTGTTCTCAGAGACCTTGGAGGAGCATTCCACGTAGGCCACTGCCCCCACCTGCCGTGCCAGCGTGCTGCCCTAGGAGTTGGGGAAGGGAGAGAAGCGTTTGGATGGCAGCCACTGGCAGCATCCGTTCACACGGCATCAGCCTGCGTGTGCTGGCAGCTGCGGGCAGTAAGTGCAGCTCAGCGGGAAGCTGCTCTCACACAACGTTAATTCATCCCCTCTCCAAACAGGGAGAGCGCTGGGTACAGACAAGCCTCCTGAGCAGCCGGCACTGTAGGTGCCAATGGGACGGCAGTGCCAGGAACGCTGGTGTCAGGTGCCGGTTCACTAATATCCCAGCTGTGGGCAGAATCAGCCTGTGACAGGCAGGAGGGCCCATTCTCAGATGGCGGGAGGGCAAGGCGGCCTTTCCTCCTGCCTCTCGCTTGGCGTCCGAGGCGCGAGAGGGCTGGGGTGCATTTCCTCCCCCGAACTAGGCATTCGATTACAGGTTCTTCACATTCCCAGCCCCTGGGCAGGCAGCGTGGCCTGGGATTAAGAACACGCAATGGCTTGACTCCACCACCCCTGCCTCTGACAGCTCCACATGCCGGAGCTCTGCCACGCTAGATGCTCATGCTTCGGCAGGGCTCCAGGAGCTCATGCAGGGCTGTACCGTTTCCACAGGCCAGCCTGAACAAGCAGTAGGGCTGGGACCACGTTACCCACAGAGACACCAGCAAGGGAGAGGGGCAGGGCCTTTTTGTGCTCCTAGCAGAAGTTAGAGCCGCTCAGCCATTGTGGGGAGACGAGGGACAGTAACTGCAGTGCTCACCGCGGTTCGATAATCGAGATAAATGGCACCAACTCCCAATGGGCAGTTAGAGAACAGGGGGGTTGGGTCTCGTCACCTGCTTCTAACTACAAGAACATTTACCCCACAGAACAGCTTCTTTCTTTTCTCCTATCCTTTGCTCCCAGCTTGTCCTGGTGCAAGGGCCCCAGAGTTACCAGGCACTGGCTGCCCAGGCAGCTTCCCATCTATTAGACCCTTCTCTTGTGATTGGCACATTATTACCGTGAATTACTGGAGATTGGGGTCCCATTGTGCTGGGTGCTGTGTATACACTGAGACCATCCCTGGCCTGTCAAATAGACAGACAAAGGCTGGATTATTGTCCCCATTTTACAGGCAAGGAACTGAGGCCCAGAGAGATGTAGAGACTTTTCCAAGGTCACATGTTGAACCAAGAGCTCCCCAGGCCAGTGCCTTAACCCCACACAGGTCCCATGGCAGACGGAATCCCTCCCCTCCACTTCTGGATAGTGGACCCTGAACCCATGCTGCCTAAAAGTGGGAATTTGTTCACTCAGCCAGACACCTGCTCCTTAAATGACTGCAGCCCTGGCACCTAGAAGAGGCAATGGGAGGACTTGTGAGCTCTGTGTCTCCAACGCATGTTTGTGACACCATCTCAGCTGCCTGACCTGCACTGACACCCTAGTAGTGAACCCGGAGGGGAAATCATCCCCTTGTCCCAGTGAGCAACCTTGAACAAGCAAAACCACAGCATCATTTATCCCTCCCCTGCAAGCTGACGCCGTGGTGCCATAAACAGAGAACAGGTTTCAGCCCACAGGAAGCAAGGACAGCCTGACAGTTCTAAAGAGGATGCCAGGAGGCTGCAGCTGGGTGACGGATGCAGCCGGGGCAACATGTGTCTCCCCCCTTACCCCCCAGCAATGCCAAAGAGATGAGGCTGAGCACTCAGCTCAGGGGCAAAGCGCTGCTGTCTCAGGCCTTGGCTGCACACAGTTGTGCCATTTAACCAAAGGCAGGATGTTAAACCATGCAAACCGCTGTGTGGATGTGCTGATTTCAGTTTAAACCACGTTAACTGATGTAAACTAATCTGAAGTTAAGAACTGGTTTAAGACAAACTGAAATAAAACTGCTCTTGCACCAAAACACGCGTCCATGCCATGCGCCAGTTTGCATCAATTTGATTAAACAGATTGGAAAGGGCTTCAGCTTCAGTGGGCCTTGCACTGGCCCCCTGCACAGGGTGAATTTCTCCTTTGGAGCTTTCACCCCAGTTCACTCCCTTGAAATCTGGCAGGTAAAACTTCTCCCTGCCCCCCCCAATCAAAGACTGTGCAGCAATTCCCATGCATCTGGCGGAATTGGCATCAGTGCCCTGGAGAGGTTATTGGGTACCGGGCAGCATGTGCCAAAGCAGCAGAAGGCAGGACTGAATCCATCTGTGATCGCAACTCCTGCATGCTCTGCAGGAACGTGCCACACTCAGGGATGTGTTAACCCACCTGACAGCGAATGGATCATCATGTGGCTTGCACTGGGGCACCCAACCTAAGGGCCAGTCTCGGGGTAATTGAGTAGTGGCTTCCTTGGAGGGGTGGACTAATGCAGCAGGACAGAATGAAGCTCAACCCTGGTGCCAGATGAACCCACAGACAGCAGCATCCTCCGTCTTACTCTGTCTTACTCACAGCTTCCTCCAAGCTGAGGTCTCATGATCAGAAGCAGTAACAGCCTCCAACGGCCCATGATCTGCTCAGATAAGCGACATTCAGCACTAGGGCTCTGCCCCCAACTGCAGTCACCGAACACTGGCCTGGGGCTTTCACTCCACCTAGTCTGCAGCAGCCAGCCCCGCAAGTCACCCTGGTCACCGAGTGGAGAAAGAGCTTCCTGCTGGAGCCCAGGGAGCCCTCCCACCTCAGAGCAGCCCCACCCCCTCTGCCGTTACCACCCACTCTATAGGTGAGACCAAGTGTCTTCATCACCTTCTAGGAAAGTAATTTTAGCTGCTAGGTGCGAACCAGAATAACGGCTCCTGGGAGGCGCCCGCAACCTGAATATTCAGTGAGAGGGCTAAGAATATACCCAGCTCACACTGAGGGTGGAGAGAAGAGCGTCTGCGAGCCAGAGCTGCCTGCTCCATCAAGCCTGGGCAACACCTGCTCTGGAGCAGGCAGAGAGGCCTGGCTGCTGGTCCCAGCACAACAGAGGGCATGCAGCCCAGCTCCCGTCCATCAGCAGGGCTTCCTGTAGCTAGCAGGACTTGGGGCATACCCCACCCCCTGGAGTCTCCTGGAGAAGCTCACCTGCTCGTGTGTGACGGGGATGAGGCGCTGCTTGGAGAGCTCCCGGAGGGTGTTCAGATCTGTCCGCATGTCCAGCTTGCAGCCAACCAGCACGATCTTCGCGTTGGGGCAGAACTCCTGGGTCTCCCCTTGCCACTGCGGGAGAGAGCAACACAGGGGCGGGGTTCAATGGCACCTCGCAGGGCTCTCACCGAGAGGGGCTAGGGCTCTCCCCGCCCCGCACCTGCATCCTGGCAGCAAGACAGCCACCCAGGGCACAGCAGGAGCCAGCAAGGGGCATTAGCAGACTCTAGCCCTTTGGGCACAGCCCCTTGCTGCCAGCAGGGGGGCCTAATGGGGGCACCTCAGGAAAGCAGGCAAGGGCAATTGTAATAGTACTGTGTGTCGGACACGTCTTCCAGCTCCTCTCCCCGGCTCTGGGCAGGGAGTGAACACAGGAGTCCTGGCTCCCTGTCCGCCCCGCCCGCTCTAACCCACTAGGACCTACTCCCCTCTCCAAGCTGGGGAGAGAACCCAGGAGTCCTGGCTCCCCATCCGTGCCCACCCCTTCCACCAGAACACAGTGCTCCATGCTGGCTGGCAGGCAGTGTATCAGAGGACCCCACCTGGCCCAGTCAGCACAGAACGGAGCAAGAACCCCAAGGCCCCGTCGCTGGAGCTGTGCTCCACAGGGGTGGGGCGCTGCTTTCAGCAGGTTACCTGCAGCCGGCTGGCAGGGGGCTCCCCAGAGACTCCAGGCAGCTGCAGCTGACAGGCTCCCATTTTTCCCCCTGCCCACCCTGGTCTTCAGTTAGCGGCAGCTGGCCCCCAGCCCAGGCAAGTTTCCCTCAGGGAAAAATCTCTCTGAACCACCAGCTCCACCCTCACTCTCAGCTCCCTGGCTTGGCTCAGTGTCAGCCAGCCTGCAATTTACGGACTGGCATTGGGCTCCCAGTGAGGGAGAGGCCTCAGCCTTCTCCAGGCTGCACGCCAGGGCCCTGGCCCATGCCGCCCCCACCCCACGAGTTTGCGTGGGCGCTCGCTTCGGAACAGGCGTCCCTAACCAGATGCTGCTGACGTGGATTTACCCTGCCAGGGTAGGAGCCCCAGCAACCCCAAATCAGGGGGACTGATGTCAAAGAAGCCCGGGGTCCATGAGACACAGGGGTGGGAGGGAAAGGGGTATGCAAGATCGCACCTGGATTCGCTGAAGCTAGACACGCCAGAGGGGACTTTGCCGTATCCCATTACAAAACACTCAGCCAGCGCACATGCAGGGAGTGGCTGGGTACCTGGAGGCCAGGATGGGAAAACACAGGGACAGTCGCCTTTTGAAGCTAACATGAGGCTTTAATGGGATGAGGCTGGAAAAAGCTGCAAAACCCTCCAGTGCAGATGCCCTTTCCAAGCTGGGGGCACAGCTGTTCGAAGGGCGATTAGCTCACTAGGGCACGTTATTGATGGTCACAGGCAGGGAATTAGCAGAGTGTCTCTTGAATAGGGGGCTTTCTGCTCACTTGTTCCAGATGTGCCTTGCAGACCTGCTAAGCCTAAGCTCCCATCCCCCACTGTGGGCCCCCAGGAAGCCTCTTCTGGGCTCAACTAAGGAAGAGTAATGACCACACAGTCTGGTGCACAGATCTGGCACTTCAAAGGGTGCCCCAGCTGAGCCCTCTGCACAACTGTTTCCAAGACACCCCAGTCAGCAGGGAGCTATTTACACAGCAAACACGGAATTGGTTTGCCTGTCAGACTTCAGAACACAGCCGTGGCCAGTGGCCTTAGGAACTGGGAGCCCTGGAAGGAATAGGCTAGGGCATCAAACGGCCATTTCCTCTGCTCTAACTGGCAGCTTCTGAAGCTCCAGCATGCAGCTCAGTGGCTGCAGCAGAAAATAAAACCATCCCCTGTGACCTCTCCGCCCTCTACCCCTCCCCAAAGAAGATTTGTCTAGGTCGCCCTTGCTGTGATCTGGAGTCAGCTACCTGGCTTCGGTGCTCAGTGCTGGGAGGTGCAGGCAGACAGTGAGCAGAAACTCCCAGCATCTCAACTCATCCAGCCTTCACTCAGAACTAGCAATATCCTACTAGAGGAGCCGATGGGAAAATATTCCAGGCAATTAAAAGACGACCTGGTGCCCACGGTCTGATGGAAAAATACATGGCTCAGAATAGCACCGGTTTCATTCTGCAAACATCAGGGCAGAGCAGCCACAGCTGGACTTAGAGGGAGAGAAACCATCTATTCCACCAGGAGGGTGGGCCTCAGTGTTTGCTTCCCCACAGACTGTCCACACCTGTGGCCAGGGACACAGGCAGCCTCTGTGCTGCTCAGCAATTCCGCTGCCCCAGCAGCTGATTGCACAGCTCACGGGAGATTCCACGGTCTTGGACATCACTGCCAGTTGCCATGACTCAGAGGCTTTGGATGGCAGGTGCCTAAAATTCCTTTGTAGCTTGAACATAAACATCAGCATTCATCCAAGGGATAGAGATCCCGATCCTGGAGAAGGTGGAGCAGCAGGGTCACCCGAACTAGGCTCCAAACTATTGCAGCCCCAAAATGACAGTCCCCTACACTGGGAGAGAGGGGCCTGATTCTGGTCTGTAACCAGGCAGAAGTTAATCTGCATGAGGCAGATGCTGGAGGGGGACACTGGGACTGGAGTTTGCCGTGGGTCCCAGACACAGGGCTGCACTACCAAGACCTGTCAGGATTAAGGCACTGCACCACGAAAGCCCAGGCTGTATATACTAGCAAGCTGTTTGTTTGGATTCTCTCAGGTGGCTCCTTCCCCCTCAGTGTGACATGCTGTGACAAACTAGGGCTCCACGAATCAAATGCTCGTTCAGGTTTTGCATCCCAGGCATCAGACAGGCTGTGATAGTAAAAAGATTCCTCTGCTGAATTAGCATCTTGGCCCAGGGCTTTATTAGGCAGCTTTATTATCCTTACTAATTTGATATCAAAAGCTAAACCCTATTTCCACTTCATGGTGTCTTAGGCATTCTCCTCACCTCTGAAGGCTGCAAAACCTGCGCCAAAGGAAACAAGGCATCTACTCAGAGGTACTTAAGAAATCCCTGGTGTTTTAGGGTTTATTTTAAGTTGCCATATCAAAAAGACATTGCCTAATAGTATTTGAGGCATCTGGGAAGGCTGTGCAGGGAACATCTTGCATTTAACAGCACAGAAGTGTATGCAAACAGGGCCATAAATAAATGCTGGCTCAGGATAATTAGTGGGTTTCTTGCTCATTAAGGTAGACATGATTTGCTGTTGCTATTATTCTGCAGATCCTTAAACTGGGCAATGAGTCTCCTTACCGTCCACATGCAGCCTGCCGCCCTCTAAACAGCGAGAGCCAGATCCAGGGAGCTGATTTGGATTCAAACACTGAGCGAGTTGTTAAGGGTCTTTGTCCCCTTTGCCAGGATTTTGCAGTCCCAGCCCCACCTCCCAGTGCTCCCTATCAGCAGGAACAGCTGAACAAGAGGCATTTGCTTCAGCTCAGCAGTTGGCAAAACTTTGTGGGGGTCACCAGGCCAGACACCACAACGTGACTTATTCAGAAGCCAGTGTCTGGGCCAGTCCAGTAACTTGGGGCTTGTTAGCGGGAGCAACAATAGCGATCTCTTAGATTTCTGCAGGGCCTTTCGCTCCACGGGACTCCAAAGTGCTTTTCAAAGCAGATATCAGCCATGGCGCCGCTCTGGAGAGGGATAGAGCAGCTATTTCACAGAGCACAGCAATGGTGCACCGCAGTGAGAACTGCAGGAAACTGCAGGAGGAATCTCAGCCGAGGGAATGTAATGGCCCATCCGAGTTTGGCCAGGATGCTAGGGTAACAGGAAGTGCTATCGGGTCACAGATGTGGGTTTTGCAGCTCACCAAAAAGGATGCTGCTCCGACAGCATGATACCCATAGGCAAAATTCTGGGACGTTGGGTCACTCAGTGCTAACTCAGAGGGAAGTGCTTCCCCGGCACCGTTCCTTGCAGTGCTGCAGGTTGTCCCTGGTAGCCTCCCATCTCTGTACCACATAGTGCATGCAGGTCTGCTGAAGTTCTACCCAAAATCTGTTATCCCTGGGTAGCTCTAAAGATCTGACATACTATTACCAGCCACACAGAACAGCTTTGCTGGAAGGTGCTAAACTTTCACTAGACAAACCTCTAGCTGCTAGTGGAGAAGCTTGACCGGTCAGCTCAGATTTATGCTGCCAGTGGCCCGTGGCAGGCAGCGTCCAAGTGCCCATGGACTAACCATGGCCCTCTGCCTCCCTGCCTGGCCAACAACCTCATGCCAATTCATCTTATTCTCAGACAGGTCTGAGATTCAGCGGCACAGCTGGTTATTTTTGTTGTCAGTCTGTGGGGAGTTGACCGCCACCCTCTCCACGGTGCATACGCTGACCTGAGGGGGACTGAGCCAGCTAATGAACTCTCCAGTCACAAGAAAATAAGCACCAGGCCCACTTCTCGACTCTCGTGAACTAATTCCTAGCACGCCGGCTGCTGGGGGTGCTAACCAGGCCTTTGAGATGCACAGTACTTTCCGAGGGCTTCATTAAAAACAGAACACCCACCAAGCCACCCCACTCCTATGCACACACTCCCTTCTCCAGCCATCCAGGAGCTGCACTATTCATATGGGTGCCTTTCAGTTTGAAATGTGTCACTTTCTGCTGCAGCCCAGGTGGGGGGAGGCAGCAGCCGCTGTCAAGGGTAGGGATGAGAAAAGTGACCTCTGACCTGGCTCACGGCAGAGGACTGGCCCCTCCAGAAGGGCTCAGGTATCAAGAGCCTCACTGCAGGAAAGAGCTGGTCCTTTCCCAGGCAGTATGAGCACCCTGGGGGAGGGGGAAAGCGCACCAGGTGAGCAAGTGTGCACAGGCCATCTTGCCCCACCACTCAGGGCCCCGTCCCTGTGAGCGGAGAGCCCGACACCATTCCGAGCTGGGTGTTAGACAATGGCCAGGACACACAGTCGGCCCTAGAGGGTCGACGGGGCATTCACCTGGCCCATGGCAATGCCCTGACCTCATTTCCACAGGCCTTGGGCTACAAATTCCCAGAGTGGCACCCTGGGCTGTAATGACACAGCCTGCTTCATGGGACAGCGGCCACGACGGAGCACCAGACACTGACCTTCTTGAGTACACTGTCCAGCGTCTCTGGGCGGCTGATGTCAAAGCAGAGGAGCACGGCGTCCGAATCAGGGTAGGCCAAGGGGCGGACGTTGTCATAATACGCTGAGCCTGCAACAGAGAGAGGGAGGTGAGCTGTTAGACATGCTCCACACCCCTGGATTGTGCCAGACAGCAGCGAGGCGGTCAGTTATTCCTGGAGCCTGGTGAGGGCAAGCCAGGCAGGTAGACCTGTTCGCTCTCCCAGGTGCCAAATTGTTAATTCCAGGCACATCTGGTGGTGGTGATGTTGCTACAGAACTGCCCAGGTAATGTAAGTAATGCCACTCTGTCTGGGTTTATGGACAATAGAACCTGTCAAACTAATCTGATATTTTTTGTATGAGATTACAAGTTCGGTTGATAAAGGTGATTGTGTTGATGTAATATACTAAAATTCCTGTAAGGTGTTTGATTGGTACCACATGACATTCTGATTAAAAACTAGAATGATATAAAATTAACATGGCCCATTAAATGGATTAAAAGCCAGCTAACAGATAGATCTGAAAATGTAACTATAAACAGGGAATCATCACTGAGCAGGTGTGTTTCTAGTGGGATCCTGCAGGGATCTGTTCTTGGCTTTGCCCTATTTAACATTTTTATCAATGACCTGGAGGAAAACATAAAATCGTCAGTCAGCCAGATTCCCTTTTTTGGTACATAAAAATGGGCCGTGTTTGGAGACTGGGCCATAAATAGAGTAACTCCGACTCTGGATTCCGCAGGGTTTCTGGTGGAGCTGGCAGGATGCCTGCACTGCTCCCCACCCAGCCAGCCCTCAAATGCAAATGTCAGCCATTAAAGTCAGCATCCCATCACGTTTTTATTTGAAGTGCATTCTGTGTGCGATTGTAAATGCCTCAGTAAACAGTAATGGAGCAATCAGCTCACTGCTACTTAAAACCACTGTTACAGTTTTATATTTGGCTTTACAATGGCTTAAGCTTCCGGGAGGGATGAGCAGCAGCTGTTCATTTATGAAACGGAGAAGCAGAGACACCCGAGTCCTTGTTGAATTCACTATTCTTTTTCCCTCTTTTGCCAAAAGAATCCCCCACCCCGAGGGTGCGGAAACAGGACACACTTCCTGTCGGCAGCCCCTTGGGAATACTCTTGGCCGGCACTTTCCCACTGCGAGGGAGGGAGTCAGAGCACCCAGGCCGGGTGTCAAATGGCCCCTTGATGGAGCGCAGCATCTGATGAATTATGGATGACAGTTCACATTTCCGGAAGGGCGAGAGGAGAATAGGCTAATTCTCTGCTGGAGTTTCTAGTCATGAGAATCTAGCTCTCCTCCCCTGTTGCTGGCTAAGAGAAGGCTCTGCCACATGAGCCGGGACGCATAGCACCTACTGGGAGCTTGGCAGATAAGAGGACAAGGCCCTGACCCAAACTGTCTCCCATTGAAATATCCTTCTCCTCCATGGCGGGAGGGGGAAATAAGCCACTTGGAGCAGGGTTTCCTCGTCTGCGCAGACAAGCTGAGCACAGAGCCCTATTGATTCCCGGTTCAGCCCCGGAGAGGGAGAACATTCTGATCTCCCCATTCCACAGCAGAGCAGGCAGCCCTTTAGGGCTTTAGGGGAATCCTAACGGAGCACATGTGCTAACCTCACAGAGCCCTCCCACTATCAGAGAAGGATACATCAACTCTGCCCAGCCAAGGGCCATGCCAGAACTCTAAGACCAGTCCCACAGGTGCTGTGCATGGCTGCCATCTGCTCTCTGGTGGAGTGCTGAATGCCGAGGCCTGGTACTGAAACACAGCGGAGTCATGGGCTGCATGTTAGAATCCCCCGAACCATGGAGAGGAGGTCAACAGATCACGGGTCTGATAGTGTGGTGCCACAAGTGAGCGTTCAGGAAACCTAGAGGGCTGGGGATGGGGAGCCAGACAGGAATCAGCCCACCACTCACTGCAGAGACGAGGTGGGTGAGGTAACAAGTTTTATTGGACCAACTTCCGCTAGTTAAAGAGACGTGCTTTCCTCACCCACCTTGTCTCTCTCAAGCCTGGGACCCAAACACAGCCACAGGAACACTGCAAACTGTACGAATCAATCAACACTTTACCAGGCATGTCTTATCCAGAGCCAAAGCCGCAGGGATAGGACATGAGGGAGCAGCTCCTGACAGCTCCACAGTGCATCTGTTAATCCCAGATGTCCGCCGTTCATTAGGGTCACATCTCTCCTAGAGTGATCCCCATCTGGGGAGGCGTCTCCCATTCTGGGAGCCCAAAATGCCTTGAGCCGGATTTTCCAGAAGTGCTGAGCACTCAGGACTCCTGGGGACTGGAGAAGTTCAGACTCACTGCAAAATGAGGGTGGCCCCAGCCTACGACAGCTCCAGCACAGGGCACCTGCTTTTGAGTGATCGGACTCAGATGCTCCAGTCTGGGCCAGTTAAGGCTCCAGGCCCAAGAGGGAGAGTCACCACCAGCCTGCACGAGAGAGCCCCCTGCACATCGCACTAGAAGCTAGAGGATGCCCAGCCAGCACCCTAGTTGCAGGGCAAGCCAGCTGCCTGTGCTCCCACCTGCCATAACTGCCCGACAGCCTGGCCCGCCCCTGGGGTTCCCCGTGGGAACACTCTGGTCTGGTCTGTGGAGGCAGCAGCCAGCAGGCTGAGAGAGCAGCTGAAGGAGCCCCGGGAATGCTGCACCCTGCGGATCCATCTGGAGAGTCCCGACCCAACCTTAGGCCTGAATCACCTTGTCTGTGGCTGGCAGGTCTGGCACCAGCCATCCCTCCCCTTCCCAGCTGTCCCCGGAGCACAGAGTGGCCCCTACTCCCACAGAATCGGAGGCTGCTGGTTAAGGTGGCCAGAACCCTGCAGGGCTGAGCTCCACTAGGCAGCTGGTTTCCAGGCCCCTCTTCCAAAGCCAGTTGGGCAGCTTGAGCTCTGTTACAGTCTGGGCAATGATAGACACGGGCTCTGCTGTTGGAACCGGTCACGGGGCCCTCCCGGCTGCACTGGGACCCAGCTAACGGACATGGGACCCAACACAGATCTCTGCGTGCTCAGAAAGGAACTTGGACAGAGTCGGTATAGAGCCTTTATCCCCCTGTGTGGGCAGGACTGCACCCTCACCCCCCCTGGGCAGGAGGCCCCCCATCCTCCCCCGACACCCTGCCCCACACACCCTCTTGTTAGAGTTCAAGTTTTAAAGAAAGGTCTCTGGATGCCTCCTCCTCTCTTCCAGTCTGGGCAACTTTCCCTTTTGTGCAGGAGATTTCGGCTCCTCTGAGCACAGTCATTGCTACAGCCAACTGTATCCTAGCAACATGCCATTTCCTGCAGCGCATCCTGCGGGGCTGCTGACTAATGGAGCACGGCCCTTGATTTAGTCACTACCCTCCTGAGTCACACACACACACTTCAGCAGCTTCTCCCACCGCGTGAGCATGCGCTCGCTGTTCAGGGGCTGCCAGGGCAGCGGGGGCCTCCCGCTGACGGGGAGGAGGCTCCAGGCCAGAATGGCCTTTGCACCCCCTGACAGGCTGCTCCCAACTCAGGAGCTTGGCAGAGGCACAGAAGCAGAGGTTGAAGTCACACTCATGTCACTCCTGGCTGGTCCAGAAACCCGCCCGCTTTCCAGAGTCTGTTCCAGCCATGAACAGCAAAGGCCGGAGCAGTCTCTGCCTGCCCTAAGGGCCCCAAAGCCAGAGGGGTTTGGAGGCGGAGGAAGGCTTGGTTTCACATCTCCCTAAGACCCAGGCTTTCCAATGGTCTTTCAGGGAAATGACTTTCAAATTCGCCTGAGGGGCCATTTTAGAATTTCTGCAGCCAACACTTTGACAATCAAAGACCCTGGTCCCCCCAACAGACTCTGGCTTGCTGACCACTCTACGCCTTTCAAGGATTCCAGCGAGACGCCCTGGAGACCTACGGTTTAGCGCTTTCCAAGGTGTGCATGGGCTCATGGGTCCATGGAGCCAGCCTGCCAGGACTGCCTAGGACATGCTCCCTTTTGGATCCAGGTCTGCAGGAAATAAGATTCATGGACATCTGTCCATGATTAAAGAGAGAAAACTAGACAGTCACCAAAGTCACTGTCAAAAATAAAACAAAGCGTCTGAAATTCAGAGGTGACTAGCTCCTCTCCCTTAGCAGCACCATGCTGGGGGTTGTGACTCAGCCAGGGAGTCTCCTGTTGTTGGGCAAGGGACTGCAATGTGCTGTTGCCTTTACACCAAAACAGTGCTAATCTCAGTTTGCTGCTTCTCAGCTGTTCTGAATGATGAGACTCGGAGCACGGGGCCCCTCCAGCCAACACTAGCATGTTCCAAGCTGGGACAGCGAATATGGATCCAGAGCCCCAGCAGGCTGGGCAGGAGGCCCCCACCAGCCCTAGCTTATGCAGCACAGAAAGCTGCCGAGGGGCCTGAATCTTTGAGCCTCACACTCTACCCAGAGGATTTGCTGTAAAAACCTCTTCCTCCAGAACCCACAGATGCTGCAGTGCATCGTGGAGTCCTGCCAAGAACGTCCTTCACAGAGCAAGCCAGCAGCTCCAGCCAGCTCGCTGAAGTGCTGGATGCCAAGCACAAGGCGCAAAGCCAGCCCACAGATTGCAGAGCCTGCCGAGAACGCTCCCCCTGCACCAGAAGAATCCCAGCTCCCAGGCATATGGCGAACAAGCCCACTAGCTGAGCACCCTCAGCCTCTGCTTTGTGCGGGGAGGGTGCTCGGCTCGTTTTCCTCGCCTGGTGCTGACAGAAGGCCCCAGCTCTGTGCAGAGGGTTCACACCATTTCTGCCAGTCCTGGCATGGCAGCAGGCTATCTAACGCACCATTTCCACTCCAAGGCCCACTCCCAGCTCAGATCACACACACGGGAGGCCATGTGGCCATAGCTGTAAATAACACACATCTTCCCAGCACCTTGCACTGCAGGATCTCCAGCACATCAGGAACATGTAACAGGGGGACATAGCAACCCCTGCAGCCCCCACCCCTCTGGCCTTAGGTCAGCATTCTCGCCCTTCTTGGCTATATGAAGTGGATGGGAGATACTGCTTGGCAGTTAGCTGGACAGAGGATTCATTTTCTAGCCGCAAAGGCTGTGAATACACAGGAGTGACTCTGATACACACCCTTCCCAGCAAACATCCCCCCCAGGCTGGCTGGGAAACCCTGGGCGGTTGGGGGATGGATGAGGACTAGCGTGAGAACAAAGCTCAGCTTTGGAACAAGCACAGCATTCAATCACACGCAGCCTCGCCAATCCAGCCGATTTACAATTTTGAGTGCTACAATCCCTGAGTTAATATTACATGAAGTGCCAGCTAAATGCAACTGCTTTCCCGGTTAGTCACTGCCCCAGCAGGTCCAGCGAGGATGGAGGTGTTAATAAATAATAATAATAGGAGATTTTATTCATCCTGTGAAAATCCCAACATGCTTTACAAACGCATGGGATAAAGGAATACTTCACCCAGCCTCCCTCAGGCTGGAAGACAGTGGACAGCAAATCTACAGTCATTTGGGACGGGGAATAAAGAAGGACAACACTGAGGAAGGATGGTCAGAGCACCAGTCTGGGGCTTAGGAGACATGGGTTCAGTTCTCTCCTGCACCACAGACTCCCTGTGACCTCAGGCCAGTCACCGAGTCTCTCTGCCTCGCCACTGGGATAATAGCCCTGCTTTCCCAAAGAGTGAGGACAGATGTATGAAAGATTGTGAGGGGTCAGATACTACAGTGACAGGGGCCAGGTAAGTGCCTTGGACACGGAGGACGGCCGACTGTGATTACCCCAGCAGGACCGACCAGGAAAGCAGAGCCCCGCCGGGGCAGCCGTGGGATCTGTGACATCCACATGTGGGTCACAGCTCACCAGCACAATGCCCCCCTAGCATCACCCCAGGGCAGTCGTCCACACCTAGTCAGAGGGAAGTGCGCCCCCTCCTGGGGAAA
Source organism: Lepidochelys kempii (assembly GCF_965140285.1). NCBI lineage: Eukaryota > Metazoa > Chordata > Testudines > Cheloniidae > Lepidochelys > Lepidochelys kempii. Next base: position 18,009,901 of record NC_136406.1, on the reverse strand, counting down.
AGACCACTTCCTGCAGCACCCAAGTTTCCCCCTGGAGGTCTCCCAACCACCTGTGCTCGGCACATAGCCCTACTCATGAGCTCTGACAAGGGTCTAGCCCAAGGTGAAGGGCTGCACCGAGGCAGTGACGTAGGAAGAGCGAATGGGTGGATGAGCACTGGGCTCACAGCCTTTGCCTGCCAGGCCAGAGGCAGCACAGATGGGGGCTTGGAGTGAATCTACAGACGCCAGTCAGGTGGCATCCAGCTTCCTGCCACGGCAGCAGCCTGGGAACACCTCTGCCAGGTACAGAGCTGCACAAGGGAGCAGAACTGGGCTCTGCGGGCTCTGGGTGCCAGGGGCTGAAGATGCAGCCTCCTCCGTGACACAGCCATGCACTGGGGAGCAGCGAGTCATCTCCCTGCTGCATCAGGACAGGATGTTCTTCCGGCTGCAACAAGTGGCCCCCAGATGGGATAAGAGCAGAACAGGGAGGGAACATGATGCTCCAAGGCAAGCCTGAGGGAAGTGGGCTTCATGCATACAAACTATTTTTTTGTGGACTGCTGGCCCCTCCTCACTCTGCTAGCACTCCTCAGCTTGGTCTTAGAAGGAGGAGAACTCAGAGACATGCCTGAACCCAGTGTAAACAGTTAGCGGGGCCGGGATCAAAGCAAGTTACAGACTTTTCGGCAGGCCACAAAAGGCCGCACTGCCACAGCTCTGCACAGCTCCATCCCCCAAAAGAGACACTCCCTCTTTGCTGCAGATGCCACCGCCTGTCTGGCCCTTCCTTGCTCCCTTTCTGCCCTCTGCAAAGTCCTGCAATTCACAGGCCTGAGCAAAGCCCTTCTGAGCGATAAATGCAGTTGGGTTTCTCTCTCCCGCATCCACCTTTGTGCTTTGAGGTGTCCTTGAATGGAGCCTCCTGCAGCAGGCAGCTTATTTGCATGAGAAAGGCACAGATCGTATATAACAGCCCTGCTATTGTCCCCCTCCCAGGACCTGTCCAAGGGGAAGTAAAGAAATGTAAAAGACCCTGGACTGAAAACCTGACAGTGAATGAAAGGGACAGAAGTGGCAGCCTTCCCAGAAGTCTTTGGTAAATAACAGCCAGGCCAGTCCCCATGGGGAGCTGGGAACCGGCCAGCTGATTTTCTAAGAAATGTTTGGTGCCATTTTCTCTGCAGATGCACTGAGAGGGGATGCTCTCCCACGTCTCCTGGCAGCTACCGAGGGCCAGCTGAACACCGCGAGAGTGCAGGGAAAAGCAGCCCAGCCTTGAAGAGCTGGTTAAACAGCCTTGCGAGGACACGCCTCGTCCCAAGTGTGGGGCGGTTTGGGGGTTTGCATGCTCTTTACTATTTGTCTGGAAAAAGCCAGCTGGCATTTACAGGAAGCGAGCATGTCATGGGAATCCAGCCACTAGCCTTGCCAGCTCGGGATAGGCCCAGCCCTGGAGAGATCCCTTCATTGTGATGTGTGTGTGTGCAGTGCCCAGCAATAGCTACAGGAATCCATGTGCACCAACTGCAGACACATCCCCCCAGATCCTTTACTTGGGGGCTGGCCTGAAAACAAAGCACTCAGCTGCTGGCGATGCCAGCCATCTGGACTGGGAGCTTTTTCTGTCCCACTCTCTGTAATTCCTTCTGATGCATCTTCCCGTCTTGCAGAAACTCTCAGGAATACACCTGCTTCCAAGCTGCGCATCCAGTGGAAAAGCCATCCAGCCAGATCCATAGGAAGGGCACTTTGTGCCCTCGGAACCAATGCAGGCCCACTTTTAACAGGGGCATTGTAGATGGCATTTAATAAAAGCTTCACAAGAGAACGGCTGGTATTTATATAGCCCCAGCAATCTGACAGACTCTTTGCAGATGTGCAGGAAGGCAGGGTCCCTGCCCTAACGACATGACAATCCTTAAACTACAAAGAAAAGGTAGCATTTAAAGAGAACTGGCTGGATGTCTCTGGAATACAACAGAGCAGACTATTTAAATGTCCCACCTCTTTATAGCTAGAACTGATGGTCAATATAAGCAGGGGGCCAAGGAATTAGCTACTGCGGCTTTTTATAGAGCAGTACATGTCAAGTCAGCTTTCTTTCATTGGCTCAGAGATCAGCTTCGTTCTCCTAATCTGAAACAAGCCCCGTTCCCCCTGAACAAAAGTCAGAGGAATTTCTTGTCAATTGATCCGCAGGCAGCAGCGATATTCCAGAGCAGATTGCTGAGTGTCCTCCTGACCCCAACTCAGCTGGGCACAAAGAGAGGTCAAGGATCCAATACCCCAGCCTCGCTGCTCATGGTGTGCAGTGGGTTGATAATGCAGTCCCTGCTGACACAAGGAGCATATTTCAAGCAGTGGCATGGTGTACATCCCAGTTCAAGCCAGGAATCATGACAGGTGGCAGAGGCAGGAAGCGAAGAATTCTGGTGACGAACCCAGGCAAGCCAGCAACCAGGGCCCTGCTAATTGGGATGGCATGACAGCTGAGCAGCCAGGAAGCCCAAAAGCAGCCAGGAAACCCAAAAGCATGTACCAGATTCCAGAGTAGGGATGTTAGCAGCACAAGTGGCAAAATGCAGCAAGGAGCAACTATTATTATTATCATCAAAAATAAAGGTCAGTGGCACCAAAAGTGAAATGGATCTAGTGAAACAAGGGAGAAGAGAAGCAGGGACACTCCAACCTCCACCCTGCTCCCCAGCTGCAGCTGGAGGCGGTTCCATGTCTGCAGTGCAATGCTTGTACCTGGCCCTTCTCTAGCCTTTTTCACCCAGAGATCTCAAAGCCCTTCACAAAGTCTTATCCCCATTTTGTTTATTTCTTGCCACGTAAAACAAGCAGGAAGACATCTATCTGCTGCTCTGGGCACCCTGACGTTATGAAAACCACCAATGCAACATAGAGAAACCCAGCTGCAGCCAACCCCCTCATCAAAACGCCATCCCCAACACAACCAAACAAGCAGGACTTTCCCAACATGCACCTGCTGAAGCATCTCTCGACTCCTCCATGAATGGCATTGATCACAGGGACACAAGACGCCCAGGGACTTCAGAAGGAGTTCTGGCCAAGGACGCTCTGAATTGCTCTGCAGAAGTTACAGCTTAACGTGATCAATTCAGCCACCTTTAGGCCAGTCCTCGGTGGGGACCTAGGGGAGGCGATTGAACGGTCTAATCCCACAAGAGTCGGAGTGGAGATTTGCGCCTGGCTGGACACTGCCGCTGCTCCTGCGAAGTTGCTCTAACCCCGAGGTCTGTGAACACCAGGCAGAAGAAGCAATCGTCTGGAAAGTGCATGACCAAGACAATAGCTAATCAACTCAGACACTTTGGGGGGCCATTTCTGGGCCTCTCGCCAGGCCTCGTTACTGAGCAGTTCTCACTCACAGGAAGTCCAGCTTGCGCAGTTCTTGGCAGAGGAATCCCCCAGTCGAGGCGAGGGTCAGGGAGCTGGGGCCAAATTCTCACCATGGATGTGGCAGCTCATGGAGGGAGAGAACCGCAGTGATTCACACCCCCACTCTTGTTGTATGTCTTCAGCCCCCAGCAAGCCCAGGCACGCCAGGAAGGAGTGGCTCCAGAAGGTCCATCAGGCGAGCTTTGCTGCACACCACACTGAGAGCCCAGCCCCTTCCCTTCTCCTGGGGAGCACTGGGACTGGGAGGGGTTGGGCAGAGGGCGTTTCCAGACGTTCAGCACACTCCGCTTTGCACATTTTGTTTAGGGAAGCCAGGACCAGAGCCATCAATGAAAGCCCCAGGCCCCCTCTGCAGCCTGTGCAGTTTGCTCTGCAGGGTTTCAGTGGAGCAGGCGGGTCTCCACCCCGGATGGCAGCTGTCTCAAGGAGACCCAGGGAGCAGTTTTAAAGGCCTCAGAGCATGTTGTGTTATGCAGATGGCCTGGCTTGGGAAAGGAATGGAGATTGGCTCCCCAGGCCAGTGAGAATGGATACGTGAACACGCAGGGCTTGGTGGTCTCTGGTTGCCTGGCTGGCGACGCTCTGGCAGCCAGTTCTCAGAGTGACTGGCACTGGCTCCAGCTCAGGCAGTTTCTCCAGCCAGATGCTAGAATCACGCTGGTGGCAGCTGATTAAGTAGATGAATGAGAAAAGTCTCTGGACGTGACTGTGACACATCCAGAGGCCAGGGGCTTTAGGCACCGCAAGGACATTCCAGATTCTCCCTGGTGCCTCCTAATCCAGTCCCTGGATTACAGCAAGGAATGGGAGTGGCAAACCCACAGGTTCCCTCAGCATAGCTTGGTCCAGGCACCACGCCACTGTGCTTCACAGGGAAATGTCTCTGGGGCCGACCGAGCTCATGCAATTATCTCCCAAAGAGCGGAGATGCTCCACGCTTCAAGTTCCACGTGTGTAAGTGGCAAATGGCTGGCAGCCTGGGTAAGAGCACGAGGGCTTCTGCCTGCACTAAAGGCTGGAGCTCATAAACTTGTGCACTTTATTTCTCTGGAAAGCCTGGCATTAAAGGAATGCTGCATCCTCACCATTCCCAAATGGAGCAGAGTCCTGGAATGCATGTCTTTCCGGCTCATTCACAGTGAGTTTTACCTTGTGTGATCTGCCCCCCCAACCCCCTTAAATCAGGACTCTGGTATTCCCCCGCAGCTCCCGCCCCCATGGACAAGACAGAAGTTTATTTGCATTTCTGGAAGGGAAAAGACGTGGGATTCTCGTTACCAGTCTGGCTGCCTCTGCCCCTTTGCTATTATAAAGATAAGCTACCGCAGGGCCCAGAGTCCTAGGGGACTTGCTGCTCCAGGGGGCTTTCTGCAGTTCTGTTTATGTCACCTGCCATGATAGGAAACCGCCCCTCACCCTTACAGTTATTTGTATTGCTGTGTATTGCTCTAGCAACCCCAGTCAGGCCCATTCAGCCGGGTGCTGCAGATGTGCTGAGGAAGAGACAGTCCCTGCCCCAAAGCGCTTACAGCCCAACTACAAGAGGGACAGAGCTGGGGAAGGGGAGCATTATTCTTCCCATTGTACAGAAGGGGAAGCATGGTCCGGAGAGAGCAAGTGATTGGGCCAAGGTCCCCCGGGGGCGGGTGTCAGAGCAGGGAATGAACCTATCGCTCTTAAGCTGCGGCACAGCCCCTTAACACCCGCCTCTAACTCCTAAACCAGGTCACACTCCCATCACTACGGTCTCTCTAGCCCCGTCCACCAGCAAATCTCCGCATGCTTTATAAGCCTGTAGGAAGGTTAGCCTGCCAGCCCGCCTGTGAGATGGAGAAAGGCCTGTCACTGCAGAGAGCCACGCCCTGCCCCTGCCATGTGGGGGCCAGAACCGCACTGCTAGGCAGAAAACCTTCACTGTTGTGCCATGCAGCACCCCAACATCCCCTCGCTTCACTGCTGCATGGAGCTGCTCCAATCCCATTTACCCTCTGTCCTGCTAAATGGCCCCTGGGCCATCCCTTTGCAGGGAAATCAGCCTCTGCTAGCATCTTCCCAGACACACAGGAAATCTATTTCAAGCATCAGCATTTCTGCTGCTAGCCCTGCGACTCCTTAAACTGCTTGTCCGATTGGTTATTGACCTGCATGAGAATGTGAGCCAGCTGCACATATTTTTAGGCTTAACTACTTATTTGTTCAGAGGCAGGACACAAGTATGTTAATGGGGGGCATTTGGGGAGTTATTCTGGGATGAAAGAGCAGCTCCGCATTTCTCCTCTGCCTCGGAGAGCAAGTGGCACTGAACTCTCTTGTCCTTTCCCTTGCACTAAAAGAACCCGCAGTGGTGATCTTGCAGGCACTTGCACTGGGACTTTGGGAATGAGAAAGCTCCAAGAATCCATGGCGAGGTCACCCTTAGACCCCAGCCCTATTCAGCTCCTTAATCTCATCAACATTCCTCAAGAGCTCCCACTGAAGAGGGATTTGTTATCAGAAGCTGTGGGTTCCCACACTCCAGACCACAGCAAGTCAGCCTGCTTGCTGAACGCCAGAAGGAAGGCGGGAGAATTCCAGATTCACTGTGTTATTCTTGTCCTGAAAGCACAACCACTGAGGCAAAACCATGACCTGCAATCCTGTGCCTAAGCAGCCCCGCTGCTGCAAGCGACGGAGTTCTAGCTACACTACAACTCCCATTGTCCCTCCTACGGGGGGTGAATTCTGGGGCCCATTATTTTCAGCCTAACTGCCTTTAGGGGGGCCGAATCGGAGCCAGTGTAAAGCACAGAGTCAGGCCAGGATCCACACGAATGACACCGTTGGTGTAGCTACCCCTAGCATCAACAGGCAGCGCGCGATGTGCGTCAGCAAGGCGTACCCGGGGTCCAAGCAAGGATAAGCTGCCCCAGTGCAAACTGCAGCTTTGCGGTCTGCCCGAGGGGCGCCGTAGGGCATGAATGCAGCTCTACCGATGTCAAGGGGTGCTGGCTGTTTGCACCAGCAGAGGCTTTGACTGCAGGGGTCTGAACGCCACAGCACAAAGGAGGCCTCGGATTACTTGGCTCACTTCCTGCCCTTTAAGAGGAGACAACACAGGGATTAAATCCCAGCCCGACCAAACCCCATTGACTTGCTGCTTGTCCCACAGCCTCGGAAAGGGGTTCCCCACCCATGTGTCATCTGAGGCCGTTTCTCCAAATCCAGTAACCAGGGCAAAGGAGGGCGTGCTGGGGAAGGAACACTACTGCCAGAGCCATGGAGGAGAAAGGGAGGTGGATGAGAGAAAGTCACTCTGGTGTGAGCTGGCTGCAGTAACCACACGGGAGATACACGGGGGCAGCAGGGACTGTTGGCAGGGAGTGGGCAGAAGGAGCGTTCAGTTTGCAAACTCTGAGTCGCCCCCTTTCAGGATTCAGCTGGAGAGCTAGGTCACCGGGAAGAGGGCAAGCGCTTTCAGCCACTGCACTACTGGAGAGAGAAAGGGACTTGCTGACCCACCAGCCACTGGCATAGAGAGCAAGATTTTCCATAGCCAATCAGACCACTGGGCCAGCAAGGCCAGTGACCAATACCTGGAGCTTCACAGAAGGCAATCCCCCACCCCATCACCAAAAAAAACCCAACCTGCCTAGCCCTGTCACCTGGCCAGCTATCAGTCCACGCAGTGGAGACCCGCTCAGAGGCCTGGAAATGTCACAGCCTCACCTCAGCAAAAATGTCCTGAGGGGTCACTAACTTCCCCAGCCCTTTTAACAGCTGGCTGCAGGTTTTCTCGCTACGCTTGGCAGGGGAGGGGGAAAAACCCTTTCCCACATCAGATTTCAGGCACCACTCCTGAGATCCGCGGAGGGAGCAAGGCCCGATGGGGGAGATTATTTACCAGGGTCACAAGACAAACATGAGAGTTTCCCAGCGCAACCGGTACTTCCGGACTGTGCAGAGCCAGCTGCACATGCACCTCAGTGAGCAGAGAGGTCAGAATGCAGGCGCCGTGAGGCCGAAGGGCAGCAAAGCACTCTCTCCTCTGCAATGAGAGCACTGCAGCTCCCCACTGGAGTCCTGGGTCCAGCAAAGCTGTTCCCAACGCCACAGGTCCCCCTCCCTCCAGCGAAATGCTCCTCTTCTCCAGACTGACAGGTGGGCTGTCCCCGCTTCCCCGTCTCCTTTCATGTAAAGGCATCAAACTGTTTCTTCATGGTTTCAAAAATACAGAGGTGGGGGGAGGAACGGCCATCCCTCCGGTGCTGTAAAATGGCACCTAACACTATTTCACTCTCATGCCGTGGCTGGGTGTAGGACTGACGCACAAAGAAACAAACACTGAACACGACTGACGTCTGCGGGGGGGACCTGAACCAATCTCCTTTTCTCTTCATTGTTGAATGTATGTTTGAGTTCTCAGGATCTGGGGTGAAATTCCTGCAGACGGGGTGCACTGGCCTCACCTGCACAGGAGGCTTTACGCTCGCTGAAGGCTTTTCAGGGCCAAGAATTCTATTCTAGGCCAGGGTCACCTTCCAACTATGAAAAACTGAATGGAGAGTTAAGGGTTAAAAGATTTTCAAGAGAAAATCCAAGTCCGCAGTATGATTTGGGATTAATTTGATTCCTCATCGCTGCCATTCACCCTCCAATAACATTTCCCTAACTAGATTTACCTGTTCCCTTGCCAGCTGCTAATGTCAGAGCCTGGATTTGCCACTTAGTAAGAGGGGCAAATTCAGCCTGATAGGCCTACATTAGCCAGCCTCCTCCACACGTCACCTGGCTCTGTTAGCCTCAGGCAAGCTACTCCCAGGAGCTGCACACAATATCCTAGTTTAGAACACAATCATCAACAGGCATCTTGGACAGTTCGATAAGCCGTGGCTTCATTTAGCTCCAGTAGAGGGAGTTTTCTAACAAGAGTGCTCTTGCGGTAGGGCCTGTTACGGGACCACCCCTGGCGGCTCTACACACTTTCACAACTACCTAATTGCAAAGGAAAAAAAACTGACAGACAGCTCCCCAGCTCAGGTCTCTACAAATCCCAGGAGGGTGGAAGCCCAGGGCTTCAGCTTCAGTCACCAGGAGTTGGCGAGTGAGAAAACTATAAACCATCGTCTCAAAAGGAAGAGATACCCAGCAGCACCCTTCCCTCCTGCGGAGGATGGAATTTAGCAGGAACAATACTCCCTGCTTGGAAGCCGGTTAAAAGTGGCAGTGGGTAGCCCCCAGTCTAGAGAAAGAGCATCCTGCGGACAGTCACTCTGCACCAGCGGGGCAATTAGCTGCTCCAGATCCCATCAGCTCAGCTGCTTCCATTTGCTATTGTGTGAAACTTATTTTACCAAAAGCTTCTGTTGACAAGTGTCTCCAAAGGGAAGTGGAAATTCCACAGCAGTTCACAGTCTACAGCTAAAAATATCAGTTTGATTATGGGGGGAAATTGGTGCGTGCTGTTTTGCAGGACCATTTATTGAAGAACTAGCTCTTGTATATTTCAAATTCAAGCTGCAAAGGAAGGGAATTTATCTGGGAAGCTATCTAGTGACTCTCTCCACAATAACCCATTTTAAAAGGGTTTACATGTTTCTGAAGGAGAGAGAACGAATCAAAATCCATTCACAGCAAAGAAGAAAGGGAGATAAATGTTGGATAAAACTCACTTCTTTTGTTAAAAAGGAAAAAAGGGTAGAACTGAGTGTGTCACAGAGCGTGATGCAGGCGTACAATACATGTACACACCTCTAAAGCCATTTCATCACATCATTTAATTTTAACATTTGTAAGATCAAAGCAAATGTTCTGGAAAATTCCTAAAAAACACCGAGTGCGTCAAACATGCTGCCGTGTGCTCGAAAGCTGACGTTTTTAATTCTGAGAGGCAGACGCCCACCGCGGAGCCATTGGCCTCTAACAATCGCACACTTTCACAACTGGGGACAGGCCTCAAGGTTTTACAGTTCAGAAACTCCCCCAAGCAAATCCGAGGCAATTATTCTGGATAACAAAACTCAATGCGCACACACAAAAAGCCATAAGAATGACAGGATTTTCTGCTCTCACTTTATTCCCTAGCAAGCCAAGTGTCTGATTCACCGCTGCACTACGCTGGTGTAGCCCAGGTAGTACCCTGCTGTTAACAGGCCCTAAAGCTTTAGCTGAACTTTTGTTACTGGGTGTTCGGAAGGACTTTAATGCAGACACATCAGTTCAGTAATTCCCCAGCTCTGCACCATCGCTTTGTGTATTCAGCCTCCACAGTTTCTGCCTCTAGGTAAACACTGGTAGCTGAAGCTTTTCCACTTCATTATTTCATCCCTTGCTCTGCCACCTCCAACAGCTGCCCTGCCAACCAGTTCGCTGCTGCTGCTGCTCCTGCAAAGGGAAAGACCCTCTTTCTCTCTCTCAAGACAGAGGGACCTTTCGGCAGCACACACTTCTCCCAGGACAGGAAGCCCCCAGTGAGAACTTCACAGCTGCATCTCGCACAGCAGAGCTAGACCAGCTCCCGGGGGTAAACTGCTAAACCCACAGCTATAAATTAAGCTAACATGCAAGAGCAAGGGAATTCTGACTTAAGGTTTCATACAGAACGTAACCTCTCTTCTCATTCTGAATCCAAGAGTCATCAATAGGAAAAAACAAACAAGAGCCTTAATTAACCTTCCCAGAAGGTTTCTAGCACAGGCACCCAGCCACGTCCTGGCTCTCAGCTGCGTCAGTGTCGCCCTGGGAGTCCAGAAAGGTTTTCAAAAGTAAATTTAAAGGTGCACACACATTTTTGTGCTAAATGCCAACATTTTATCAGCACTGCTACAATTAAACCACTTGTGTCGATGCCAGTTTAGTCTCATAAGGCTCTCTGTGGTTTAGGAGGGCTGTATTTGTGGCTTCCTGCATGATCTCAGCCAGACACAGACAAAAAACAAACAAACAAAAACCCAAAACCATTTGTCAAAGGGAAGAGAGTAATGAGAGAAAGGAACCTTCCTGCAGCACATTCCTCACCAAGGTGAGGTCTCCAGTCTTGAGAGCTTTCCCCCCCCTTTCCTTGCTAGCCTCACCTTGCACCTAAGAACTGGTTTTATATCACGCAATTGTATCCATGATACAATCAAAGCAGGAAAGACGCGGAGTACAGTACAGCAACTGAACGTAGCGTAGAGCAGCACTCCTAGGAGACAGTACCAGTGCAAGCTCAAATCCATCTATGTTTTAATAGAAGGATAAGAAGAAGTTATACGAAGGGGTTACTGTGTATTAGTGTTGGGCCAGACGTGGGGAACAACTGGGCTGGTGTGAGGGTGCAGCGAAGCACAGTGCTGTGCAGAGAAGACACAAACTCCAGTATCAGAATGCAGCCAGTGACATTTCTAAAGTTCCAAGGAACAAGTCGGCATTAGTGGGAAAGCCAGCCGTCATGAGGGCACACAGCTTGCAGAGTGGGTCTACAGCCACACACAGGGGTTAACGATAATAGACGTACGTGAAGGGTGCCCACGCCGCTGAGGGAGATTTGTTTGGCCTGGTACGAGGGGTTAGAATAACCAGGAGTCACACATTTCATAAAACAAGGAAAATGCAGGTTAGCTGTCAGGAATGGCTCCTAGAGGAGGTGCTCTTGCTGCCTAGGAACAGTCTCCCCAGGGAAATGGTTCAAGCCCAGGCTCTGGAGACATTTACAACTGAATTAAATAAAAACAGCACGAGTTTGCGGAAAAATCCCACCCCTGCAGGCAGCTGCTCCCTGTTGTTTCAGCTCGGTGGGTTTGGGTTTGGTGAAGTGGGATGAAAATAGAGTCTCTAACCCTCAGGGACTAGCCCCTTATAATACAGTGTAGGGCATAGACCCTGCATTGGTCCTGGGGGGCAAGGAGAGGGAGAAAGGACCCAAGAGACCACCCCATCTCTAGTTTCTGTGGGAACAAAGCTGTTGTCAGTTCAAAGGTCCAACTTTCATAGGTCTTAGAAGAGTCCCAGCAAGGCAAATTGTAGGAAACTATGAAAATACCCACCCTGGCCTCCCCCAGTAACCCATCACTCTGTCCCCTCCTACAGCCTGAGGGGGAGAAGAGTGTTACTAATTCTGCTGTATTACTTTAAAACACCTCACCTATCTGGGCAACGCCACGATTCCCTATGTGGGAGAAAGACACAGATTTGCAGCTGGGTCTGGTGTGTGCCCCACACAGGGAAGATCAGCAGGCAGGCTGCTATCATCACCCCATGCCAGCACATCAAAGCTGGCAGGCTGCCTCCTCCTGGGGGCAGCTGTCATGCCCTAGTTAGGGAACAAGACAGGGTCTGGATGGGGCTGCTGGAGCAGGGGGCTCTGCAAACCTGGGTGGGGAGCAATGGGGGGATGGGACAGAACAGGAGAGGGAATGGAGAGAGTTGGGGGACCCAACAGGAGGAGTGGTGTGAGGTAAAGGGGATTCCAGCAGGCAGGAGGGGAAAATGGGGATCCCAGCCTGGGAGGGAGTCCTGACTACTGAATCCAGGATCCAACATTCTCCTGAACATTTACCAGCCAAGCCACAAAATCTCCCCTCCCGAAATCCCCGGCGCCCCCATCGGGCCTGTCTGCCCCCTCACCTGAGGTGTCCCACATGTTGAGCTCAATGCGCTGCTTGTCGATCTCGAAGCTCGCCGTGTAGTTCTCGAACACGGTGGGGACATAGTTCTGGGGGAGGAGACGGGACACGTCTGGGTCAGCAGTCCCTGCGCTGGCAGCCCCAGGGAGCTGAGCGGATCCTGCCCTGGCGTCAGCACCAGGAGCTGATCGCGCATTGTAACCGTCCCTGACGGACCCCTGCCCACGTCCGGCAGCACCCCCAGCCCAGACACCAGCTCCCCCGGTCACACCTCAAATCTCCCACCCAGACCCCCAACTCCATTCATCCCCCACCGCCCCCCCAGACACTGCCACACACCCAGCCCAGCCCCCCCAGCTGCACCTCAATTCCCCACCCAGACCCCCAACTCTCCCAGCCAGAACCCCAGTCCCCTTCATCCCCCACCACACCCATCAAACCCCCAGCCCATCCTCCCAGCTCCCCTGGCCACACCCCAGCCCCCTCCACCCAGAGCCCCAGCCCCCCCTCATCACTCTCCACACCCCCAGACCAGACTCCCATCTCCCCCAGCCACACCCCCAGCTTGGACCCCCTTCAGCTCCTAAGGGCACCCCTGTCCCCTAAAACTCCCCACCACACCCCCAGCTCATATCAACCCCCAGGCCAGACCCCCTGCTCCCCCAGCCGCACCCCAGCCCCCTTCATCCCCCACCACACCCCCGGGCCCCCTTTCAACCCCCACCACATCCACAGGCCATCCCCCTTGCTCCCCCGGCCGCACCCCCAAATCCCCCAGCAGAGCCCCCCGGCCCCGCAGCTTCCCCCCCAAGTCCCCCGGCCGCACCTCGGGGTAGCTGTCCTTGGCGAAGACATGCAGCAGCGCCGTCTTGCCGCACTGGGTGTCCCCCACCACCACGATCTTGCAGCGGGCCCCGCTCTCCATGGTGCCGCTACGCGCCCCGCATCGCAGCGCCCGGCCCCGCTCCGGACCCTGCGCCCGGCGCCCGGGCCGCTTTAGCCGGGACCAGCCCCGCGCGGCCGCGCCCCCGGCTCCCCCGGCTCCAACCAGGCGCGGAGCCGCCGCCGCCGCCCCGCCCCGAGCCCCGCCTGCGACCGCCTGGCTCGGGAGCCGCGGGCCGGAGCCGGGCGGCCGGAGCTCGGGGGCAGCGCCCGGAGGGGCTCGGTTACGGGGTGGGGGGCGTCGCTCCTCCCCGCCTCTGAGCCCCCAGCCCGAGCCCAGCTTTCCTCCGCCAGTCCCCAATCCATCCCTGCCCCCCAACCCAGCCCGAGCCCCCAGTTCATCCCTGCCCCCCAGTCCCCAATCCATCCCTGCCCCCCAACCCAGCCCGAGCCCCCAGTTCATCCCTGCCCCCAGTCCCCAATCCATCCCTGCCCCCCAACCCAGCCCGAGCCCCCAATCCATCCCTGCCCCCCAACCCAGCCCGAGCCCCCAGTTCATCCCTGCCCCCCGTCCCCAATCCATCCCTGCCCCCCAACCCAGCCCGAGCCCCCAGTTCATCCCTGCCCCCAGTCCCCAATCCATCCCTGCCCCCCAACCCAGCCCAAGCCCCCAGTTCATCCCTGCCCCCCAGTCCCCAATCCATCCCTGCCCCCCAACCCAGCCCGAGCCCCCAGTTCATCCCTGCCCCCAGTCCCCAATCCATCCCTGCCCCCCAACCCAGCCCGAGCCCCCAGTTCATCCCTGCCCCCAGTCCCCAATCCATCCCTGCCCCCCAACCCAGCCCGAGCCCCCAGTTCATCCCTGCCCCCAGTCCCCAATCCATCCCTGCCCCCCAACCCAGCCCGAGCCCCCAGTTCATCCCTGCCCCCAGTCCCCAATCCATCCCTGCCCCCCAACCCAGCCCGAGCCCCCAGTTCATCCCTGCCCCCAGTCCCCAATCCATCCCTGCCCCCCAACCCAGCCCGAGCCCCCAGTTCATCCCTGCCCCCAGTCCCCAATCCATCCCTGCCCCCCAACCCAGCCCGAGCCCCCAGTTCATCCCTGCCCCCAGTCCCCAATCCATCCCTGCCCCCCAACCCAGCCCGAGCCCCCAGTTCATCCCTGCCCCCAGTCCCCAATCCATCCCTGCCCCCCAACCCAGCCCGAGCCCCCAGTTCATCCCTGCCCCCAGTCCCCAATCCATCCCTGCCCCCCAACCCAGCCCGAGCCCCCAATTCATCCCTGCCCCCCAGTCCCCAATTCATCTCTGCCCCCCAACCCAGCCCGAGCCCCCAATTCATCCCTGCCCCCCAGGCCCCAATCCATCTCTGCCCCCCAACCCAGCCCGAGCCCCCAGTTCATCCCTGCCCCCCAGTCCCCAATCCATCCCTGCCCCCCAACCCAGCCCGAGCCCCCAGTTCATCCCTGCCCCCCAGTCCCCAATCCATCCCTGCCCCCCAACCCAGCCCGAGCCCCCAGTTCATCCCTGCCCCCCAGTCCCCAATCCATCTCTGCCCGCAACCCAGCCCGAGCCCCCAGTTCATCCCTGCCCCCCAGTCCCCAATTCATCCCTGCCCCCCAACCCAGCCCGAGCCCCCAGTTCATCCCTGCCCCCCAGGCCCCAATCCATCCCTGCCCCCCAACCCAGCCCGAGCCCCCAATTCATCCCTGCCCCCCAGGCCCCAATCCATCTCTGCCCCCAACCCAGCCCGAGCCCCCAATTCATCCCTGCCCCCCAGGCCCCAATCCATCTCTCCCCCCAACCCAGCCCGAGCCCCCAATTCATCTCTGCCCCCCAGTCCCCAATTCATCTCTGCCCCCCAACCCAGCCCGAGCCCCCAATTCATCCCTGCCCCCCAGTCCCCAATCCATCTCTGCCCGCAACCCAGCCCGAGCCCCCAGTTCATCCCTGCCCCCCAGTCCCCAATCCATCCCTGCCCCCCAACCCAGCCCGAGCCCCCAATTCATCCCTGCCCCCCAGTCCCCAATTCATCTCTGCCCCCAACCCAGCCCGAGCCCCCAATTCATCCCTGCCCCCCAGTCCCCAATCCATCCCTGCCCCCCAACCCAGCCCGAGCCCCCAATTCATCCCTGCCCCCCAGTCCCCAATTCATCTCTGCCCGCAACCCAGCCCGAGCCCCCAGTTCATCCCTGCCCCCCAGTCCCCAATTCATCTCTGCCCCCCAACCCAGCCCGAGCCCCCGACTCATCCCTGCCCCCCAGTCCCCAATTCATCTCTGCCCCCCATCCCCCCAGGTCAGCCTGAGCTCCCAGTTCATCCCTGCCCCCCAGGCCCCAATTCATCTCTGCCCCCCAACCCAGCCCGAGCCCCCAGTTCATCCCTGCCCCCCAGTCCCCAATTCATCTCTGCCCCCCAACCCAGCCCGAGCCCCCAATTCATCCCTGCCCCCCAGTCCCCAATTCATCTCTGCCCACAACCGAGCCCGAGCCCCCAGTTCATCCCTGTCCCCCAGTCCCCAATTCATCTCTGCCCCCCAACCCAGCCCGAGCCCCCAGTTCATCCCTGCCCCCCAGTCCCCAATTCATCTCTGCCCCCAACCCAGCCCGAGCCCCCAATTCATCTCTGCCCCCCAGTCCCCAATTCATCTCTGCCCCCAACCCAGCCCGAGCCCCCAATTCATCTCTGCCCCCCAGTCCCCAATTCATCTCTGCCCCCAGCTCAGCCCGAGCCTCCAGTTCATCCCTGCCCCCCAGTCCCCAATTCATCTCTGCCCCCCATCCCCCCAGCTCAGCCCGAGTCCCCAATTCATCTCTGCCCCCAACCCATCCCGAGCCCCCAGTTCATCCCTGCCCCCAGTCCCCAATTCATCTCTGCCCCCCATCCCCCCAGCTCAGCCCGAGCCCCCAATTCATCTCTGCCCCCCAGCCCGAGCCCCCAGTTCATCCCTGCCCCCCAGTCCCCAATTCATCTCTGCCCGCAACCCAGCCTGAGCCCCCAGTTCATCCCTGCCCCACAGTCCCCAATTCATCTCTGCCCCCCAACCACCCAGCTCAGCCCGAGCCCCCGATTCATCTCTGCCCCCCAACCCAGCCCGAGTCCCCAATTCATCCCTGCCCCCCAGTCCCCAATTCATCTCTGCCCCCCAGCTCAGCCCAAGCCCCCAATTCATCTCTCTCCCCAACCCAGCCTGAGCCCCCAATTCATCCTTTCCCCCCAGTCCCCAATTCATCTCTGCCCCCCATCCTCCCAGCTCAGCCCAAGCCCCCAATTCATCTCTGCCCCCCATCCCTCCACCTCAGTCCGAGCCCCCGATTCATCCCTCCCCCAGCCCCCAATTAATCTCTCTCCCCAGCCCCCCAGCTCAGCCCGAGCGCCCAATTCATCCCAGCCCCCCAGCCCCCAATTCATCTCTGCCCCCCAACCCAGCCTGAACCCCAATTCATCCCAGCCCCCCAGCTCCCAATTCATCTCTGCCCCCCAACCACCCAGCTCAGCCCAAGCCCCCAATACAACCCTTCCCCCCAGCCCCCAATTCATCTCTGCCCCCATCCCCCCAGCTCAGCCCAAGCCCCCAATTCATCCCTTCCCCCCAGCCCCCAATTCATCTCTCTCCCCAGCCCCCCAAATCAGCCCTTCCCTCGATACCCCAATTCATCTCTACCCCCCAGCCTCCAACTCATCTCTCCTCCCCAACCCCCCCAGCTCAGCCCTCCTGCTGGCCCCCCAACTCATCCCGCCCCCCCCCTCGACTCATACCTCTCCCCAACCCCCACAACTCATCCCAACCCATCCCTCCCCCGACCTCCCAGCTCAGCCCCCTTCCACACAGTCACTGGGACAGCCCCGAGGGCTGGGCCCGGAGGTGCCGGGTTCTGCAGGGGCTGCGTTTCAGCCAGTAACTCGTTGCCTCTTGGTTCCCCTTTGCGCTCGGCTCGCTGGCCCCATGCTGCGGAGTTTGGGTCGGGGCTGAGTAAGAACTAAGGGGGGCGGGGGAGACAGGCTGAATCAATTTGTATAGTGTGGGGGCTGAGAGCCCTTGAACCAAACTGTAAACCCTGCATGTGATGGAAACCACTTCAAACCGGGTTCCAGCGCCCATGGGCTGAATTGAACTTTATCTGGGGGCACAGGAGACATCTCAGCTGCTCGCTTAATGCCCTGAATGTTTGTAGGGTTACACCACCCCAGAGCTGGGCTCTGCTGTGCTGCCCTACAGCTACCAGGGGGAGCACCCAACTCTGCTTTCTGGGGGGCCTGCAGTTAATTCCTCCCCCCGTTTGTTTTTTGGGGTATTTTTTAATTTCTCGGCAATAAGGCAGGTTTGATTGGAATGGGATCTATTACAATAGCTCCAGGCAGAGGCCCCAGCCAGGTGTGGCACCCAGTCAAGGCAGGCTCTGTACAGACAGGCAGCCTAAGCTGCTGACCTGCCAAGATTTGTGCCTATGCTTAGTGGGATGCGGCTAGTAGGACTACTGCAATGTGTAAAGTTAAGTGTGTGCCTCAGTCTTTGCAGGATTGGGGCCTGAATAGACGTGATTAGAATTCAGCAGGCCTTGCTCTGGCAAGCTTTAGCAGAGACACTGCTGACATGAGCAAGGTCCTGATCCTGCCGGAAGAACTCTGCAGACAAACCCTAGGCCCACACATGGCCACACCCACATAAAGGGGGCCCTGCTGCTCACACAGGATCAGGGCCTACAAATCCCCAATGCATCTCTTGCCATTAATCTGTAATGGGTGGATTAGAGAAGCACACCATTCATCATTAACTGTTATTGATAGCACACTGTGGGTGACTTAAGTGTTTTACAAATAATAATAATGGTTTTTCCCTGGTGCAAATAATGTAGCTCATCAGTCAGTGAAGGTGTTGTTTCTCCCAGGCTGTGGATACTGATATCCGTGCACTGGCCCAGAGCTGGTGCTAAACTAACCTAGTAATAAGGACCCGCCAGCATCTGCCTGCAACCAAACTTCTAGCAGCTCATTAAATAGCAAGATATGCTGTCTGAGCTGCCAGGTCCTTTTCTGGCTCTGAGTTAGCCAGATAGTTGTAACCAGTTCTGGGGAAGCCTTTGGCACATCCCAGAGCACCTCTCTTGCCTATGTCTAAAGCTGAGAAAAATTCATATCCGGGTGCTCACCATAAGGAAAGCATGAACGAATACACAGGTATCGCCAGAGCAAAAATCAGAAAGCCAGACCTGAGCCTGCATGGGTCAAGGGTCTTTGCCCCTTTTTGCCAGCCTGTTGTCTGGGTTCAACGGGGGGCCTGGTGAAATTGCACTTTCAATAACATTTGTGAGTACTTGTGAAAAACAGGAGTTTTCACAGATATTTGCAAAGCAGGGCTTGGTTGTGTTGAGGGAGGGCCACCGGTAAGCCAAGTGAGAGGAGTCATGTGGTGCCCAGGCCATGTGCACTGGGGTGAATTTCACCCGCGGTGCAGTGCTGACCTGGCTTTAATTGAAAGTACCTTTGTATGTTACAATGGAGGGTTTCTTTCTGTAGATCACATAGGGTGAGAACTGTGATTGTCAGCTCTTCGGAGCAGGCTCTGTCTTTTGGGTTATGTTCATGCAGCATGGTGGGGCCTGGGGCACTACCATAATGCAAATAATAACAACACTAATGAAAGGTACCAAAGGGCCTGGAAAGCATCCCAGAGGTCAAGGCTGTTCACTCTCACCTAGCGCTGTTCCCGCTGTGTCACCCCAGCATGTGTTAGCCCTTAGTCAGGAGCAGAGGTGGTGGGGGATGTTTTGTTCCCGTGAACATTTTCAGCAAAAATTTTAAACTTCATTTTCATTAAAATTTTCTTTAAAAAACAACCACCACCCCCCGCAGTTTTTAGACTTTTTGTTTCTGTTTTCAGTTGCCAAAAAAGTGTCAGTTCATTGTTCACCTCCAAAATTCTGTCGAAAGCAGACATTTCCCACTGCGACAAAAACGCCATGTCTTCACTGAAAAAAAAATGGTGAATGAAGAATGTTGACTAGTTATACCCAAGAGTCTAAAACCTCTGCATTGTTTAATGAAGAGCATCAAGTAATATCTGCAAAGACAGAAGTCTGGTCTGCTCGCCACTTATACATGCTGCTCTGCCTCCAGGCAGATTCTCAGGCCTGGTCTGAGCTTCCACAGCCCTCTGCAAAGAGTTTGGTAATTTTAGCTCCGCAGTGGAGAGGCATTTCTCACTATGTATGGACCGTGTGTCTATACATTACGTGCACCGATTTTAATTAGCAGAGTTATTGAAAGAGGAAGGGCTCCTTCTGTGCTAATATCTCACTGGCTGAGTTGCAGAAAGATTTACCCTAATGGCAAACTTTAATTTGTCAGCGACAGGCTGTCACAAAATGCTGTAAAAATAGAGATAACGAAGACACAGTGACTCTGAAGAAGTGGAAATAGAAATGTTTTGGCAGCGATGGCGGGGGGGGGGGAGGTTATTAATGGGCTGGTGGGGCTCATTTGTTATTCCTCAAAGCATGTTCATTTTTCATGAATAAATGTTGTGAATGGGACAGGGAGCGGGAGGCAAAGGACGGAGACAACACCAGGAAAGGTCTCTCTTCTCTGAGAGAGTCAGTGGGGCTATCAGTGCCCAAAGCTCTGAATTGCTCTGCCATCAGCTAATGAGTCTGTCCACCTGAGCACTGACTGGGACACATTTCCTCAGACTGGCTTGCACCTTGCAGAGCGGGCTACAGCTCAATTGCACAGGATTCATGTCTCCCCAGGCTCTGTCATGGCAGCCTGCCCCTGAGGCAAAGGCCTTATCTAGATTACGATTTAAGGGGTGACATTAGCACAGGTTAACTAGCGCACTGTAAAAGTCCAATCTAGACAAGGCTGTGCGCCTTTGATGTGTTAAAGCCTGTGTCCCCCCGACCCCGACACCTTCACATCCTGGCAGGGGAGCGGGAAGTCATAGAACAACATCGCCAGTCCTGTATAAGCTGGAAGCCAGGCAGTTGGTGCCATTATTCCTTTAAGCCAGGGGTGCTGCTGCATGCCCACACCCCTCATTCAGCCCCCCGTGCACTCTAGACAAGCCAGAGAGAGCAGAGTGGGGCTCTCCTTGCAGCCCTGTGACACAGCTGCTCACAGACTATAAGGCCAGAAGCATCCTTGAGAGCATTTACTCTGAGCTCCCCCAGACACAGGCCACAGGACTGCCCTGAATGAATCCCTGCTGGAGCCAGAGCAGTGCTAGTTAGAAAGCCATCCAGCCTTGACTGGAAAAGAGCCAGTGATGGAGAATCCAGCCCAGCCCTTGGCGAATTGCCCCAGTGGCTAATTACCCTCACTGTAAACTTTTGGGCCTTGTTTCTATCCTGAATTTATCTAGCTTCAACTCCCAGCCATTGGATCATGTTAGACCTTTGCTCCAGAGGGAGTAGACGAGTTTTCCCCACGCTCAGTCCCTGGGGCCTTGCAGCACCCTCAGCCACTGCTGACTCAAAAGCACCTACGGGAGAAACTGCTTGATTTCCCAATCCCCTCCCCCGCAGCTTTTCCAGAGCCAAGTAGGGAATTCAGCAGCTAGTCTTCTGCAAAGAGAGGAGGGTCCCAGCTGCAGAATGTGTCCCGTTTGGTGCAATCTACCATTTGGCAGGGCAACACTTGCATAATGTCTATTAGCCAACCCACACGTGCGGTGTAAATGTTCAGCGCAGGGTGCAGAGAGCTACCCAATGAAATCCCACCCTGCTTCGGACCACTTGCTGTGAACGACAGATGGTTTCCACACACACTGCTGACCCTGATAAAGGAAAAGGAGGCCTTGTGGCACCTTAGAGACGAACCAATTTATTTGAGCATGAGCTTTCGTGAGCTGCATCCGATGAAGTGAGCTGTAGCTCACGAAAGCTCATGTTCAAATAAATTGGTTCGTCTCTAAGGTGCCACAAGGCCTCCTTTTCTTTTTGCGAATAGACTAACACGGCTGCGCCTCTGACTGCTGACCCTGGTTTCTCCCGGGGTTGGATAGTCCCTTTCTCCAGGGAGCTGTTGAATTATTACGACAACTCACACAACTTCGTGCTACTATTACTACTTTATGTATGGTAGCCCCCAAAGCTCCCATTCAGGATCTGGCCCCATTGTGCCGAGCACAGAGCCAACACATTGCAGGAAGCCGTCCCAACCCGAAGCCCGGCAGGGCTCAAACGCAGGCCTGCAGAACGAGTGGGGAGCAGCCACCTCCATGCTGCCACCCAGTGGGAGCTGTAAGAAGCTTCTGCTCCACTGCTCAGGACCCAGTGTGGACACAGACCATGGAAAGTCCCACCTCAAGGCGGAGATGTCTCCTGTAGCTGCCACAAACATTCCTGCTCCCGAGGTCCTGGCTTTGACCTTGGCTTGATTTTGGACTTCACTCCTGACCTGGACCCTGAAACCTGACTCTGATCCTTGGTATTGACCCTGGCCTGGAACTTGACTATGAACACCTCCGTGGCTCTCAGGGCGTGTGCAAGCAGGAACGCCCCCCCCCCCAATCATCAGGGGCACAGAACTGCTCCAGAACTTCTCTGGAGGGAGGGAAGATTGAGCTCTTCTGGGGGTGGCAGCAAGCTCCTGCTGGGGGTAGGGAGTGGGGGCAGTGAGCTTCTGTGCCGCCTCAAAAGAGGGGTCAAATTTTAATTCCTGCTCATGCCCCTGGCGGCTCTCAGCCCCAGGTTTGACCCTGCTCTGACTCTTGGTCCCAACTCCCCTTGTCAGGATCCTGACACCCTGCCCCAAAGAGCTCACTCTCTAAAAGCTCAGTCCCGCAATGGCCCACGGAGTGCTCCCGCGACGTTAGCAAGGACCTGCCCACATAGAGCAAGTTGCAGGATCTGGGCCTAATTTAAGACAAAATGCAAAAAGTGAGTATCACGGACAAGAGGAGGGAGTGAGGAGGGGCACAGGAACAGGCCACCAACATGCACAAACAGAGTCTTCTGGATCCTTAGGGGCTGAATTTTTAATGTCTTTGCAGAGGGGAAGCCAAAGGAATCCCCCATGTTGTTCTGTGCAGTAAGGCCCTGGTCCAGCAGAACACTTAAGCATGCATAAAGAAAAGGAGTCACTTGAAGCACATGACCTCTCCTGTTGACACTGCATGCTTCAAGTTAGGCGTGTGCCTGCATGCTGGGCAGGATTGGGTATTTTTCACTCCTTTCTGCATTTCTGTGTCTTGCATTACTTGGTACCGAGCTTTTCCTGCACCGTTTAACCCCTCCCTCTGTAGCTCCACAGCCTTGCTGTTACGTCCCAGGTCACTCTGGAATCTCCCCAATACATTTCTCCACCAGGAAGACAGAAATAGGGAGAGAAACACATTTTTATTTCCTGACGGATCTATTTTTAAATATCGCCTTGGTGTCTGATTAAATATTGTGCCAGAGAGCTAGAAACACGCAAGGCAAACATGCAGAGTCTTGATGGGCTCTAGCAGAAAATGCACTTTCAGCAGTTAAGTCATTCAGCCCTGAGTAGCGTGTTATTTGATGGATTCACCTGGAAGATTAGGAGGTGGAGTTTGAACACACACAGCAAAAGATACAAATCAACAGCAATTAGGGAGGTTCAGAGAGAGAGAACATCCCAACCAAATCCCCTTTAATGTGTTTTGCCTGTTTTCATTCTGCACTAGAATGATGCTGATCTGACTCGCCACTGGCATTAATGAAGTTTGCACCTTGGGGTGAGCAATTTAATTTATCTCAGCAAACCAAAGCTCATTATAACAGTCCATAAATGTTATCCGATGAAAGCAGCATCCTTCAGCAAACTCAGGGATTAAAGCAAGGAGGTATTCGATTTCCAAGGACAGTAATCAGAGCAGCAGCCGTGTTAGTCTGTATTCGCAAAAAGAAAAAAAGGACTAGTGGCACCTTAGAAACTAACCAATTTATTTGAGCATAAGCTTTCATGAGCTACAGCTCACTTCATCAGATGCTGTAGCCTAATGAGATACTGAGAATTCACAGCTCTAACCGAGATATTGTACCAGAAAGGAGAGCGGGAGCCCCCGAAACACTCCAGAGTTACAGCAGCCCCTCTTTTCTTTGGTTCTGCTGAAGAGACAATCCCTGGGATGCCTTCAAGACCAACCAGGCTGAAACTTCATTTGAGCTATGCCAGGGTCTGAAGGACTCTCCAGACACTGCAGAGTCCAAGAGCTTTCCTTCCAACCAGGATACAAAGAGAGGCTTATGGGAGGGCTGTCACTTGCAGCATCAGGTACACATACAAACAGGATGGGGCTGAGATGGGGAAGGAAGCGTGATCTCCCTTTTCTGCTTGGATGTGAAAATGTGCCCCCACCACCTTGGAGTACAGCCAGCTGTTTGAAATTCAGTCGCCCCTGCTTGTTTGGGCCTTTCCCAGGCTGTAGCTTCGAGGTGGAAGCAGTACTGAACAGACAAGCTCTATTTTAGGGCCCTTTGTATCAAGGCTGTCAGTTGTTTTCACTGCAGTACAGCTCTCTGCTGACTCCTGGATCACAGGTTATCAGGATTATGGAGCTGCGTGGCTCAAATCTTTTCATCAGAGATCTTTCAACAAGACCCAGCTTCGGAACGAGGCGACCGTTTTCCGCGGGCGTGTTCTTATTGTTTGGCATCTTTTGTCGCAATGAGATGAACATCGGTGCTGGGATTTTTTCTGTTCTCCCTCTTTTCCAGTGTGGGGGTGGGGGTAGAACTGACAACCAAAACCGGACAGTTTCAATTTCAGTTTCAACCAAAATGAATTTTTGTTTAGTATGAATGAAAAATTGAAAATTTACAGGAAATTTTGAAAAAAAAGCCCACCACCATTTAGACATTTCTTTAAAAAAAATCTCTACCCAAAATATGTTTCATTTTTAGACCTGCCCATCATTTACTCCTGGTGTCCAAGTAGCACCTGCAGGATGCAGGGAGGGGTCCCACTGGGCCAAGCACCACCCCCCATGTGGCAGAAAGACAGCGCTTAGTTCCTGCTCTAGGCTAACAACAGGGTGCACCAGGCTGACGAAGCAGGGTTGGGGGGAGTCACAGGAACACACTCCTGAACAGACCAGATGTGCCTGCTGTCACAGAGTCCCCAGGTGATGCTCTGGAACTGCTCCCCACGACGCCAGGCAGGACTCTGGGGAAGTCTCCTCCCTGGGAGCAGCCTGTCTGCAGGACACACAGCTCACCCGGCTTCCACCTTCCTCGGAGCATTCAGCATCCTCTGCCCCTCCATGCGCTTCCCACAGCGAGTCCGCCCAGGCGGGGTCCTGGGGAAGCCAGAGGGTCCCGCACCCCAACTCCACAGTCAGACCTGACTCTCAGCCACCCAGTAAAACAGAAGGTTTATTAGATGACAGGAACATGATCTAAAACAGAGCTTGTAGGTACAGGAAACAGGACCCCTCAGCCAGGTCCATTTTGGGAGGCAGTGAGCCAGACAGCCCCGTCTGCCCTTCACTCCATGTCCCCAGCCAGCCCCAAACTGAAACTCTCTCCAGCCCCTCCTCCTCTGGGCTTTGTCCCTTTCCCGGGCCAGGAGGTCACCGGATTCCTTTGTTCTCCAACCCTTTAGCTCTTACCTTGCAGTGGGGAAGGGCCCAGGCCATCAGTGGCCAGGAAACAGAGTGTCGGCCATTCTCTGTGTCCAGACCACTGCACACACCTGCCCTCTAGGGCTCTGCAACCATCATACACCCTTATCCCACCCCCTAGATAGTTAAGAACTGCATAGGGGAAACTGAGGCACTCCCCCCACTATTCAGAGGAAACATTAAGAAGAGTCCCGCTTTGTCACACCTGCAGTTTAGCTTCCCACCAGCCATGCCACTCTGCAGTGTTTATAAATATCTGTCGTTCTACGTGTGTGATAGGTCTACGAACCCCCCTGCTGCCAGCTAGTGAGAAAATCCCCTGTGACATGGCTGAGATGCAATCAGAGAGCCATAGCAAGTACTGTGACATAGTAGCTATGAAGTGCAAAAACAATCACACAGCTCTTTAACCCGCCGCACTGTATGGATAGCCGTATCTTCCTTGCTACTGTAGTCCCACCTCCCAGCCAGCTCGGGCTCCCACCCACAGAACCCTTGGCTCTTGCATGGCCCTCTTCAGCCTTGGCACTCCCGGCGCGGTATAAAGGAGGGCTGTACCGCTATCCCCTTGGACAGGAGGGGGCAGTTACGTGCCCACAGTATGCCAGGGACTAAAACCCACACGCATTAGTGCTGTACTAACCGTGCACAAAGCTATTAATAACTAGGTTGGCTTAGACAGCTCATTTCTTCTTCCGTAAGACAAAAATTCAATGGGATCAAGCCCCTTGGCTTCACGCTCAGCCCATTGGCTTCCAGCATTAGAAGAATTAGCCACTTTGCAAAGAAACTGGATCAAACCATTTCCTCTCTTTAAATCATTGAGAAGGCATGTCTGTTCGGCAATCCCAGAGCACCCCAGTCCTGCTGGAGTGAAGAGTGTGCGGATGGGAGCGGAGGCAGGGTGCAGGCACTCCCGTTGGCCCAGTTCTAGCCCACAAGCAGGAGATGCCTCTTTGGTGTATCACTAGGTTTGGAAGGATTCGATTTTCATTGGGAAATGTCAATTTCATGGTCCACACGCAAACGGATGAAAAAATAGTTCCCTCAATAATAATCAAACTATACAGACAGACACATAAGGGATAACACTGCTTAAGAACTTGTTGGTGTCTGATTTAAGGCTCTTTACTTTATTTATTTTACTTTGGCTTGCGTTACTGACCATTTATGTTTTAACAGTTCTAAAATATTATGAATCTCAACATCTACAGCCCCCAGCCCATAATTATCGCCTGACACACCCACCCCCAATTTCCCACACCTGTGAACATTTAAATAGCTAAAAAAAAAAAAATAAATCTTAAAACTCATCATTTGCGCAACTGTGGAAATTTAAATAAAAATAATCAGGGAAAAATGCTTTAACAGAGACATTGCTGTTATCCCTCAAAATTATACACATCGAATTCTGCCAAAGCTCCTTCCTGGGAGTGGAGGGGCCAGTTCCCAGGTAGGGAGCCTAGTGAAGGAAAAAAGAAAAGGAGTATTTGTGGCACCTTAGAGACTAACCAATTTATTTGGGCATAAGCTTTCGTGAGCATCCGATGCATTGATGCATCCGATGAAGTGAGCTGTAGCTCACGAAAGCTCATGCTCAAATAAATTGGTTAGTCTCTAAGGTGCCACAAGTACTCCTTTTCTTTTTGTAGGCAAGGACTGGCCTGTCTCCCAAGATCTGTGAGAGTGATGGGTCGTCCTTCAGGATAGGTTGTAGATCCTTGATGATGCGTTGGAGAGGTTTTAGTTGGGGGCTGAAGGTGACGGCTAGTGGCGTTCTGTTATTTTCTTTGTTAGGCCTGTCCTGTAGTAGGTGACTTCTGGGTACTCTTCTGGCTCTGTCAATCTGTTTCTTCACTTCAGCAGGTGGGTATTGTAGTTGTAAGAATGCTTGATAGAGATCTTGTAGGTGTTTGTCTCTGTCTGAGGGGTTGGAGCAAATGCGGTTGTATCGTAGAGCTTGGCTGTAGACAATGGATCGTGTGGTGTGGTCAGGGTGAAAGCTGGAGGCATGTAGGTAGGAATAGCGGTCAGTAGGTTTCCGGTATAGGGTGGTGTTTATGTGACCATCGCTTATTAGCACCGTAGTGTCCAGGAAGTGGATCTCTTGTGTGGACTGGTCCAGGCTGAGGTTGATGGTGGGATGGAAATTGTCGAAATCATGGTGGAATTCCTCAAGGGCTTCTTTTCCATGGGTCCAGATGATGAAGATGTCATCAATATAGCGCAAGTAGAGTAGGGGCGTTAGGGGACGAGAGCTGAGGAAGCGTTGTTCTAAGTCAGCCATAAACATGTTGGCATACTGTGGGGCCATGCGGGTACCCATCGCAGTGCCGCTGATTTGAAGGTATACATTGTCCCCAAATGTGAAACAGTTATGGGTGAGGACAAAGTCACAAAGTTCAGCCACCAGGTTAGCCGTGACATTATCGGGGATACTGTGCAGCCACTTACAGCCTGTGGCCACAAGAGGGTGAACAGGACCTGTCACAGGATTCTGGTCACTCATGGCTGGTTTTCCCTTGCAGGATGGGTGCCCTTCTGTGCTGCACATTTGTTGTAGGGGTGTCCCTTGGGTGTGGTACACATAAAACACTGATGATGATGGTCATTGTCTGTATTGGGGTGGTACCTAGAAGCCCCACCTGAGGCTGGGACCCCGGGGTTCTGGGCGCTCTGTGAAGTCATAGGGAGAA
Source organism: Lepidochelys kempii (assembly GCF_965140285.1). Lineage (NCBI taxonomy): Eukaryota > Metazoa > Chordata > Testudines > Cheloniidae > Lepidochelys > Lepidochelys kempii. The sequence goes on along the minus strand of NC_136406.1, from coordinate 17,982,747 downwards.
ACAGCCCCTGCTCCACAGGAACAGGAGGAAGGATCAGTTCCCCATTGTACGGAGGGGAAACTGAGCCTCACCCGAGAAGTTTCTGGCAGAGCAGGGCACTGAAGCCATGTCTCTTGAGCCATAGCTCAGAGCCCGCTCTCCCCATTAGCAAACAGTCCCTCTCTCCCTTTGCCTTCTCTCCTGGCATCAGCCCCCTCCCCATCTGTAACAATCCAAACAACCCCAGCACCTGACCCAGCCTCGTGACACCCACAATGTTCTGGGTGGGCACAGATGTGTCAGACGGGTCCAGGGGTTTAAAGATATTTAGGTTTAGGTGCCTGAAGATACTGAGAAGTGCCTAAGAGGGTATTTGCAAGCACCTGAAGACCTCTCAGGCCTGGCTGGAACAGACAGAGAGAGAGAGAGAGCGAGAGGGTCCGAAAGATAAGTCTGCCCAGAGCTATGCATCGGCTGAGCCTTGAAGGACCCACCTCCTCAGCGTCTCCTTCCCCGGCTCTGCTGGGGGAAGAGGACAGTGCGGTTCAGCCCTTCTGCTCCAGCCAGGCGGGGCTGGGAGGTTGGGGCAAGGCAACTCAGCGCTAAAGGCAGAGGGAGGCCGTGGCACCTCCGTCCAGAACTCCCACAGAAGAGGTGCCCCCCGCGCGACCCAAGGCTGGGGACAGAGGGGCGAGGGGAATCTGCAGCTGGAGGCCTCTTGTGGCAGCTGAAAGGCCTTTATCCCTGTGGGGTTACAGCGCAGAGGGCCTGTGACCCACAAGCCCAGACTGCCCCCTGCCAGCCCCCAGTGCAGAGGATGCTGAGAGGATGCCAAGTTGCTCCTGAGAGCTCCCCCGAAGGCTGTCTCAAAAGGCGGACTGGATTCAGGTGTCTGGGGAGTGAACTGCTTTGTAAAGAGATAGCAGAGTTTGCTAAAGAGCTGTGTAGCTAGGCTGGCATTCGCCCAGGAGCAGGACACAGGGCCCACTGCACCACCAAGCTTGAGGGCAGGGGGCACAAGGCACGGCTGCAAAGGCGCCCCGGCATAGCGAGGGCCTTGCCACGCCAGCCTCACGTGGATCAGAGTTGGAGCTGTAATGGGGGAGAGCCAGGGGACTGGCAGCCGTGGGGAGTTGAGGGTCTCCCCTGGGCCCCAAGCTCCAGCCCCAGGTTGTGGGAGTGGATTTCACATACCCCCAAGCCTGCTGCCTGCTGCAGATGCTGCAACACAGAGCCTCAACTCCGACCTGCTAACTGACTTCGCTATATGGCATGTGCCCCTGTCGTCCATCCCGCATGGCTGTTCTGTGCCAAGCGCGGCAGGGCCCCAGCCCAACTGGTCACTCTGGGCTCTGCTGCAGTACACAGGACAGTACTCTTAGATTTTGTCCGGGCGTGTGCATCTCAGTAAAGACCGGTCAAGAGCTTCAAAAGCGGGTGCCTAGAATTTGACACCTAAACCCAGATTTCTGCACCCCAGAAAGTGGCCTGATTTTCCAAAGTGCTAAGTACAAGCATCTCCCATTGATGCTCTGTCTAGGGCTTTGCTAAGTGGTGCATCTCAGATGAGCTGGTTTTATGAACGCCATCATGTGAATCGAAAGCAGTTAGTTTTGTGGTTTTGATAAGGTAGGAAATGCAGACCCTGCAATTCGTCTTCTGCCAGACAGCATGTGAAGATGCTAGGACTGTCATTTTAAGATTACCGTTGTCATTAAATGATTAATGCAGCGCTGGATGGTCGGCGTTGGACACTGGAGTGTGATTTTCAGATCCTGACTGTGTGCACCGAGCATGACAATACTGTGGAAAGTGCGTTAAGCGGGATAGTCGTGTGCTGCTGAGGTCCAGAGCGGCACCTCAGCAGCTGATGCTTGGAGACTGGTGTTAGGTTGAGTGTGAAAAGTGTCCTGGCTTATTATGATTTCCTGGCTATCTGGTGCTTGGGTCTTTGCAAGGAAATTCACTGGAGGAGCCTCGACTCGAGCTTAACAAAGTGGTTTGTATGGGAATTATATAGTGGAGTTGCAGATTTTTTTCAGTGTCTTGTCACTATAAAGAGTGAATTGCCATTCACTAAGCATCAGTTAGTGTCAGACAATTGCCTCTATTGTCTGTGTGATCAAAACAGCTGGCAGGAGAACTACAGCTCTGAATGGCAGCTAGCTCTGAATGGTCGTGTCAGATGCGCTCCGTGTGCTGCTGTATATGTCGGAAATAAATGTCATTTACTGTGATACACGTACAGACGTAGTCCAATAGCTTTAGCATTCCCCTCGTGTGTGAGATAGCACAGACGTCACCAAATGTCTGCTTCTCCGCTCACCCCAGCCCCACGCAGAGAAAGGGAGTGCAGCATTAGGAAGGATTCATTTTCTCTCATTCCCTACAACTTCAGATAAGTAGATGGGGGCTGCACTGGCTCTAGACCAGCAATGCTCAAAATCTGCAGCCTTGAGAGAACCATATGGACGGACAGCACACCAGGTGCCCAGGACTGCCAGCCCAGAATTTGCTGTATCACTGCTAACCATGCTCCCAATCTGGACATTTACTGCTGCAGTCTCTCCCTTGAAAGCTGGACAGAGAGGGAGGGGGCCTGGCATCCCCCTCTGATGGCCGCTGTCCAGAGAGGTTAACAGCTGCGGGGGGCGGGGGGGGTTCTGGAACAATTTGTACAGTGCGGGGGTCTGAGAGCCATTGACCAAACTGTAAACGCTGTATGTGATGGAAAGCCAGGGGGTGCGGCAGGCTCCCTTCCCCCCTCCTCCCCCCGCACTCCTAGTTCCAGCACCTCTGGCCTATTGTGGCTGCCAGCTAATAGTGTTACTCCTTTGGTTCAAGTGGTGGAGGTCTGCACTTTCGTGAAGGCCCCAGTGACATCTGCATTCCCCAGCAATGAAAAGCTGCAGAAAGTGGCTTTGGGTTGATATCTCAGGTTGCCGCCGGCTGCGTTTGGCCTGTGGGCTGCATGTTGAGATCCTAGCCCTGGTGTTCCCTTCCTCCCTACCCATCGTTTACTCACACACTAAATGGTCACTGAACAAGCTGCCCCCTTTGGTGACCATCTGCCCCACCCAACGTGGCCAATTTGGTTCTGCCAGGCCAGTCAAAACCAGGCCTCGGAGCCCAAACCCACGCAACACCACGTCCTGCACATGGGATAACTGGGGTTTCTGTCATGCACTAAGCAGAGGGGAGGATCCAAGTCTTTCTTGGCAGGACGTCTCCTCTCATGTGACTCTGGCCCATCTGCAAGCCCTGTGTGAGTGCATCACCCGGCCATGACCTGCAAGCTCCTGAATTAGCTCCCCCCATCTCTGGCCATTTACAGGCTCCCCAGTGGCTGATCCTGGCTAGGGGGTGGCAGGTGTTTTGCTGCTCCAGGAAACCGGGAATTCTTTCAGAACTGGTTTTAATTCCAGTCAGGCCCAGGGGGAAGCTCTGCCTCTCCCACAGTCTGCACAGAGATTGTCCAGGCCTCAGACCAGGCCACTCCAGAAGGTTCGGAGACAGGAATGAGTATTGGGCATGAGAAATCCAGTGTGAGGGGAATGGGGGAATCCCCCGGAAAAATGTCAGGACAAAGACGCTGGTCAGGAGTCCTCCAGCCCCGGACTCGGGGAAGGTGCAGCAGGGTTGTGCCGCATGGCACATGGCTGCTCCTCACCACACTGGCGAAGCAGAGACAAGGCTGGAGGGAGCCTGGAGAGAAGATCGCCCTGCACCGGACGTCAGGGCTTTGAGTCAGCAGCCTGGCTTCAGTCAGGCCCCCGCATAAGATGTCTGCACCTGGGAGTCGCTCGCTGGCTGCTCCGGGTCTGCCACCGTTCACGCAGAGAAGTGAGAGCAGGATGATGGAGGGGGCGGGGGCTGGAGGATACAACCCCCCCCCTCAGGGATCACCAGCTGCTGGGGAAGGGGCTCTGCGGCAGCTCTGATACCTGGGAGCCGTGGCCAGGAATCCCTGCAGGGTAATGTAGCCTCCAAACCATCATGAGGCCGGACAGGACGTGGGTGCAGCACGTGCCAAGCAGCGATTGAACCATAATCCAGGGATATGGAGCTAAGAAAGGGTCCCTGGAAGCTCTTTGCTCCCCTAGGAGCCCCCAGGGGTCTGACCTGGGCCGGAGTCTGGCCTCCCTCCCACTGCCCCTAGCTCTCCCCTTTGCCAATGCCTCAGTTTCTCCTCCTGGCATCTACAAAGCTCACCCGGATGTTCCAGCAGTCAGCAGGTGGCTCTGCGGCAGCGGGAATACGGTGCAGTGGGGGGCTGCTCGGGGGGGAAGGTGGAGGGAGCTGTGACCTCACAGACTCGTGACCTGAATGGGCCATGGAGACTGGCAAAGCACATTGGTGAGGAGGGGAGTCTGCTCCTGGACTGAGGCTGCACAAGCCTGTGGGAGAAGCACAGAAATGGGCCCAGTGGCACCGAGCTGAACACCCAGCAGCTCAGCTCCTCTACATCCCCACAGTTCCCAGACCTGCTCGTTTATCCTCAGAGGCTTTTAATTAAACCCCTCAGCTGGGGCCCACCTCAAGAATTCCTCTTGCCGGGGTGGGGAGGGGAGACCTGCCGCTGGCTGAGTTTCCTCATGACCCCTCCTGTTTCTCAGAAGGCCGGGAACCCCAGGGAACCAGATAGCACTGGCTCCTTGCCCCTCTGCAAAGCAGGGGTGCTCTCGCAGGGGCAGAAGCCTATGGACTGGTGAAGCAGAGGCTGCCCCATGCTTTTCCTTATCCTCTCGCTTGCTCAGTGCTCTTTGTTTGGTGTCCTTGAGAGCAAAGGAGAGGGATTGTTAAAGCTCTGTGTGAAAATAAACTGAGCTGAAACGATGAGCCAGGCCTTGGCTCTGTCTGTGCTGCAGGCCCATCCCTCTGCCTCCTCCAGGCTCTGGGGCCAAGCAGTTCTACTGAGACAGAGCTCCGGAGACGGAGGAGTAAGTCAGAGACTCACAACAGCCTCACACAGGGTCTGTGCGACTCTCTGCTTGTAAATCACAGTAACTGCAAAGGAAGTGAATAGCTAGGGCTGGTCCAGCACCTGAACTGCGTCCTCCTCCAACGGGCAAAGCCATATTTTGAAAAACAGGGTGGAGGAGAGAAAACTGTCTCCACCAAGCAAACTATTTTCTCTGGCTAAGCTTCCTATGACTAACCAGCTACACTATCACATCTCCAGTGATAAGTGGCCAACCAATCCTCTGCTGAGAAATCAGAGATCTCGCTAACTCAGAGCATTCCAGAAGAAGAGAATCCGGCCAGGACATACAGAGCCGATACCTCCCAAGCTGTACTCTCCACAGCCACAAAGGCAGGGGCTCTTCACACCCCTCCGCCCCACTGACATTCTGCAGAGTGTTCGAATCCCCAGAAATGTCCCCATGAAACTGATGGAGTTAAGAATCCATAAAAACTGCAAGGAAAAAACACAAATCCAAAGAACCTGGAAAGCAAGACATATTGAGCGAATGTTATTGAATTAACTGGATAAAGGAGGATTGATGGAGCAACAGTAAAGGCCAGTGGGGAGATTCAAGCAGCAAAAGAAGTCTGGCTGATCTAAGTCTGGCTGATCTAATCCCTCTGCCATGCCATACGAACCTCTTGATCCAATCACTGCACACGTCTCCTCTCAGGTTAGGGGGATTTTCCAGAGCAGCGATGGGGGTTTTACACCCAAGCCCCCCTGACTTTCACCCATGTTTCCTTTGAAAATCTCCCCCAATCCCCCTAAACTGCATCCGATGAAGTGAGCTGTAGCTCATGAAAGCTTATGCTCAAATAAATTTGTTAGTCTCTAAGGGTGCCACAAGTCCTCCTTTTCTTTTTGCAGATACAGACTAACAGGGCTGCTACTCTGAAACCCCTAATCTTAGGTAATAGGTACCCTGAATAGATCCATTTTTCCCCAGCTGCGTGACCCATCGCTGCCCACCTGGCTCTCATTCCTGCACGGATCCGTCCCTCCCAACAAGGCGTAATTATTTGGGACACTTGGAGGAACACCCGTTGAGCTCTAGTAGACTCAGAGAGTTCCTAGGAAGAACAGTGGGAGACAGGAGAGAGATTTTGCTCTAACCCTCCCTTCCTAAACCAACAAACAGATCATCCCATACGCCACAGCCCAGCCCCCAGTACCCTTGGGTCAGAACATCGGCGTCGGATTGTGTGTTTTCATCTGTAGCAAAGGCAGTAGGGACTGATGCAGTGTCGCAGGAACTGCTTGGTGTTCTGTAGTACCAGCAGCCTTGGGCCCCCTCCTCTCCTGTTCTTAGCACAACCACGTAAATGCCCCTTAAATGTGCCACACCGCAGAGCCCTCTGATCGGTCTCCTACACAGACCCTTTGCAGTGCTGGCTGCTTTCCTGCCTTTGTCTTCCACTTCCTTCAGAATCCCACTCCTCACCCACTCCACCATAGTGCTTGTGGCTTTCTGAACATTCCTGCATGGTGCCAAATGACTCCTGGGAGGTGCTGAGCACCCCAGCCCCTGCTGAAGTCAGTGGGAGTCCAGAGCACTGAGCCCCTTGCAGATCAAGGCCGTGTTCATGCAAAGCTCCCACTGAACCCAAGCTGCAAACTTCCCAGGCCTTGGGATCTGGGGCTGTTGTCACAAAGGAAAGGTTCTGAACACACATGCTCAAGCAGGGTGGGACCCATTCACTGGTTTATACAGGCCGCCTTCAGCAAGTGCTATGAGAGCAGCTCTTTCAAAACTGGGGGCATGCATTCCCTGCAACACGTAACACAGCATGCATACCCAGCACGACCTCCTCTGAACGGTCGCCACAGGCATGGAGAACTCGGACAGGATTTTCCTATTCCCCACTGGCCATTCCCCTTTTGTTCAAAGCAACAAGCATATAAACAGTAAAAGCTTTTAATGCAACATTTGTCATTCAGGGAACAGTGTCGCTGAGGCAAAGAGTTTCGCAAGGTTCAAAGAGAGATTGGCCATTTTGTGAGAGTATCCAGAGTTACAGCAGCTAATGGTACCAAAATGAGTATTGGAAGGGAAGGGAGAAAACCCCTCATGTGTCAAGGTTGAAACCAATCTCTAACTATTGGGCATTAGAATGAGATCTTTGTGGGGGGTAGACTATCTCCCGTCTGCCTACTGAGGCGTTTCTTGCATCTTCCTCTGAGGCCAGCTATGATTGGAGAAACCAGCCTGGGCTAGATGGACCATGGGTCTGATCCAGTCCAGCCATTCCTGTGCTTCTGTGAACAAGAGGGATGTGTTAATGTTCTGGTTTTCATTAAACCGCTTGCTTTACTCTCTGGCGGATGGCTCAGCCCTGCACACTCTCCTGGGCTCTCTGATGAGTTCTCTCCACACACAACCCTATTATAATTCAAATGAAGTCAGTGTAGTTACACCAGGGATTAATTTGACCCGCTGAGTTGTTGCGGGTGTGAGAGAGAGAGCAGCACACTCCCTTGTCTCTTTAAAAGATTTGTAAATGATCTTAAAATTCCCTGCTTCATCACTGTCTGGAGCTTTCGAAACACGCAAAGCTGCAACTCAGGGAATTCTCTGGATTTGCTGAGTTGTCTCTTTCTCTCTCCTGCTTCAGATGACAAAGCTAAAAGCTAATACAGAGAAATTACTAAGGAACATTTACAGGAAGGCAGCAAGGGACATGCACTGGTCATATGTTACATCCCCATTTGTCTGGAGCTGAGAGGATGTGTACTATGGATGTTTCTTCTGAACTGCCCCACAGGAATAAATACTCTGCATTTCCTATTCTTTCTTTTCCATTGTGGCCTCCTTTTCCTACCGGAATGGGATGATAGCAGTATGCACCTGGGGGCTTTGCAAAGGACTATTTGTGTCTTGGATATAGTTTTAGATTTGGTGCAAGCAAATACGCTTTCTGAGAGCTGGAGTTAGGGGCAGTTTTTATCTTCTTCTCAGTACCCCGTCTCCACTCTCCCTCCCAGAGCTGGAGCTAGGACCTGGAATCCTAACTCCCCATCGTCATCCTCCCCCCAACCCCTAAAGCCCACCCCTCTCCCAGGACTGGGAATAGAACCCAGGAGACTATTCTATTCTATATAGACTCTTACACCACCTTTATTACCATAGGTTTCAGAGTAGCAGCCGTGTTAGTCTGTATTCGCAAAAAGAAAAGGAGGACTTGTGGCACCTTAGAGACGAACCCATTTATCTGAGCATGAGCTTTCGTGAGCTCCAGCTCACTTCCTCGGATGCTTTCAGTGGAAAATACAGTGGGGAGATTTATATACACAGAGAACATGAAACAATGGGTGTTACCGTACACACTGTAAGGAGAGTGATCAGGTAAGGTGAGCTAATACAAGCAGGAGAGCGGGGGAGGGAGGTGAACCTTTTGTAGTGATAATCAAGGTGGGCCACTTTCAGCAGTTGACAAGAACGTGGGGGGGGGGGAATAAACATGGGGAAATAGTTTTACTTTGTGTAATGACCCATACACTCCAAGTCTCTATTCAAGCCTAAGTTAATTGTATCCAGTTTGCAAATTACTTCCAATTCAGCAGTCTCTCGTTGGAGTCTGTTTTTTAAGTTTTTTCATTGAAAAATTGCCACTTTTACGTCTGTAATCAAGTGACCAAAGAGATTGAAGTGTTCTCCGACTGGTTTTTGAATGTTATAATTCTTGACGTCTGATTTGTGTCCATTTATTCTTTTACATAGAGACTGTCCAGTTTGACCAATGTACATGGCAGAGGGGCATTGCTGGCACATGATGGCATATATCACATTGGTAGATGCGCAGGTGAACGAGCCTCTGATAGTGTGGCTGATGTGATTAGGCCCTGTGATGGTGTCCCCTGAATAGATATGTGGACACAGTTGGCAACGGGCTTTGTTGCAAGGATAGGTTCCTGGGTTAGTGGTTCTTTTGTGTGGTGTGTGGTTGCTGGTGAGTATTTGCTTCAGGTTGGGGGGCGGTCTGTAAGCAAGCAACTTATTACCATAGTATCTGAAGCCCAGATCCACAAAGGTATTTAGGTTCTTAACTCCTGAAGTTCAGAACCTAAATACCTTTGTGGATCTAGGCCTGAGCACTTTCCAGTTGTGCGTTAAGCATTGTGACTAACATTGTCATATGTGGGCCGTTCCCTCTCCAGTGGTGTGTTTTGCTTTGGTTGGTTTTGTTTGGAAGTTTGTTTGTTTTTCCAAATGTACCTGCTGTTCTTCATTTATATTGGAGAATGAAGATTTGGAAGGTGGTGACGTGAGGTTTGTGATGGCTCTTAGTTCCTGGAGAAGTTCATTCCACAGTCTCGGACAGGCCCAGATAAGCACACAGATGAGATTTACCCTTAGGGTAGAAAGTTCCACTGTGCCTGGGGATTGGAGTTGTTGACTACGATCTTCATCATAGAGCTGTAGGGTTTTTTGGATATCCCGGGCCCAGGCCATGGAGCTCCTGGAAGGACCAAGACCTTGCACTTGACTTGCTGCTCTATGAAAAGCCAGCGCAGGGAGCAGAGGACAAGTGTGATGTGTTCACAGGAGCCAGCGTTGCTGAAGGGCCACAGTGCAGTGTTCTGAACTATATGGGGTTTCCTAGGCTCTGAAGACATCATGTCCAGGTAGACACTGCTGTAGTCCCGATGGGAAGTAACAAAGGCATGACCAGCTGAGGCCAGGTCCTTGTTTGCCAGGATGGGACAGCTAAACTATGATCTGAATCAACCATTTGTGGGTGTGAACCTTCAACCAAGTGAGACTGCACCATGGCCGCAAACTCCTCAAAATACTTTCCTCTGCCAACCAGCATCATCTCTGTCTTGCTTGGGTTTAGCTTCAACCTGCTGTCCTTCATCCATGAACTGATGTCATCGGAGCCTTGGGCATCATGGGCACGTGTGGTGAAGATAGGTAGAGGTGTCCTCCACCCGCATATTGCTGGCACTTGAGAGTTCAGTTCATCTGACCAGTGGCTAGTGGTAGACATTGAATAGAACTGGATAGACAATTTATCCTTGTGGGACCCCATAAATAAGGGGTGTCGTGGCATTCCCCTGGCCCCCTGCCACCTCTCTGACATGGGACAGCACTCTCTCAAGGTGGACAGTGATGAATTTTGCTGGAGAGGCCCAGGAAGACCAGAATGGATGTCTCCCCACCATCCCTCAAAAGCTGATTAACATCCTGTTGCTAAAGTCTGTCCCATGATTTGGTCTGAATCCAGATTATTTGAACTAGAGCATCCCTTTTAGAAAAACATCCACTCTTGATGTAACATTTGCAGGGATGAGGAATCCAGCAGGACCCTTGCTAAGCTGTTTCATAGTTAATGACTTTCACTGTTCAGATTTGCACTTTATGAGCCCAGCTTGTTGCTGGCCTTTGGCTACCTTCTCTGGGAGCTTGGGTTTGACACTGGGGTCCTTACTTGTGGATTAAGTTCTGACTCCCCGTCCTCTCCCTGCTCTAACTCGCTAGACCCCCGCTCCGCTCCCAGGGTGGGGAAGAGAACCCAGGAGTCCGGGCTTCCAGCTCCAGCCTCTGCTACCCTGCGTGAGACGCCGCGCCCCGTGGAGGGAGCTGGTGGCTCCGCTCCGTGCGCCCCAGTCCACGTTTTCCCTCATTCCAGCCACGCCCCGGATTCCGGCTCCGGGTTTCCCCGCAAGCCCGCGCTCAGCCCAGCTGTTCGCAGCTGTCCGGCCGCGGCTGCCCGGTCCCCTGCGCCCGCCGGTCCCGGCCGCTGCCCCAGGGCCCCACACCCGGCTCCGGCCCGTCCGAGCCCCGCACCGCGAGCCCGGCCTCTGCCCCAGGGGCCCCTCCGAGCCCCGCACCGCGAGCCCGGCCGCTGCGGACCCCACCCGAGCCCCGCACCGCGAGCCCGGCCGCTGCGGACCCCACCCGAGCCCCGCACCGCGAGCCCGGCCGCTGCGGACCCCACCCGAGCCCCGCACCGCGAGCCCGGCCGCTCCGGACCCCACCCGAGCCCCGCACCGCGAGCCCGGCCGCTGCGGACCCCACCCGAGCCCCGCCATGTCCGGGGAAGAGGCAGCGGCGCCCCCGGCCCCCGCCGAGCCGGCCCCCCCGGCGGAGCAGCGGGCGGCGGGCGGCGGGGACGCGCCCCCGGCGGAGCCCCAGTACCGGGCCCTGGTGCTCTCGGGCTTCGGCGGCTACGAGAAGGTGAAGGTGCAGGTGCGGCGGGGCGAGCCCAGCCCGCGGCCCGGGGAGCTCGCCGTGCGGGTCCGAGCCTGCGGCCTCAACTTCGCCGACCTGCTGGCCCGGCAGGGGCTCTACGAGCGGCTGCCGCCGCCGCCCGTCTCCCCCGGCATGGAGTGCGCGGGCACCGTGCTGGCGCTGGGCGAGGGGGTCACCGGCCGCCAGGTGAGACGGGGGCCGGGGTCGGGGCAGGCGAGCCCGGGCGGGGGGCGAGGAACGGGGGCGGCGGGACAGGCGAGCCCGGGGATGGGGCGAGCCCGGGGGTGGGGGCGGGGAACGGGGGCGGCGGGGCAGGCGAGCCCGGGGGTGGGGGCGGGGAACGGGGGCGGCGGGGCAGGCGAGCGCGGGGGTGGGGGCGGGGAACGGGGGCGGCGAGCCCAGGGCTGGTGACCGTCTGACGGTCTCGGGGCGCTCCGCCCTTCCCGCTCCCAGACAGGGGCGGCAGCTGGGCGATGCCCTGGCGGGTCCCTCCCGGAAAAGGGGCGGGGGGTCCCCCCCATTCCGGCCACCGCTCCGAGGCCGGGAAACAATGGGGGCTGCGGTGCGCATGCGGCCGGGGGGCTCGGGAGCGGCCGCCCCAGCTCGCCCTGGGGCCGGGGCCGGGTTCCGCCCGCGCCTGCAGCCGGAGGCGGCTGGTCTCGGGGTGGGGGTGTGCGCTGTTAGGGGCAGCGGCCAGCGCCCATGTGGGGAGGGGGGTATTTGGGGCGATTTTCCCCTTGCTGTGGGGCTCTGTATGGGGGAGGTGGGCACCCCCACTTTGTGGCATATCAGGTCCTGGCGCCCCACGCTGCATCTAAATGTCTGCAGACGCACAGGTCCCGGATCTCCGGGATGGGCGGGGGGCTGCCGCGCCCCCAGCTTGGGGTGGTGTCCAGCACATCCAGGTTTACAGTTGGGTTCAGTGGCGCTCAGCCCCCTCACTGTACAAACTGTTCCCATGCCCTTGGCTGACAGTGGGACAATGGAGATGGTGATAAATCAGCCAATAATCCCGTAGCCTGGGTGAGGGGGGCGCTTCCTATCCAGGTGCCTTCAAAAACTGGAGTCCCTTGGTTGTGTGATGCAACATAGGGATAAAACGGGTATTGGCATCCTCCAGATACGTTTCAGGCCCCTGATACTGGCCATTACAGATATCCCGTGGCCACCAACGTAATGCCCTTTAAGCCGCGAACACAGTTTGTAATAGCTCTGTCGGGAGCCCCTCCTCATGCCTGTGGCCACGTTAACTAGTGGAAGCTAGACCTGTCTGTGATGGTACAATATCTATTCTGTGAGTTCAATAAAGAAACGTGGTTTTCGTTCAGCACAAGGCAGGAGAACAGGTTTCTGGTCTGTGCACAACGTATAGTGGGAGAATAATCTTGTGAAGGGCTGCAGAAATGACTAGGGAACAGAACCGCTTCCATATGAGGAGAGAGTAAATAGACTAGGACTGTTCAGTTTGGAAGAAAGAGGACTGAGGGCGGAGATGGGAGAGGTCTATAAAATCCTGACTGGTGGAGAAAGTGACTAGGGAAATGTTATTTACCCCTTCACATATCAGAAGAACCCCAGGGGGCATCCAATGAAATTAATAGGCAGCAGTTTTAAACATAAGAAAGTATTTCTTTGTGCAACTCACAGTCAACCTGTGGAACTCATTGCTAAGGGATATTGTGAAAGCCATAAGTATAATTGAGTTAAAAAAAGTACTAGATAAGTTCATGGAGAATAGATCCATCAATGGCTGTTCGCCAAGATGGTCAGAGACACATCCATGTGCTCCGGGTGTCCCTAAGACTCTGACTGCTAGAACCTGGGACTGGATGATAGGGTATGGGTACCTTAATAAATTGCTCTGTTTTGTTCATTCTTTCTGAAGCATCTGGCACTGGCCAATGTCAGAAGACAGGATACTGGGCTAGGTGGACCATTGGTCTGACCTGGTATGGCCGTTCTTATGTTCTTCTATATTACACTGTCCCTGTATTACTTTTCTCAGCAGGGGTTAGGCAAAGTGATTTCTCTTTATTGTCACTGTTACAAAAAGAAAAAACTGTTTCCAGATGGCCTATATTACCTGTGCTGGACTGAATGTCTATGACTGCTTCTCTACAAATGTAAAGTGTATCCGCCCACTCAGGGTGGGGCAGTTCCCATGAAGCTGGATTTAAATTAAACTGCTTTGAGGTCTCATTTTGTAGAAATGGGTTTAGTGAATTACAATTTAAATGGCAAAGAATTTCAATCTCATTAGGAGTTGTAAATCCAGCACTTGGCATATGTGCTGAGACATCACACTTTCTTGCGACAAAATTGTCTTCAAAATAAAAGCAGTGTATGCTGATTTGGGGGCTTCCATCAAAAGCATATTTATGTGCTATTAAATGCAGTGTGTGTGTGCAACAAAGGTGGTCTGTGGAGATGATCATATTAACGCATCAATCTCGGAGGCTAGTTTCTCTATGTCATTGTCTTTATGGGCAGAGCTGATTGATGAATGTTACTTAAGAGCTCTTCAATAGTAGAACAAAGATTCTGTATTAATTAGCTTTTTCTAAATATATGTAATTCTTTTATTTAATGGTTGCCTGCTCTAATCCCACTGCCACTAGCATTGTGGATGAGTCAGTAGAGATGGTTGGCTGCTATAATAACACAGGTGTGCTAGAGAGGTGACTTGCTCAGGTGCAGGTGTGAAGCTTTCAAATTAGAGTGGGCAGAACTGTTGATTACAAACTGGTTGTTTTTATTTTGACTGAGATGTTTTGTCTCAACACTCTGTAGCTGCTGTCAGGTGCATCGTTCTACAATAAGGAGGAAGTTAGCTTTAATGATGTTTCAGACCTGGATATGCTGCAGGGGACAGTATATCTGCCTGTTTCTGATCGTTATGAGATATGTAATAAACATTGACTATGCATCTAACATGGCTTAATCTAGGGGGAAGGAGAAGAGCCTTGGCTAAGCTGTCTGAGCATTAGAATACTTGGCAGTAATGATTTCCACCACAGATCTTCATCTGCTTTTAAGCTACCTAAATGAGTCTTTTTCTGGGAAAATGCAGCGTCTCTCAGGCCATACTCTATGGATTCTTTCCTCATTTTTGGGTCTTTAAGTTTTAGTGTAGCTGATTACTGTTTGTCGTCTACTTGTTGTCCAGTTCTCATTTTGAGGAATTAAGCTGCTATATTGTATTCCTTTCTCCCTGCCCTCAAGAGTTTACAACCTAGATAGACAAAGGTTGGGATTGATTTCTGGACCCTCTAAGCGCTACTGCAATAAAAATAGCTTACTATTAACGTACTAGATCTGCTCTGGAACAACATACGGTATATATTTCATTTAAAGATCGGTTTGGGTTTTTTTAAAAACACTTCCACCCCTCGCCAGCTAATAGCAGGTTTATTTAATAGATTGCTGTTTTCATAGTTTCTCCCAGAGAGTTTAAATGGATGTTAATCTGTCTGGCAGATCAATCCTGCGTGTGTTATAAACATGTTAGTTCTGGGAGTCATGTCTCACTTCAACTAAATGGAGGACATTTCCAAGATCGTCTTGAAATTCACCACTGGTTGTAGAACCTTAAAATTACCATCGTTCCTGTGGCTGACACCCACCCAGAAGTGGTTAGTACCCTCCTGGCTTTCCTCCCACCTAGGGCAGGACAGGTGAAACATGTTGCTCATACCCACTTGCTGGTGAAGGGCTCTCAGCAGAGCAGATTGGAGTAGCAGAATGCATCTGCCTGACATCAGCAGTTTGGGGAATAAGTACAATTTAAAATAAAAAATAGCGTCCAGGTTCGGTAAACTTGTGGCTGGCTGCGTGACCGTTTGAACAGGGGTCATCCTTGCTGTCCCCAGGAAAGGAGGGAAGACGCGGTGATCCTACAGTGAGCTGAAGGCCGTGTGCTCAACCCCCCCGTCCCCCCCCTCCGTGTGTGTGCATGATGTATGTGGCAAATGCTTGTGCATGTGGTAAAAGGGTTCATGTAAAAGGTGAAGGATGCAGAGCATCAATAACCCTTTTTTCCTGACACTGCTGCCAAATAAATACAGGATTTCCTGCCAGCAAAGGAAGATGGTGTTTTCTTTTAGCATGAAGGATGCATGGCTCAGGAGCAGTGGAGGCTTCAGGGGTAAGCAGTTCCAGTGGCGTTGATTTTACATTGTCTCCAGAACCAGTTTCAGGCATCCACCAGCATGCTGGGGGGAGGCTATTTATTGGCAGGAAGAAATGTCTAGCTATAACTTAATTTAAAAGGAGAATCTTCTTGGGAATCTGGCTAATATGAGATCAGCTGCTGAGGCCCTTTGTCTAAGGGTCACCTGGCTGGTGGCCTGCATGGACGGGAATCTCAGGGGAAAATAACTCTGTGCGCTGGCTGGAGCAAGCTGCTACCTGAGCCAGGTTCCAAGATCTGAGATTCTATCGGAGGTAGGTGAGGGCAGTGTCGCGAGGCAGACAGTCTTTGAGAGAGGGGAGATCAGATGGAAGAGTGTGGAGCTCTTATTTCTGTTTTTTTATGAGGCTTTGCATGAGCAAAATTGCGTGCTCATTGGAGTTAGCGAGAACCCCTGTGTTGCTCTCCCCTCCACCCCATACCTGGCAGCCTGAGCGCTGTTTCTGAATGCGGCCAAAACACGATTGGCCCCAGTTTCAGCGTGGAAGGCAATTGCTACAACTATTGCAAACGCTGTTTGCCAGCCTTAGAGCTGACGAGGCCTCAAGGGCACGAGCAGGTTAGCCGCTGCGAGGTCTTGCTGAGGCCAATGCAGCATGATTCTGGCGTTGCTCTGTAGATCATGGTTATCTTTGGAAGTTCATCGGACTGAAATGCCCTCTTTGTTCTGTTTCTCTCATTAAAGCTTTGGTAGCTCATTGACAGATGTGCCAAGTTTTTTTCCGTCACCTGTTATCATTGGGTAACAGAGTCGTGACCGTTTGAGACGTGTCTAGGGAATGTATTCGCAAAGCCTCTCAAACAAACCTCGATATTAAATCTGATTCCATTACACTCGCCCCTCCCCCCAGCGAAAACATTTCAGTTTGCTCAAGTGTAAATGCCAAACCCACACAGCTATGAGCCTTTCCGCTGCCTCTCTGCTGTCCAATATGCTGCTATCTGGTTTTGCTGGCCCCCCTCCCGACACATGAGGAACAGATGCTCCCTGTCTGGGGGGATGAGAGCAGCTCACTGGAGAGGCTTTGGGTTTCGTGCATCTGGAAGCAAAACTAAATTTGAAAGATTTGCACTCACACAGAAACTATGGGTACATCTGCATTGCAGGTAAACACCTGTGGTTAGCCCATGTTAGCTGACGCTGCGAGGGAGGAGGGTCCCAGAGCCCAGGCTCCAGCCCAAGCCAGGACATCTACACTGCAGTGTAGCTCCACAGATCGGCTGCGAGCCTGAATCAGCTGAGACAAGCCAGCCACGGGTGGTTAACTGCAGTGTAGACACATCTTGTCTTGTGTCACAGTACACAGCCTGTTCTCTGTGCTCTTAAAGTTACAAGAGAGGTTCAAGGTGGGGGAGTTAACATCTTTTATTGAATCCACTTCTGTTGGTGAGAGAGACGTGCTTTCGAGCTTGTGCAGAAGTCCAGTAAGTTCGGCATGAGGTGAGAGGACTGTGTTGTCCTCTGTACTTCCTGAATATAGAGCAAAGTGAAATCTGAGGGTCTCCTTAGGTGTCTGGCAGGACAGGCTTAAGCTCTTAGCTTACCCCATGCACTTGGGTTTACTGGGTGGCATCTGAATGCAATGGCTGCACATTTTGAGAATTCGCTCCGTCAAGTTGCCACATGGAAAGGCTTTTTCCACATGTGCATACCCTTAAGCTGCCTTTGAAGAACGTCAGATTCTTGTATCTGATAGAAGCATACGTAGTTTGTGGAGATATGGTTGGTTCATACAGTGGTTATTCCATGTGTCTTAGTTGTACGCTGTCCACCCCCTCCCAGTGCCATCAGAGAGTAGAGCTGGTTCTGTTGATATCATCCTTCAGCCGTGATGTAAGCACCGTTGTGATGTTGAGTTCACCTGCAGCCATGTTGTTTTCTGCTGTGATTCCCTCGGGATTTGCGGGGTCAGACCATTTAACAAACTGTCCTGGAAACTGCTCTTACGTTGAAATATTTCTCATCATTATCTGAGGTTTCTTTTAAGAGCAGAAGCTTAAAGCAAAGGCCTGTATTGTGGAAGGAAATCTCTTCTACACAAAAAGAAAAGGAGACGGCTGTTACTCTGAAACCTGTCTTCTACACAGGCTTCCCTGCTGATATCCTAGCAGGGAGTTTTTGGTGCAACTATTGGACTCTGTGGCGAAATCACTTCCAAAAGAGGAGAAATATATGGAAATTGCCTTTGTGACTTATCAGCTGACTCGTATAACAAATGTCACATGCCTCTTTTAGTGCAGAGTTCAGAGGGGCTCAGTTACTTCCCCAAAATCCTTCTTCAGAAAACCCTGGAGGCATCAAGAATCTAGAACTGGTCATTGCACATACTGTTAAAATATAAAAAGTCTGGTAAAAAATGCAATGCTTTCCTAGTCACTCCCTCCCTGGACTGATGCTCCTAGAGTACCCCCTTCACAACCTCATTTGGGACTGTGAGAGCAGCTAACGTTTGGGACAGTGTTTGAGTTCTGGTGATTGGTAACTCCGCATTCCCAAAGTGTATTATATTGTTTCACAGCTAGAGTTGCTGCTTGAGCAGTTAGTATTGGCACTCCATAAATAACATCCTGAAGCACGCCCCAGAGCTCCAAGCCTTTGCTGGGTAATACTGACACCATGCCAGCTTTCTGCACCTAGCTCTGTAGTCGAAAGGCACCAGGCATGAATGTCTGGACACTCTTAACCTTCCCTTAGTCATTCAGAATGAACAGTGATGCAAACAGAGCATGAAGCAGATGACTCTGCTGGACTGAACAGCACCTTAAAGTTGGGCATGCTATATTCAAAGACAGATCTTACTAACCCAGTGCAATCATCTGCCTAGGAGCCTCTGTCCACACGCAAACAAATTCAGCCATGAACATAAGAGCAGCCATACTGGGTCAGACCAATGGTCCATCTAGCCCAGTATCCTGCCTTCTGACAATGGCCAATGCCAAATGCTTCAAAGGGAATAGAATAGGGCTATTATCGGTTATCCATCCCATGTCATCCAGTCCCAGCATCTGGCAATCAAAGGCTTAAGGACACCCAGAGTATGGGGTTGAATCCCTGACCATCTCGGCTAATAGCTAGAGCCTTGTGCAATTATGAAATCTGTATCCACATCCAATCCATGCTCCCAAACATTGTCTGTGGATATAAAGCAGATACTGATAGGCCATTCCTAGGCCTGTCCTCCAGGAACTTACCTAATTCTTTTTTGAAACCAGTTATAGTTTTGGCCTTCACAGCATCCCCTGGCAATGAGGTTGACTGTGTGTTGTATGAAGAAGTACTTCCTTTTGTTTGTTTTAAACCTGCTGCCTATTAAATTCATTGGGTGACGACCCCCCACCCCGGTTCTTGTGTTATGTGAAGGGGTAAATAACGCTTCCTTAGTCACTCTCTCCGCACCGGTCATGCTTTTATAGGCCTCAAGCATCTCCCTCCTCAGTTGTCTCTTTTCCAAGCTCAACAGTCCCAGTCTTCTTAATCTCTCCTTATAGGGAAGCTGTTCCATCCTCTCAATTATTTGTGTTGCCCTTCTCTGTCCTTTTTCCATTTTTAATCTCTTTTTTTGAGATGGGCAACCAGAACTCCACGCAGTGTTCCAGGTGTGGGCGTACTATGGATTTATACAGAGGCATTATGATATTTGTGGTCTTATTATCTGTCCCTTTCCTATGGTTCCTAATATGCTGTTCGCTTTTTTGATGGCCGCCGCACATTGAGCGGATGTTTTCAAAGAGCTAAGCACAGAGACTCCAAGATCTTCCTTGAGTGGTAACAGCTAATTTAGACCCCATCATTTTATAGGTATAGTTGGGATTGGAAAACATAATGTGCATCACTTTGCACTGATCAGCATTGAATTTCATCTGCCGTTTTGTTGCCTAGTCATCCAGTTTAGTGAGATCCCTTTGGAACTCTTTCATCTGCTTTGGACTTTACCCTGAGTACTTTAGTATCGCCTGCAGATTTTGCCACCTTCCTGTTTTACCCCTTTTTCCAGATCATTTATGGATATGTTGACCCATAGGTGATGGGGGGAGCACAATTGAAAGGATGGGGGGGGTCACGTGACCGCCCCACACATTGCTTCTGCTGCCCATCCATTGACCCTTTATATGCTCCCCTCCTCGCTGTCCTCCCCCCACTTTGCCCCTTCACCCACCACCATCCCCGCTGCTCCTCCATAAACCCCCGGTGGAGCGCGTCCTGCGCCCAGCGCTGTGTGGAACCCCTGGCGGGAGCTCTCAGCACACCTGTAGCCTGCCCACCGGGCTTCTTCCTCCCCAGCTGCCTCTGGCCGGGCCAGCGCCCCAGGAAAGCCCAAGACTCTCCTACATGGGGTGCTGCCCAGGAGGAACCAAGCCCTGCATGTACCAAAGCCGCCCGGAGCCCCTGCTGGTGCCAGGTGGACGCTACACGGGCACGGGGGAGCCACCCCTCAGAGAAACGCTGGAGTAGGGAGGGGAAGCAATTTCCAGCCGAACCTGCAGGCTCCGCAGCGGCCCCCTGGGCAGGGGCTTAGCATCCTCTTCCCCCCGCTGCCCCGGTCCTGGTCCCAGTGAGCATGGGGCTGCTCCGTCCCCTAGGCGATGGGCGCTCTCCCCTGCTGAGCCACCTCTGGCTAGGCTCCACGGCCGCTGAAGCCCCTGCAGTCAGGTTTTCCGGTGCACAATGCCTCTTCCCCCAACAAATTGTGTTCATCAATGTCTGATCATTCTGTTCTTTACTACAGTTTCAACCAGTTTGCCAGGTACTGAGGTCAGGCTGATGGGCCTGTAATTGCCGGGATCGCCTCTGAGCCTTTTATAAAAATTGGAGCCACGTTAGCATCTGGTCCAGAGGCTGATTTAAATGACAGGTTACATTCCACAGTTCTGCAGGTTCATCTTTGAGTCCTTCAGAACTCTTGGGAGAATATCATCTGGTCCTGGTGACTTATTACTGTTTAATTTATCGGTTTGTTCTAAACCCACCTCTATTGATGCCTCGGGTTGGGATAGTTCCTCAGATTTGTCACCTACAAAGAATGGCTCATGAATCTCCCTCACATCCTCTGCAGTGAGGACCTCTGCCGGGGTGGCCAAACTTACTGACCCTCTGAGCCACATATAACAATCTTCAGAAGTTTGAGAGCCGGGGTGCACCTGCTGGGGCTCGGGGCTTCAGCCCCATGGGAAATGCCTGTTGGGAATTGGGGCTGAAGCCCTGCTCCTGCTGAAGCCCCAAGACCCGCCCCCCTGCAGAGCAGAAGCCCCGACCCCATTACCCTGCTTCAAGGCAGAGGTCCCGAGCTCCACCCCCAGTCTGGTAGGTAGAGAATGGGGGGAGTGTGAGGGGGGGCCCCTTGAGCTGCACTTTAAAGGTAAAAGAGCCGCATGTAGCTCGAGCCACGGTTTGGCCACCCCAACCTATTGAAAGAATCATTTAGCTTCTCTGCGTTGGCTTTGTCTTCCTCGAGTGCTCCTTTACCACCTCAATCCTCCAGTGGCCCCACTGATTGTTTGCAGGCTTCCTGCTTCCGATGTACTTAAAAAACATGTTGCTAATAGTTTTTGAGTCCTTTGCTAATTGCTCTTCAAATTCTTTTTGGCCTGCCTCATGGGAAAATTCTGTGCTGCTTAGAACAGTGATGTTGCTGCAATGCCTGGAGAAGTCAGAACTGCCAGGTATATAAACCAGTGCAGGAATCTCTGCAGAAGTTGTAGAACCAGAGAGGAATTTGCAAGTGTCTGCAGAGAAATGCATGGTATAGCTTCAGCTCCATGACTGGGCTCTTCCGCACAATGTCTGTATCCATTTCAACATCGTTAAAGTGCTGGATATCCTGTTATTGTTTGAGAGCTAGCAATGAGAATGGTCCCTGCCCTAAGGAGTTTACACCAACCACTGTGCCACTAGGAGCCAACGGAAAACCTGAAGTGAGCCCCTGTGTCAGTCTTCTGAGCTGCCTGGCAAAGTAGAAAGTACAAATTCTCTCCACTGTGGTGTCATGCTTACATCGCTAGATCACATGGTCCCAAGACACTGCTGCCTTCAAGCAGACAAGGCCCCTGTTAGAGAGGTAACTCTCAAAGGGAAGCAGGTGTCACAGAATGGCTCGAGGCCTTGGACAACTCCTTGGTCCCTGTTTTGGGAATTCTCCCCCCCCACCCCTCCCTGCCTTGCCTCAAGTTTCAGCCCAAGCTTCATGTTCTAAGTGAAACTAAACTCCAGAAGTTTGCTGCTCCCTTTTCCAGTCCAGTATGTCACACCAAGCCGGGCCGACACAGTGAGTAGTGTCGTGTCAGGGAGCCTGGCTAGGGGGATGGCTGTATGTGTATTGAGTCTGTGGAGGAGGCAGAGAGTCTCGGCATTCCCATCCAGAGACCAGGAGCAGTCCAGGCACTGGAGGCCTGGTGCTTGTGCTGAGTGCTGTGGGCTAAGTGCAGACTGGGATGCACAGGATGCTGGGTGTGACCTCCCTGCCGACCCAGAGCATGCCACTATCCACCCTCCCTCTCCCTTTCTCTCTCTGGCCGTAGGTTGGTGATAAGGTGATGGTGCTGGCCAGGGCAGGGCTCTGGCAGGAAGTCGTGACTGTCCCAGCCAATCAGACTTTCCTGATGCCTGACGGAATGAGCTTCGAGGAAGCAGCCGCCTTTCTGGTCAACTACATCACGGCGTACATGATCCTCTTTGACTTTGGGAACCTGAGACCCAACCAGAGCATCCTCATCCACATGGCTGCCGGTAACGTACGCCCAGCACGCCCCGACAGGGCTCAGCCTATGGGGAGTTGGCTTCAGAGCGGCCAGTCCAGCTGCTGGGAGGGGACATGACTTAGGCTCTTGGACAAAGAGGTGACAACCCTGATATAAAGGCTTACACAGATCAGTTACACAGGTGCTGGGTTGGCAAAATATCCCACTGCGCTATTGGCTGATCCGATCCACACCCCGGCCTGTTGGATGGCACACGGTAAAATCAGATGGGTCTGGTTGTATTAAAGCCCTGAGCGCCATAGTGAGGTGGCAGATCCCAGGGCCATATTAGTTCGCCTGAGGCCATCAAGCTCTTAGGCTCAAAGCATGAGTTTTTCTGAGCCGCAGACAAACCCTTCGCGCTCAGATTGAGCCGTGGCATGGAGTCAGGTGTGTGTGTGTGCGGGGGAGGGTGGGAGCACCACAGCCGGCGGCTGGTTTGTCTCCTATGTCCTGCCCGCGCCTCTAATTCCCCCGTTGCTGCCTGTTTCAGGGGGGGTGGGAACGGCCGCCATTCAGCTCTGCAAGACGGTGGAGAACGTCACCATCTTTGGCACTGCCTCTGCCTCCAAGCATGACGCCCTCCGGGAAAGTGGGGTCGCTCACCCCATTGACTACAGGAGTATGGATTACGTGGAGGAGGTCCGGAAGATCTCCCCCAAAGGTACCGTGAGGGACGGGGTGGGATAGGGCTCCCCTACCCCGCTACAGGCCTATCCCTCAGCAAATGGAAGGAAACAGCCTGTTACTCTTTGTGCAAACTCTCTCTAGGAGTCGACATTGTCTTGGATCCACTGGGAGGATCAGACACGTCCAAAGCATTCAACCTCCTGAAGCCAATGGGCAAACTCATAACCTATGGTAAGTATGAGGGAATGATGCGTCTACCGAACAGCTGACCAGTGGTTCTCAAACTTTTGCCCTGGTGACCCCTTTCACATAGCAAGCCTCTGAGTGCGACCCCCCCTTACAAATCAAAACCACTCTTTTTCATATTTAAGACCATTATAAATGCTGGAGGCAAAGCGGGGTTTGGGGTGGAGGCTGACAGCTCGCGATCCCCTGCGTAATAACCTCGTGACCCCCTGAAGGGTCCCAACCCCCAGTTTGAGACCCTTGGCTGATGTCAGCAGGCCAGATTCCCTGTAGGGTGGGGTTATGCATTAGCGCCTGGGGGGTGGCTCTGCATGAGAGCACTCGTACTGGTTTCCCCTAGCCAGGTCCTGAGGGAGAGCAGCCCACTGTGGCTGGTTACCACATTAGTCTGAGCTCTAGATTCTGCTCTGTCTGGAGGATCACACAGGTGAGAGAGCCAGATTCCTACTGGGGGTTTGGTTCGCTCATGGCTCATTTTGAGAGCTGCAACCCTAGGTTCCTGTACTCTTTCCCTGCCCGAGAGATGCAATTCACTCCACTCCATACGCTGACCTCTGCCTCCGGTATCAAATCTCCCCTGCACAGAGAGTTGTTTCCCAGTCCGAATACACACATGCAGGGCGAAGTGGGATCTGTGTCCTGCACACGGGATCAGTTGCAGTGAGTTTATCCTAGTTCAGGCTGACTTAATTCGCAGCACTCACAGAAGCTCACTTTTTTTTCTGTGGGGTGTGTGGGTGACGCGGTTTGAAGCTACCGAATACTTCTCTCTCCGTTCCCCAGCTGCAAAACACAGCGATTCTGTCCCCACAGACAAAGCCCTCACACAGCCCGACGGGATATGCAGGAATCTCACGCTGACTGCATTCCCTCCCTTGGCATTGGCCTCCTCACTCTGTGGACTGCAGAGTGTTTTGGCAGGATTAACCATTACAGCGGGCCAGGCTCCGAAACCCTAGCTTGGGGTGGATTCGGCCAACACGGCTGGCTGCATTTTAGCATCAGCAGTACTCTGACGTTGCACCAGTCTCACTGGCTTGGCACCTAAATCTAGCTGTGTTAACTTGCTGCCTGTCCTAAGATAAGAAACTGTCCGGTTTTGAATACTTACCCTAGCAATGACCCTGCACATCTGCTGGCCCAAAGGGGTCTCTGTTGCATCACTCAAAGCCTATTTGCTTCTGCCTTTCTTTGGTAGATCCTGGCCTTACCTGATCCTGAGTGTGCAGGTGGAGTGAGTATTCTGTGCTCTCGGAGCTGTCTTAGATCTGGTGCACTGGGTTCGTCACCAGGCATTAGCTTTTTGAGAGCTCTGAGCGTGACTGTGGCCTTGACTTCCTCCTAGGGGTGGCCAACCTGCTCACTGGGCAGAAGAAGAACCTGGTGGCCATGGCGAAGACATGGTGGAACCAATTCAGTATCAACGCTCTGCAGCTCCTGCACCTCAACAAGGCCGTGTGCGGCTACCACCTGGGTTACATGGATGAAGAATTTGAGCTCATTGGGGGTGTAGTGGCCAAGCTGGTTAGCCTGTACAACCAGGGCAAAATCAAACCCAAAATAGACTCCGTATGGCCCTTTGAGCAGGTGAGTCTGAGTCGTGGTGCAGGCTGGCAGCCTCCGTAAGAGAGAGAGTGCTGCAGGGAAAGCTGCTGCTCCTGTTCCTAGCTGGGTTCGGCAGAGTTCTGGGTCACGGTCTCTGGGATCGGTTTTGTTTTGCAGTCGAGGTCCCAACCAAGATGGGCTGCGTTGTGCCATGTGCTGGATCTGGACACACTGAGAGAGTCCCTGAGCCAGGGAGCTTATAATCTAAATAGACAAGCCAGACAAAGGGTGGGAGAAGGGAATATTATTATTTCCATTTCACAGACAGGGAACTGGTCCAGAGAGATTAAGTGTCTGGCCCGGGGTCACACCGGGAGCATCAGAGCTGGGAAATGAACCCAGATCTCCTGCATCCCAGTTCAGTCTCAGCCACAAGACCACCACTCTCCCCCCGCAGTGCTCTCATGCAGAGAAGAGCAGTGCAGCTCTTCAGTGGAACTGGCTGGGTGACTGGCATCTGAACTAAGTGGCTGAAGCCTTCAGCACTCTGTGCCCAGTGTCCCTTTGATTTCCACTGGATTTGGAGCGTCAGGCTCTCTGAGGCAGGAACTGTGTGTGCCCTGTGCCTTGCGCAGTGGGGCCCTGATCCTCGACTGCACGCTAGCACAATTCAGATAATAATTGCTCTCCCCTGGGAGACCTGGGTTCAAGCTCCACCCTGGAAGCTAAGCCAGAGGTGAAGGAGTGCAGCCCTTGTTCCCCCAAAGCTCTGGCTGGTTAAGGAGCATCGTCCCTTTTCTTGCAGGGAGTCTCCTAGTGCGTTAACCTCTACTTGCCTCCCCCCCAGTCCAAACTGGAAGGATGGAGATTGGATCTTGGAGCCTTGAGGATGGGTTTAAATTGGGGCACTGTGGATTACAGGAGACGCTGACTTGCTTAGGGAACTTGTACTCAGCAGTGTAAACCAGGGGGGCTGGAACAATGTGTACAGTGGGGGTGCTGAGAGCCATTAAATCAAATTATAAACCCTGCATATGATGGAAACCACTTCAAGTCAGGGGGTGTAGCAGCATCCCCCGCACTCCTTGTTCCAGCACCTATGGTGTAAACTGAAGCAGATTATCAAGATCGGTGCTGTTCACAGGATTAATGAATCTCCTCTCCGCCAGGCAGAGAGCTACCAGCAGGAACTCAGCTTGGATTGCTAGTGTCAGAGCCAGGTGTGGCTGCTAGTGGTAACGGAGCGAGCAGAGAGTGCCAAGCGCTAAGTGGTATCTTGGAGCAGAGACCTTGGGGGAATCTGGAGTAAAATGCAGGAGGCCTCTAGGGGCTGGTAATGTGCTGGGTGTCTGCATGACTGCTTTCCGTTGGTCCATGTGTGGTAAGCCTGGAATCGCAGCTCATCAGAGAGGTGTGCGTGTGCAGGAGAATTGGAGAGTGAACTTGCACATCAGGTAGCTTCACCCCAAAGTCCCCTGTACAGTGCTGTGAGGCCTTGGGGCCGCGGAATCCCTGGGGCCAGAGCAGGGGAACCCCGTTGCAGCGGTGGACGGCAGAGTCCTGGGGAAGAGGCCAATGTACTGATTTCACTCAACAGCTGTTGGCTCCTACATGCTCCTCACTGGGTTTGGGTTGGCACGGGCTGTGGTTTCTCCCTGCGGGGAGGGTGGGGAGAAGGGGGCGTATCCTGCTGAGTATGTGTTCTTATTGTGTCCTGCAGATTCCTCGCTCTGAGTGGGAGACATCCGTGCTTGTTCTCTTCCCCTTAGCAGAGTAACTCTCTGTCTGTGCCTAGGGCTGCTCAGTGTGCCCTGGGAACTCTCTGCTTAAGCAGCCAGCCCACGCAGAGGAGGAGCCTTGTTCCCAGCCGTGGGAGTGCTGTCCCCACAGCACAGGCTGCCCTGCAGAAAGCAAAGGGGGAGTTGGGAGTGGCCATGGGAGGAGTGTGGCCAGGCTTGTGCTTGCCGTTGGGAGTTGTGGGTGCATTGGATGCTCTCATCCTTGGCGTGGGGAGTGTTGGAGCCGGCGGTGGACCTACCCGAGTCCCTGGCTGCGCACTGCGAGTGCAGCTTCTGCACTCAAAGGCCCAGCCTGGGTCCCAGGTGCACCTCGGTGGAAGGTGTTCTCACGTCCGAGGCCAGCAGTTCCCGTGGGCTGTTACTTGCGTAAATTCCTGAGCTCTCCCTCGCTTACACTCCCTCCACTTCTCCAGCAAAGCTTTGCTGGGAGCCCCTGTGTCCTCTCTGCAGAGGGGGCGGGTACCTGACCTGCTCGTTTCTGGGGGGGCGGGAAGGGGAACACTGAACATACAAAGAGCAGGAGAATTAAGTCACTTTCTTCTTGTTTTAAATGCCTTTTAGACTGAGGTTTCGAGGCGTTCCCAAGCTGTGGACGGAGAAAGGGCTAAAGGGCTGAGTTACATTGATTAATTACAAACAGCAGCGCTGCACGCTGCATGTGGGGCGTGTGCTGTGCGTGTCATACTAGAGACTGCATTGAATCTCTGCTCAGTAATTACAGAGGAAACTGTATGTGGGTGGGTGGGTCATTTTGTTGCTTTACCCTCAGATTTTTCTGCTGATTGGAAACTGAGGCAGCAGAACAAAGTGGAGATGCTGCAAAGTGAGACTGCGGCTTCCTAAACGGCTGTTACACATTTCTGCATTTGGTGCATCCTTATGTCCAGTCAAATTCTGCTGTAGACTCTGGGCTCTCCACCCTGAGCTGTCTCTGGGGCTGGGGGAGCTCTTACGAAACTAGATCTTTCTGCTAAACCCCGCATGTTGTAATAGGTGGATTCAAACCAGCGTTGCTAACGAGAGAATTCTCCTGATGCAGACCCTGCCCTGCTCCGCTCAGTCACATAGCACAGCGATAGTTTGTGATGATGGCTCTGCAGAATGGTCTTTAACAGTGTGATGAAAAAATTCCCAAACCAAGTATTCTAAAGGGCCCTAAAAGAGTTGAGGATCAGAAAACAATGCCTGGCTGGAGGATGGCAGAGAATTACTGCACTGGTTTCCTGTCACCATTTGTGACCTAGTCCAGAGTTAAACAATGACTTCAGACGAAATGGGCTCTGAGAAAAGAGCTGACATCTTTATCGCTTCACAGCGAGAGACCAGGACCGGGATAGCAGGGGTCCTGTGGGTCGGGATTCAGGGGCATCTGCAGAACTGGGAGTGAGGTGCACGGGACTGATAACGAATGGGACTCTGGGTTTGAAGATGAGCTGGGATGTGGGCACAGTGCCTGCCACAACATGTCTTGGTTTCAGGCACAACACAGCTCCAAAGACTTTAAACAGGTTTTAGAGGGGTAGCGTGTTAGTCTGTATCAGCAAAAACAACAAGGAGTCCTTGTGGCACCTTAGAGACTAACAAATTTATTTGGGCATAAGCTTTCGTGGGCTAGAACCCACTTCATCAGATGCATGGAGTGGAAAATACAGGAGCAGGTATAAATACATGAAAAGATGTGAGTTGCCTTGCCAAGTGTGAGGCCAGTCTAACGAGACAATTCAATTAACAGGAGGATACCAAGGGAGGAAAAATAACTTTTGTAGTGGTAATGAGAGTGGCCCATTTCAAACAGTTGACAAGAAGGTGTGAGTAACAGTAGGGGGAAATTTAGTATGGGGGAAATTAGGTTTAGGTTTTGTAATGACCCAACCACTCCCAGTCTTTATTCAGGCCTAATTTGATGGTGTCCAGTTTGCAAATTAATTCTAGTTCTGCAGTTTCATGTTGGAGTCTGTTTTTGAAAGTTTTTTTTGTTGTTGTTGTTGAAGAATTGCCAACTGGAAATCTATCTGCAACTGAAATCAACATTTAAAAAAACCCTGACTCCTTTCCAAGCCTGGGGCGAGTGCTGTGGTGCTGTTAAAAGTCCTTTAATCAAGTCTGTCTTCAAAGGAGATACATAAGGTGGCTGGAATGTAGTCAAATGACCACTTGACTGCTGACTCTCCCTGAGCTCCTTGTGTCTGCCCAGAGCAAGGGATTGTCTGGCTAAGCTGTGGTCACATGGTGTTTTCTCTGGAGATAGTGGTGGTTCTGTTAATCGTATTGCCCATTGTTCTCTGCAGAGATTGTCAGCTTCTGGCATACACTAGAATTGCTTAACCCTCCTCTACAGCTCCAGACCTTGAAATCAAACATCACCGTGTGGGGCAAGAGTGCTGGTGGATCGTGCTCAAGAGCAGGGCTGGAGGGAGCTGTGCGCCCCTCCTGCCGAGTGGGCCAGAATCTCCACTGGGGAGCTGATTTGTAAGACAGGCAGCCTGGAGTGGCTTTCTTACCCGAAAGCTGCTGGCCAGTAGCAATCGTGGGAGCCAGGGGTTAAGTCTCAGGAGTTTGCTGGACTCTACCAAGCAGCTTCTGGAGCCTGCTGATATAGCTCTGATTTCAGTCTAAGCATGTCAGGCTGCCCGAGCTCAGAGCGGCCCAGGAAGTCTCTGCTTCTCTGAGCTTAACTGTCCAGGCTGCCTCATAGGTGTTGGGCAGAGGCCACCCAAGTCATCTCCGCTGTCAGTGAATGGACAGTAATGCATGGAAGTGTGTTAGCCCTTCAGGCCCAGCCAGGGGCAGAAGTCCTCTCCAGTGAGGAGCAGAGCTGGGTGACTTGTTCCCCTTCACCCAGAAAGAATAGCTGCTTCTCAGGTCTCGACAGCAGAAGCCAAAAGAGATGGGGGGGAGATTCCCGTAAAGGGTCTCGGAGTAACCTGGGCCCAAAATACAGAGGTGCAAAGGGCTTAAAGAAGAGTGATGGAACTGTCTGTCCACTAGCTGAGTCTCACCGAAGGGCCAGCATGGCGTGGCAGGAGGGCGCTTGCTACGCTAGAGCAGCCAGTCTCCAGGGGTGGGGGAGAGAGGGATTTGGCAGGAACGTCGCGGCAGGAAGGAGCAGATTTCTCTTTCCGATGGTAGTTTGTAGCCCCTTTGCTGCTAGCAAAGCGTGTGCATTCGCTCGTAGCCGTTGGTGTCAGATTGGCTTCTGGCCCAAGCACTGGTTGGAGCAATACATGCTTCGTGCCTGTGCCATGCTCTCGCTGAAGCATTCAGCTACAGCTACGGGGATGGAGACACCACAGACAGTGGAGGCAGGGCTGGGGTGTTCACCCCATTTAGAACCCAGCATGGTGGCCCTGAACATGCACCAGGAGCATTTTCCTGCCCAGTCCTGGGACTTCCCAAGCCTGCCCTGACTCGACAGTGGGTGAGGGAGATGTTTGCCCAAACTGAAGTGCCTGCTAGATGTTAAGACCGTGCTGTCAGCTTTGTGTTGGGAAGTGCCGTGGAGTGGGCCCTTCTTTGAGTCCCGTTCTGTGAGGTGTGGGGGATGCAGCTGGGAAACCCTTCCGGAGCCGGGGAGACACTCAGGTGCTTACCAGGTAGTTAGTTACCTGGTAAAACATCTTATGTCGGCCTCCCCTGCCCTTGGTTCTGATCTCCCTTTCCTCCCGTTCCCTGCAGTCTGTTTAAATTAACTCTGGCAGGAGGCATGTGGTCCCGGTGCATCACTGTGCTGATCTCCTCCTGCCGGAAAGAGCAGCTCGTAATGGGACTCTGATTGCATTACTAGCAAACAGCTTCTGCTCTGCCTGCATTGATCTGGCCATCCACTTTGCAATGAGCCGGCACCTCCCAGTGGTCTGTGCATGAGGGAGCGCGGTGCCCCAGAGAGACGCAGGCGAACATGAGCATCTCATCAGCATGTCTGCTTGGCATGGTGACGAGGACAGCGCCTTCCAGGGAGCTGAAGGCAAACTGCTTCTTCCGGGCTTTCCAAACTGACTAGAGATGGAACGGTCCAAGCCTGATGTTCTGGGAGCCTTCACCATAGGGCGGCTGGACTCGGCAGCACTGCCGGTTACTCCAGCTGGGGATCAAAGCAGCAGGATCCTTGTGGCTAGCATAAGATGTCCCTGCAAGGTGCGCCAATGGCCCTGTCCGCTCTCCTCTCTGGTGGTGACCGCTGAGTGGCACGGTCATCTGCAGACATGGCTCATCCCTGATGCAGCATGGCTAACGCTGGGGGCTAGAATGTGCTGTACCTTTTTAGGCAGAGCTCCCCACTGATTCCAGACTGATGGTACTGTACGGCCTTTGCCTAGTGCTACATGCTTTTCTCCCTTCCTGACACTAGGCTGTCTCTCAGTAGCTGTTTTGGCACAGTTTGTTTGTGTCGCAAGAAGCCCTAGCGGTGTCAGCGTAACCTGTTGGACATATTCCTCCTTCCTCCCGGCTCTCTGTTCAGTGGGACGCCCTGGAGTGCGCTGCTCTGGGCCCATGTGCTCTGAGCGCGCTCTCCCCTGTCGAGGCAGCGTGGGATAGCTGCCCAGGAGTACCCAGCATTCTCCGTTGTGTGGGATGTGTGAATGTCCAGCAGTTGCTGACCCGTGGTTATGCTGTAGATGAAAATGTCACTGTGTGGACACCCCTGGGCTGGCATGTCGCCCGAGTGGTGCAGCGAGGCAGGTGTGGATCTCCTTTCACGGGACTTCTTTCTTTCTAGGTGGCCGATGCCATGAGGCAGATGCAGGAGAAGAAGAACGTTGGGAAAGTCATCCTAGTTCCTGAACTGCCGAAGGAAGAACCCAAAAAAGAGGAAAACTAAAGCAAGGAGACCTGTCTGCAGGTTGTGAATTTGTGGTTTAACTCCTAACCCTTTTGGGACCTGGGAATGGACGGCTCAGTCCCTGCCATCTTCCCCATTAAGGGAATGATACATTTTTAAAGCCAGTTCTAGGACTGTGAGCACCTTGGGTTGTGAATCATATGCACCTGCCATAGCCAGCCTCTCCCAGGTGTGATTGTGTAACATTGAATGTGACACCTCCAGCCTTAGCCCTGCTTTTCTCACCTGGTTGTTAATTTCCTTTCCCAAATTCCAAACCAAGTTCTTCTTCTCTGGCAACGCCTCTCTGGCCTCCAAGCAGTCAGTGACTAATGGCTGCGTAGTATGTTGCTGCAAAGTGTAAACGCAAATTGTTATGGCAACCATTGACTGTCTCCATAGAAACCGAGCCCTTTTTGCAGTCTTAAGATGCACGTTTGACAGACGAATGTGCCAAGCCAGAGATGCTTGTCAATGAAATTGCTGTAGGAAAAAAACATCAGACCGTACGTTGTTCTAGTGCTGGTTATTTCTTTGCCATTATTCCTGCTGTCACAACACTTCCCTTCCTCCTCCCCCTCCTCTTCCCCACACCCCCAGTCCTAGGCCTTTAATGCCAATCAGCTGGCAAAAGGCCAGTTTTTCTAAGCCCAGCTTAGTATCTTACATGCTGGTCACGCTGTAGCTTT
Source organism: Lepidochelys kempii (assembly GCF_965140285.1). Classification (NCBI taxonomy): domain Eukaryota; kingdom Metazoa; phylum Chordata; order Testudines; family Cheloniidae; genus Lepidochelys; species Lepidochelys kempii. The sequence goes on along the minus strand of NC_136406.1, from coordinate 17,950,954 downwards.
TTAATTTGCTGTTCCTTCTCTGTTCACGCTGCGTGTATCCTGAGGAGGAGTTAGGCTGGTGCTATATGAATACTAAAGAGAAATTTCAATTCAGCAATTTGCTCTCGTCCATTTTCTGCTCCCAAACCGTTAGGGAAAGTCTAAACCAATTCTGTGGTCAAGGCTGGGTCTGGAGACTGAAAGAACTCAGCAGTGTCTCCGAAATGACTGACCCATTTGTGTTGGCTCTATGTGCTTTGTTAACGTTGGGCTCTGAATGTCCGTCAGGCTAAACTTCACCCTCGTGTTTGTTACCAAGGGCTGCAATGTGAAAAGGTGTCTGCAAGACTGGGACAAAACAAGCCTCATGGTCGGCCTTTGCTTCTGCGGTTGTGTGTGCTAGGAGGGGGATGCTGCAGCTCTAGAAGTGAGCAGGCCCAGTAAAGTCTGCGCTGGCATCCTCCCCCTGGGCCAGCCTGTGGTTCTGAGTGAGTCACACGCTGTCTGGGCTTAGACCTGTTGAACCCGCTGGCGTGAGGCTCTCGCCTGGTTAGATCCTGGCTTTTGTTTTTCACTTTCCACTCCAGTTTTAATTGGCTTTTCAGATTCTCCCCTAGTCCCAGGCTGTCCCCATGGCCTCTGCCCGTCCCTATGGCTGGCTAGCTAGCGCCGAAAGGGGGCTTGCAGCTTGTCTGCTCGAATCATGAAGTGTCAGTGTTTTCAGGGTACTTCCTAGTGCTGCTGAGATGCTGGGAACTGCCCAGTGGGCTCCTCTCTCTAGGAAGAAAACTGGGCTTGCCCATGCCAGGCGTGCAGGTAAAGCTGTGGGTGGGAACCTGAATGGTTCAGTCTGTGAGCATCTAAACTTGTCCTTGTTTAATGTCCTGACTGGCGCCGCCCCTTCCAGTGGTGCTCGGTCTCCTGCTGCAGTCCCAGGACTTGGTGCTTGTCAGGTTTGGCCCTGCTGGGTGGCGGATGGCGCAGTAGCTCAGGCTTTGCTTGTATTTTGGATTTGGTAACTGAAGGGACCAAGCCCCCACCTTCCCCCTTTTCGTAAAGGTGCCATAGCAGAAGCAAAATGCTGCTCTTAAGAGCAAACATGGATCTCCTGGGCTGTGAACATCCCCTCCTGGGTCCCTCCCCCGATTAAAGAAAACCTGGCCCAGCATCAGCATGAGGACTGTATTGTGCAAGGAAAAGGAAGGCGACGGCCTCTATTAGCTGCAGCCGCCCCAGGAGGCGTAAGTGGTGCTTCGCTGAGGCTTGGGCTACGCTTGGAACTAACGTCGGTGGAACTACATCGCTCAGCCGTGCAGTTTTATCGACCTAGCTCCCAGAGTAGACAACGCTGCTCCCAGCGACACGGCCACCGCCTCCTCGGGGGGCGCGGTACGTACGCTGACAGGACAAGCCTTCCTCTTGGCGCAGGCAGCTTCTTCACGGGTGCGCTACAGTGGGGCAACTGCGTTATCTCATCAGTGCAGCCTGGGTTTCAGTTCCTAGCTCTCTTACCCTGCTGGGCTGCATGAGGCCTGGAATCTGGAGGATTCACTTCAGGTAAAAAATGGTGCCCAACATTTAGGACTTCAGAAAGGGAACCACGATTGGGTTCAGACCCTCTTCTGTCTTCGTTCCTTCCATTCATGACACGGGGGTTGACTCCCCTGATGTGATGCAGCAGAACTCACACGCACAACTTTTTTCTAACCTTTTCTAAATACAAACTCTCCTCGCTGGGTTTTTCCCTTCTCAGAACCGCTCCTGCCCAGTGAGTTAGATTTTACTTTCCATTGTTTTGTGCCATTTCACTGCAGGTTTGTAAAAACAGTTCAGACACTTGTTTGCTATAAAAGGAAAAGCCCAAGACCTACTCTTGTCCAAATTTTGGCTTCACCTTGAGACAGGAGGAGTCTGGACAAACTGCACCGCAAAGCTTCAGGTTCTCTAGAGTCTTTGAAAGGGGGAAAATGATCCCACTTTCCTACTTCCCTTGGCTCTACTCTGCCAGCTGAGAGCACCTGGTGCCTTACTCTGGCCCTATCCTGGGCACTATCGCAAGGCTTTTGTAGTCTAGTCCCCCTTTTGATACAGCGTGAAGGAAGCAAATGGGAATATCTTGTATCTTCCTGTAGGACAACTCTGACGTATGCTGCATTGCATAGAAAACAGTATCTCAGTGCCTTTTCTAGACCACTTGTAAGACTAGCAAGTCACTGAAGCCTTTGCCATACTGGCCTCTTAAAATACTGCCAAAAAACTAGTGTGCTGCATAATAGATATGGCTTGTGGTACACAAGTGACCTAGCTCTGCTTACCCTCCGCCTTGATATACTCTTCGTACACGTGCGTTTTATGGACTCTCCAGGCTGATCCCTGGAAGCTCCTGCTCCAGAGCCTAAGCAGCAGTGCCTGCCGTAAGGCAATGCCTCACCCAAGTTGGCTGCATTTGGATGTGGCCAAAGGTGATGTCAGCCTGCCCGTGCGCGTCAGTATCTCTAGGCCTGTCCTCTTGCAAAGCTTTGCTGGTGTTGGCCTCTCCTGAGGCTGAGGACGTTGAGGGTTTGTCGCCATTGCGGAGACTCTCTGGAATTTCTTTTCTCTTTGTTTGCAATGTGTAGCTGATGGTGAATTTTCTACCTATAAACTTCTCATACCCTTTTCAGTCTGACTTCTGAATCCTTCTGAGCAATTAGGTAGTCGTGATAAGAGATTAGCATTGACTCTGCACCCCAGTAGCTACGTTTTCTACGGAAGATTAAGTGTAACCTTGCGCTTTACTGCCTCACTGACTAATGCTCTGTTCTAGATTTTATAGTAGCCTTTATTTACCCTGGCGTTTTAGGGCCCAGTAAGTATTAAACCTACTGATTGTCAGACTTAATACAACTTTATTACCAGTGTCTCAAACAACTTGTTAAACAGCGAGTTGTTCTAGCAAGGACCAAAGCACAATGCCATTCCACTCCAGAAGATGTCTGATTAGAAGGAAGCATGCTGAACAGTTGAGGGCACAGCTGGTGTCATCCAGGGAACAAAGAGTGCCACGTTGCCTCTTAAATTGTGCATCGTTCCAAAATAACTGAAGTGCAGCTTAATGTTCATTTTGCTAATTGATCATTTTGACTCAAATCTTGTGCCATGGGTGCAAAATGGCTGAAGGGCAAAAGTTTGTGTCGTGATGCTATGAGCACTAGCTAAAGGTTTCTGTGTTCCCTGCACTCTCTCCTGCTCCAGTTTGCAGGGTCTTCTGCCTTTGGTATGTATGTGTAGATTGTGAAATCCAGTGGTATCTGTCTAAGTGTGACCTAACCATCATTGCTGTATCTGTTACCAAAACTGCCAGTCCAGGAAGGGGCCCTTAAACACAACTTTACGTACTTTGCCATCCTCAGGCGGCTTTAGAACTAAAAAGCTTGTTTAGTTTAATAAGAAATTTATTAAAGTTACAAATGTTTCTTGCACCTGGGAGATGGGAGTGGAGCTCAGCTTGCACAAACATAAGCCCTGTTGAGAACCGTAGCTACATCAAGACTGTATTTGAGAGATGGGGAAAGGTCCTACAGACACCAGGGAAAGGAGTTTAGCTGCATGTTTAGTTACAAACCAGCTGTGTGAAGTAGAGTTGTGGGCATCAGACTTCAACCAATGCAGGAATCTGACCCATCTGCAGCTGCTGTCAGAGGTATAAGACCACTCCTGTTGCCAAATGAAGTCTTGGATGCCCCAAGCGCTGGTGATGGCAGAGGGTGACGGGCAGGTAGCGTATGAGCACGGTGTGAGAATGCGTTGCTCTTGGAGCCTCTTACGACACATGGCAGTGTCTGTGCCGTCCAGCTGATTTGCGGAGATGAGATACGAGGGGCTGTTGTCCTACAGCACGGCGCCTTTAAAAATAATTATATTCCGCTTTGTGCGTGTAACCAAGTTGAACAGAAAGCGATTGTGCCAATGCTGTTTACATGACTACAACGTGTAATGCTCTTCTGCCTAACGTTACCGTATGCCTTACGTGTTTCAAATGTTAATTAAAAGCATAACAAAATCCTTGCTGGCATGTTTCTCTGCTTGTGACAATACTGGGGTTAAGCATAAAGCAAAAGTCCAAGGGTTTGTCAGTGGCCCAGCAATCTATCTGTAGTTCCCTTTGTCAGACCCGGGCAGGCCCCTGTCCCGTCAATCTCACGCTCGTTTGTGTGACCGAAGAAATCTGGGAGCAATAAATGCTCCCCAGTCTGTCACAGAATTGTAGACTTTAAGGTCAGAACGGACCATTCTGATCGTCTAGCCTGACCTCCTGCACAACGCAGGCCACAGAATCTCACCCACCCACTCCTGTAACAAAGCCCTCACCCATGTCTGAGCTACTGAAGTCCTCAAATCATGGTTTAAAGACTTCAAGGTGCAGAGAATCCTCCAGCAAGTGACCCGTGCCCCACCCTGCAGAGGAAGGCAAAAAACCCCCAGGGCCTCTGCCAATCTGCCCTGGAGGAAAATTCCTTCCTGACCCCAAATATGGCGATCAGCTGAACCCTAAGCATGTGGGCAAGACTCACCAGCCAGACACCCAGGAAAGAATTCTCTGTAGTAACTCAGATCCCACCCCATCTAACATCCCATCACAGGCCATTGGGCCTATTTACCCCTAATAGTCCAAGATCAATTAATTTCCAAAATCATGTTATCCCATCATACCATCTCCTCCATAAACTTGTCAAGCTTAATCTTGAAGCCAGATAGGTCTTTTGCCCCCACTGCTTCCCTTGGAAGGCTGTTCCAGAACTTCACTCCTCAGATGGTTAGAAACCTTCGTCTAATTTCAAGTCTAAACTTCCTGATGGCCATTTTATATCCATTTGTTCTTGTGTCCACATTGGTACTGAGCTTAAATAATTCTTCTCCCTCCCTGGTATCCCTCTGATATATTTATAGAGAGCAATCATATCTCCTCTCAGCCTTCTTTTGGTCAAGCTAAACAAGCCAAGCTCCTCGAGTCTCCTTTCATAAGACAAGTTTCCCATTCCTCGGATCATCCTAGTAGCCCTTCTCTATACCTGTTCCAGTTTGAATTAATCTTTCTTAAACATGGGAGATAATGTCAATTTGGATCAGTAACTCTGGGATGGGAGCCAAGGTGGGAAGATTCAAGACCTACCCTACGGGTTTCAGATAGCCATTGGCTCATGCTTGCAATGGGGGTTAGTGGATTTAGCAACAGAGCGGCTAGCTGAAAGGTGAATGGGATAACCAGGCAACATGAGCTGGGCAAGCTCTTGTTAAGTCCTGCAGTGACCCGCACAGCAGAACCTGGATGGGTACAATTGTCACCCCTTGTTAACAGAAACTTATCGGGGGAGCATAAACCGATGTTAGAGAACACACGCAGAACTACTGGACTGCTTCTCTGCTGGCACGAATGCTAAGCAGCCCCGGAAACATGCTCTAGGCAGGCTTGAGCCTCTACCCCCAGACTTTCAAGCCCACCCTCCCCCTTCCCTTTTGTGGGGCTGAGTATAAGGCAGGCATCTCCCCTCTGGAAGAATGTGCTGGGTCTGAAAGAGGAACCTGAGCCCATAGAGCCGGCTGAAGAAGATCTTGGTGCCTGACTAAATATTCTTAAGGATGTTTTTCACCCCCAACTCTTCACCTCAGAGCTCTTAAATATTGGTCCAAGCTTCATCACAGCGCTGTAACACACAAGCGAGCGAAAACGAGGGTGCTTGTCTCCGCTGTGACAGGCTGTCTCCCCTCCAAGCTGCCACCCCGCTGCAGCGGCGCAGAGCCGTTCTCTGACACAACTTCTGGGGCTAGGTTATAGGGCTGTTGTGCTCAGGCCCAATCATGCTTGTCGCTTTCCCAGCAGGCTCAAGAACTGAATGGAGTGTGAAGTCCCCTCTTGGCCCAATGACAGCCTCTCCACTTCAGAGGGGAGGCTTGTTGGCCAGGGCTGGGGGGAGCTGGTGCTGTGGGTAAAAGGAGACCTTCACCCCAAGCTCTGGCCACGGGTGCACTCCTAGCGCTGCGATTGTAGGAAGCAGATTTTGCACATGGCTTTTGAGCAGCAGCACTGAACACCTGCTGTGAAATGTACCCAGGATCTCAGCTGCTTTCTAAGGTTTCAGGTCAGCCCTGCCCCCTCTGGCATCCGCACCAAGTGTTCATTTGGAGCCTTAAATGCACCATCACATTCTCATAAAATGCTACTTGAGAAAGCCCAGTCTCTGCACAGGGGCTGCAGACACTTCAACCTGCAATGGCCCTTCTGTTCTGGAAGCAGCAGCCGCTGCTGGGCGGCCTGTAGCCAGTTGTTGCTAGTCCTGCCTGTGACCAAAATGGGGGGCATTTTGAGGCTCCCAGCCTGAGACACGACCAAGCACTACTGAACAGGGTGGGGACTGAGACTCGTTTATTTGGAATTCTCCACCCAACTACACGGAATGCAAAGTAACAGGGAATGTGCAGCGTTGTGCTGCCTTGAACACTGCAGGTTTGGGCCACGGTCCCACAGGGCTAGAGGCCTAGGGATGGGACGGGAGCTCCGGACTGTCTGTCCAAGGAATGAAATGCCCAGGCTAACTGAGATCAAGTGTAGTTCCGCACTGCCCAGGATGCTGGTAGGCGGGACCCCCTGTGTTTTGGCTTCATTAGCCAAAGGGGAAAGTGCCATTCCAGAAGCACTGAACACTACAAAGACGAGCAGCTCCCAGCCTCCCAAAGGCAGAACTGGGATGTCCCAGGGTGACCTTTCCTGCAGCCAGACACGGGCCTCCACTGGAGATTAGCATCGGGCTGGAAGCTGGTAATGGCTCAGCCTGTAATGCTGGTCGTTCATTGATGCCGAAACAAGCTGTTGCTGGCGGCTGGTTAACAAGCTAAATCCAAGTGGGAGCTGGAGCTGCCAGCAGGGTCCCTGGAAGTCCTTTACTTCCCTTCAGCTGGAGCGAGGGTGGGTGCTGGTGAGACGCTGCCGCTGGACAGCTCGGTTTTCACTTACACTTGGCACAGGAATTCCTGGCTAGCAAAGGGAGGTGGAGATGAAGCCCAAGCAGCGAAAAACCAGCACTGTCCTGAGCAGCTCAGAACTGAACGTGGCTTGTGCCAGCTGGGCTGAGCCTGACTGGGGCTGGAGGACGGCAGAGAGGGGGCGGCTTTTGGCAGCTCAGCGCTGGGAATTTCACTCGATGCCCAAGTTTCTCAGCAGAGCGCAGACCTCGCGGAGGTACTGGGAATCTGGGTAGCCATTCCTACCAGGGGAGAGGAAGAGGCGTGAGGCTGTGGCCCCGCGGGTAACGCTCAGAGCATGTTCCAAACACACCTACCCCTCCCAACGACCGCAGGAAGTGGGGGGCATCTTTCCCTATTCTCCCACACTCCCTATTTCCCTGATGGGGAGGGAGCCAGTGGCCCCAGCCACCCAGGGAACCTCTCAGAGCTTGGCTACCCCACGCTCCCAGCCCCAGAGCAAGAGGCGGCCTAGGTCTGGGGCAGGAATTGCTCTTCGCTGGGGTCTCACTGGGTCCTGCCTTGCAGAGATGGAAAACGGCCGGCAGGGATGGAGTAGCATGAAACATTTAAAATGGCGTTTGGATGCTGCTCTTGCTCATTCATTTCTTATCTGACAAAGCGGCTGCTGCAGCCCCACACGCCAGGGTACGAGAGGGGCTCTGCCCTCCCAAGCCAGGGCAGGGAAGCAGCTGGGGGGCTCGGACAATTCCTGGGCCTGGTGCTGTGTTGCACCACCGGTGGGTTTGCTCCAAGGCTGGCTGCAGCATTGGGCTCTTGGGCTCTGGCAGGTCCTGCATGCCAAGCGTGGATTCAGCACAGCACCCAGGTGTCTAGGCCCGGGCCGCCTTCCTCTCCCTCCTAGGCCAAGAGCTAACAGGCCACAGGCAGCCTGGGCCCCCAGCCCCGTTCAAACACCACCGGCACCGTTCCCTACCTGGCCTTGCCCTTGTCGAAGGAGGTTTTGTGGGGAATGAGGTGCCACGTCACTCTCTCCTCCTCGTCCTCACAGGATTGGATCCGGAAGGTCAGGCCCTGCTCAAATGCTTTCTGCAGCAGCTGAGATGTCTTCTTCCCCTCCCTGTTGTCGGGCAGGAAGGCCTGGAAGCGGCCACCCCTGTATGGTCTCCCGGGTCGGGGGTCTCCAGCCTTCAAATGGCGGTGTGGGGGAGGGGAGAAGGAAGAAAGTCGTAAAATTAGCCCGGAGCTCTCGGGTTTGCCCGGTGGGAGGCGAGGCGGGTTTCGTCACCTGCTGTGGTAACGCTCCCTGCGCCGTGAAGGCAGGGTTGGTTTGTGGGACCCAGCCCCTGCCCTGCCCTGCCCTGCCCAAGGAGCGAGCCGGGAATGCTGCTGCAGCCGGTGCGCTGGCTAGTTAGCAGGAAGCTGGCGCCCAGAGGGGGCTGCTAGTGGGAGCTGTTCGTGGTGTTTCCTACCACGCTCCCAATCCCCCTGCTCAGCACTTCTACGCAAAAACCCGGCTCTGCTGGGGTTTCCTTCTTGGTCACTTCTCTCTGCAGTGCCTCAGCCCTGGGGTGAAATGGGGGAGGAAACTGCTCCGGGCTATTGCTGGGTTGGAAGGGAACGTGGGAAAAGGCTGTTCCACCTCTTGGTGGTAACTCTCACCGCTGGCTTGGGCTTGGGCTTGAAATAATAAATAAATGAAGGTGAGTGGCTGGGGAAAAGCCACTGCCAGGGACCGGGCGGCAGGCCTGGCACCTGCAGGAAGCCAGAGCCCCCTTCAGCCAGAGATGAACGGTGTATCTGCCTCATTCAACTCCCCTCTGCTGCTGTGCCCACAACAAGTGCGACAACCTCAGGACAGCCAGACTGGGTCAGACCAATGGTCCATCTAGCCCAGTATCCCTGTCCCCGACCGTGCCAGGTGCCCCAGAGGGAATGAACAGAGCAGGGCAATCGTTGAGCAATACATCCCGTCACCCAGTCCCGGCTCCTGGCAGCGAGAGGGTTCGGGACACCCAGAGCATGGCGTTGCGTCCCTGCCCATCTTGGCTAATAGCTATTGATGGACCTGTCCTCACTGAACTTATCCATTCTTTTTTGAACTCAGTCATAGTTTTGGCCTTCACAACATCCCCTGACAACGAGTTCCACGGGTTGACTGTGCGTTGTGTAAGGAAGGTACTTCCTTATGTTTGTTTTAAACCCATTGCCTAGTAAGTTTATTGGGTGACCCCTGGTTCTTGTGTTATGTGAAGGGGAAAATAACACTTCCTTAGTCACTCTCTCCGCCCCCGTCATGATTTTATAGCTCTCTATCGTATCCCCCCGAGTCGTCTCTTTTCCAAGCTGAACAGTATTAGTCTGTTTAATCTCTCCTCGTACGGAAGCTGTTCCACAGACTTAATCATTTTTCTTTCCCTTCTCTGTGCCTTTTCCAATTCTAACCTATCTGTTTAGAGATTTGGCAACCAGATCTACATGCAGTACTCAAGATGTGGGCATTCCATGGATTTATATAGAGGCATTATGATATTTACTGTCTTATTATCTATCCCTTTCCTTACGGCTCCCAACACGCTGTTTGCTTTTTTGACTGCCGCTGCACACTGAGCAGATGTTCTCAAGGACTTATTATCTATGATGACTCTAAGATCTCTTTCTTAGTGGTAACAGCAAATTTAGACCCCATCATTTTGTATGTATAGCTGGGATGATGTTTTCCAATGTGCATTACTTTGCACTTACCAACACTGAATTTCATCTGCCAGTTCGTTGCCCAGTCACCCAGTTTAGTGAGATCCCTTTGTAACTCTTGGCAGGCAGCTTTGAACTTAACTATCTTGAGTAATTTTATATCGTCTGCAAACTTTGGCACCTTCCTGTTTACTCCCTTTTCCAGCTCATTTATGAATATGTTGACCAGCCCTGCTCCCAGTACAGATCCTTGGGTGACCCCACTATTTACCACTTTCCACTGTGAAAACTGATCATTTGTTCCTCCCCTTTGTTTCCTGTCTTTTAACCAGTTACTGATCCATGAGAGAACCTTCCATCTTCTCCCATGACTTCTTACATTGCTTAAGAGCCTTTGCTGAGGGCCCTTGTGAAAAGCTTTCTGAAAGTCCATATACACTATATCCCCTGGATCCCCCTTGTCCACAAGCTTGTTGACCCCTCAGAGAATTCTAATAGATTGGTGAGGCATGATGTCCCTTTTCAAACGCCATGTTGATGCTTCCTCAACAAATTTTGTTCATCTGTGTCATAATTCTGTTCTTTATGGGTGTGCTTTGACGACTGCTCACCCCCAGCTGGCATCCGTGCTCCCCTTCTGCCTGTGTTATCCACCCGCCTCTTTTCTTGTGCGCTCTTTGGGGCAGGGACTCTGTTCTGTGTGGGCCGTGCCCAGCACAACAGGGCCCGGGCCGCTGACCGGGATGCCTAGGCATTACCCCAAGTCCCATAATTAGGGGGCTGGGAAGGCCCTGGTGGCAGACTCTTTGTGTGGCCTGGCTACCTACCTCCTGCACACCGTCAGGGATGTCATAGATGATCTTGAGCGTTGGGTCTCGAAAGTGGCCAGGCAGGCTCTGGGACAAGGTCACGACCTTGAATGCCCCTTTAATAGCCCTCATGCTCTTGGGGGAGCTGCAGCAGGCTGGGTGCGTGTCTTCTGCTGCAAAACAAGTCCGGCACAGGGAGTGGCCGCACTGGGCGCGGCAGGTCGCTGTGCGTGAGGTCTGGCACGCATCACACTTCCCAAGCTTGTGCTCATGGGCTTCCTGCCCAGGGCTGGGCCCTCTTAGCTCCAGCTCTGAAATCCCAGTCTCCTGTGAGTCCCCATCTCCTGCTGGGTGCAAGTGGCCTTCCTGGCTCACAGGGTCCCCTTGGCCTGGCTTGGGGGCTCGCTCTGCTGCAGGCCTGGCCTGCAGTGCAGTCACAGAGCTAGAGAGCCAGATGGGCAAGGACTGTGGGGCACCATCTGCTGCATGAGCAGGGGGTCTCGGGCTTCCCCCTGCCTCACTGGGGCCTCCTCGGCTCTTGTCTCTTGCGAACTGGAATCTGTCAGGCAGGACCCGCTTTATCCTGGCTGCCTCGGGCTCTCCAGCTGGCCTCTCCCCCTTCTGCAGCTCCTGGGGGTCCCTTGGGCTGAGGCTCTGTCTGTCTGCCAAGCTGGCATCAAGGAGGCCACTGCCTCCCTGCACGTCCTGTGAGTCGCTGTGGTAACTTGGGTCCTCTTGCCCCACTGCCTGCCGGTAGCTACTGGTTTTCGTGGCGTTCCACCCGGGACCGTACAGTCTCACTGTGTCAGCACCATTCAGCTGGGGGGCGCTCTCCGAAATGTCAGACAGGCCGGTTGTGCTGCTAACCTCCAGCGGCTGCAGTCCCTCCCGGCTATGGGGATATTCTGCAGCCAGCGCTGGGTCCTGGGTTTTCACCTGGTGCGTGGGGCTTGGATATTCCTCGGACAGAGATCCCACCAGCCCCCGAGACGGGGAAGAAAGCATCAGATCACTTCGCCTCCTGGCAGAGAATCTCTGGAACGCCTCATTGACTCTCCGCAGCGCTTCCTTGGGGCACGTGAGATGCAGTTTGTACCTGTCTTTGCTGACTCTGACCTGGGCAGAGCATCCTTTCAAGAGGCTGCACAGCTCATTCAGGGCCTCGTCGCTGGGTCCCTCCACGTCAAGTTCGGAGTAGCTCAGACTCTGGCATACGAGAGCAGGACACACCGTCTGGCACAGAGCCTCCATCTTCCACCTGGCTTGGAGGAGCTTTGTCCTGTCCTCAGCTGTGAGCGTCAGCACGGTGCAGTCTTTGTCGCTGCGCTCTGCGAGCAGGACGCCTCCCTCCCTGCACAGCCCGTCAATAGCAGAGCCGTGAATGTCTTTCAGATAAGCCCACTGCACAGGATCCATGGTGATCTCCTCGCTGACCCCGTGGGCCCTGCTGGCTGCCCTGCTGGGGTCTCTGGGTGTGTCGCTTGCCTTCGACTTCGGAATGGAGAAACTGTTGGAGCGTCTCAGAGGGGCGCTAGACTCGGGTGGTTTCGAATCCAGTGCTGAACAGGTCCCCGTGGTATCGAAAAGGCTCAAAGATTTGAAGGCGCTAGACATGTTGCTAATGGGCTGAGGCTTTACGGGAACGGGGCTTTTCCAGCCCCCAAGACTCTGCAAAGTGCTGCTTTCTTTGTCTCCAGCCAACAGAGACAGCGTCTTGGGTCTCAAGAGCAGGGGGTCCCCCTTCCTTTGGTCCCAATCCTTCAGCTCCCTCTGCTGACCCTCTGCCGCTGGCCCAGTGACAGGCGCAGAGACGGGCAGGTGGTGCTGACCACTTGGTGGTGCTGGATCGCTCTGGCTCAGGGCGCCAGCTTCCTTTAACCAGCTGCCAGAAAGCTCCATCTGATCTATGAACGGGGAGCTGCGATCCAGTGAGGGCCATGCACTGGAAACAGGCGTGTCGTGCTTTAGGAAGCTGAAGTTGGCGGCTAGCTTGTGTTCACCTTTAGACTCAAACTTGCCAGGGCTAAGTCTTGGGGGTGAAGGATCCACCGGAGGTTCGGGCTTGCCCAGTCTGGCATCCCCTCCATGAAGGGCGGCTGTGTAGGTGGCCAGGGAGGTGTTGGGCATCCTGAGGCCGGCTGTGGCTCTTCTCCCGGTGGTTCGATCTTGGATGTATTGTTTGGCCTGGGAGACATCGACCAGATTCCCGATGAGATAGAGATGCCGCTCATCTTCGTGACAAAAAAGCAGGGGGCACAGCTTCTGCAGGTCCTCTAGCAGGGCCCTCTGAGACCTCATGTCACTGCTCAGCTCCCCCTTGCTGATCTTCTCCTTGCGCAGACTGGCTTCCAGCTGCTGATAGAGGCCCAGCAGCGCCAGGCGGGCTTGCACCATGGAGCTGATGTTCCCCATGTTCTTCGAGGAGGCCTGGAGGTAGAGAACAGCAATGCCGTCACTGCTGACGTCCACCACATCGACCTGGTGCTGGTGCAGCACCCGCTGGTACTTGTCGCTGCAGAATTTCCGCATGTACAGGTAGATATCCGCGTCCATCACCAAGGAGAAGTCCTCCAGCTGCTCCACAGCTTCTCCGTCCACGGGGTCCCTGTGCAACGGGGGCTCAGACACCTCCTCGTGCACTTGGCCCGGACTTGGCTGCTTCTCCACCCTCGGCTCTGGCAAAGGGGAGCGGGGCCCCTGGTGGGAAGCGGACGTCCCTGTGACTGGGTGGCTGACTCCCTCCGGGGGGCCCTCTCCAGCGTGCTGGCTCCTTAGCAGCTCCCTGCTGAAGGCCTGCAGCTCCGTGAACGGCCCCTTGACAGTGCACAGCGTCTCCTTAGGGTCGAAGCTGAACTGCACGGCACCGTAACGTCTGCGCAGGCTTCTCAGGAGGGTTTTGCCGTCCAGGAGCCTCCCGTAGTCGATGATCATACAAACGCGCACGAAGATCTGGGGGGACAGGACCAGAGGAGTCAGAGGACAGCGACTGATGGCAAACAGCCCCACTGCAGGAGGGAGACGACCCCCTGACCGGCCCCACTCCACCACCCCGGCATCATCAGGACACATTATCTCACCACGGCTCCCAGGGTCACTTCAAGGCCAAGCGCCAAGCGCCCCCACCTTCCCTTTCACTCTGTGTTTGCTCTCCTCAAGGGCAGGCAAACAAACCTCACGTAGCTTCGTGCTGCAATCGCTGCCCGTGGCGATGGAGAGGGCGTGCCCAGGCGGGAGTGCACGGAGCACGGACACAGGCAGAGGGCTGAGCTCGGCCAGCACCGTCGCTGGAGGGCCGTGCGGCCAGGGCTGACAGAGAGCCAGCAGCCTGGAGCAGAACTCTCCCCTCCACGCGCGGCACAAAGGGCTCGGCGAGCAGGGAGTGGAGCCGAGTGCGAGTTTACCGCAGCTACAGCATCTCCCATGTGCGCAGAGAGCTCTGCAAAGGGGCCAGGCCTCCCCACTTCTATAACTCTCAGGCCCCTGCACGTGGAGCCAGGCTCCAGCCGCTTCCCACTCCCTCTGCTCTGGCTGCAGTGTCCCCAGCAGGCCCCAGGCTGCCTGTCTCTGACATCACACGCCGTTGCCAGGGAGATGACTGTGATGTCACAGACCCCGCTGAGCTTCTGTGACACCAACGCCCAGAGCCGGCAGCTGGCCACGGCGCCAGCTCCCTGACAGCCGAGGAAGGGCAGAACTTCCTCAAGGTCTCTGACACCAGCCCTTCCCCTGACTGCCCTCCCCCCGAGGGAAATCGCCTGCTTTCCTGGCTCATGAAATGGCAGAGAAGTGAACAGAAGCCCTTGCCTGGCCATGCGGGAGCAGACAGCTGGGCTTAATGACCCCCGCCACCCACGCATCCCCTCGCCCTGCCCCAGTGCTATTCCCTCTGCGCTTGGACAGGTACAAATGCAGACTGACCAAGTGTAAAACGGGGCCCTGCCTCAGGTGCATTATCAGCAAAACCCCTTTTAAATAGTCATTTGAATACAAATAGAACGAGTTTGCTTTAGCTCTAATTTAAAGATTAACAGGATGAGCAGAGTCTCCTCTCTGCGTATCTGTTCCGGGCAGCGGCAGGGCTCGGGGAGGGGTGTACACAGCCGGCGGGGGCTGCTGCGGCCCTGCCCGCCTGATCCCGCTCGTTACCTCGTCAGGGCTCAGCTCGGCCGCGTGCGCTGTCACTGTCAGCGGGTACGTCTTTCCACCGACCAACAAAAGGTGGTTCTCCATCTCCAGGACCCTCTGAGCCACTAAACCGAGCAAAGCAATAGACACCGGTCAGCCAGCTGTGCCCTGGCCCGGGCTGTGCCACTGGGCTCCCCAGCCAGACGAGGCCCAGAGCGGGATCTTTATTCCTCCCTCTCTCCCACCGCATTCTTGGGGCATCCCCTTGTTGGAGGCTGGGGAAGGGCAGGAGGCTGGGAATTCCACCAGTTACCCAACAGGATGAGAGCCCAATGCCCCAGGAGGTGCCCTGGCCTCTAGGCCCCTGTGCAGAGCTTCTTGGCCTGCCCCCATTGGCCCCAGGACACAATTTAGCCTGCCAAGCACTGCCTGGTGCAAGCACCCCAGCCTCACCCCCTGCATTACCTCCCGCTTCCTCAAAGGTGACGAGGGCGCAGGCTGGGGAGCCAGCGACGAGCGTGATGTCTGCGATCTCTCCACCGCCGTTGCGGGCCCGCAGGAAGTGGATGGTGAGCTTGTCGGCGACTCTCTCTGGCGGGATGTCTGTTGGGATCCCCCCCACACGCACCGTGCGCCCATCCATGCTGCCAGACCCTCCTGCAGGGAAGGCGCGCAGATATGAGGCAACAAGCAAAGCTCCCAGCCCCCCCACCAGGGCTTGCATGCTGCCCCCTCCCCTCTGGAGCCAGGGCTCTGGGCTCGCAGGCAGGCGACCTGGGTTCTGTTCTGGGGTATGTGCCCTGCCTAGGCAATATTTAATGCCATGCTCCTCACTGGGGGTAGGTCCGCTCTGTGACGCAGTTTCTTCACCTGTACAAGGGATTGCCACACAAAGGCTTGTGCAGCTGAATTCAGGAGTATTTGCAAAGCACGTTTGGATCTGCAAACAAAGCCTGTTGTTATCCAGGGGAAACCGGGCAGCCCTAGCATCCCTTGAGCGAAGCCCGTCCCTTCACCCCATGGCGCTCACTGGGAGCAGACCCCACTGGTTTCAAGGCCGCAGCTCAGCTGTGTGACGAGTCAGTGGGAATCCGGAGGAACCCACTGTCCCGCATGAAACCACACTGGATTCCTGTCACTGGAGCACAGCTGAGTGTGGCCTTGCGTCTCCATCCAGCCTGTGCAACACACCAGCCTCTGCCCAAGGCACTTCCTGCAGACAGAGGGTCAGACGGGGGAGCTCTCATGCCTGGAGAAAGATGTTCCTCACTCAAGGCCCCATTTGCCCCAAGGGAAACTGAGGCCTCCGTTGGATTTGTATCTCAGCAGCTCTTTTCTCCAGGGAGCCTGAAGGTTTTCTGGCTTCCAAGCTCCTGCCAGGGTGGCCAAACTTCCACCAACCCCTTGCAAAGGGGGGTCATTGACTCTCTCTTGCAGCAATAGAATGGCCAACCTCTGCAGGCACTAACGGGCACCGTCGCGTTCCCCAGCTGCATGAGGCTCGCGTTTGGTGTCAGGGCCCCGGCTTTCTGTGGCCAAAGGAATAATGCCGCCTCGGTGCCCTGCCCTCATGAATACACATCAGTGTTGCTCTTTGGAAAGGCACCGTGGGCAAGACCATGCTGTCTCTGCTAAGGGCTCCAAGCTCTGTGACCCGAGCTCGGGTACCTCTTCTCTGCTCAGCTGCAAGCAGAGGGGCTGAGCTCTTGGATTATTCATGAGCTTCCACTGAACATGCAAAGATGCAGCTGGACAGCCTATAAATATTTATTGGGCCTCGGGGAGGGGGACCCTCTGTTTCTGCAAATTCTCATTAAGCTGGGAGGAGCAGACTGAGAGGTGTCAAGGGGGGAGCCAGCGCCACCAGGCTCCAACAGCCTCTGCTGGCGGGAAGGACAGCACCATTCAGGGTGCAGGGCAGGCCAACCCCCACACGCCTCCGCTGGGCCAACACCCCATGCACCAACTGGTAAAGGGATCAGCCTGTGTTTCTGCTGCTCTCCCCCTCTACTGCCCTCCGCCAGGAGCGATCCGACGCCTGAGGAAAAGCCGTGTTTGCCCCTGCTGCTCTTGGCCTCGAGGCTGGGCCAGGCCCAGACAGAATGCGCCCTGCTCAGGGGTTTGCCGCAGAGCTTTTGGGGACTGAGCTGTTACCGTACCAGCTGCGTTGGAGCCAGGATCTCTCTATGGTTTTTATACAGGCGCTGTCCCTGAGGCCCCAGTGGGAAATGGGGGTAGGGTGTCCCCCCCTGCCCCCAGCGGGTCAGGTGTCCACGTCACCAACTGCTCCTGCAGACGCGGGTTCCTGGGTCCCGGGCCCAGTCTGAGCAGGCGTCTCCAGGCGGCGTCTCCCTCGATCGAGAACGAGAAGGGGAAGGTTTAATATTTAAACAAACTGTTGAATTTTTCAGCACTAAAGGTAGCAGCCGCAGGGCCCCCTGGAGCTCACAGCTGCCTCGCCGGGCGTCGGGGGGCTCTCCACAACCCAGCAGCAGCGCGGCCAGAGGAGACGGCCGCAGCAACCTGTGAGGCTGGCCAGGGGCGCCTGGCTCGGCCCCATCCCTGCAGGGACGCCCCAAGGGGCGCGGGGGGGCCTGTGTTCACAGTGCAGCCCCCGGGGGCGCAGGTTGGCCGCGTTGCTCTTGCTCTCGGGGGGCTGCCAGCCGGACAGCGGCAGAGACGGAAAATGCTGCCCTGAAACGGGAGGGTTGAGAAATGGCACCAGCTCCCCCCGCGGCCGTGCCCAGCGGGGCGAGCGCCCGACTCGGGCCCCTGCTTGGGCAGTGGTAGCCAGGGACCCCACGGGGCCCCAGCCCCACGGGGCCGAGGGCAGGATCCCGGCCCCAGTACCTTGTCCCCCCCCGTGCTGCCCGGGAGCCAGGCTCTGCTGCGGGCCAGGCCGGACCCCTTGGCTGACCCCCCCCAGGGCCTGGCAGCGAGGGGGGCTGGAGGCGGGGGGCTGGCGGGGGCCAGGACCCAGCCCCCCAGGCCTGCCCGGAGCAGGGGGCACGGGGTGAGCACAAGCCCTGATGCCCAGCCCAGCGCGTGGCCCGGAGCCCCCCCAGGCCAGATCCGCGCCCCCCAAGCGCCCGGCCCCACCCTGCGTGACGCGGGGGGGTGGGGGCCGCAGCTTGGGCACAGGCCCGGCGGGGGGGGGGGCGGAAACCCTGTGTTTGCTGTTGGTTATTAGTGCTCCGAGCGGGGGGTGCAGCACCCCAAGTTCCGGGCCCCCCCCGGGGACGGTGCCCACCGCGCCCCCCACTCCCTGCCCCCCACTGAGCACGAGCGCCCGGCCCCAGGGCGCGTGGGGGGGGAGAGATGGGGCATGGCTGGGGGCGGGGCTGTGCGTGCCCCCGGGGGGGGTCCCTGCCCATGCGGGGGGGACTCCCGCGGGGGCCAAGCGCGGCCCCGTCCCGCGCCCCCCGCGCCCGGTACCTGCGGGCTCCGCTCCCGGCTCCGCGCGGCCGCCGCGGAAACGAAAGTGAAAGTCCGCGGAGGAGCCGCCCCGCCCCCCTCGGGGGGGTCCCCATAGCCCCCCCCAGCCCCGATAGCCCCTCCCCCGCCCTCTGGGGAGGTCCCCTACAGCCCCCCCCCGCCCTCTGGGGTGAGTCCCCCCATAGCTCCTGCCCTCCACAACCCTATGTACCCATCCACCCCCCCCGCCCCAGGCCAGCTAGCGCCCCAGCCCCCACCCACTATCCCCTGCCCTAAATATCAGGGGGTAGCCCTGTTAGTCTGTATCCACAAAAACAAGGAGGAGGCCGGTGGCACCTTGAAGACTAACAGGGTTATTTGGGACCACCCCCCCAAACACCAGGCAGAAGCACCTGGGGCTCAGTCTGCAGCCCCCTCCCTAGCACGTGGGAATGAGGCGCCAGGCAGAGACCACCCGCCCCCCCCCACCCACGACAAAGGGTTTGCTCAGCCCCATGAGACTAGTCATGCTGGTGTCTGTCTGTCCCGCTGGGTATACAACCCCTCCTGCCCCCAGGAACCTCTGTCTGCATGGCCCATCCCATGGACAAGAACCTCACCCCACACCTGTCATGGCCCCCTGCCCAGCCCAGCCGGCTAATGCCAGCCTGCACCCCGCAGAGCCACGGGGCTGATGCCCAGTGACAGCACGGCTAGGCCTCACCCACCCCTGCCACCCCAGCGGGGGCAGAAATTCAGCATGGGGGGGGGGTATCTCTGACTAATGCTCCTGGGAGACCACACCCCCATGTAAATATCAGGGTTTGGCTAAACTCTGACTCCCCCAGGCTCCAAACTCATTTATCAACCCTACACCCTGCGGGCCCCACACCCTGCTGGAACGAGATGCCCGAGTAGGGCCTAAATGCTATTGGGGTTGGTGGGCAGAGAGCCGTTGGTATTTCACCCACTGCTCATTTCACGCCATTTCATGCCCGTGTCCTCCATGCCGGGTGTTGGCGACAGCCAGGGCTTCGCGGAGAGCCACGCAGGCCGAAACAGGAAGCTCCGAAATGGGGTTCTCTCGCCCCATGGCTCTCTCACAAGATCCTTCTCTCGTGCCCAGCCCCACAACACCAGAGATCCACACTCGGCCCTGAGAACACGGCCAAGGACCCAGAGCAGCTCCCTAAATACTTTAATTCCAATCAGAGTCCGATTAATCTATACAGTGCTACATGGAGCACGCGTGGGCTCTGAGCCTATGGCTGTCTCAGGCCCAGTCCCCGGGCGCCGACTGTCTTGTGTTCGGGTTAACGTCCATGAAGGAGCTTCAGTCCGTGTCCTCCTCAAAAACAGCAAGTCCCTGTTTCCCCACTGGCACGTATCCCAGGGCATCCACCTCGCCTCCGCCTTGGCTGGGCTTCTGGAAGTGAATCTCCAGGGTGTCCCTCATGGACTCCTCGTCCAGAATGTCCGAGATCCCCGACAGGAGCACGGTCTTGGCACAGACGGACGGACGGACCTAGGGGGAGAGAGCAGAGGAGTGACCCCGCAGAGCGCGCTATCTCCTGCTGGCACAGCCAGAGGTGTTGGCTGAGCTACGGGGAGAGCAGCCAGGGAAGAAGAGCGTCCGTGGCTGGGGATCTCAACGGATGGAATTAAACGCCACAGAGACCCCCCTCTCCCCCCCGGGGGTCAGAGCAGGGTGTGACACAGGCCCTGGGCACAGAGGCACAAACCCTGCCTGCTGCTCGCCAGGCAAGCTCCGGAGCCTCGCTTAGCTTTGCACAGAGCCTCCTGCAGCTGTCCATCGGGGCAGGGTCCCTGCAGAGCGGCTAGTCTGACCCAGCAGCAGGGAGTGCTGGGAACGCAGAGCAGGGGTTCCCCAGCTGGGCTCCTCCTCACTGTGTCTCAGCCACTCCCCAGCGTTGCCATCTGTATTTCCAGGAGCCAGTCATGGCTGTGCAGATGCAGAACAAGAGACAGCCCCTGCCCGACAGAGCTCAGTCTGCCTCTGTGCCTCTCGTGCTCTTGGCCATCAACCCTTTCGGCTGGCCGTGTGCCTTCAGCCTCGAGGGAGAGCGAGCGCGGAGCGTGCCGAGGGCAGGGTGGGGCACGCAGGCTTGTGCAAAGTGCATGTAGGGTGGAAAATGGGCACTGGGCTCACGCCCAGGGTGGGGGTGGTCCGAGGGTCAGGAGTGGCGCTGACAGCATGTGCTGGGACTTGTGCAGAGGAGAGGGCTGTCAGGACCAGTGCCCACTGTGGGGAGTGGGCATGGTCAGTGTACGCCGGGGCTGGTGGGGGGGGGGAGGGGTCTCAGGATCAGTGCACGCTGGGGGGTGCAGTCAGTGCACGCTGGGGCTCACACCTGGCCGGGGGTGGCAGCAGCGCACGCTGGGAACGCACTGGGGCTCGCAACCTCTACCTGAAGGTCTGTGATCTGTCCGCGTATGTAGGGCGTCACTTTGAGCTCGTACGTCTGCTTCCCAATGGGGACTTGGAAGCGTCCTTTCTTCGCTAGCTGCTCCGCCACTGCCGAGGAAGAGAGAAGCCCTGACCTCCTGCTCCCACCCGCAGGCTGAGCCTTTCCACCAGTGCCGGGCGTGCGAAAGTGGCAGCTCAGACACCAGCATTGGTGCTTGCAGCATCTGCCCAAGGACACCCCAGGAATCTGGTGCCAAGGGCACCTAGCCCAGTGCAGCCTCTGGGAACCTGGAGCCACCCCAGCCTGCTCCCCAGTCCAGCCCTCCTGACGGCTCCCTCTGGCGGATGCACAGAGGGAAGCTCTGTCTGCTGCAGGTAGCTGTCCCCTCCCTGGACTGACAGCTCCAGGGCCCCCCACCCCAGCTCTCAGCGTCTCCACCACGTACCTCCATTGTGCACAAAGGTCAGCACCACGTGCCCAGAATCTCTCAGGAGCTCCCGCTGCTCCACCTCACTGCCCCCATTCTTCTTCTTGCTGAAGAAGATCTCCAGCTTGTCCAGCAGCTGCTCCTCAGAGAGATCCAGGCGCGGGAGGCTGGACAGCAGGATGCACCTGTCACTCAGCTTCATCTCAATCTGCAGGGCAGGTACCAGGCCGTCACGACCCCAGCCTGGAAAGAGGGGGCCCTGGCTGCCTGGGACATGGCAGGAGGTGGGCACCAGGGAGCTTCATGCCCCAGGCCTCCAATGGGGGGAGCTTTGTGCTGGTACTGAACACAGCCCTGGTTACCTTGAGAACAGGCCACAGCAGGGCACACAGCCCTGCAGGACATGGGGAGGCTCCCTGCCCCTGCCGGGCATGGCCCATCCCCCCCAGCGTGCGAGAGGTTCCCCGCCCCTGCCGGGCACGGCCCATCCCCCCAGCGTGCGAGAGGCTCCCCGCCCCTGCCGGGCACGGCCCATCCCCGCAGCGTGCGAGAGGCTCCCCGCCCCTGCCGGGCACGGCCCATCCCCCCAGCGTGCGAGAGGCTCCCCGCCCCTGCCGGGCACGGCCCATCCCCCCAGCGTGCGAGAGGCTCCCCGCCCCTGCCGGCCACGGCCCATCCCCGCAGCGTGCGAGAGGCTCCCCGCCCCTGCCGGGCACGGCCCATCCCCGCAGCGTGCGAGAGGCTCCCCGCCCCTGCCGGGCACGGCCCATCCCCCCAGCGTGCGAGAGGCTCCCCGCCCCTGCCGGGCACGGCCCATCCCCCCAGCGTGCGAGAGGCTCCCCGCCCCTGCCGGCCACGGCCCATCCCCGCAGCGTGCGAGAGGCTCCCCGCCCCTGCCGGGCACGGCCCATCCCCCCAGCGTGCGAGAGGCTCCCCGACCCTGCCGGGCACGGCCCATCCCCCCAGCGTGCGAGAGGCTCCCCGACCCTGCCGGGCACGGCCCATCCCCCCAGCGTGCGAGAGGCTCCCCGCCCCTGCCGGGCACGGCCCATCCCCGCAGCGTGCGAGAGGCTCCCCACCCCTGCCGGGCACGGCCCATCCCCCCAGCGTGCGAGAGGCTCCCCGCCCCTGCCGGGCACGGCCCATCCCCCCAGCGTGCGAGAGGCTCCCCGCCCCTGCCGGGCACGGCCCATCCCCCCCAGCGTGCGAGAGGCTCCCCGCCCCTGCCGGGCACGGCCCATCCCCCCAGCGTGCGAGAGGCTCCCCGCCCCTGCCGGGCACGGCCCATCCCCCCAGCGTGCGAGAGGCGGCCGAAGTTCCTCGGGGGAGGCCAAAGCCCCGGGCACTGACGGTGAGCCAAGGATGCTGAGCGGCCCCCGCAAGGGATGCGGCGTGCAGACTCCACGGCAGCTGAGCCTCACCTCCAGGGCCGAGGGCAGCAGCAGCTCCACCGGCTCCGCCTGCACTCGCAGTTGGCCCTCGCACCCTGTGCTCTCATCCAGCTTCACCTCGTGCCACTTCATCTCTAGGATCCTCTGCGCAACTGCAAACAGGGAGAAACCACTCAGGCCTGGGGAGCGCCAGGCATGCGGCTCTGGGACGGGATGGGCCAGGGCCGAGCCAGGCAGGGAATCCCCCCACAGGAAGGGCTGGGCCGTGGGGCACGGCCTCCACACAGGAAGGCTCTGCAGGCGGGAGAGAGAGCCTGGCAAAGCGAAGGGCAGCAGGGCTCCAAGCCACAGCAGCACGAAGGGCCCCCAGCGAGGGGAATGCTGGGGCCTCGCGCCCAGGCCAGGCACCTCTGCGGGAGGGACCCCAAGCGGGCACCAGGCTGCTTGTCTGAGCCAGTGTGTGGGGAGCGGGGAGGCCGCCCAGACTAGGCACTGACCAGAGGCAGGCTGGCCTGCAGCAACAGACCTACCCTCCGGCTCCTCGAAGGTGAGGAGGGCAGAGCCCCCAGGCAGTGCCTGCTGGACCCGAGGGGCGACCACCAGTGCGTTCACGTCCTCGGCCTCCGTCACGTGTCCCGTAAACAACATCTTTCTGTCCGGCAGGGAGGGCGGCACCTGGGGAAAGCACGCCGAGCAGCGTGAGGGAGTGCTGCGCCCAGGGAGGGGTGGGAGGAAACGGTGGGGGCCCATCCCGCTCAGCCCCCACCTGAGATCCTGCAGCTCAGCTCCCCACCGAATCCCGCCTAGGGCGCCGGCTTTCTAAAGCCTGGAAGGCTGCCGCCGGAGCAGCCCGGGCAGGGACCCGGTCGGACCTCCCAAGCGAAGCAGGGTCAGTATGGGGGTGGGAGCCCTCCAAGGGAACAACCCCCCACAGCACACGGAGGATTCCAGAAGGGTGCTCCCCCGAGCCGCGCTGATGGAGGCATCTTCTCGGCCGAGATGTAAAAGCAAGGTCCCGAGCCCATGTGCTCACCACTTCTCACAAGAGCCAGACTCCGGCCGGGGGACTCGGCGGATCGGCAGAGCCGCTAGCGGGCTGCTGTTCCCTCCTCTCCGACCAGAATGGGAGTCGAGCGCACTCACTGCAACCAGCCCTGAACTGATCGGCCCCCGCCAGGCCCACGGCCCCTCAGCGACAATCACCAGCGGACGGGCGGGGCCAGCGGGGGACCCTGCTGAGAACTTCCTCACCTTCACTTGCTTCTCCCAGGCCTCTCTCCTCGCCTCCAGCTCCTCCAGCTCCTTTTCCAGCTTCTGCTTCTCCTGAAGCAACTTGCCCCTTTCCTCCTTTGCCAGACAAAGCTCCTTCAGGAGGGAGGAAAAAGCCAATCAGAGAGGGGGGCAGGGGAGCTCTGCCAGTGGACCACCCATGATTCCTGTCCTGCGCGCCCCCCACCCAGCTCTGCTACAGCCTGACGCCCACCCGCAGCCCAGCTCCTCCCGCCCTGCGCGCCCCCCACCCAGCTCTGATACGACCTGACGCCCACCCGCAGCCCCTGCTCCTCCTGCCCTACGCGCCCCCCACCCACCTCTGATACGGCCTGACGCCCACCCGCAGCCCTGCTCCTCCCGCCCTGTGCGCCCCCCACCCAGCTCTGATACGACCTGACGCCCACCCGCAGCCCCTGCTCCTCCTGCCCTACGCGCCCCCCACCCACCTCTGATACGGCCTGACGCCCACCCGCAGCCCCGGCTCCTCCTGCCCTGCGCGCCCCCCACCCAGCTCTGATACGACCTGACGCCCACCCGCAGCCCCTGCTCCTCCTGCCCTACGCGCCCCCCACCCACCTCTGATACGGCCTGACGCCCACCCGCAGCCCTGCTCCTCCCGCCCTGCGCGCCCCCCACCCACCTCTCCTACGGCCTGACGCCCACCCGCAGCCCTGCTCCTCCCGCCCTGCGCGCCCCCCACCCAGCTCTGATACGACCTGACGCCCACCCGCAGCCCCGGCTCCTCCCGCCCTGCGCGCCCCCCACCCAGCTCTGCTACAACCTAACGCCCACCCGCAGCCCTGCTCCTCCCGCCCTGCGCGCCCCCCACCCACCTCTCCTACGACCTGACGCCCACCCGCAGCCCTGCTCCTCCTGCCCTGCGCGCCCCCCACCCAGCTCTGCTACGACCTGACACCCACCCGCAGCTCCTGCTCCTCCCGCCCTGCGCGCCTCTCACCCAGCTCTGCTACGACCTGACACCCACCTGCAGCCCTGCTCCTCCTGCCCTGCGCGCCCCCCACCCACCTCTGATACGGCCTGACGCCCACCCGCAGCCCTGCTCCTCCCGCCCTGCGCGCCCCCCACCCACCTCTGCTACGACCTGACGCCCACGCGCAGCACCTGCTCCTCCCGCCCTACGCGCCCCCCACCCACCTCTGATACGGCCTGACGCCCACCCGCAGCCCTGCTCCTCCCGCCCTGCGCGCCCCCCACCCAGCTCTGATACGACCTGACGCCCACCCGCAGCCCCTGCTCCTCCTGCCCTACGCGCCCCCCACCCACCTCTGATACGGCCTGACGCCCACCCGCAGCCCCGGCTCCTCCCGCCCTGCGCGCCCCCCACCCAGCTCTGATACGACCTGACGCCCACCCGCAGCCCCTGCTCCTCCTGCCCTACGCGCCCCCCACCCAGCTCTGATACGACCTGATGCCCACCCGCAGCCCTGCTCCTCCCGCCCTGCGCGCCCCCCACCCACCTCTCCTACGACCTGACGCCCACCCGCAGCCCTGCTCCTCCCGCCCTGCGCGCCCCCCACCCAGCTCTGCTACGACCTGACACCCACCCGCAGCTCCTGCTCCTCCCGCCCTGCGCGCCTCTCACCCAGCTCTGCTACGACCTGACACCCACCTGCAGCCCTGCTCCTCCTGCCCTGCGCGCCCCCCACCCACCTCTGATACGGCCTGACGCCCACCCGCAGCCCTGCTCCTCCCGCCCTGCGCGCCCCCCACCCACCTCTGCTACGACCTGACGCCCACGCGCAGCACCTGCTCCTCCCACCCTGCGCGCCCCCCACCCACCTCTCCTACGACCTGACACCCACCCGCAGCCCCGGCTCCTCCCGCCCTGCGCGCCTCTCACCCAGCTCTGCTACGACCTGACACCCACCTGCAGCCCTGCTCCTCCCGCCCTGCGCGCCTCTCACCCAGCTCTGCTACGGCCTGACGCCCACCCGCAGCCCTGCTCCTCCCGCCCTGCGCGCCCCCCACCCACCTCTCCTACGACCTGACGCCCACCCGCAGCCCCGGCTCCTCCCACCCTGCGCACCCCCCACCCACCTCTCCTACGACCTGACACCCACCCGCAGCCCTGCTCCTCCCGCCCTGCGCGCCCCCCACCCAGCTCTGCTACGGCCTGACGCCCACCCGCAGCCCCGGCTCCTCCCGCCCTGCGCGCCTCTCACCCAGCTCTGCTACGGCCTGACGCCCACCCGCAGCCCCGGCTCCTCCCGCCCTGCGCGCCTCTCACCCAGCTCTGCTACGGCCTGACAACCACCCGCAGCCCTGCTCCTCCCGCCCTGCGCGCCCCCCACCCACCTCTCCTACGGCCTGACGCCCACCCGCAGCCCTGTTCCTCCCGCCCTGCGCGCCCCCCACCCACCTCTCCTATGGCCTCACACCCACCCGCAGCCCTGCTCCTACAGCCCTGCGCGCCCCCCACCCAGCTCTGCTACAGCCTGACGCCCACCCGCAGCCCCGGCTCCTCCCGCCCTGCGCGCCCCCCACCCAGCTCTGCTACGGCCTGACGCCCACCCGCAGCCCCGGCTCCTCCCGCCCTGCGCGCCCCCCACCCAGCTCTGCTACGGCCTGACGCCCACCCGCAGCCCCGGCTCCTCCCGCCCTGCGCGCCCCCCACCCAGCTCTGCTACGGCCTGACGCCCACCCGCAGCCCCTGCTACTCCGGGACTTCGCTGAGCAGAGGTGGCCAGTTGTGCCAGACTGTGCTGTGGTTCTGAGATATATTCACTAGACTCTGACTAACTGCATCACGGGAGGGTGGGGTGCAAAGGGCCTATTCCTAGAAACCAGCCTGGTAGGAGGGCTCCAGCTCCCTGCTCAGAGACTTCTCTCTCTCTAGTTTCCCACGGAGGAGTTCGGCTTCTCTCTGGAATACTCGTGTCTTGTCCTCAGCGGCTTCCTTCGCTGTCCCCAGCTCTCGCCGGTCTTGTTCCAGCACCTGACAGCGCTCCTGGGAGAGGCACCGAAGGGAACATCAGGCTCCCGTGGGCTGCTCTGCAGAGGCTGCACCGTCCCCATGGCCACTTCCACCCCACAGAATGCCAGTCTGTCCCGTGCGGGTGCGCAATGGGGCATAGCTGCTCCCCAGGCACTATCAGCCAGAATCGTCTGGGGCTGGGCCTCTATTAACGGCGCACTGCGGAGGGAGCTGCAGCTGGTAGGCACATTCTGAGCCCCTGCCCCATCCCGCCATCGCCTCACGTGGAAAGCAGCTGCTCAACCTACAGTGCCTGGCCAGAGACCCACCTTGTACTTCTCAATCTCCTGCTGCAGGCATTTGGGTGTCATCACGAGGGCGCTGTTCCCCAGTTTGAACTCTTCGGGCAGATGGACAAAGGACTCCTAAAAGCCAAGAGAGGTCAGTGACCCTGGGGCCCACACACGGAAGCACGGGGCAGCCTGTGCCATGGGCCATGCCAGTCACCGTCTGCACATGAGCTCTCTGGCTCCACCAGCACAGGGGTCAGAATTCAATGTGGGTGGAGCCAGAGGGGCGGGGGTGGAGCCAGAATCTGCGTGGGGGTGGGGAAGGAACTTTCCTGCTGGACTCAGGCTGTTCCTTTCCCCTGGGTGGTCTCCCGCTTCCCGCGCTCAGGGCTCATCTACACTCAAAGCGCAACAGCTGGACTGCTGCAGAAGTTCAGCGAAGACGCTGCCCACGCGGACGGGAGGGGTAAGGCACCTCGGCGAGGCGGCCAGTTGATGGGAACGCACTGTCTGCACCAGGAGTTAGGTCGGGTGAGCTGCGTCACTCAGGGGGCTGGATTTTTCACACGCCTTAGTGGCAGGGTTATACTACCCTAATTTCCTAGTGAAGACCAGGCCTCAAACAACCAACCTCCTGGCGCCCCCCCAGGAAATGTTACTCTCAGGTTAATTTCCACTTTGGCTTTCAAAAACCCAGGGCAGGGACTGACTCGCCTGGTGCCCAGTTACCTCTTCGGAATCTGTCATCGTGTCACTCACACCTGGGGAGAGAAAGCAGCAAAGTGTCAGAATCTGGCACCAAAATCAAGCTCCCCGCCCCTAGCGTTGGCTCTACAGGCTTGTCACCAGGGGAGACCCTGGGCCTTCCTGACTCGCCAATCACTGCAGCATGGAGCGTTTCTCCAGGTTCATGGGGGTGACAGATGAGAGCTCACCCCATGTTCACCGCAGGTCACTCTGGTCTGAGTAAGATTGTGCCCCCCCCTTCAGGTGCCCAGAAACCGCAGGGAGCGACAGGAGACACAGTCTAAAGGGAGGGTTGGCTCCCAAATGTCCGGCCGGGACCAGTTCTGGGGTGGGGGGAAATGGGCCCTGCTCCAGTGGGGCTGGCCTGGTCCCTAGGACTGCAACACCCCAGTGCACTGTGTGTGACGAAGTGGGACTGTTCTTAATGTTTCCTCTGAATAGTGGGGGGGGGGGGGGCACTCAGTTTCCCCTATGCAGTTCTTAAGTATCTAGGTGGGGGGAGAAGGGTGTATGATCACTGCAGAGCCCTAGAGGGCAGGTCTGTGCAGGGGTCTGGACACAGACAATGGCCGACACCCTGTTTCCTGGCCACTGATGGCCTGGGCCCTTCCCCCTGCAAGGTGAGAGCTGAAGGGTTGGAGAACAAAGGAATCAGGTGACCTCCTGGCCCGGGAAAGGGATAAAGCCCAGAGGAGGAGGGACTGGAGAGGTTTTTCAGTTTGGGGCTGGCTGGGACATGGAGTGAAGGGCAGACGGGGTTGTCTGGCTCACTGTCCCCAAAATGGACCCGGCTGAGGGGTCCTGTTCTCTGCACCTACAAGCTCTGTGTTAGACCATGTTCCTGTCGTCTAATAAACTTCTGTTTTCCTGGCTGGCTGAGAGTCCCGTCTGACTGCGGAGTTGGGGGCAGGACCCTCTGGCTTCCCCAGGACCCCGCCTGGGCGGACTCGCTGTGGGAAGCGCACAGAGGGGCAGAGGATGCTGAATGCTCCGAGGTCAGACCCAGGAAGGGGGAAGCCGGGTGAGCTGTGTGTCCTGCAGACAGGCTGCTCCCAGAGAGGAGACTCCCCCAGAGTCCTGCCTGGCTTCCTGGGGAGCAGTCCCAGAGCATCGCCCCGGGACTCCGTGACAGGGGGAATCCCTGGAACGCAGCCAATGGCGCAGGCACAAAGGGGCTCCCCCAGTCACTCCAGACAGGGACTTGGGGAGGCAGCGCCCCTGGGCTGGAAACAATGAGGGAGGGGGCACAGCGCCTCCCAACGAGTGGGGAGAACACTGGGAGACCCTGTGAAAAAGGGGTGCACTGTACAACCCCCTCACAGCCGGGGCTGGGCCTGGGCCAAGGAGCAGACCCGCTAACCCCCTAGGGGACCCAGGGCAGGAACCGCCCCCCCCAGCACCCCGGGGGGCTCAGCGCAGGGCGCACCCCCCACGCGGAACCCGCAGCCCCTCTCACCGCTCCAGCCTCCTGCAGCGGCGCTGCCGGCCTGACTCCGGCCCCTCTTTCACTTTCGTTTCCCGGCCGCCCCGCCCCGCGGCGTCGGCCGGAGGCAGAGCCCGGGCGGCCGCAGCCCGGCGCCTTGCCCAGGGCAGGGACCGCGCCAGGGCCACCCTGTAAGTTCATCTCGGTCTTGCGGGGAGACGCTGCCTCCAGCCAGGAGCAGGCAGGCTCTGCTGCACGGTGCCATTCAGCCGCCAGCAGCCGTGTGCCGGCCCTTCCTGGCCAGCCAGGAGCGCCCTGATGGTCACGCTTACACCTCGAGGGGTGGGACCCTTTAAATGAACAAGCCTTGCGGTTCAGGCAGCGAAGAGAATTTCTCTCCCTGAAACGATCCCCCCTTCATAGCAGTGGGGTCCTGGCAAGGGCCAACATCCCCATCTAACCTCACACAGTGTAGAGTGGCCCTGAGTCCCTGTGTGGGGGGAGACCAGAGGCTTATTTGTCTCTGTTGAGTTCCTGGTCGTCAGATAAGTCATCCGCCAGGTGCTCATGAAACCTTTTTGATGGAACAATTTTTGCACAATAAACCCTCTAAATTACCTCTACCCACTGCTGAGCTCACACCACCTTCATTTAGCTTCTGCTCCCAAAAGGTCAATGATGCAGTTGGAGACTATTGGAATCAAAGTTGCCACTTGCCAGATACAGACCAATCCTTAGCAAAGGCAGTTGGAAAAAAATGGTTTCAGAGTAACAGCCGTGTTAGTCTGTATTTGCAAAAAGAAAAGGAGTCCTTGTGGCATCTTAGAGACTAACCAGCATCCGATGAAGTGAGCTGTAGCTCACGAAAGCTCATGCTCAAATAAATTGGTTAGTCTCTAAGGTGCCACAAGTCCTCCTTTTCTTTTTGGAAAAAAATGACACCCCACCCCTCACTGAACATATCACTCCCATTTCTTAGGCAAAGAACCAAAGCCAGCTGGAATAGCAGGATCCCGAATCATTTCCCTCCCCATGAGTGACCTTAAATTCATGTTCAGCGCATTTTAGACTACCCAGCCTCCATTGCTGGAAAGGTGGAGCAGCTTTGTCATCTGCTCACAACATTGTGTGGGGAAGGCATCAGATACGGAGAGAACTCTTAGGGCAGTTCTCCAAAGCCATCTCGGTTAGTATTTAATTCCATTTAACGCTCCATGAATCCCTTCCTGGCTGGCTTGGACTGTAATTACCCCTGCAAGTCATCTACTCGAAGCACAGAGCCAGTGATGTTTACACTGCAAAGCCAGATGCTTCGCACCAGGGAACACTTTACAGGGCAACAAAATGTTTTTTAATAAACATTTATTGATGCAGCCATGTTACAAGTTTAGAATCGCAGCTTCTGGAAGAACCACTTATTCTTGCCAGTCTTGTATCTGAAAGAGAGCACAATCCACACATTAGGGAACGCTTGGCACCAGTGTCCGAACGAGCCTCGGCCCACGCTTCAGGCCCACTGAAGCGCACATCTGCCCAGCCTGAGTGGGGCTCTGGAGCAGCCACCACCTCCCTCCCCCAATCCTTTGCAGGGGAAACTCACATGGGACTCTTCACCCTCATCTGCTTGGGTTAAACCCACTAGTGAGAATTTGCTCCTGTGGGCACTGCAGCCTGGCCACACAGGTCCCACAGCAGAGAGCCCAGTCCGTCATCGTGGCGTGGCTGGAGAGCAGTGAGTTCAGCTCCTCGTGAAGAGGGAGCCACCTCACTGCTATGCAGTGACCCCTTTGGCCACATCAGAAGTACTACAGGAGGCTGGGACGAGCCTGCTAATAGGCGTGACAGGCCTTTGGAAGGAGGAAAGCAAAGCAAAACTGCCACTCCCCACACCAAATCCTGGGCCAGTGCCTCACCTGGAGGGGAATAACCCCAGAATATAAAACAGCATCTGCCTGGACAGAACTAGCCTCTCTGGTTGTTTGGTTAAGTACAGCATGGAGATGTGTGCCCCAAATCAAGTTAAATGAGGCCTACAATTTCCTCTTTAACCCTGTATAGTCAGCAAGACAACAGGGGACAAGGGCAGCAACTCTTGGCAGTTGCAGGACTGACAATTCCCACTAGGTATTTCACAACTCCAAAGTTAGCAAGACATCTGCACAGCCCCAAGCCAGAGGTCAGCAGAGCAGATACAGCAGCGTAATCCTGCAGCTAACAAAGGAGCCAAGGCAGTGAGGATGGCTATAGAAGCCACTACACCCTCTGCAGGCAAGTCCCAAGAAAGGATGATTGCTTCTTGTTGCGGGGGATGCTCGTCACAATTCCTTCCTTTGAAGGGGAGGCTCTGAAAGAAGCCACTGAGAAGGCAAATCAGCCAGCCTGAAGCACTGATTGCAGCCGGGACACACTGGAGTCATGTACATAGGAAAGGGAATTCAGTGACATGCACCTAACAGGTAACTAAGGAACACAATGTTAGGAGGCCACACCAACAAAATTAGGAAACAGCTCCTTTAAGGTCCTGTCTGCTCCTACTCCTCCCCTTCCTCCCCCACCACCAGGCAAGGTTGCTCCCTGCACTATGGTCACAGGTGCTCGTGCAAGTGCAATATTAAATCTGGTTAACGCAACACACTGCTTTGCAAGAATCCGGCCCCCACTGCTAGAATGCAGCCTCCTTGGGGTAAAGAGGGCACACTGAAGGACAGGCAGTGAAAAACTACACGCATCCAGCTGAAAAGGTAGAATTTTAGGTGAAGGAGGGAAGTAGGTAAATATTAACTTAGGATGAGGCCTGGTGTTAATTTACAGTTAATGCGAAGGATCTTAACATCCTCAAGCAGCCAGACCCTCAGTTACTGTCACTGCAGGGCCAGCACAGCCCCATTCAGGAGCATGCTGGGACATCAGCGCTATATGAACCCGGTGTTCCTTGGGTCTCCCAGCCAACAGCTGTCAGGATGGACACACTTCACTTGAGAACCAGAACAAGCTGGGGCACTGGGTTGCAGGTTTCAATGACTCAGAAACTGAAGTATAAACAGATTCCTACAGTTCAATAAAGAAGTGAAAATGTAACAAGCAGCTGGGGGAGGGAGAAACAAGTTTCCAACTCACCTTTCCTCAAATTTCACCTTGGCTTCGCGCCTTGCCTTGCGTTTTAGTGCAGGGTCCCTGAACACATCTTTATTGACAACGGTTTTGTCCAGAGGAATATCAACAGAATACCTGAGAGAGAGGGAACAGCAGGCTTTGAAACATCCCAAAGATGTGCTATACCCACATGCCAGGATGCGAGATAGCTAGCCTGAGCCTGGCTAGACAGTGCACCTCTCCTGCCAGCCCACAGAATGATGGCAGTTAAAACATACCTAAGAGACAGAATCAGGCCAGCACCCCTAATGACCCAGGAATCCTCAAGCACTCTGAGCCAGTAGACGGTGTGAGAGGTGCCAAGCAGCCTTGCTTTGCCCTCACTGTGCAATCAGAAGCACACAACACTAACAGAACCGGGGAAGGGAAGGCCAGTGACAGTATCATGAAATGCTCTGGTTCCGCTACAGTCCCCAAATACCCAGCTCTTTCTATTGCACTGTCCATAAGTAGATCTCAAAGTCCCTTACCAAGGAGATCCGTATCGTAATTACAAATCCTCTTCAGAGCTTACAAGAGGAAGGCTGTCTCCAGCCAAAGAAAAAAAAGGAAAGGTCTAAATAATGGCCAATGCCACAAGAAATGCATTTGGGGACAACAGAATTTGTTCACCGACCTCTCCCACAGTATGCACCTGATGAAGTGAGCTGTAGCTCACGAAAGCTTATGCTCAAATAAATTGGTTAGTCTCTAAGGTGCCACAAGTCCTCCTTTTCTCTCCCACAGTGAGAGTGTCAGCCTGAATTGAGATGATAAATGAATGGGGAAGATCATGAAGGTCTCACCCCAACTTTTGAATCCTCCAAGATAATTAGCACTGGCCACCCAAATCAGCATCCTGCAAATCTATTCACTGAGCTGCATAAGAACATAACTGAGGAAATCTCAGAGAAGCAGATTTCTCGGCTTTACCATAGAGAAAAGCTGCTTTTGCCATGTGGAAGGAAACGAAAAGGAGTTTACTAGTTCTATCAGCAGCACTTCAGGGAGCCCCGAGCCTGCTCACCTGGTGGGCATTAGATGGTTGTAGTTATAAACTTTCACAAAAGATTTGATCTTGGACCTCTTCGCTATCTTCTTTTTGCCCATTGCAGCAGTTACCTTCCGTGGGTACCTATCAATACCAGCCACCAGGGCGTGGCTATACGGTCGGTCCGAGGTACCATCATCAATGTTCTGAAACACACAGGAGACCTATTAGCAATGCACAGACACCTGGATTCTGGGAGGTCACCATAGAGTCTTCTACCTTTTGAACAGAAAAAACTGCTATAGCTTAACGAGTTTAAGGCTTTGGAGAGAAAGCCAAATGGCAGGGTGCAAAGAACCCAAAAGAAAATCCTCAGCTATGTGAACAGATCTAAAGCCCGCATGCCACAAAAAGCAGCTCTAAGGGAAGTCCCCAGAACGCTCACGCTGTATTCCATGGAATTTTTAGAGGCTTCTCTTCTGCAGGTGTGCAACCCCCATGAATAACAACAGGATATACGCAACAACCTCAAACTATCTAGCTCTAGGAGTTAACGTTTCTAGGCATCTCCGTTCTCAGCCCGACAAGCAGCATATGGATGACAGGTTTCCAGATGCTCCTAGGTAACACAGAGAAAGCAGATGTCTAATTACGTTATGTGCTTATCCAGCCCTTGTCACTATTAAATCTGAGCACCCCACAATCTTTAATGTATTTATCCT